>NC_134016.1:28972502-29590502 GCF_040712315.1 Castanea sativa | reverse complement strand
ATGGAATCTACAATATATATAAAATTGATCTGTTATGGGCACAATTTATATTAATGTATAGCATTAAAAAAATGTATTTTCTCTATAATATGCTTTGTCATTTATATTTTCTCTATAGCATGCTTATAGCTTTATTCTCATTTATAAGATGACTTTTATTTTCTTAAAAGTTTAAAAATCTTGAATATTAGAATTTAAAAGATCTATCATCTTCTTCTTTATTTCCTTTTTTTTTTTATTTTAATTTATTAAAATTTTTTTTTGAGATGAAATAGCTCATAATTATGAGGGGGGAAAAATCCAAAAAATAGTTTTATTTTTTATTATTTTTCTAATGGGTATATTTATTCAAAATTTTGGGGGCCCACCCTTACATGTAGTTCTTCCCTTGGGGATAGATTCTCTGTCCCCTTGTCTTTTAGGGCTGGGAATGAAAAGATAATAAGGTCTCGGCATGATGTTTGGTGTGGAAATTATTTTTCGAAAGAACTGTACCCAGAGTTGTATTTAATTGCCATGGATAGGGATTCTATGAATTCTTTGATTACTTTTCTTTTGTAATCAATGAATTCTTTAATTACTTGTTGAGGGGACCTATGATTCATCAGGGATTTTCATGATTAGGAATTAGACTAGGTGAATGGAACGATGGATTTTTTTACTCCAAGTAGATTTCAAAAGGAAATGATGATTGCTTATTTTGGACTTCAGATGGGAACAAGGCTGTTTAGTTTACATTTTTCTGAGTGTTTGAGACATGTGCCTACATCATAGTTCCCTTCGAATAGTGTGTAAGGTACCACACAAGGTGGCTTTCTTTGCATGGACAACGACCATGAATTCTATCCTAACTTTGGATAATTGTATTAGAAGGAAGGTGGCGGTTGTTAATAGATCTATAATGTGGAAATGTAGCTGCAAAAAAATAAAGCATCGGCTAATTCATTGTCCTATCGCTCAAGAGTTGTGGTCTTTGGATACTTCATTGTCTTATTATAGCTCAAGAGTTGTGGGCTTTTGCATTTACAACCTTTGGAGTGCTATGGGTGATGCCTAGGTGGTGATAGACTTGTTGTTTTCATGGAGAGGAGTGTTTCAGTCATCATTAAAATTATGTTGTGTTAGGCTATAGATTGACCCCAATTAAATTAACCAATTACCTAAGTTGATTAATTAATCCAAATTACATGCAAATCCAATTAAGGCACAATCAAATCACCAAACTAAATTAGGTGCAGTGGAAAATAAGTTTGACACAACGATTTGATCATGATGGGGAAAACCCTCGCAGGCAAAATCCCATCGAGTGAATTTCAAGTCACCACTCCCGAAGAATCTATTAACAAGAATAGAGCTTACAAGTACAAGGAATCTTCCCTATTCCAAAGTACCTACCTACAGTAGAACCTACTATAAGGAATCTCAGCTCCAATCACCATTTGGACTAGTTCTTGTAGAAGATTTCACCTTCGCACGAATCTTGTATCTATGACTAACTCCACAACAACTCTTTTAATTGTTGTAGCTTTGTTGAGTTCTTCAAACCACACTTGGATGAACTAGTAGTAGCTTGGTACAAAACCCTGTTGAAACTCTTGTTATGCTTGTGTCTCTCTTTCTCTGTTACAATGGCTATAAATTGTCTTTTAGATGCTCTGGAACCTTAGTGCATGAATCCCTAGAAGGCCAAGTTATCATAGGCTGAAAACAAAATTTATTGTTCAGTTTTCCCGAGGCTCGATAGATTGAGAGGTGTGAGTAGCTGTTATGCTTGTGTCTCTCTTTCTCTGTTACAATGGCTATAAATTGTCTTTTAGATGCTCTGGAACCTTAGTGCATGAATCCCTAGAAGGCCAAGTTATCATAGGCTGAAAACAAAATTTATTGTTCAGTTTTCCCGAGGCTCAATAGATTGAGAGGTGTGAGTAGGTATCAAGATTTATTAATTCTCGATAAGTCAACAGGCACCGAGACCTGCAATATGGGCTTTTCTTGAGCGGTTTCTTTTTGGAATCTTGTGTTTTAGTAATACCACTTGTCGGTGAACAATATTTTCTTCTTGAATACACTAGAAACTAAGACTCAATTGCACATAAAGTGCGGTTTCTTTTTGGATATGCCAATGCATAAAAATATGACTCTTACACGTTGTTTGGCAAGCAACTCGTCAATGTATCATGAGAGAGAGAGAGAGAGAGAGAGAGAGAGAGAGAGAGAGAGTAGGAGTTTTGAAGATGAAGACAAATCAACATTAAGAATAGTACTCTGAGATCATTGTTTAAATGTTGCACTATGATGGGGGGTGGAAGGGTTGTCATGTAGCCCTATAGTTGATATTTTTGACCATATGAATGCCTGTTTGTAATTCTTTAAGCAATTTCACCATTTTGAGCTTTCTTTTCTCTTAATGAAATATCATGCTTATAAAAAAAAGCTTTAATAAAGTCATAAAGCATAAAGGGTCTACTTGGGTCCAAAGACATCCAAAAGAATAAGGATCCGATAATTGTGATTTAATCCCTATAATAGATACTTCTTGATTTTCAAAAGTCCTCTTGTTCCTCTCCCTCCAAATATGCTGCATCAAACATCTAGGAATCACATTCCATACTCTCTTTGGGGGAAGCAACTACAACAAAATTATTTAATTATAAGAGTGGTCATATATTCTTGAGATTAAGGGCCCATTTGGTAATGTTGTTCTAGTAACGTTGTTTGTATTTTTAGAAAATACGTGTGGGTGAAAAAGTGTGTCAAAATACGTGTAATATTGTTTAAAAACTGAAAATTGTTTTTCAAAATCACATACCAAACGAACCCTAAATCTCTTATTTTTCACCATTTTTTCGATTGACGTGTTGCATTTAAAGCTCTTCCTTAGATTTGCTTGAGGTTTGTAATTTGAATGAGTGATTGTTTTGATCCCTGAGTTCAGTAAGTACACCCTCATGTACGTAGGTGTTTCCTTTTTATCAATAAAATTTCGTTACTTATCAGATATATATATATATATATATATATATATATATATATATATATATATATATATATATATATATATGTAGATCATCTCCTCCTTCACTGTCCTATAGCTTATGAGATGTGGAGTATGATCTTTTGCTTGTTTGGTATTTGTTGGGTGATGCCTCAAAGGGTAGTGGGTTTGTTGGATTGTTGGACATGCAATTTTAGGCGTCATCGTAATATAGTTATTTGGAGCTTTGTGCCGCACAGTTTGATTGTGGTGTATCTGGCGGGAACGGAATTCTAGAAGCTTTGAGGGTCGTGAATGGTCCATTATTGAGTTTAAGTCTTTCTTCTTTTGTACTCTTCTCGAATGGTGTCTTGTTTTACCATATTTTTCTTTCATTTCCCTTCCTGTGTTGCTAGATCATTGTAATTTGGTTTCTTGATGTTTTTGCCTTTTAGTACATTTTCTATGTACTAGCTTTGTGTTTTTAATAAAATTTTTATGTTACTTATCAAAAATATATAGAAGCAATCTTGAAGGCCCACATCGCTTGGGGAAGCACTTGGGGATGTGCTTATTAGGAATGATCTCCCTTCAATAAGAGCAATACTGTGAGGGGTATGGGCCTCGAAGCGGATAATATCTACATAGTTGAGGTGGGGTCGTTACAGATGGTATCGGAGCCATGCTTCAACCGGAAGTGTGGGCCTCACATGCGAGGACGCGTGTGCCCGTAATACACACACACACACACACACACATACCAATTCCCAACCATTTGTTATTGGATCAACCAAATCCATGGTTGCTCCAGCTAACCAACCATCACCCTACCCTTGGTCTAGCCACTTCCCATATATATATATATATGCACACACGCTTACCCAACCATCTGTCATTGGATCAACTAAATCCACTGTTGCTCCTGCTACCCCTACTCTAGCCACTTCCCCATCCATATGCAGGTTATGGCTTCCCTAAAGTTATGGGTGGTGCAAGTGATAATTTTAAATTATCGTTTGGATAATATTTTGATTGTCACCAAAGCTATGCGATCTTTATTCCAACTTCTAGCGTTGCCAAGGATCTATGCATGCATAGTATCATAGGCATAGCTATAGGGTGCCACCCATAGCCTACTCATATGTGCTACAAACCTTGATTCTCCTATGATTTATTTGTGACTTCTTCAGAGCAAAGAGCTTCCTGATCGGCAATTATTCCCAAATTTTAAAAATTTGGACAAATTATGTTAACATTGCAATAGGTATAACGTGAACTTTACTCATACATATTAGAAGGGTCATTACTTAGTGTTGGTCCCACTTAAGTGGGTCTCGCAAGGGATGGCTTAGATACTGCCTACCCTTTAGCAATCTTGCATGAAGTGGTGGCAGCATGAGATTTTTACCATTGCCGTAGATAATGGTCCTCTACTTCACCAAAAATATAATTTCACCTTTAATAGATTTGTTCATAATGAATTGACCACCATAGCTTACTTGTTGCATCATCTTTATAGTTCAGCTTCCTTGTTATATTTTGCTTAAGTTTTCTGTTCTCTCATCTGATATAATTTTTAACTAAGCTTCATAGAATACTGCTATCCTTGTCTTATATGTATAAACTTCCATAGCTCAGAATGTGAACTTCTTGTAGATGCCATACTGTTTATTGATGGATGGCCTTGCTAAGGCTGGGCGTATAGAGGAAGCTAAATCACTCTTTCAAGAAATAAAGGAGAAATCCATCAGATCTGGTATGCTTTCTGATACATATTGAGCCTTAAAAGAAGCCATCTCTTAACCATCAAATTATTTATTTTATTGTCAATGAGTCAAATGGTACCAAACAATTATAGTTTTCTTTACCAAGCTAAAACTATATTTCTTATGGTTTTCTCTACATAAAAATAAAGCATAGTTGTCTTTGAAAGATGGCTTTGATGAGCTAAAGATTTAGCTCTGGAGTCATGCTATGTGATCCATTCTTAATCCTGGAGGGCATTTAGTGGCCTTGCTTGCAGGAAAATGTTTTCCTGAAGTCATCACTTTAGCTCACTAAGTTGAATTGTAGTTTCTGAATAATAATAATAATAATGATAATAATAATGATAATAATAATAATAATAATAATAATAATAATAATAATAATAATAATAATTATTATTATTATTATTATTATTATTATTTTCCACTTGCATTGGTACTTGTGGGAAGGTCACAACTCAATTGCTAAGATATCTGGGATATGAACACTAGGAAATACCTGTGCTTAGTTTGTTTATATTGCTTATTGGCATAAGCCTATATAATTAATAATTTGTTCATGAACCCTTCTCAAATCTGATGGAAGTGACCTGATGTGATTATTGTATGTCAGCTTTCGTTTTGTTCAATTTTGCGATTTCATGAAGAATTTTTTTATGCCAGGTGTAAGATAAGTATCCCGTCTTTTTTGCTAGATCTGTATAAATTATAGTTCATCCTGCAGATGGCTATGCCCACAGTATCATGATCTCAGCATTTTGCCGGGGTGGGCTTTTGGAAGAGGCAAAGGAGTTGGCCAGGGATTTTGAAGCAACCTATGACAGATATGATTTGGTTATGTCGAACACAATGCTCTGTGCTTACTGCAGAGCAGGTGAAATGGAAAGCGTAATGCAATTGCTACGGAAAATGGATGAATTAGCAATCTGTCCTGATTATAATACTTTCAGTATCCTAATCAAATTTTTCTGTAAGGAGAGGTTATATCTGCTTGCTTATCAGACTATGGAAGACATGGGCAGTAAAGGTCACCAACCGGAGGAGGTATGATGTTGGCCAACTTGTCACTTCAAAATAAGAAGTCTTCAGAAAAACTCTTTTTCTTTAGAGCCTCTCTGTCTCTGTCTCTGTCTCTGTTTCTCAATTTGGAAGACTTTGGTGTCGCCTACTTTCTTAATCTAATTACACAATACATATTGAGTCATTACAATTTGTTATTCCATGCTTTTGCATTTTATCTTAATCCAGGTAAACATGTGGTTCAACAACTTGCAGTTATAAACTTTTAAATGGTAAATTTACATTTAACTCCAAACTCTTTTGCCTATCAATATTTTGCAGGAACTTTGTTCTACATTAATATTTCATCTTGGTAAAATAAAAGCACATTCAGAAGCATTTTCTGTTTACAATATGTTGAGACATAGTAAGAGAACAATGTGCAAGGCTCTTCATGAGAAGATTCTGCACATTCTAATAGCAGGAGGGCTTCTCAAAGATGCCTATGTAGTAGTCAAGGTATGCTATGTTGTTTTAAGGATTCTTAGATTTATTCTTCATCTGTCATATGAGTGATTGTTTTCTTTAAAACATTCTTTGCTCAGGACAATGCAGGTTTGATTTCTAAACCTGCAGTAAAGAAATTTGCTACTGCATTTTTGAAGTCAGGAAACATCAACTTGATAAATGATGTTATAAAGGCCATCCATGGTTCTGGCCACAAGATTGATCAGGTAAGCAGTTGTGGGTGTAAGTTAACTGTTCAAGAAATCTTGAATGAATTATTGTTGTTGATGCAATCTGCATCTAAGTTTCAAATGGTAAACATTCACCCTTATAATATGAATAGGACCTGTCTGGTAGTGTCTATCCCATCGTGAGTTGGGTGCACTTAAAAGATTGTTACACCAAAGGCATCATAATTTGGTGATTTGAGGCCATGAAATTGAAACCAATCTCGGGATTTTTATTTTATTTTTCTTTGCGCTCCGTTTGTTTTGAAGTAAAATATTCTCAAATGTAAAATATTTTACGTGTAAAACATTTTCAATGAAATGTTTTCAGTTGTTTGGTGTGACATGTAAAATTTTTAAAGCACAAACCACAAAACTAGCCGCTTAGCAACTAGAGCTGCCAGTGCCTCAGGTTCAGTGACCAGACTGGCGGTTTTGGCTTTTGGGCCGCCAGCACTGGCCATTGAAAAGGCAGCTCCAGCGCCTGGGCAGCCGGAACCAGCTGTCAGAGCACCAGACCGACCTAGCCACGATTTTTTTGGGGGGGGGGGGGGGGCACTGTATATTTTTGTAAAAAGTTTAACCAAAATTTTAAAGGTAAAAAGTTTTAGAAATTTTTACAATGGATTTTACAATCAAAGGAAAATATTTTAAAAGTTTGACCACATTTTACTTGCAAACAAACACATGAAAATGGGAAAACATTTTACACAAAATATTTTATTACAAAACAAACGGAGTGTAAAATCCAAAATCTTGTCACTGGGATGACAAATATTCATCAAATTATCCTGACTGCTAATTTTGTTGATATCAATGTTGTTTCCCAGTTGTGGTTGGATCCATTTACATAGCCATGTATATAGAATGAGATGGAGGTCTTAATACAATGTTTTATTTTTTGGTTGACATTTTCCTTAATTCACGGAGAAACTCAATCCAAAAGCACTAGAAAACATGTTGCAATGGTGAATCCTTGTGTGCTGATGCATGCAAAAGAGAAAAGAAGATAGATGTAGATGGTGAGGACAAAAGGTCATTTGATTCTCCTCACTTGAATTCCCCACCAATTATATTCAACTTTACCTTTTTTTTTTGGATTCATTGAGTAATTTGATTCCTGGAGCTGCATTGTCGATTGACATTCAAGGGTTACAGATTTTGTTCCTAACCATCATTCAAAAGTTTTGGTTTTTCTAATATAATTTATTATGATAAGAGGCTGATATGTGACCTCTAGTATTTTGTAAAGTTGTGGAGGTCTGGAAAGGTTAGCCCCTTGAAGAGGTGATAGAAGTGAAATTTCTTAGTAATCTGCCATTTTATGATATCCACCAAGTGATAAAAGTAAAAATTTTTCCCTACAGTAAATTGCCAATCCTCCATAACCTCAATCAAGGGTACAAAACTGTTCTTGTTTCCCTGGTTTTACATGACTGATCTTCACAATCTGTATTACCTTGATTATCAGCCAAATTATCAAGTCCGCCCTTCTCCCACCTGGGTGGAAATCCCTTGTACATTGGATTTCACTAAATGAAAACAAAGCATATTTCTGTTTCCTCTTGATGTTTGACTTTTGAACTTCAGATTCAGTCACATTTTCTTGAATTTCCCTCTCAGGAATTATTTCAGATGGCAATATCACGTTATATTGACCAACCTGAAAAGAAGGAATTGCTTCTACAACTGTTACAATGGATGCCAGGTCAAGGTTATGTTGTTGATTCATCTACGAGAAACCTTATCCTCCAGAACTCACAGTTATTCGGTCGCCAACTAATTGCTGAAATATTGTCCAAGCAGCATATGGTATCAAAAGCATTGAGATCTTGTTAGATTAAGGATAAAACTACAAGAGTTCAAGGTAACCTATTAATGCCACTAAACCCTTCACAGGGAAACTACCAATTTGATCAACATTGCCTCCTAAGAAAGACACTTTGAATATAACATGTCAGTGTCACATTTTTGAGTCAGCTGATGGGTGTGGTGAATCCCAAATAAACTTGGTTTTTGTTTTGTTGAGAAGACTGTTAGGTTTTAGTTTACCATCTATGTATAGTGCCAAGATTAAATGAACCTGATTATTTTACCTTTAATATGACCAGATCTGAGAACTACAGCTCTGATTATTGTAATATATTTAGAGAATTTGATGTCATAATGATGGCATAATTTCTTATAGCCGTTGAGAAGTTCTTATTACCGCTGTATAGACTAGAATTTGATCAGCTGCCCATGCATGACTTTTGATGTCTTGTCAATCCGGTGAAAACTCTAAATAAGGTAATATAATGAACATTTGTACTACTATAGATCCATAGCACTGTGAACCAAAGACTATAGTCCATAAACAGATTGGATTTTTTTTAATGGACTTCATAAATTATGGAAAATTACACTTTACCATCCTAAATTACACTTTGCACCTAAAAATTTTTGAATGCATATTTTGTAACCTAAACTACAATTCTTGTTACACTTTACACCTCGACGTTAAGTTTGCTATTAACTTGAATGGAAATCCAAAATTTAGGGTGAAAAGTGTAATTAGAAATATAGTTTAGGGTGGTAAAGTTTAATTTGTCTTTTATTTTGAAGGGATTGTTAAGGGATTGAGAAGAGAACAATTGAGTCTTTTCATATGGTGTCATGCCTTTCCGTCTAAGTTAAAAGTAAACTTGACGTTGGGGTGCAAAGTGTAACAATGGTCATAGTTTAGGGTGCAAAACGTGAATTCAAAAATTTTAGGGTGTAAAATGTAACTAGGGGTATAGTTTAGGGTGATCAAGTATAATTTCCCCAAGAAAGAATTAAACCTGGTAGTAATGAATATGTCAGTAGTGGCATTCTTAGGGACTGTTTTTATCACTTCTCTGACTTCTTCTTGTGACAATTATAGCTGGCTTGCTACTGTTATTCTCAATTTTAAAGCACTTGGGAGTGTTTAATTGCAGATAACTCCCCTATGCTCAACCATATTATGTACTCAATTCATTTATCTTTTGGTCAATGCTGAGTTATATCTTGGAGTTAAAATTGAGCTAAATCATGGATAGTTTGTCCATCATGACTGGAGGTGGGTGGTTGAAAAGCTAGATTGGATTGCTTTTTTGTCAAATGGGAGTGTGTTTGTGGCTTTGATTTGGAAAATATGGTGGGCTGGTGGCATTGATTTCTGAAGCGTTTTATTGGCAGTTTTGTTGGCAGATGTATTGGGTTTGGAGTACAGATTATATGGTGGAGTTTAGAGTTGTGGAATGGATTTAGGAAGGCGGCATAGACTATGGAGAAGATGTATGTCGCGGTTGTTCATTTCTGCAAGTAGGGGGGATCCAGAGCAAAGCCCCCCTTTTATTGCATAACCTAATAAAGCTATATATGCAAAGTTCCTAAGTGGTTGGAAAATAGTCGACCTACTTCTAGCTGTTCTTAACTAGCTTTATTTGTTGTTAGGAAGCCAGATCTAGCGTGAAAAGACCATCAATCCTAAACCTTGAAAAGACCATCGATCCTAAACATCAAAAGCTAAGGTGAGCCGACAGCAGTTGAGGTAGCATCTAGGAAAGACCAGTTGTTTCTACTGGTTCATCTTTCCCCTGACTTTTCTAGGTATATGCTCAGCTAGGGGAAATTATTTTTAACTGTTTGAAGGCGGTGTTTTGGGTTGTAGGAGGATGAGATCATGGATTCAAGATCCATCGGTTGCATGTGTAATTGACCAATATATACATATATATGTAGAGAGAGGAGAGAGAGCCCCTTGTAGGAGGATAGCTCAAGGAATAAGAATAGATTGCCCTATGTACATGAGTTTTATAAAACAAAAAGATTAAATTGATTCTATAACTAATTGAAACTCATATTGTCCTAGACAATAACCTGTGTATCTTATCAAAAAATAAAAAATAAAAAAAAAACTGTATCTTAAAAATGGTCTTCCTTGGTGTTATTGACGAAGGCAATTAGATAAAACTTGCTTTAATGCGTCTGAAATTGAAGTGGGTATATGGTATTGGCGTTTGGACTCTCTATAAATGATCTAATATTAAGTCTATCATTCTGTTAACTGCTAATTTCACTTTGGTCTGAATGTTAATTCATCAAAATCCATAAAGAGATCTTTATAGCATCTGCAGTGATAGTCAATGATCAGAAACGTTTGGGATTTCAACAGGATACAAATGGATTCTGTCTGACCATGAATTTCTTAAATCTGGGTCAAGATCTGATATGCATTTCCAAACTGCACTGTTACACTTGAAGCCACTTCCAAAGGCAATTTGCCAAACCCGATCTCCCTTCTTCACTCTTCCTTTTGCCTCCAGATAGCTCAGCTCATACCAAAGTGATGAAGATGAAGTGTTGCCAAACCTATATAATGTCATTCTTGATGCTTCTGCATCTTCCTTGTGTAGCCTGAGATTGTCCTCTATGGCATCAATTACTGCCTTTCCACCAGCATGTATACAGAAATGCTCGAAAGCCTTTTTGAAATTCGGCACATAAGTTCCCTTCTGCCCTGCTGAAAACCATATTTTCTGCTTAATCACTGACCATCCATACTTGAGCTGCTCGGAGTATGGCAAGACAAGTGGGCCTAATTCTGATATGTTTGTCCTCAATGCTTTTGCTGCCACATGTAGAAGTTCCCGTGATAGAGACACTCCGACTTTCCCAGATTCGTCAGGTTGTTGGAAAACAGACTGGTAAGCTTGGTCATCAGACCCCAAGTGTGTTCTCACAAGGTTCTGAAGCTTGTACTTGGCCTTGTGCTTGTCTTGCTTCCTATTAGAAAGCAAAATAGCTGCTCCTCCCATTCGAAATAATATGTTGGCCATAAGCATGGGCTTAACTTTACCTTTATAACCATTGGGAGTTATAGCTTCCATGCTGAGAACTAAAGCTACTGAATTTTTGTGAACTTTTAGAAGATCTTTAACCAGACTAATCGATAACATTCCAGCACTGCAACCCATTCCACTGAGGCTGACACTCTTTACATTGCTTCTGAATCCAAACTTGTTTATGATCATAGATGTAAGGGATGGTGTAGGGCAGAATAGGCTACAGTTGGATACAAGAATGTCAATGCTTTTAGGATTTATGTTGTGCTTGGAAAGAAGGTCTTTGACTATTGCGGACAGAACCATTTCAGCTTCCTCTTGAGCTTTGTACAAAGAAGAATTTGGTGGGATTTCATGCACTGCAATAGGCATGCAACTCTCAAATCCAATACCTGATCTTTCCAATATTTTCACTTGGAAATCGATACATTCTTGGTCAAAGACATTAGATGCTTCACAATGTTCAATAAAATTAGCAGTTGGAACTCGCAAGCTATCGGGAGGTAGATAACAGGAAAAATCAACAAGGTAAACAGAATTGGATCTGAAAGTAAAACAGATGATTGCAATGATTAATGCAGTTATAGCTAAGAGATGGGTGAGGGATATTGGGAATTCTGCAACAACAGACAGGTTTGTAAAAGATAAATATCTAAGCAAGGCAATCTCCATTGTGAAATTCCTGGATCAGATTGCTAGGAGTTTAGTTTGATGCTTTTGGTTTTATACAAACAAGCAACCAAGAAAGAAGATAAAAAATGCAACTGTTAGCTATGCGTTCGCGTGTGCACATGTGTATGAACGGTTTACTGTTTATTCATATAATGAAGCAATCAAGAGAGAAGTTTTGGAGTGCAACCATTGCCTTATCTCTCTTTCTCTCTCTCTCAAAAATTATAAGATGAAAAATTGATTCCTAGGATCAAGAAGCGGATTGCTAATTGCTTCATCTATGTAATTAATAATTTCTAATATCTAAAAATAACATATTGAGTGAATACCAAAGAAGTAGAACCCCTTGTTTTTTGGTGGGAGTCTCGTATGCTTTGGATATATGTATTGATTAATAAGCTTTAGAAATTTTGATTCCATAATAGGATGAAGTGACCAGTCCTTAGGTGGTTATAATAACAGCAAAATTAGAAATCTTAGTTTCAATGAGCATGACAAACTTGTGAGTTGGACAAGATGAATTCAAATACTCTTTTTGTTCATCTTCAAATAATTTTTAAAATCTGAGATATTGTGATAATCACATTATGCTTTCTTTATGATTCTCCAAATGCCCATCTTTCTTTATTCTTGATGATTGTATTCCATAAGGAAAGGAAACTTCTTTATTTATTTGCGTTGAAATAAAGGCAACCTAATTTGTTTGATCACAAAGTTTGCATGTACAAACCATTTACTTATGTCACTAAGTTTAACAAATCACACTTTTGTTGCCCCTGGGATTCAGGCTTTCAGGTCGAAAATTAGTGTGGTATGAATTTCTGTGTGGCATTGGCACTTTAGAATGTAATGAAGGTTTTTCTTTATAAAGAGAAAAAGAAAAAAGAAGAAAGAAAGTAATGAAGGTTACGATAGCTCATTGGCTATTCTATTGCTGTCAATAAAATGTTTATAAGTGGAGGTGACCGCTCCCATTAGAGCATGTGGACATCATGTTTATGTATGGGTGCCCAAATGAGTTGACCAGTGCGCCTGGAAATAGGGAGCAGCGTGGACCATTGTTGGACCTGGAGAGTTGTTCTAGAATAACACTGCTAGTTGAAGGTGATGTGAAGTGACAGAAAAATTGTTTATCATCAAAACCAATGAATAAGCCTGGCCTGCCACATATGTCTCTGGTTCTGGATATTTAGGTCCTCCGTTTGACTTTCTTTTCTTGCTATCATTTCATGGATGATCAGAGATAAAAATAATAATTCTCGGACCCAATGAACTCCACGATTATTTTTATAACTATTTTACATTGTTAATTGTGAATGATGGAAAAAAAAAAAATTAAAGGATTGATGCATAGAGAAGTTATGATTGGGATGTGATCTAGTAGTCTTGAGTGATACACAAGATGTGCTGAGTATTAGGGGTGGCAAAATTGAACACGACCCACGAACCCTACACGACACGATACGAAATTAGCAGGTTATGGGTTGAGGCTTAATGGGTTCGTGTTATATTCGGGTTGACACAACGAACCCGTTTGATAAACGGGTTGGGTTAGGGTTCAACCTATGAAACCCGTTTGACCCGTCTGACCCGTTTAATTAAATGAAATTTTACTAATATACCATTCAAACTATAGGTACATAAACTTATTAGTTGTTGTAGTTTATTTTCTTTGACGTATTGTGATTGTTTATTTATGATATTGAGATATTCTTTAGTTTTGAATGATTATTTGTGATATAATTACTCATTAGTTCTGAATTTTATGTTTAAAATATTTTATTTCCTTGTTTTTCCATAAATGTTTTTCTTCATTTTGATAAAATCAGATAAACAGGTCGACACGACTGACCCGTTTAGTAAATGGGTCGTGTTAGGGTTGAGGAATCTTGACCCGTTTAATAAACATGTCGGGTTAATGTTGACCCGTATAGTCGGATACGTATGAGTTGACACGACACGAACCTGACACGCGAACACGAATTGCCACCCCTACTGAGTATGAAGTCTAAGGTTTGGGTCCGAATATAAACTCATTTGGGTTGTCTCCCTCAGCAACTCAAGGTTCACTATTGTCCCTCGTAAAGTTACGGTGGTCCTCCTGCATTCCAGCAAGGCCCGAACCGAACAAGTAGAATGTTACTATGGTCACGCATAAGTAAGATTACCACGTTAGTCACTCCGACCCTTCTTTGTTATAAGGAAAAAAAAGAAAAAAAAAAAAAAGAAAAAAAAGAAAAAAAAAAAGAGATCCATATAAAAGTTACAACCAGTCAATTACGATTAATTGTGAAAATGAGTCAAGGTACAAAAGCCTAAGGGGACCAGCTCATTTCAGCCAAGGAAGAAAACACCCAAGTAGAAACAACAGAGATGGTGGTGGGCCAAGCTGCTAAATTATGGGCCAACTAGTTGGCCTCTCGAGGAACAAAGATTGCTGGCCATAATAGTTGGGAATTACCTAGCATTGGATACGAGTACCTGGTACCTCTTCTTCAATGCTTTATTACACAGAGTTTGGTTGTAGTTAGGGAAGGAGAAAGAAGAAAAGGACAAGGGAAAATATAAGGTAAAGAAAGGGGGGAAAATGTTTTCCTCTTGTATGTTTGGATGAAGGGAGGGAAGAAGATAAAAAAAAGAGAAGAATGTATTTATCTTTACTTTATTTGGTTTGCAAAGGAAAAAAAAAATGTTTATACTTTAATGGCGCGATGAAGTAAAGAGAGTTAAAAAGCTCATGGGCAAAAATGTATTTTTGTAGGCCATTTAGAGTCAATCATGCTTAGGGTTGTAAATGAACCGTGATGTTATAAACTGCTTGGGCTTGGTTCAATAAAAAAGTTCATTTATGTTTGTGTTTTTATAAATGATTTAAGCTTGAGTCTTAATTTAGACTTTTTTAATAAACGAGTCAACCCCAAGTAAAAAAAAAAAAGTTCATAAATTGACTCAAAAACAATAGGGCTCGATAAAAAGCTTGATACATGTAAATGATGCTTGGACATCTTACAATGCATGCTATAATGTAAATGACATGGGAATGGATGTATTGCTATTGTTTTGTGAATGAGAACCAAATTTCCGTGTTTAATTCCATTATTAAGTATATGAACATTAACCGTTAACCTCATTTGTATGAACATAAACCATCTTATATATGTGAGAAAGCTCCACTTGTATGCCCAAAAAACATTATTTCATATGACCAATCCTATCATTTTTGGAGTTATAAACTACATAAAATGAAATCAAAATTATGGGTCCATGTAAAAATGCACGAGAAATTATTCTTTCCACATTTGACCTTTATCCATTCACGTGATGTTTTTATCTTCTTTTTTTTGGGGTGAAAATTTTGTTATTTAATGTAGGACGACTAATCCTAAGTAATGAATAATCATATCGGCATGCATGTCATGTCAATCAAATGAAACACCCCTAACCTATACACACGATTAAGAAAAAAAAATCTAGATTAAACCAATGAACAATATCATATGTGAGTTAAAAAGAAAACATAAACCTAGGAACTAAGATACAATCATTTTAATTCAATTTCCAGTTACATGATCATTACATTAATGTGAATCAACATATATATGATTATGAAATTCAAAGTTAGATAATATAAATAAGGATAAAACCTAAGATTTTAAGTCAGGAATTATACCTTTATCGTGTAGGTTTGTCTAGAGCGGTAAGGGCAATATCTTTTAGAATGAGTCTAAAATCCTTTAAATAGGATCACTAGTACGTAGTTGGAACCCAACCTCAAAATCTCCATACTCAACCTAATGTGATCCTATCGAGTGGTCATAGACCCAAATTTGATGGTTGACTATGTTTAACTGAATATTGACCAATTTTGACCGAGTTTTGCAAATTTTGACTACTCATGTCTCACAATTTGACTGTTTGATTTTTGTCATGCTTAACCATCACCAATATCTCACAACATTCTTCCAATCCAACAGTCGGATTTTGGATTTGAGCCTAGAGCATTATGGACACGTGTTGTTGTACCAGAATACCTGGAAATTTTGATTGGTCACATTCTCTCAATCCAACCATTAGATTGAGCTCAAAATTCGTCAAAGCCAATATTTTATCCCACTATTTCAATCCAATGGTCAAATTTTAAGTTTGACTTTGGCACAAGATGGACACATGTTGTTGTATCCACTTATCATGAAACTTCAATCACTAAAAATATTCAATACTCTTTCAAGAGAGTTATACACTATATAAACATTACTAAGAACGAGAAAATAACCTAAAAAATACAATCCAAAACCTACAAAATAACCCCAATAGATTTGCATGTCATGAAATCTGAAAAAACCTTAAAACACTGACCAATACCCAAAATTCACTTAAAACCTCATTGATAAAAAAAAAAAAAAAAAATCAAATTAAATGGTCTTGGAACCAACTTTGAAGTTTGAACAAAGATTGACCAAGTTTGATTGACTTTGATGAAGTTTCACAAGATTTGACTGCTTTGTTCTCACAATTTGACCAGTCAATAGTTACTGTACTTCACAAACACAAATATTTCACCACATTCTGCCAATCCAACGGTAAAATCTTGGATCTCAATTTGTTGCATGATGACCATGTGTCATTATACCCACTCATTAAGAAACTTTGATTAACCCTGTTCACACAATTCAAGCATTTAAGTTAAGCTCAAAATTCGCCAAAACTAATATCTTACCCCACTCTTTCAATATAATGGTCAAACTTTGAATATGAGTTTGGCGCATGATGGATGCATGTCATTGCATCAAAATGATCAAAATACCTTTTACTTCTGAAATGACTAAAATAACCCTTATGTACTTTGAGGGTCTTGAAAGATGTTTTTGTGCAGTTTTTAAAATTAGGAAAAAATTCTAGAGTTTTAAGACAAATAGAGGAAAATTCACCATTCAAAGATAATAAACATTTTTTTATGGTCATATGTCTGTTGGAAATCACCTTTGGAGCATTAGTATTGGTGGTGTCAAATAGGTAAAATGCTATATTTAGCAACTAAATATAACAAAAGTGGAACAAAAGGCTAATGCATTAGTGGAGCAAAAACCATATTTTTTAGCTGTTGAGCTACTCTTTGGCTGTGCACTGTAGCTAAGATGGTAAAAAAAAAAAATTTATTAAAAGATATATTATTTTATTGTGTTTTTGGCGGTGGTTGTTGTTTATTGTAGTAGATATGTTATTTTATTGTGTTGAATGCTAAAATAAAACCACTGATGTTGGGTGTTTTGTAAAGTGAGGTGGTAAAATAGATAAAGTAATTTTTTATGGTGTCAAATTGCTAAATATTTGGCACTGCCAATGCTGATGCTCTTATTGTGCTATATTTACCTTATCATCGCTAATACCTTTTTTTCTTAAGAAAATTTTAACTATTAACAATGACCAAAATGTTCGTCGCAAATAACAACGCAATATATAGTGATTGAAAAAAAAAAGTAAAAAATATAAAAAATAAGGGCATTTATTCCCCCTTTTAAAACAAATTACCATTGTCGTCAACTTAGGTCCACCACAAATATTATTTATTGGGAGGGATTCAATTAACTATTTACGATGGCAAAAATGTTCATTGCAAATACAAACTCAATTAGAAATAAAAAAATTAATTGCGATGGATAAATGTCCTCACAAATGTGAAAAGTAAGGGGGAAATTTTCCCTCCACAATATTTTACCATTTTCAATGGCTTCATATCTGTCGCTAATACCCTCTTTTATATTTTATGATAAATGAATGTTTGTTGTGAATACTAACACCATAAAAAAAAATATTTTGTATTTTCTACGTACAAAAGCCATCACAATTGTTAATAGTTTCGACGGTTTTTCTTCGGTCGTTGTAAATAATACTTCATTAGAGATGAACATTTTTATGCCGTCGCAAAAAATAAGGTGGGAACACTTCCCTCCAAAAAAGAGAGAGAGAAAGTTTAGCTACAATATTGATTGTAGTTTAAGGCTACAACCTTACTCAATATCATTAACATTGCTATATATTTTGAAAATCTAACCGTTGGATTGCATGTTCTTTACGCTCTTAATTCATATGTCAAATTTTGTGACAATTGGATATTATTTACTATATGATCTATAAGATTTTATTTTATGCATAGTTTTAAACTAAAAAAACTTGCAAGTTAAACAATTTATTCATGATATAGCTATTGATATTTAATTTTCTAGAAATTTTGCAAGCATGGAGGATATAAGAAGAAAATATAATCCAATGGTGGATTTGTCAAAATTCACCTCTAATAAAAAATATTTAGTAAGGTTGTAATTTTATGCTACAACCAGTTTTGTGGTTAAACTTTGTTAAAAAAAAAAAATTATATTTTCGACCAAAATAATAAGCATTTTCAACAAATTTGCCATCACAATTATTTTAATATTTAACGAGTAATTGTCAACAAAAGAGACTTGCCGCCAAAAAAGTTAGTTTTTTCAACGACTTTTTGTAGTTGTTGAAAAAGTTTCATCACAAATAGCAAATTTTTTTGTAGTGTTATTTAAAAAGGTTGTAGAGGTATTAACAAGCTACAGATAAGTGATTAATTTAGTACTAGAGTTAAAAGTCTCATTTAGGATTGATCAATGCTGATTGTTAGTTGTGGCGGATGAGTTGTACCCTTAGTGAAGTTCAATTTTATATTGCAATGCCAATGTAACTAACAAATAATGACAAACGATGGTATTCACTTATATGAAAATAGAAGTGGTGTCACTTCTAAATAAGACTTAAGAGTTTACTTTTGTAAATGTATGTTAAATTAGGTAGTAGCACAAGTTCATATTAGTTTCTAACAAATTAATAGTGAATTTTTAGTTTATAGGTTATTTTCATACGTGTGATGTGTGTTGTTTATGGCTTTGAAGCATAAGAGTTTTTAAATTTTTAAAATTTTAAGACTAGTCAACAATAACTTCTTGAAAATTTGAAATGACAAAACTAAGAGCATACCTCCAAAGATATCTTTTAATTCGTATGCATGATAAGATATGAATCTCAATATATTACAAGCCAGTAAGGATTTTTTTTAATGTAGGTTGTAATATATGTGGTGATACCCTTTGAAAGTGAACAATTAAAAGCAAAATTACATGCAAAGTATAGACAAAATTTTCAAATTTAATAAATTGTTCACTCAAGTGAGGGCCAGTACCCTTAAGCTAGAATCATTTTGTTCAAGTGAGATCGTGGACAAGTTAGCAAATTTTTGTAGAAATATGGAGAAAAAGTATATATCTTTGTGGGGGTTGATGTTTCTTGATGGCTAGTAGCCGTTTTAAAAAGGTTTTAAAAGTTGTCTCTCCAGTAGTGACATTTCAATGGTGTCTTTTCATTAGTATCTATTCTTCCACACACACACACATGTTGATGAGTATGAAATCAGTAGGCCACAAGCTCCGAACACTAAGAACAATCAATAACCTGAAAAAGAAAGAAAGATTCGGGGTAAAACTGATGCAAGGACCCTACGATGGTTAAGATAGTATTTCTCTCTAGGACTAAAGTATGAGAAGTGGATGTATAGTAGTACATACCTTTGCTTGGTGAAGTTTGTTCCCTTTTATAGAAAGATTGGAGCTGGTATACTTTTTAGGTGCCATTATTATCATGAGGGATGTGTGTACTTAGTGAGGGAGAGTGGAACGAATTTGAGGGAATTTGCCCTATGTCTTGGAATAGTGAATTGTGGTGTAATTGTTCTTGGTTTATAAGGAACGCTTTAGAATTTACTAAGTGTTCATCTATCATCTATGGTCTCTTGTTTTTGGACAACATGTCTTCTATTTTGACGAACTTGCTCCTTCTTGGTGCTTCTGCTTTGCTTTTTTCCTTTTGGACAGTGATCTTTTTGTTGGATGGACGCTGTTCTCTTGGACGACTCTTATGGACGATCTATACTTTCTTAATTACGAATCATATATATATATATATATATATATATATATATATATATATATATATATAAAATCCTATTTACACATATTTAAAGTTAAAATCACAAAATTCTCAAGAATTGTTATCCATAAGAATTTGGCCGGATTGTATCCTAGCTAGAAACAATTTGTGTGTAACCCTTAAAGAATCTATTTTAACGGGGACAAATGTCATCTTAAAGAAAGTGATTTATCAAGCCTTTATGCCAGCTTTTCCCCTCATTCCTCTAATTTCCTAACACAAGAAAAAAAAAAAAAAGAACTAAAAATAAAAACGAAGAGAAGTTTCTACTAAGATTTTTTGATGTTGGCTAATTCTATAACAAATCTCTTTGTAATTGTTGGTTTCATTTTTGTAATATAACAATGGGTAATGTAGGCTAAAAGTTGCATATATCAAAGTCATATTTGATCGAGCAAAATTCAAATTCTTGGTTAAGCGAGCTAATTCTCTGTTGTGCGAACTCCAAGCAAAAACTCTCGATAAGCTCTTGGTCAATTGAATTTCTATAGTTGGAAAATTTGAAATTTGCCTCAAGAGTCGATATTGTGACAGATCTAGCACAAACCCTACACATACATAAGTCCTTATTAATCCTAATCTCTAGAAAAGGAAAAAAACTATACTGGAATCTGAACCTAGATTTGTCTTCCAATCCTCTCCGTTTGTAAAATCCTTGATAGGAGAATTTAGCCACCCAAAAACATAAGATAACCACCTATGTTATTGGAGTGCTATTTTGAAACCACAAAGACAGCATAAATCTTCAAGTGGCCTTGAAGTAATCAAGGGATTGGTTTGGCGGTTGGCGTCTTGATTTGCAGTGTAGAATTACTGTGAAGAAAAGGTTGGATGAGCAATTGCAACAATAGATAGGAGCTTAGATACAAGCAAATTACATATATTGGAGGTCTTGTAAGTTACGCTGTATTGCAACTTCTATATAGTGGATATGATGAGCTAGGTTAGGTCTTCTAGTGTTTTTTCTTGTTGGGTTTTCACTCGTGAACAACGCACGCCTTATCTTTTGTATGTGATTGTTTTACCATTTTATTCATATTGTAATTGAAAATAACTAAGTAACTAATTGGACTTGACATTAATAAATTGTCAAAATTGATAGAAAGTCAACCTAGGTGTCTAACACATTTCAACTTACCTTGAAAGTTTGAAAAAAGTGGGTAGCTATCAAAATACTTGATCTAGCTAGATATGAATTATAGAAACAGTCATCCTGAAATTTAAGGTTACCCTTCTTTCTTTTCTCTCGCTGCACTGCTACGTAATTCTAAGCACCTATACTATCTACAATGAGAAGCAGAAGAGACTGGTCAGATTCACTTCACTATTGCAAGTTGTTTTTTATTTGTTGGACTTGATCATGGAATTAATTGTGCCAGGCATATATTCCTGCCCTCAATTTACATCATGGCCAATGCTTCTATTTCTAAGGAAACGAATTCTTGCAACAATGGTACTCTCTCAAAGCGTATAGAAAATAGAGACGCAATAAAATAGCATGTGGAAGTTGATTGAAGAAGACTTTGAATGAAAAGAAAATACATCGATTGTATTTAAGATTCTAAAGCTGCTACTATCGCAATATGCTTGCTACCTTTACCGAGTCAAACGTATTTTAAAAATCATCCATTTCATCTCCATAATAGTCCAAACTACAAGATCAAGATTAACATTAACATAAATCATAAAATACCATGCTCTCTAGATACATCATAAAAGGCTGATGTACACGTTTATTTCTCTCTCCTTTTCTTTTATCTAAGTGGGGTCGTCTGATTATACTAATCCCTTGAGTGTACCATGTGCTACCTTTTTATTCCACATGTCTAGCAGCCTTGTTCATTCTTTCTTTTTATGCAGCTCATATCCCTTATTGAAAACCCTAACAAGAAAAAAGCTAAAGCTAAAGCTATCTTTGTCTCTACCTTCATGTTCCTTGCTTTGTCTTCGGTCTTTCACTTTCAGCATTCATGAATCACAAAGCTAACCATGATCTATACTACTCACTTTCATGGATTCCATATCACCATAATCCATGTCAACCACATGTAGTTACTTTAATCTGTTGGGCCCCATCATATGTTTCTTTTTTTTACAGTATTTACAAAAGGGTTTCCTGGATATCCGTTTTGTGTGGGAATGCACATTCAATATCTAGTCATAAAGCATCAAAATGTGGTGGGTCAGTGTGCAGGAAAGAAAAGTGGTGAGGAATCTCTTTGCAGTTTTCCTTCCACAACTCTCACTTTGCTCATCTTTTCTTCACACCAGTGCGTTTGTTCTTCAACAATGTCATTCATTCGCAAAACCCTAGACACCACTTTCAGGTCTATTAGACCCATTAGTATCTCCATCTCTTCGTTCACCTTTAATTTTCTTTTTCTCATCAAGCATACTCGTGGATGGCGAAGATCTTTAAGCTTCATCTTTTTCTGTTTAGAAAACAGTTGTTAATTGTTGAACCCAAGAAATGATAATAATAATAAAAAATTTCTCTCACTATTAGGAGAGTCTACTCAAGGCAATTTTTTATGTAAGATAAATTCTAATTTAATTTAAATATACATGTGTGAAACTCCTTAGTAGAGGTTATTATTAATATTGATCATATCTTCTCAATTTTAATCCGTAATATATGATATGCCTAATTTACTATTTATTTTATAATAATTGATGAACTGTTAAGATTAAAATCAAATACACGGCAAATGCATACTTACTTTTTGATTAACTTTCTTCATTAGATGGAGTAGAGTTGGATCGACTGAACCTCTTCGATTTCTCCTAAAAAATGCTGATATAACTTGGCAAGGTTTCTCCTTGTCAGCCTTGAGAAAATTCATGAAAGTTCGGATGCCGTCTTCCAATATTAGAAGAAAGTCTTCTGAAGATATCCTTGATCCAAAACCATCCTCCTTCTGATCATCTTCGGAATCTTTAAAAACACAACATAGACATAGACGAAACATTAATCTTAAAAAGATATAGAATATTAATATAAGAAAACATATGACTGAAGTTCAAAGAAAAACGATCATTTTAATTTAAAATCGATACGTCTCATACTTCAGATTAAAAAAAAGTACTTACCTCGGTATTCTGGAACTAAAAGTAACTTTGGTGCCAAAAGCCTCATCCTAGCATAGATTTCAGGTCTGCGGCCTTGCTCATAAGGTTCATTTTCTATATATCGCTGTAAAAGAACCTGGAATTGCTGAAACTCTTGCGCAACATGGGCAGGACAGCCAGGGTCATTGTCATGCCATGAAGCTCTCTTCTGTAGAAAATTCTTGTAGTTCCAATTTAGAGCTTCCCATGTTAAGCAAATCTGTGCCACATATGCTGCTTCCAGTTCATTATATGGGTTCTGACGGGTATCTGATGGCCTTTTTTTTATTGTTGCAATTTTGTGAACAATTCTCTCTGACATTGATCTTGGACCCACTAGAACAGACCTAAGTGACTCTGAATTTTGGTTGTGATATATATAATGTTAGTTTTTCAAAGGAATGATAAATATGGTATTAACAAAGAGAACAAAAATAGAAAGTGAAAATAGTCAAAATACCAGTTTCATGAAGCTTTTGTGCACTTATTCTGTCTAGGAACATCATTTCCTCATCATATTTTTGAAACATTGTGTACGATTCCCATTTGGGACAACTCCTTCGTGAGGAAGAAGAAAGTGGATCCTCAGTATAATTAACTGAGCTTCTCCACTCTGATGAGCTCTTAGATGTAGAGCCAGCAGTGCATGAATCACCAAATATCTCATCCTCCTTTTCTTGAACTATAGACTTCTTTCTCTCTGACTTGGGTGGTGCAAAAATAAAAAATTTCTCATCCTCTGAGAAATTTGTTGTCTCTGACTTCTTGCTTTCATATTCTCGATTATGATAGTCTTCTACAACAGCAAAAACAATATCAGATCAGTGAAAGTATAATAAGTACAACATGTGACTGATGTAACAAACTGAGATGCCTAGACATGTTGCAATTACCGTCACAGTTTTTGTCACTGTCTTCCACTTCACTTTTGCGTAGGTCTTTAGAAATCAGCATGGAGGGCCCACCTTGATTTGTTTCAGAGTTGTAAACTGAATCAGCATCTCTTGTAGGAATCTCTTCTTCAAACACATCTTCTACTTCATGCTCTTCTTCAGATTCATGAACACATGTAACAGAGAGGTTTTCAATTTCAAGGGCATAATCTTCATCTGGGTCTTCAAATAAGCTCTCTTGTGGAGTTATGAATTCTTCAGAAAGAGTTTGATTCCTCCGAGGGTGTTTTGGCAAAAACAATAGTGATTCTCCGCCACCAATGATGTCAGCTACAAGAAGATCTTTTTCGTTGCACTCAACATGAAAATGCCTATCATCTTCTTCTTCATCTTCTTTTTCTTCTTCTTCTGCTTCATCCTCGGAGAAGTTATATTCATATCGATTTTGGTTTCTGAAACACACACAAAAAGATTAAGAAACAAGAAAAAGAAAAGGCAAACTAACACATGAAAAAGATAAAATTAAAGAGATGTTGCTACTAGACCTTTGAAGTATTGGATTTCTGCCAAGAAAATGGAAGAACTTGGGTAGTATAAAGGAGGAGCAGTAGAAGAAGAGGAATAGGATCTGGAATGAGCTCGAGACATTGTAGAACAGCCTAACAAGAGCTTCTTTTTCTGAACATGGCATTTTCTTCTTGTTAGCTTCAAAATGAGTTCCAAAGTTAAGTTCTCATTCACAAAGCAAAGCAAAGCAAAACTCCTAGAAAAAGTGTCTACTTTGGCTGCTTTTCATACCACCTCTTTCTTATTGGTCAAATTGATCCATTTGTTTCATCCATAATGTCATTTATGTCCTACAATTTAAACTATACCTTAGGAACCATTATATTTTGGGACAACAGTAAATTTTTATTTAATTGACAGGGTTTAAGAAGCAATAAGGCGCACACTTACAACTCAGTTAATTGATGGTGTTTTCAAAGATGAAATTTACTAGTAGTACATATTATTGCTAAGCCATATATATTTATGTTGTATTTTCTTATTTTCAAGATTTTCGTGCCCAAATTTTAGTATAATTTGGCCTTTTGAGCTTGACTTTATAGCTTTCCTATGAAAAAACATTGTTTAAACCCCCTAGACCGCTTAATTACTACTCTTGCCTTGTGACTTTTACATGATCCACTTCACAAACGATTATCACTTGTAAATCAATCTCTTGATCTCTCCAAGAGTTTCTTCGAGAGATTTGAATTCATCTTTGTGTTTCCATGATCTAGGTTCAACACATTGTAGGTGATCTTGTTCTTAGAATAATAGGAATCTCAAGGATATTCAATGGAGAATTGTTGGGAGACAATCGATTTTCTCAGTAGGTTTTCTCACTATTTTTGCAGTCATTTTCCCATCTTGTAATTAGGGTTTAATTTTTATTTATAACATTGTAGTGCTTGGGGTTTAGTAACTATAAAAACAGATCGATGTGAAAACAAAATTTGGGCCTTTCCATAATAAGGTTTTGGTCAACTAAGAAACTACTAGGTGTCTATCGAAAACATTCTGTTTGAATTTTCATTTTCGCTTGATTGAGCTTTGATTTTCGCTCGGGCAAGGCTTTCATACTTGCGGTATGAACATAAGCTGTAGTCTTCAAACCTTATTAATCCATACATATTACATAGTAGAAAATCCAAAATTATAATATAAATTCGTTGTGGAAGTAGCCAACACTTAAAATCCTAACAAAGTTTAT
Source organism: Castanea sativa (assembly GCF_040712315.1). Classification (NCBI taxonomy): domain Eukaryota; kingdom Viridiplantae; phylum Streptophyta; class Magnoliopsida; order Fagales; family Fagaceae; genus Castanea; species Castanea sativa. The sequence continues at coordinate 29,564,743 of NC_134016.1, read as the reverse complement.
TTTTTATAGATTATTTATACTAATTAAGTTTATTACATTATTAGTTAAATTTTTCTGGATTATAATTTTGGAATCAATGAAGATAGTTAGATTTCTCCTCTCCTTCCCAATTTACACACACACACACACACACACACACATATATATATATTTCTAAGAAAGACAGATAATTAAAATTAACAATTTGTAGCTCTAGGTATAGAATGTCAGTCCAATTAAAGGTGGTTTTTTTTTGTTACGTTTAAAGTTAAGGAAGGGGATTCAAACTCTACGCATCTTTGTTAAAAACACAAAGAAATGATGTTTGTCCTACAGGTCAATGGCCAATGAAAGGTGGGATTTTCTTTGGCATGTGGTGCATGATGTACAATTAAGCAAATCAGCTATCGGTTATACCTAAAAAGAAATTTAGCAAATCAGGATGAATCATATTCAATATTCTTTCCACTAAAGTTACAGAAACCTTGTATCATAGTGGGTAATTAAAAAATGAAATCCTACTATACGAGAAAGGGTCCTATCCTGTCCAAAAAACACAAAGAAGAGACCAAAACCAAGTCACACGCATTGGTAGGCATTTGTGGACACAACTTTTCAAAAGAATTACTAAAATAATTTTCAAAAAAAGTTTAAACATAATAATTTAATCCATTAATAAAAAATTTAGAGATGAATGAGATTAGATGGGTTTAGTTTAATAGAGTTTTGATGTATTCTTTGCCTCCTAACTGAATAAAGAGCCTTTTTAAAAAGCTGAGGGTGGTGTTGTCAAATTGAGCTTCTTTTAGATATCTTCTTAGTTGTTTCTCAAAAATAAAATAAAAAGATATCTTCTTACTTGCTCTTTGTCTTTTAATTAGTCGTTAAGGTTTCTGCGCATCATGTTTTCTACGTATGATTGATCAACTCAAAAAGACACGCATATTAAATATTACATTATCCACAAAATTAACTTAGTATTAACAATATTCTCTAGAACTCGAATCCATTTACATGTGTCTGCTGCTCTCATCATTTTCAAAAAGGGAAAAAGAAAAAAAGAAAAAGAAAACAGCAATAGTACGTGTGAATGAACTTTTAATTTTGCTATTAAGCATTAAAATATCAAATGGCCCTATAACTTTGAATATTTACTTAGGCTTTCATAAGCTATTACCAATGCTCGTACAAAATTTGGTTGATGGTTGGCCTAAATGGGGCCAAATTGACATTTAAAGTTTAGGTTAGGCCTTATACAATATTCTTATTGTTGGTGTATATATAAATATTTCTTTACTGTGATTAGTTTCTTTTTTTCTTTTTTTGAGAAAGTGTTTCTTTTCTTGTAGATTGCTTGGGATTCATTTTTGTTTTTTTATATAAGATAAAAATTCAATTCTAACATTAATCTAAATGTAAATGTATGTGAAATTTCCTTCTAAAAACTTAAACTCCAACCTTTATCTCCTACATTTCACAAAAATTTAGTACTTGTGGAGTGACTATTACGCTAAGAATGCACGATGATAGGATTCTTTTTGTTAATTTGTTTTGTTTTTCCCGAAATGCGATAACTTATTAGCCATTAAAGGCTGGTCGTAGCCAAGGATATGCATCAAGTTTGAGCTGAGCCCAAATTAAAGGACTAATAATATCATGTTAAGTTTACCTGCTAATCAACCATGTCATATAAAACTAAAGAGGTAGCACAATCCGCGAATCATATGGTCAAACCTCTCTTCAATAAATAAATAAATAAATTTACTTATTTATTTATTTATCATTCCCCTGTGGGCCAGCATGATAGTCCAAGTTGCATTTATCTTAGGGCAGAAGGTTTTCATAATTTCCGCTCACGACCATAATATCTTCTTTATGGGGCTGCGTTTTAAGCGTGGCCCACTCTCAGGTCCAATTGCTACAGCTTAGGATAGTCCTTAGAAAGCAAATATTCGGGGTTGACTCATTCATAGGGATGATCATTCCTAAATGTGGAGCCCCTTCTTTATATTACTTTTTTTAAAAATAAAAAATTACTTATTTAAACCTATAGCCATAGATTGGCAAGTTTTAATCCTTCTTTGATTTAAACAAAATTACCAACTAAGGTGCATAGACTAGATTAGTTTTTTTTTTCTTCATTTTTTTTTTCATATTTTTTTTCATATTTTTTAATGCACCTTTGGGGCACTGGTATCCATCAATCAAGATTTCATTTCATTTTTGAGAGACCAAAACATAAAAAAGAAAAATCACCATTGAAAATAAATATACTAAGATTTCATTAAAAAAAAACTAAGATTTAAAACTAAATAATACATGAAAATCCAAACTACCATTAATTCAATCTTCATAAAATATAAATAAAATAAAAGATGTAAAATTTTTTTTAATACATTTCAACTCAATCATTCATTAAAATGAAATTCAACATTTTTTAAAATTCTAAAAATCATTTACGATTCAGTATTTGCGTATTACATTTTGAAGCAATTTCACTTTCAATGTACAAAAGTTGATGTGGTACAACACATAAATACTATTACATAAACTAAAGATTATCACGTAAATGCCAAATGATCTTAAAAGCCCACAAACCCACACCCCTATTAAAGCATAGCAGTCTGTAACCCAAGCTAGACACACGCACACAACTATCCCCAAAACCGTTGAAAATCCTCAAACTCATCACCTAATTTTTACTCAGAAGACCCACATCATTAGGGCCCCAAAAAATGATTGTTACACACACCCAAAAATTGCACTAAAATCATAACTTGAATTCACAAATTTTTACTTGAAATTCGTGACTTCAAGTCATGTTTTCAGTGCAATTCTACGTGTGTGTAACAAGTAGTGTGTGATAAACGCTACTCTTAGACCTCCCTGGCCTACAAACCCCCATAACCAGCATAAACCAAATTTCAACGTTACGGATTCGCCTGCTACCCAATCAATCTGATCCTACACACAAATCTCGTAAAGGATAAATCACACAATCAGGAAATAATGTAAAAAATGAACAACTTTTATTTATTATATATATATATATGTGTGTGTGTGTGTGTGTGTGTGTGTGTAGGGGGGGGGGTACAATCCTTTGTATGACTCTTTACAATGAAAAAATAAAATAAAGTCCTTTAATTCTATCTCCAAGAAACTTCATGATTTGAAAGACTATGAAGCTAGATCTTGAATTGTGCCTTGATGTCTCCAAATTGAATAAGTGATTGAACATAATTGATTTAATAAAAGCGTTGTTGGCTTAATCTAATAACCATATCAAAGGGATTTGAAAGAAAATCCCTACTTTGAGCCTTGGTTTGGACTGAGCAATAGAATTCTCTTGGACTTAGAGATGACACTCTATTTTTGCAGAGTGTTAGTATAATTTTTCTCTCTAAGTGTATGTCCCTTTTCCTATATGAGAAGCCTCTATTTAGAAGCAACCCAATGATCTTTGATTTCGAATTTGGGTTTGACTTACTTCCAATTAACTTTTTAACAGGATATCGCCTTTTCTTTTAATAAGAAGTAGCCACATTACCCATTACCTTAGCACACAGTTGAGATTAAAAATCAACGCCACATCATCTTTCTCTTGGAGAGAGAAACTAAAAAACAAGCATTTTTATTAGTCTTTGCAACACAGTGGTGAATGAAACAAAATAATTCTTAGATTATTCAAAACTTGAAAGTTAAAACCTAGCTCATTGATACAACAAGAAGAAAATCATAAAATATCAAAATTAGATATTCATGAACAACAAGCAAATTTTAGTTTCTTTTTCTTTTTCTCAAAAGAAAAAGAAACTAAAATTTTAGATTTTGGAACAAAAATTACTAACTTAAATGCTCAACTCAAATACAGAACAACAAGAACAAATAAATATGTAGCCACTTGCTTCTCATTGTTCTCATTCCATTATCAAAACAACAAGAAGAGCCAAGTAGGTATATACCATTTCTTTGCATTTTGGAATTTCAAGGGCTTTCATTTAAAATTGGCTCTCCTTTTTAGGGTTAGTGGGTTTGTTTCTAATCTTAAAATTGATCAGAGAGAAACAGAGAACAAAAAGCCGAGTCTTTTTTGTCTGAGATATGAATTGAAATACGGCATCATCTAGCAAATGATGTGCTGGATAGGCGGATTCTTGTTTGCAAAAGAAATTCCAAGCAACTCTAAATTAGCTTCCTTTCCAAAGGCTTTATTTTTTTGTGGGGTTTTGGTTCAATCCATGAGTACCCAGTTTCTATTTTGTTGATTTTTTTTTTTTTTTCCCCATGGGTCAGCTTGTTTCCTTCGTCTTGGCATTTGAGACTTTAGTTCAGTACCCACAGTTTCTCATCTCTTCAATAGAAAGATGATGTGATTTTTTTTTTATAAGGATTATTTGGCGTTATTTTTAATCTCAACCGTACGCTAAGGTAATGGGTCATGTGGCTGCTTCTTATTTGAAAAAGAGATGTCCAGTTCAAGAGTTAACTGGAAGTAAGCCAAACCCTTCGAATTTTCTCTCAGCATTTATTGAGAGTTAATTACAAATTTCGAATTTAATTTTGGTCTTGCATTTAATAAGAACCTTCTATGTGCATCTTTTCTTCTGAAGTTGCCACTTGGCTTTCTTTATTTAACGTTGCTGCGTGGCTTGAACATGTGTCATTTCTATGTGAGTCATGGTAACTCAATGACTTGACATGTGGCTTGATTTCATTTGCTGATTGTCCACTGTTGACATATTATCAATTGGAAATTAATTTGATTACAAACATTTGATCATGATCAATTAGATGGTTGTGAATACATCATAAAATTTTGACATCTACAACATTCATCAACCATAAATTTTTGCCTTGATCGAAACACCAACCTCTCTAAATCCAACAACTCACAAATCCCACTAACACAGTAGCATGTGTGCACAATAAAGGAGAAGGAGGGCTAAACTAAAACCTAAAGCCCTTACTTTGGCAATAAAACCTAGAGCCCCTACTCTATCACCCTACCTAAATGGAAACTCATAATCAATCTTGATAAAGCCTAATTCGTCAATCGTGTACGTTCGTCTAGATGATGTCGAGACCTCGTCAATGTTCTCGAAAAATGAGAGAAACTTTTCTAAGGTGGACATCGGTGTGGCACCAGCCACAACGTCTCCGATGCTTAAGTTAGTGATTAGAAATTATTTTTAGAATAGAATGAGAAGTGTAAAAATATGTCTCTGTTGTTGGAGTTGTGTACCTTCTGTGCTTCTAATGATTGTGTATATATATATATATATATATATATATATATATATATATATATATATATATGGTTTTTGGGGGTTTCTAACCACTGGGACCTTGATTGTGGTTTTAATGCTCTTCTTGTAATGCCCCGGGCTCATAATAATGGAATTTAATGAGATTCCAACGATCTGCCATCTGATCGGTAACCACCTAAGGTATTAAATGCTCTTTATTATTGATTTACTTGTGCTCGTCCATGTTTCGTTGAGGTGGACGAGTGTGATGTCGTCTACTGAACGTGAGTTCATTAGTCCTGTCAGCTGCCCCCCAGGTTCTATGGTCGTTTTGAGTTGCCAGGACGACTATCGGAAGATGAAAAGTTTTCTGATTAGACGTGGCTCTTGGGGTTTTGTTCCTTATTTAATGCGTAGTGGCAGCACCTAACGCATCGTGGCCACGTGGCGTGCTTTACCCAGTGCAGTTAATGCTCCAATGGCATGACTCTTGGGTTTCCCGCTGAATTTCAGTTTTTGGGTGTCTTGATTTTTTAAACTTCCCCACTTTTCACTTTCTCCTTCACTTCTCCAACTTCCAATCATTGCTTAGAGCTTCTTCTTCTCCGACCTCTCTCTGCGGGAAACTTTTCTAAGGTGGACATCGGTGTGGCGCCAGCCACAACGTCTCCGATGCTTAAGTTAGTGATTAGAAATTATTTTTAGAATAGAATGAGAAGTGTAAAAATATGTCTCTGTTGTTGGAGTTGTGTACCTTCTGTGCTTCTAATGATTGTGTATATATATATATATGGTTTTTGGGGGTTTCTAACCACTGGGACCTTGATTGTGGTTTTAATGCTCTTCTTGTAATGCCCCGGGCTCATAATAATGGAATTTAATGAGATTCCAACGATCTGCCATCTGATCGGTAACCACCTAAGGTATTAAATGCTCTTTATTATTGATTTACTTGTGCTCGTCCATGTTTCGTTGAGGTGGACGAGTGTGATGTCGTCTACTGAACGTGAGTTCATTAGTCCTGTCAGCTGCCCCCCAGGTTCTGTGGTCGTTTTGAGTTGCCAGGATGACTATCGGAAGATGAAAAGTTTTCTGATTAGACGTGGCTCTTGAGGTTTTGTTCCTTATTTAATGCGTAGTGGCAGCACCTAACGCATCGTGGCCACGTGGCGTGCTTTACCCAGTGCAGTTAATGCTCCAATGGCATGACTCTTGGGTTTCCCGTTGAATTTCAGTTTTTGGGTGTCTTGATTTTTTAAACTTCCCCACTTTTCACTTTCTCCTTCACTTCTCCAACTTCCAATCATTGCTTAGAGCTTCTTCTTCTCCGACCTCTCTCTGCGATTTTCTCCGAGCTGGTGCTCTCATTTTTCTGCATTTTAAGGTATGCTTTTCTCCTCTCTTTTCCTTTCTTGTTTTTACAGCATGGCAGATTTCTGATTTTTCCTTTTTCTTCCCTTTTTCTTTTCTTTTTCGGTGTATGTTTTTGGTTTTGGGGGTTCTTAGGATCCACTTCTTTCCCTCCATTCTTCTGGTTTTCATGGTCGATAGTTCTGAGGTTAGGGTAGCTTACCCTTCAATTTCTTTCTTTTTTGCACGTTTGGGGGCTTCTTTTGCTACTTCCCGTGCTTTTCTCCTTTTGATTGGGAATTTTGTTTTTAAGGGTAGCGGTTTAGGCATCGTGTCCGGTGAGTTATTTCTTGTGCTTAGTCAGTCGATTGATTGGTTTGAGGGATTGGTGAATGGGAAAGGAGGAATTTTTGAGGTAAGATCGAGCGAGCTTGATACCGGTCTGTCATTTAGTGATGATCCCGTGGGGGGGAATACTGCCGTCTCTGTCCCTTAAACGGTTAGGGCTTTTCACGCCCTTGGTGAGGTGTGTGGTTTGGACGATGAGACACTTTCTAGGTTTAAGGATAGATTTCAATTTCCTGATAGGGTTAGGGTTCGTTTACCTTGCTAGGAGGAACGAGCTTGCCACTTCTCGCTTGGGGAGGTGTGCTTTTATGAAGTTGCCTTCCTGAGCGGGCTTAGATTACCCGTCCACTCATTTATAATGAAGCTTTTAGGACATTTTGGCATTGCTCCTAGGCAATTTATGCCTAATTCGTGGAGGATAATGGTCAGCTGTATGGAGATATGGCTGGCTGCTATAGAGGGGGACATAATCAAGGTGGACGAGCTTATTTACCTATACCTTTTAAAGCCGTCTAAGGAGCATGGGTACTATAAACTAGTGCCTTGGGAGAGGAGGACTAGGATCGTCCGGGACTTGGCTTCGTCATTCAGATACTAGATGTCTCGGTTCTTTTTTGTGTCCGGGGATGACTAGGAGACTCCCTCTGACGAAGTTTGGGGTGATCTCCCTAGGTTGCTCTGTCAGTGGAGATCCCCGAACTTAGGTGTGTCATCATTTCCTCTGATCCTTTAACCTTTAATCTGCTTGCGTTCATTTTATCATCATTAACTCTTCTGTTTATTGTCTTGCGCAGTTAAGAGACAACTCAAGCTTAACAACAGGTATAAGAAGCAGGTTGAGAAAGCCATCGAGTATGCGAGGACCATTGAAGATTTTGACGATCTAGTAGATCCACAGACTTTAGCTTTTTACTGCCTCGGCCTTGAACCGTCTGCCTTTGTCCTGCAAAATTTAGATATCGAGCAGAAAAAGAGTAAGTGTTTGCTTGAGCTCATCCATGCTGTCTTTTTTTTTTTTTTAAACAAAGGGTTTTCCTTTCGGTAGAGATGACGACGAAGTTTAACCAAGGGATGTATGCACGCATGAGGGCAAAGAAGAACGAGCCCCTTTCCAACATTGGGACTCGGGCTGTGTGAGTGATGGACAAGGGGGCTCCCGTCACTACAGGTACCCCAGTCACTCTTGGGACAGAGACGATGAGGATGGCCTCCCTGGCTACTTCAGTTGAGGAGATCATCCCCCAACGAAAAAGGTCGCGGACCGACGACAAGGGGAAGGAAAAAGCGGATTCTCGTTCATTAAGCGTCTGGGACGACGCTGGAGTTGCATTAGCGAGAGCGCAAGAGAGCTTTACTTTTGAGGACATGAAGGCATTCTCGAGCTTGTCCCCCAACGAGATTGTGAGTCGTCACCTCCACAAACTCGTTTAGGTATTGTACTTTTGCAAATTCATCCCCCCCTCCTTTTTTTTGGTTATGAGATTTGGTTCCCTTTTTGTAGGTACTGGGGGAAAGCCTTCACATAACCTCGGAGTTTCTTACTCAGGAGACGAAAGTATCGTCAGTGGTTTCATAGGTGGAGGTTTTGAGGGTTGAAAATTCCAAGCTGAAAAAAGATTTAATCACTGCTATGGGAGATGCCAACACCATGAAGGAGTAGGTCAAAGGCCTTTCCAATGAGCTAAAGGTGGAAAAGCAATTAGTTTCGGAGAAGGACGAGCAACTTTTGGCGGCGAGGGAAATGCTAAAGACGATTGTTGCAAAGTCTGTGGAGGCTTTCTAGACGATAGAGGATTACAACACCGTCCTCTTCAGTTGGTACTTTAAAGGCTTCAAGCTCTTGAGGCGATACCTCATCAAACACCCGACTAGAGTGAACGTAGAGAACCTTGACCTCGAGGACGTGGATAAAGAGATGGCAGTCGACGAGGCTTCATAGTCTGCTGATCCTAAGGAAAATGCTCCTGTGGACGCCCTTCTGCCTCCTCTAGACGCCTGAACTTGCTTTCTCACATATATCTTTTTATGTTTTTTTGCTTTAAGTGCCTGGTGTGTTTTGGGCCTTTTTAATTCCATTTTGAGAACAATATCTCTATTTCCAGAACAATTTTATTTTATTTTATTTTTTAGCCCAGTGTTTATGGGTCTTTAATTTTAGTATGGAAACAATGGTGCCCGTTGTTTTGGGCTTTTAATTATATTCGTAATTGTGCACTTACTTGTCTGTATTCTTGTATTTGTGTGATCTTTGTTTGCCTCATTCCTTTAGTTATTTCTTCCTGTAACTTGCATTGGTTGATTCGTCAGTACCTTTTCTTCGTCCCAGTGAAACTTGATCACTTGGCCGTTGTTTGTGATTCACCTATACTAAAGGGATTTGGACACTCATTCTTATTCGTCAGTAACTTGCATCCGTCTATGCGGAATCTTGTTACTTACGTGACTTACACCCTGTTTTAAGGATCTTGCCACTTTAGGCTTTTTCAGTAACTTACATCCATCAGCGCGAAATCTTGTTACTTAGCCCATTTTTTGTGACTTACACCCATTTAAGGGATCTTGTCATCCTTTGGCTTCGACAGTAACTTACATCCGTCAGCGGGGAATTTTGTTCCTTAGCCTATTTTTTATGACTTACACCCATTTAAGGGATCTTGTCATCCTTTGGATTCGTTAGTAACTTACATCCGTCAGTACGGAATCTTGCTACTTAGAAAATTTTTGTGACTTTTAAGCTACTGGATTTGCTTGCATTAGGCCATTGGCTGAATAGTCCTTTTATTGCTTTTTAGAAATGAGTACAAGTATCTGTTACATCTTTTAATGGTATTTCTGCAGGTGCTCAATGTTCCATGGTCGTGGTAGCTTCTGCCCATCTAAGGTTTCCAGGTGAGAGCTGCCCTGTCTGGAGTAATGGATGACCCGGTAGGGTCCCTCCCAGGTTAGGTTGAGTTTCCCATGGGTTGGGTCTTTGGTTGCCGGGGTGACCTGTCGTAGGACCAGGTCCCCAATGTCCAATCGCCTTAGCTTTACTCTTTTGTTGTAGTACTAGGCCATCTTCTGCTTATACTGTGTCATCTTGTTGGAAGCTTCATCTTTGACCTCGTCCAAACAGTCTAGGTTTACTTTCAATTGGTTGTCGTTGCTCTCTTCAAGGAACATCTCTCGTCTGGTGCTGGTTATTCCTACTTCAATCGGGATTACTACCTCGGTACCATAAGTAAGTCTGAAGGGAGTTTCTCTGGTCGGAGTTCTTGCTGTAGTTCGGTAGGCCCATAACACATTGGCCAGGCCCCCTTAGCGTCATCCAGTTTAGTTTTGATGATCCTGAGAAGTGTTCGGTTGGTCACCTCTGCTTGTCCGTTCGCTTGTGGGTGTCTTGGGGATGAGTACTAGTTCTTGATTCCCAGGCCTGAGCAAAAGTCTCTGAAGCCTTGATTATCGAACTACCGTCCATTGTCCGATACAATCGTCCATGGGATCCCGAATTTGCAGATTATGTTCTTCCATACGAAGCTCTGAACTTTTGCTTCGGTGATGGTTGACAAAGTCTCTGCTTCAACCCACTTCGTAAAGTAATCAATAGCGACTAGTAAAAATTTTACCTGCCCCTTACCTCGTGGCAATAGACCGATGATGTCAATTCCCCATTGTGCGAATGGCCACGGGGAGGCTATCGTTGCCAGTGTCTCAGCTAGAAGGCGTTGGACATTCCCAAATTTCTGGCACCTGTCGCACTTCTTGACGAGCTCCCTCACGTCTACCTGCATAGTAGGCCAAAAATAACCTGTTCGGATAACTTTGCTTACCAAGGCCCTGGGGCCTGCGTGGTCTCCACAAACCCCTTCATGGATCTCTTCCAAAATGTACTTGGCTTCCTCTTCATCGACACACTTTAGATAGGGCATGGAGAAGCCTCTCTTGTATAGGGTATCATTTAGGATCTTAAATCTGGCTGCTCTCTTCCTGACCTTCCTAGCTTCTTCGACGTCTTGTGGGAGGTGCCCATCTTGGAGGAAGGATATGATTAGGGTCATCTAGCTATTTGTATTCTGGATTACAAATGTAGGAACTTCTTCAATACTGGGGTGCCTTTGGACTTCCATTTCGAGTCCCTATTCGTTGATCCTTCCTCTGACGATGCTAGCTTCGCTATTTCATATGCTACCATGTTCTCGCTTCTTGGGATCTGCACAAATTCCACTTTGCCAAACTCTTATGTTAAATGCTTTGTCAACCTGAGGTATTTTCGCATTCTCTCTTCCTTTGCTTCATATTCATTTCTTATCTGCCCTATCACCAACTTAGAATCACTCTAGAGGAGAACGTCTTATCTGCCCTACCATGTTCTCGCTTCTTTTGCTTTCCCGTCAATATTCCTTCGTACTCAACTTCGTTATTGGTGACCGGGAATTTCAGCTGGACCCCATATTTAAGTATTTCTCCTTCTGGGGTGATGATGACAACCCCTGCTCCTCCCCTCTTTTAGGCAGATGAACCGTCGGTCTGTATCGTCCAACGCTCTATGTCGTCAGAGGGGTTATCCTCATCTAGGAGGGTGAACTCGACAATGAAGTCTGCCAAAGCCTGTGCCTTAATTGTTGTCCTAAGGTGGTACTCAATGTCGAACTAGCTAAGTTCAATTGCCTACTAGACCATTCTCTTAGCCGCCTCAGGCCTATTCATGGACTTTTTAATGGGTTGGTCCGTTATTACCAAATGGGGTTCGCCTGAAAGTACAGTCGCAACTTGCACAAAGCTATTATCAATGCGAATGCAATCTTTTCAATTCTCGGGTTCTTGGCTTCTACCCCCTAAAAGGCTTGGCTAAGGTAGTACACTGGGAGTTGTTTCTTGTCTTCTTCTCGAATCAAGGCTGCGCTTACGGCTGTGGCTGATACCGCGAGATACAAATACAGGTTTTCCCCCTCCTTGGATGGACTTAGGAAGGGAGGATTGCTCAAGTAACGCTTGATTCTTGGAATGTTGCCTCACACTCGTCAGTCCAAACAAAGGCTTTCTTTAGTGTCTTGAAGAAGGGTAGGCATTTGTCTGTCGCTTTCGAGACGAACCTATTAAGTGCCGCTATTCTGCCTGTAAGCTTCTGGACTTCCTTCATAGTCCTTGGCGATGTCATGTTGAGTATGGCTCATACCTTCTCTGGGTTTGCTTCTATCTCCCTTTGGGATACCATGAATCCCAAAAACTTTCCCAAAGCTACTCTGAAAGCACACTTACTGGGGTTCAACTTCATTTGGTACTGCTTGAGTGTGGCGAATGTTTCACTGAGGTCGTCTAGGTGAACAAGCTCTTCTTTGCACTTGACAAGCATATCATCTACATATACCTCCATATTTCTCCCAATTTTTTTGCTGAACATTCTATTTACTAACCTCTGGTAGGTTGCCCCTGCGTTCTTCAGACCGAAAGGCATTACTTTATAGCAATAGAGCCCTTGACTCGTGATGAAAGCAATTTTCTCCTGGTCTTCTTCAGCCATCTTTATTTGATTGTATTTCGAGAATGCATCCATGAACGTCAGCAGTTTATGCCCTGTTGTAGAATCCACGAGCTGGTCTATTTTGGGTAGAGGGAAGCTGTCTTTTGGGCAAGCTTTGTTCAGGTCCGTGAAGTCCATGCACATTTTCTATTTCCCATTTGCTTTCTTCACTAAGACGACATTGGCGAGCCAATTTGGGTAGTAAACTTCTAGAATAAAACCTGCTGACAACAGCTTGTTAACCTCGTCTGTAATTGCTTGATTCTATTCTAAAGTGAAAACTCGGCGTCTTTGCTTGACAGGCCTCTTCTCGGGATCCACATTTAGCCTGTGTTGGATGACTTTGGGGGATATGCCCGGCATGTCCTCGTGACTCCAAGCGAAGATATCCAGGTACTCTCTAAGGAGCTAGAGGTGCCTCGTCCTCATCTCAACGCTCAATGTCGTCCCTATTCTGGTCGTCTTGGCTGCATCTCCTTTGACCAGCTTTACTGTCTCTAGGGCTTCCACTTTATCTTCTTGCTCCTCTTCAATCATCCATGTATGGTTTTCTTTTGCAGCTAGCATAGCCTGATAACATTCCCTGGCCAGTACTTGATCTCCCTTCACCTCTCCGACACCATTTTCTGTTGGGAACTTCACCTTCAAGCAATAGGTGGACGTGGCCACTCTCCAATGGTTGAGTGTAGGCATTCCTATGATCACATTATATGATGAAGGGCAGTCAACCACCAGGAAGTCCAATTGACGAGTCAGTTGCCTCGGGTGAGTCCCCACCGTGACCGTCAATGTCACTATACCTTTAGGATATACCCTGTCTCCACTGAAGCTGACGAGGGGAGAATCAAATGGGCGTAGCCGTTCTGGGTTTAGCTTCAACTGCTGAAAAGCGGAGAGGTAGATAATATCTGCAGAGCTACCATTATCCACGAGGATTCTCCTGGTGTCCTATTGTGAGCATTATGACCAAGGGGTCGTCATGAGGCTGTTTCACTCCCCTAATGTCATCCTCCGAGAAAAACATGTCTTGGTCCGTTCGTCTCTGCTTAAACAGGAGTATACGGTGGACGCTATTCACCTGCCTTTGATATGCTTTCTTGAGAGATTTGAATGAACCGCCTGTGGATGATCCTCCTATGATCGTCTTTATCTCTCTTATCACGTTTGGCGGTCGTTGGGACGTGTGATCCTCATCATTTGGCGTGGATTCGCGCTAGTTTTACTATCGTCCCTGAATCTACTAGATTCTCCCTTTTTTATAAGCTTTTGCAGTTTCCCTTTCCGTAGAAGTTCCTCTATCTACTCCTTCAGGTCTCTGCAATCCTCGGTGTAGTGGCCATGATCCTTGTGGAACCGGCAATACTTCTTTTTGTCGCGCACGTGGGGTGACGAATGTAGTGGCCTTGGCCATTTAAGGTAGTGCTCATCCTTAATCTGCGTCAAAATTTTGTCAATAGGCATAACTAAAGGAGTGAATTTTACCATTCGAGGAGTTTTTTCGTCCTTTCTTTTACTCCCTTCTCTGGACTGACGATCTTGTCACTCCCTTTTTCGTCCTTTGTGATCGTCTTCCTTTATTCCTTTGTCATTGGTTTTTTCCACGTCCTTTATCGTGGCTAGAGCATCTTCAGCGTTCATGTACTTCTACACCTCCAGGAGCACTTCTGCCATCATCTTAGGAGGATTCTTTGCAAGTGAAACCACAAACTCTCTAGACTTCAATCCAACTTTAAAGGTGGTTAACTGCACCTTGTTATCAGCTTCGTTTACTTCCAAAGTCTTGTGGGTAAAGCGCTTCACGTAAGACCTCGGGTCTCTTTCTCTTTCTACTTGATGGTAAGCAAATGGCCTACTGGCCTCTTCGAGCATTGCCCCCTACGAAGTGGCATAGGAAGGAACTGCTCAACTGGTTGAAGTTGTCAATGGACGAGGCAAGTAGCTTTGTGAACCATTCCCTCGTAACCCCTTTGAGAGTAGTAGGGAAAGAGCAGCACATTATCTTGTCGAGGGGTTGTTAAAAACCCTACGTCGTCTTGAAAGTGTTGAGATGGTCCAAATGATCCTTAAGCTCGTCGAACTGTTCGAGTTGAAGCAGGCGGAACTTTGATGGTACTGGGCACTCAAGAATTGCTGTTGTGAAGGGAGAATCCGTGGTCCTGACCATCCTATCCATACTTCGATCTGTTTTTTCTTTGATAGCATTCCTTAACTCATACATTTCCTTCCTCATTTCCTGAATAAGTTCTGAGCTAGGTTCATCTGGAATGGTGGGCCTTTGATAACTTCACCTCTAGCTATCCCCCTCGTCTTCCTAATTGTCTCTAGATCGGTTGGTCTCTTGCTGGAGTCGCTGCCTCATCTCCTGGTTTTGTCTGGTAAGTTCTTCCATGCTAGCTATGAGTGCTTGGATTTGCAGGGCCAATGTCGTAGGGTCTAAATTAGACTTCATTTGGATTGTTGAGAATGGTTGGAACTAAATTCTCGAACCTCAGTACAAAAATGTCGTCCCTATAGACAGCGCCAAACTGATGAAGCCTAATTCGTCAATCGTGTACGTTCGTCCAGATGATGTCAAGACCTCGTCAATGTTCCTAAAAAATGAGAGAAACTTCTCTGAGGTGGACACCGGTGTGGTGCTAGCCACAACGTCTCCGATGCTTAAGTTAGTGATTAGAAATCCTTTTTAGAATAGAATGAGAAGTGTAAAAATATTTCTCTGTTGTTGGAGTTGTGTACCTTCTGTGCTTCTAATGATCGCGTATATATATTGTTTTTGGGGGTTTCTAGCCGTTGGGACCTTGATTGTGGTTTTAATGCTTTTCTTGTAACGCTCCGGACTCATGATTATGGAATTCAATGAGATTCCAACGGTCTGCCATCTAATCGGTAACCACTTGAGGTATTAAGTGCTCTTTATTATTGATTTACTTGTGCTCGTCGTGCTCGTCCATGCTTCGTTGAGGTGGACGAGTGTGATGTCGTCTACTGAACATGAGTTCGTCAGTCCCGTCAAATCTAGTCCCCAAAACTCCTCTCCATTGTCATTTCACCATTAAGAGCCCCCACATCATGAGAGCTAGCCAAGAAATCCCCAAACCACTAAAAGAATAACTCATTAAATTAGCTATGTAATTTTGTTAAATATACTTAGAATTGATCTAATTGGAACCTATGTTTCTGAATTTTGGGAAAATTTGTGTGGGTTTTCTTTATGGAGGACAGAGATTATTCTCAGCATGGTTTATTAGTAAGGATTTGGCGAAAATGGGCAAATGCCCATCTCGCGCAAAAAAAAAAGGGCAAATGCCCTATTTCCTAAACTAATTAGGGAAATGCCTCTCTTGGGAAAGGGGGCATAATGCTTTTTTTTTTTTTTTTTTTTTGCGCGAAAAGGGCATTTGCTCATTTTGGCCATAACGATTTATGGGTGTCTCTTTGTTTCTTCCTTGCAAGGAGATGTGAAATTTGGAGTTCTATGTTAATGAGGAGCCCTTTTCTCGTTGTGTTGAAAATTCATAAGCTTGAGTGAGCATGTATTGCTGAGAGACTAAGCAATGTGGGTATATGTGTTGTGATGTTTTGGTTGTGGTTAGATTATGGTTTCTATGTTTCTATGTTTTCAAATTGTTTCAACCATTTAGATAAATGGAGCTTCATAAGGGTGATATATAGTTTTTAAAGGGTAAGGGAGAAGGAGGGGGGGGGGGGGGGGTTGGTGGTTGTCTCTATTAGTGCTAGTGGTTTAGTGCTAGTGGTAGTGAAAAGTAGCATTGCTTCTTGGCATTGGCATCCATGGGGAGGTGGTAAATTTTGCTAAAATGGTGTACAAGTGTGTAAGTTTCGACCTCCCTTGCCAATTAAGTTGCATGTCATTTCACTTATATAACCTAGTTCACTTTTGTTTGCTACATTAGCATTTTCAATCCATTAATTGAATGCAAGAATGTTTTTGTAACATTTTAAATTGTATGGGGATTACAATGAAATATTTAAATTATACGGATGATTTTGAAACCCTAGACTCAATCCTTTCACTCAAAAGACCCTTAACTAAATAAACTCAAACTCATTATATATATATATATATATATATATATATATGTATGTCTGTATGTATGTATGTATATATGTAAAACCCTAGACTAGAACCAAAAAACCCTCGATCGAACCCTTTCACTAAAAGATCCTAGATCCAACCATTTCACCCCAAAAAAAAAAAAAAAATCCAAATAGAAAACTCTCTCTCTCTCTCTCTCAAAACCGACCAAATCGAGCAACTGTCATGAGGGAGCATTGCTCAGTGCAATATGACCGACACAATTTTGAGAAAGTGACTAAGTTGGTCCTATGATAAAATTACTTGACACAAATTACATCAACCAATGAATTACGACCAAATTTGGCCCCCTATTAATTAAATTGACAACCAAATTTGGCATCCTATTAATTAGATTGACTTGAACTCTTGTATAACTAAGTTAAAATCTTTCGTGCCAAAAATAAGTGTTTATTAGATCTTTTTAGTTTTTCCGAAAAGGTGATAATAAAACTAGCTCCTAGCTAATACTGGACCACAAATAATAAAAATCCTTGCTATTCAGTAGACCCCAAATCTCCACTTCGAGTGTTGATCAGTCTGCTTTCTTGATTAATATCACTTGTATCTTTGAAGTACTTTTAAGATGCATATTATTCTATATCACTATGCCATTTGAATGGTCATTCAAGATAGGGAGAGTTGTGTATTTTTCCAAAACATTGATAATAATAAAATAAACCCTGAAGAAAGAGAGAGATCTACTAGAAGACCCACCCCGTGCAAGAGCTAGCACGTGTTTCTAGAAACTCTTAAGGTGCTTGAAACATATACATTAAAATCCGGGTTAGGATTGAAATTTATGAGATCTTTGAAGTCCAAAGGAGGTGAAGGAAGAAAAGAACCCAAAAGAAATACATCCTTACCCTAGATACACAGTCTTGCGGGTTGGTGACCATTTTAACCACTCCTAGTAATATATACTAGTCCACATTAAAAAATAATTAATAAGAATAATTGCATCATCCTAATGCCAGGTCTTGAGTGTCAATCATCAAATTATTCTATGCCAATATTTTGTTATATTTATGAGTTTAATCTTATCTAAAAATTATCAAATGATTGGTCATTATATAGACTCAATCA
This sequence comes from Castanea sativa, assembly GCF_040712315.1. Taxonomy (NCBI): domain Eukaryota; kingdom Viridiplantae; phylum Streptophyta; class Magnoliopsida; order Fagales; family Fagaceae; genus Castanea; species Castanea sativa. The sequence goes on along the minus strand of NC_134016.1, from coordinate 29,547,138 downwards.
ACACCAAAGAAAAATGTGTATCTTGCAAAGAAGTTTTAGCGAGAAACATTGATTATGATAATAAATTGAATTAAAGCGACAGTAATTAATTATTATATATATGTTGTCTACTTTGGAATGACTTTAAAAACAATTTATAAACGAAATGGAAGAACATAAACAATAATATATGAACAGTCCCACGTCGGTCACATTGAGAGAGAGAGAGAGAGAGAGAGACAGAAATGACGGTGAATGCCGCCAAGTAGCAAAAAATTAATTAATATACTGTATTGAATTAAGGAAATTGTAAGGTTTGAAGCTTTACGTTCCCATTGGAGTATGGTGAGAGATTAGAGTTTCGGTGGTTAGAAATGGGTGAAGGTGGTTGGACAGGATCATAGAAAGACACAGAGAATTAGTATTTCAAAACTGTTGTAATATAGACTCAACCCTCGTGCACAAATTGCCACTCATATCCACTACAAAATTTTTAAGGTTTATATGTAATTGGCACAACTTTTTCTGACCCACTTTTTTGAAATAATTGAATTGTTGCTCAGTCAATGAGACAAGTACGTTTGGTAATTGAGTAATAATTCTACAACCCTAGTGACGATTAAGGAAATACACACCCACACACATGTGTAAGAAGCCACGTAACTTCCATGCCTCCATCATTTTGTCAACGTGTTAGCTGTAATTAACAACTTAAAAAAAGACTAACTATGGCAGCTTCTTCTTCAAGTGTGAGATTATAGAACACATTAAGTACCCACCATTAAAACCTCATGTTGGTGATGTTATCGAGCTATATTTCTTTTTAAGAGCATCATCATCATCGTACTCTTTAGCCACAAGAATCTAAAGCCTCACCATTTGGCTTCCAAATACTAAAGATCATATATGGAGGAAAGTCTTCCTCCTGGCTTCAGATTCCACCCCACAGATGAAGAGCTCATTACGTATTATCTAACTCGCAAGGTTTCTGATCTTAGTTTCACGTCAAAAGCCATAGCCGTTGTTGATCTCAACAAGTGTGAACCTTGGGACCTCCCAGGTAGTCTGAATGTTAGATTATTTTTCTTCATCTATCATTGACATGTTTAATTATTTCAGCCTTTATAATTTTCACCTTTTTTTAACATAGTTTAATGTTGTTTAGGTTCACATGTTTAGTTTTTCTGTCAAAATATCGTTACTTTGTAAAGTTTCATAACTTCATGGATTTTATTAATTTGTGACTACCTTTTTCAGATTTTTTTTTTCTCTAAAATGAACAATTTAAAGTTTGCAAAAGGGAAAAGTTGATATGTCTTTAATTCCAAACAAATTCTTTCTTTAAATTTTCCCTTTCTTGATCATGACAATTGTTTTCTTCGTCTAGCTCCTTAGTTATCAACATGTTCTATTCATAATAAATTTGATGGGCATAATTAAAATGGTTGTTGTGGTTTATGAATTAGTCTTATTAAGACACAACTTACAAAATTCATACACAATGTAACCTACAACTTTCTGGTGATCTTTACTTCCATACAAATGACATATTCTTCCTATGTTATTGCTAAAGTTGACTTTTATGTGAATGAATAGTTTCTTTAATATTTCCATTGACGATACACGATGAGCCATATTGTAGAATTAGGGTCCTCCACTTTTCCAATTTTTCCTAGGTTGTGTTTGGATTTGAGGAAACATTAAGAGGTTTGAAGAATAATTATTTGTATAAATTGTTGTATAATAATTTAACAACACATGATCTATGAATTTTGAAATTATTACTGAAACAAAAAACTTATGATTTATATATTTGAATTGATATCTTATACAAACCTAATATTTTAAATTCACATATTATGAAGCTCAAATTCCTCTATAAATTTAAGTAATAATATATATATATATATATATATATATATATTTTTAAATTTCACTCTTTTAAGTCATTTTAATAAAAAATTTAAATTCAAATCATTGTCTTTAAACGCCTCTATCCAAACAAACCCACTAATGAATTTCGAGTCCATCTTAGTATAAAATTATAAATGAATCCTGAAAGTAAAAAAATGTTCAAATATGATTCTGGTAAAATTTATTAAACAATTAACTTCTAAGATCCTATATCAATGATTCAATGTAAAGAGAACAAATCAAATACTAATGTTAAATTCTTTCAAAAAAAAAAAATACTAATGTTAAATCACTTTATGTGGTTCAGGCAAGGCTTCCATGGGCGAAAAAGAATGGTACTTTTTCAGCATGAGAGACCGAAAATACCCGACAGGTCTTCGAACCAACCGAGCCACTGAAGCAGGCTATTGGAAAACCACTGGGAAGGACAAGGAAATATTTCGTGCTGGAGTGCTAGTTGGGATGAAGAAAACCCTAGTGTTTTACAAGGGAAGAGCTCCTAGGGGTGAGAAAAGCAATTGGGTTATGCATGAATACAGGCTAGAAAACAAGCATCCTTTCAAATCCTCAAAGGTAACCAAATGCACAAAACTTTCAATACTAACATCTTAAATCCCTTATTTTGCAATTCTTGATGGATTTTTGGGCTTTCTTTTTCTTCCAGGAAGAATGGGTGGTTTGTAGGGTTTTCCAAAAAAGTGCAGTGAAAAAACCACAGCAGACACCATCATCGCTGCCATCGCTTGAGTCTCCTTGCGACACAAACTCTATAGTAAACGAGTTTGGAGACGTTGAGTTACCAAATTTGAATAACATTGCAAATTCATCAAGTGGGTTCAGTAACATATCACCACATAGTTACAATAGTGACAACAATAATATTAACATGAACATGAACTTGAACATGAACAATTGGGCTGCAGTAAGGGAAGCAGCCGCGGCCAGTCTTCCATCACTCTCATGGCCTTCAAGCTTGCTAAGCTCTGGCCTTTCCGTGAATTCCTTGCTTCTCAAGGCATTACAACTGAGAAATTATCAACCAAGAGACGCTACACCTACAAGTACAGATTACTCGTATATGCCACAAGGGTTTTCTCACTTTGGAAGTGAACATTTAAGTTCAAATTTGCAAGCTTCTTCCTCTAAGGTTTTAGAATCTGTGCAACAACAGCAATCGGAGCAACCATTCAATATGGACTCCATGTGGTGAAGCAATCTTAAAGTGCGAGAACTAACTTCTTGTAAACATTTCTTCTGTTTAAACCATATATATATATATGACTTATCGACAAACGGAAATATTACATTGTTGTGGCAAGGTAATTGATGGGGTTAAGCCCATGCCACTATTGTTGTATTGTTGTTCAGTTCTTCTAGTTAGATATGTTAAAATAGGGAAGCTTCTCCGGCCATTTGTTCGTGGTTCGGTCTATCTTCAATTAAGTTGGTCTAGTTCGATGTCAAATAGGGGAAACTCCTCCCCAATCCTTGTTGTTATGTACCATGTACAACTTTTATGTTTATACCCTTTCATTGTTGATGAATAATCCCAAGAAAAGAAAGCATTATTGGCTGTTGGGTGCATTATATATCATGGTTTCACTCTCTTTCTCTCTCTCATGCGTGTGTGCAGTACTCCATAACAATAATCCTTAGTGTCGTTGATTATAATCAAAGCAAAAAGAATTCACATTAGCTCGTGCAAAAATTTATGTATATTTTAGCATAAGAACCTAATTTTTTTATTTTATACTTGCTTTTCAAAACACCTAATATCATATTATTTGTTTTACACTATATTTTATTAATTTTATTCTCTTTCTTCATACATGTTGGGTTGTAAATTGATCTAATTAATTAATTTAATTCCCAAGTTGATTAATTAGGTCAAATTATATGCAAATCATGGAAGCACTAACAAATTATCAAATAAACTAAGTACAGCGGAAATTAAATTGACACGATGATTTGTTGACAAATAGGGAAAACCTCTTACAAGACAAAAACTTCATCAGGTGAATTTTATGTTACCATTCCCAAGAATCCACTAATCAACAATTAAACAGTTACAAGTATAAAGAATAGTCTATCCCAAAATACCTACTTACATTTGAACCTTCACTCCAATACCTAATTGGACTTGATCTTGTAATAGATTTCTTAGCATACATGAATACCAATATGTGACTAACTCTAATAACTTGAATGACTGTTACTGGCTGCAAAGTTCTTCACTTCAAAGACATTGAAGATCAGGAAACACTTTGTTGCAAAACCCTAAGGCGCATAAACGCAGTAGTTTCTTAAAGAGCATATAAGTTCTAAGTCTCTGTTTCCGTACATGATGACTTTTTAAAATAAGCTTTTTATATGACTAGGGTTGTAGAGAGAGAAACCCTAATCATTTAAGTGACCATGGGCCAAAATTCAGATCTAAGAATTCTGAATTTGTAAGTCTCGATAGATCAAGCTTGTGTTGAGCTTCTTTATTAATCCTTGAAAGATGCTAGTGTCGAGTTTTAATGAAACAAATTTTTTTTTCACTTGTTTCTTAGATCATTCTTCATGTCTTTAATGATACCACTTGTAAAGTAAACTTCACACACTTGTTGATGCATTAAACCAATTTAGATCTACCGAAACATAAGTAAAGTGTATTTTGTCAAAGAATTAGCCAATACAAATAAAATATGACCTTAAAAATACACAACAATATTTATCATCTGCTCTCTTAATTCCTTCATCCTTGGGATACATAAAAGAAGAGTAAAAAACAAAATGCAAAATGAACAGTGCTAGTGTAAATTTATACGGTTACCGTAGTAATTATATATTTTTACACAGCTTTGCATGGACTAATGTTGATGAATTTTAAGCTTGAATGTGGTGGGCATTTTTTTGTAGTAATTGGGCTGGACTGCCTCCTGCCGTGCTAGGCCTAAGGTGTTCTGGATCAGGGAGTTGGAACCGGTCTAATTGCAACCCTTGGTTCGACTTGTGCACAAACTATGCCCCGTTTGCTAAGATTTTTGACTGCATGCCCGTGGCAGGCAGAACTGTTATAGTCATTACGACAGGCAAATATAATACAAATAATAAAAGAGATTCGTTTACTATTAAGACAAAAGTAAATAATGGGTCATTACAAGGAATGCATGTTCTATAAAATAGTAACAAAAATAAACACAGGAGAGGTAGTAATGAGCTTATTAAATCAAAGGGAAATATCAGTTTGCCATGTCAAGTTATGTTACGGGGTCTAAGTTGAGAAGGAAGCCATTTCCTCAATGCAAATAATCTCTCTAGGAAGAAATTAACTGCTTTGAGGGAACGGACCTAAATGACTTGTTCTCAAAGAAGTCTCTTGCCTTTAGCAGAGCGCATGGGTCGGAGAGGGAGAGAGAGAGAGGAATTAACCTATTTGGTGCATGTCTGCCATTCTATTCTCTCTCTTTTTGTTTTTCCTGTTCTCTCCGGTTCTTTCTTTCTTTTCCCTTCGTTTTTATCTCTTGGTGTTTGCTTAGTTATTGTGATTCTCTCCCTAGAGGTTATTGTTGTCGTCCTCTTTTGTGCACAGTAAGGGTTCTTTATATAATGCCTGCCGCGACTAGCTTTTACCATTTTAGCCTTTAACTATCTTTGTCTGGTGTGGGTGTCCTTGCCGACCATTACTAGTTGGTCAGTCGCCCAGCCAGCACCATTTACTTGAGCTGGCCACACCACTCCACATCACCAAACAAAGATGAGTATTTTGTTTGTTTGTTTGTTTGCTTGCCGTGACATTCTTACCTGCCACGGCATGAGTGCTCTCTCTCTTTGTCCCTCGCGGCATGCACCTAGTGGTTCCAACTCAGTCTTGCTTCTTTTGGGCGATATGCCATCCCAGTAGGACACTTCCCCCAAAAGAACCTGAGCAAGAACCTCAAAATAGGTTTTTTCCCTTTCCCCATCGCGAGACCATGCCCTCTTACCTCTGACCCATGACCCACCACTTCTTGTATTGGATGGGTACAAGCTGGTGGTGTCTGGGCCTTGCACGTACCTCACTTTCATGCTCGTCCAAAATCGGCCTACTGCCTATGCGTTTGCCACGATTTGAAGGTTTGCCTGCTCATTCTGCCATTTGTCCTTAACTTCTTATGGCATGGGCTATATCCTGATTTCTTTATAGCTTGCTCCCTTAGGGGTTGGGCTTTGCCTGATTGTGGGTCTTTCCTCTTTCAGGCCATTCTTTTTGCTTTATTCCTGCAGTCTCGCTATTACTTCCTACCGCATCATTCTGTTATTCCTACTGTGATATCATTTGACCCAGATCTGCTGGGCCTCTTTGGGCTTGTTGCTTATTTCTTTTTTACGACCCAATCAACTCATTGGGCCTTTCACTACATTATTTGCGGGTTCCTGTGTCCCATTTACTTCCTTTTGGGCATCCTTGACCCATTTACTTTCCTTGGGCATTCTTAGCCCTTTCTACTTTTCCCATGGGCTTTTACTAACTCCTTGAGTTTCCCTGACCCAATTATTTTATCCTTCATCCTTGGGGCTTATGGACTCTCCATTGCCCCTTACTTTCTTTACTTGCATTACTTCGGGCCCGATGTGGCTACTGTGGCCCATTCTCATTTTTCTACATCATATACTGTCCATGGGTTTGCTACTTCTCTCTTTTCGGGCTTTTTTAGGCCCGTTTGCTTCCTCAAGATCAATTTATTTTCTTTATAGACCTATGATCCATTATTCCTACTGCTTGGGCTTAATGGCCTTTCTATTCAATTGCTCGCTCTCTTTTGCCCACGTTGTTGGGCTTCCTCTTCCTGCTGGGCTTCCTAGAAGAAGAAAAAAAATGAGCATCTACAGAGCTTAGTTAGCAACATTGTGATACTTTTTTTCTATTACATATACAAGCACTAGTGCGAGTGCTCTAAGGCTTATCCCCACCATGTGTCTGGCTTATGGTGGAAATGAGCCTAATTAATTACCATCTCATTTCCTTTTAAAAAAAGTTCTTCTTCTTTTTTCATTTTTTATTTATGCCAATAAACTATTTAAAAATTATAAGGATAAGAAATAAAGTTTAAAATGTTGAAAAATGAAATCCAAGCAAACTTTAGGAAATAAAACAATATTTTAGAAGGACACAACAAAATCCTACAACATTTTCACAAGAAGCTGAGTTGTCAACCATAGGTTAAAATAGAATAAAAAAGATTATATTTTCCTCACCCTAATTCCAAAAACAAAATCTCCAGATGGAGCAAAAGACTTCCACCTTATTAGCCTTTGCAACGTCTTGTACAAAATCACTTCCAAGACTATAGCAAACTACCTAAAAAGATGTCCCCAAGCTAGTCTCTGAATCACAAAGTGCCTGCATGTCCGACCGCCTTATCTCCGACAACATCCTTGTAGCCTTTGAAACCTTGCATCATCTCAAAAAAAGAAAAGGAAAAGGAAGGTGTGGTTCTATGGCATTAAAATTGGACATAAGCAAAGCTTATGACCGTGTTGAATGGAACTTTTTAGAAAAACTAATGGAAAATTTGGGTTTCGCTAGTAAATGGATAAATCTCATTAGTGCATATATCCGGTCTGTATCTTTCTCTGTCATGATCAATGGCAAACTGCAAAGTTTATTTCAACCCTTAAGAGGGCTTTGACAAGGGAACCCTTTATCACCTTACCTTTTTCTTTTTTGTGTAGAAGGTCTTCACTCTTTTATTCAACAAGGCAAAGATAGCAGGAAAATTCAGGGTGTGTCCTATGCCGGGATGGACCTAAAGTTTCACACTTGTTTTTTGCTAATGATAATTTACTCTTTTGTCAAGAAAACGACCATGATTGCACTGCTATTTCTGGAATTACTAGACATCTATGGACAGGCCTCTGGTCAAATGATTAATTGGGATAAAACTTAAATTTTCTTCAGCTTTAATACTGACCACCATACACAGTCCATCTTCAAAGATCGATTGAGAGTTTTAGCCACCTCCCAATTTGAAAAATACCTGGTTTTTCCTTCTTTCATTGGTAGAGCAAAGAGGTAATGCTTCAACTACATCCATGAAAGGGTTTGGCATAAAATTCAAGATTGGAAGGACAAACTCCTTTCACAAGCGGGCTGTGAAGTGTTAATTAAAGCATTCCTACAAGCTATGCCCACTTTCACAATGAATTGGTTGAAACTTCTAAAGTGTTTAAGAAAAGATATTGAATCACTCATTTGAAAATTTTGGTGGGGATACAACGGGTAGACTCGAAAAATTCATTGGATTGTGTGGAACAAGTTATGCATGCTGAAAGGCCAAGAAGGTTTGTGCTTTTGGGATATTGAAAACTTCAATCTTGCTATCCTTGGAAAACAAGGTCTTTAAAGCAAGGTCTTTTCTTAGATGTTCAATAATGGACGAGGGGGTAAACATAAGGGATCATATGCATGGCAAAGTATTTTAAAGGCACAGCAAGTGATTGATCTGGGATCTTCTTGATGGATAGACGATGGGAAAAATGTCTACATCAGAGGGAACAAATGGCTTCCAGACCTCCTTTCTAGTAGAGTTATTTCACCAATGAAAAATTTCCTTAGAAATACTCGGGGTTGTGCTCTGTAAAAGGAAGATGGATTTAGCTGGATAATTGAGCAGGTGGTTGATGATTTTTTTCCCCATAAAGCTCGGGCTATTCTTAGCATTCCATTAAGCTCTCGTAGGACCAGTGACACACTCATTTAGAGGGGAACTAAGAATGATACCTATACCATCAAGAGTGCATATCAGCTTCTTCATGAAGTTGAATTGGCATCCAAATCGGGGTTAAACTATTCTACCCAGAGGGTGTTCTGGAAGGAAATTTGGAACCTCAGCATCCCAAGTAAACTTAAACACTTCCTATGGAAAGCTTGTAATGATTCACTATTGACAACAACAAAAAATCTCTTTCGTCGAAAGGTGACTTAAAACTCTACTTATGAGTGCTACCATGAAGGTGTGGAAAATACCATACACACTCTTTGGGATTGCCAAGTGGTTAAAGAAACATGGTGGAATGAAGTAAACTATCGTCACCAACTCTCGGAACACTTCGTCAACTTTTGGGACTTATTGATAGGGATTCTTAATGTCAATGTTCAAAACATAGGAAAGTGCTTTACCTTCATTGCTTGGAGCATTTGGGCCAAACGTAATGCCACAAGATTGGATTCCCCATCTTTGCCGTACTCTAAGATTTACTTTGATGTGGTGGAAAGATTACAGGAATTTCATTCAGTTTAGGACTCACCTTCACTTGTGGTACCCTTTGCATCCTTAGTTCACTGGTCTCTTCCCCCACAACAGTTTTACAAAGCCAATTTTGATGTTGCTATTTTCCAGGTCATCACTTCAGCGGGAATAGGGGTGGTGATTAAGGCCTTGTCCGTCAAACTATTGGATCACTTTCAGAAAGGATTGTTTAGCCCCCAACAGTGGACGATGTTGAAGCTCTGGCTTGTTGAAAGGCGATAGCTTTTGCTCTAGAGATAGGGCTCCAGGAAGTGGTTTTTAAGGGAGATTTGGAGACTGTTATACAAAGCCTCAACTCCGACTCGCAATGCATGCACCTTTTGGACACATCATTGAAGACTCCTGCTTCCTAGCTTCATCACTCAGATCTTATTCATTTTCTCATGTGAAGCAAAAGGTAACTATTTAGCTAATAAAATAGCTAGATTGGCAAAGTTTTTTTTTTTTTCCTAATCCTCAAATTTGGTTAGAAGACATCCATAGTGATATTACCAATCTTGTATTATTTGACAGAAGTTTTCTATTAATTGAATGAAATAATAGTCTTTTTTTTTATCTCGGAAAAAAAAAAAACAAGGGTGTGATTAAAATTGTGAGCTTTTTTGTTGTGCCTAGAATTTCTCAATCTTATTTTGGACTTAGGGTAGATTGACACGTTAACTTGTGAAAATATTGTGAGAATTTGATACGACTACAAGAACTCATTTTAGGGGGGAAAAGATTTTTTTTTAAAAAAAGGTTTGAAACTGAAGTATCCAAGGTCCATATAATTTGGGCCTAACTGCAACATTTCAATAACTCGGCCCAAGACCAACACAAAACTCTGAAATTAAAAGGCTGTTTGGATTTGTGTTTTCCATCACCCATAACTCTGTTTTCATCACCCATAACTCAAAATTAGTGGGACCCACGAAAAAAAATGTTTGTTCAGATTTGTTTCCTGTTTTTGTTTCCATCACTTAATTCTCTGATATTTGAGTGATGAGTTATGGAAACTGAAAACACATTTTAGGTGTTTTCAGTTTCCAAAACTCAGTTTTCAATGGTAATTTTGTAATTAAATAGCCTCGGAGGGTCCCATGGTTAAACATTTTTCTCTCTCCAACATACGTTATCTTCTCTTTTTTTTCTTTTTTTGTCTTTCATGCTAGAAAGTATATGTTGTATCTGAAACTCCAACTCAGCATCCATGTGGTGTTTCTAAGTCCAATAATAAATTGACACATGTATTAAAATGACAGGTGAGCATACTTAGGTCACTTAAAAGAAAAAGGCAAAAATGCCCCTAAAAACTTCAAAATCCCGCCACTAACTCTTGCTTTTTCCCTTTGGCAATATCAAAAATTTCATCTCTCTGTTTCTCTATCATACCATCACGGCACACCAGCACCTCTATCTTTTCTCCCAACTCCAAACCTCAATAGCCACTGCTTAGCATCGCCATCGGAAATAAAGACACTACTGATCATCTCCAATTCTGACATGACCAACTTTTTTCTTGTTTGAAAACACCCAAAATCGTCTCTCCTTCTCGTTGTTTCCAACCACCGACTCCAGAAATTTTCTCGCCGCTTCTAACACTTGAATTTGCAAGAAAGTTTTCTTCTCTCTCTTTTGTTTTATTTTCTAATTTTTTTTTGTTTACATATGTTTTTTTTTTTCTTAAATTGACACATACATCATATGTAGAAAGGAAACTTGTACTATTTGATAAAATGCTTAAGTGAAGATGGATGCACTAATAATACAATAAAAGTGCTTTTTTTCCCCAAATAAATGATCTTTTGGATCAGATTAAAAGTGGTTAGTATGATGTAGTTTTATTGGTAGAGAAATAAAGCTTCTTTCTTTGTTTATCAGTTGATTTAATGTTGATTCTCAAAACAAAAAAACAAAAAAAAGATTTAACGTATTTGGTGGTTGTGCTTGATTTTCAGATATTATGTATTGGTTAGATAGATTTGTTCTTTTTCAACTATGCATTTTGAATATCGTTTCTTTTAGAAGTGTGTAAGTTTGGAATATATGTTGGGTTACTTGGAATTTTCAGAATTTGTTTCATTCCTTATAATAATTTATTTCATGGTGTAGAGATAAATGTGATGCTTCTGCTCTGTTGTTTTTGCTAAAGGAATTGATTTTGAGAAATACTCTCTGACTAAGAGTCTCTTCTAAGGTATTCAATCTATCATTTTGTCTTATTTTTCTAGTTTAAGTCTTTGGTTGAGTTATTATGGAAAATTATGATATTTTGATAATTGGTGTGTAGCCCACTTGAGTGTGTGTGTTTATGGTTGAGGCCCAGCTGGTGGCTGACAGTAATTCTTTTTTTATGACTTTGTGGCTGACCTGATAAGCCATCATCAGCAGTCACTACGTCACCTATAACCACCACCAGGGGTCACCATTAAAACACCTAAACCCACTGATTGAAGACAAATCAACCAATGTGCGACTTGTTCCACAAAAAGAAGGAAACCCGACTACACGAAGATAGTGACTATAAAAGTAATTTGTAGTTTAGGTTTCATATTTTGGGACTTGTGTTTTTTAGTTTCAGATTTGCATTTCTAATTAATTGTTGCAGTGATAGTAATCTTTCAGAAATTACTTTTAACTCTCTAATTGCAATGAAGGTGGAAAAAGAGACATTGATGAGCCTAAAAATCCATACAAGATATAGAAGAACTATGATCATATAACGTGTGGGAAATGCAAAAAGGTTGGGCACAATGTTAGGACATGTCCTGACGATGAGAGAAACAAAGGAAAAAAAAGCAAAAGAAGCAGCAGGTTATGTTGTTTAAGCAGACAAGAAAATCCATGGAAGATTTGACTTTGATAATTTTTTGTTCAAGGGACTAACACTTAAATGTTTATATAGGTAGATTTATTGAGGATATGAAGTATTGTTGGTTTGTTTGTAGTAAGGAAAGAAAGTTCCAAGCTTCACATAAGGAAGATGACTGGGAGTTCTGAGTAGGGGAGGGCTTTTTTTGTTGGTGACGAGCATGGCAATTTGGTCCATCCCAAAGGGAAGAGAAGGCCACTAGAACATGGACTTTTTAGTCAGCCTCTTTACAAGAAGACTTTTAGAAGCATGGCGACCCCACCAAGCACACAATGATCAAAGAAGCATGACAGACAAACTTTATAGTCTTCAAACCGAACCAAGTGCATAATTTTTGTTTACCTTTTGCACAACCATTAATGAAAAAGGATGTTAAACCTTAGATAATTTGGTAAATATACTGATGTTTACACCAAAACATTAGAGGTGATGTTATGGAATGAAATTATGCAAGTTGTTTTTTTGTTTATGGAATTGTTATTATATTTGTGGAAGCTCACTTCCTAGAATAAGCATATTTGCTATAGTTACATTGTAATTTGGCACAAAACTACCTGGAAAATTTTTCCAGTTATGAGTTTATTAGTTTATAGTAGACCTTGATAGCAATGTGTTGCATTAATGATATAATGGTTGTGTAGAAATCAAGAATGATGACTGAGTACAGTGTCAAATATGTGGCTCAAGTTAATGGCTTTTCAATCACACATATAAGCTTTAATCCTTGTAGGAGATCCTAATTGGAGCCAACTTTGCTTCTGCTACATCTGGTTATGATGAAAATGCTGCCATTGTCTCAGCAATTGGAATACTTGTATAAATCAATATTATAATTCCTCCAAAAAGTACAATGTGAGATTTTAGGAACAAAGTGCCATGTTTTTTTTATTTATTTTAATCTTTCAAAATAGACAATCCATTAGATGGATGACAAAGTACATTACAAATCATAACAACAACATTAAAATGGCAATACATTTGATCCAAATTAGCTAAACTTTTGGCAAAATCTTTATGTGCTCCACTCTAGCCCTATTGCATCAAATCATAGGAGTCACAATAATTACAAATGCAATCCACTATAACAACAATGCAATCCTCAACTTTTTCTCCTCGTGGTGAACAACTAACTTATCTTGATCAACTTAATCTTTATCAATCTTCTGCATGCATTCTTGTAGTCAGCATATTATTCTGTTTAGACCAACGAAGAATGCCCTCCCTAATTCAGACCTCCCAACTCTCTTCCTGGTGAAGCTTGGAACTTTCTTTCCCTACAACCAACAAGCCAACAGGTAACACATTATAATCAATAGAACTTAAAAAATTGAACTCAAATAACTATTTAACTATGTAACTGATCATCAAGGCCATCGCTCTAGTTTAAAAAGATAAACAAATATTTCTATAGTACTAAGAACTTACCAAAACTCAAAACCCAAGTAATGCCTAGGCAATACAAATTCTCATTCCTATAGCACATATTATTTATATTATGGGACTCAAATAATAAGAGACTACATCACATCAATTCTCTAACTATCCAATGGGGTAGAATTAAAACTATCCAAGGAAACATAACAACAGTTCTCTAACATGGTTCAAAGAAACATAAAAATATAATCTACAAGATATATACTAATCAAACATTGCCATCATATTAACAAAATTATAATGTATACTAAACATAACAGTAGCACCTACAGGTTGTGATATACTCTACAATAAAAAAGATATAGCCTAGCATAGAATCAACTTATGTCCGTAGCCAGTAATTTAAAATGCGTAACAATAAGTTTTTTTACTCAACACAATTACTGGGGCAATTTATTTAGCATGTTATATGCATGATTTAACGAGAGCATGAACAAAAAAGCAAGGGAGGTTGGTCTTGGCCAACAAATTATTACACAATCAAAGCATGGTAAAATGTACCAAATTCCTCCTTACTTATGGCTAAGGCGATATAGACTATATTCAAGTAACAAAATACACTGCTAGCAATATATGATTTTAATTCAATTTGGCGACTAACATGAGTAGCATTGTACATTAGCTACAAGGAACCATCAATATTAATCTAAGCAGCACAATCCAGTTAAGTTTATAGATATTGATAATAAAATTGGATACAAACTAAAACAAGGAATGATAGCTAATAAACCCCAAACTCACAACATGAGTAGAATCATACATTAGCTGCAAATATTAATGGAACCATCAATATTAATATAGGCAGTCCAATCCCATGTAAAGTCTATAGAAATTGATAATAAAATAGAGATACAAGCTAAAGCAAGGAATGATGACCTAAGTATGCTGAGCTGTCATTTTAATACATGTGTCAATTTATTATTGGACTTAGAAACACCAGATGGATGCTGAGTTGGAGATCCATAAACAGCATATACTTTCTCGGGTCTGGGACACACCGAAACTATTCTCTTCTTCTTCTTCTTCTTCTTCTTCTTTTTTACTTCTTTTCTTTCCTTTCCTTTTCACGTTGGTTTCTGGGTTTGGTTGCAAAGGTTTTTTTTTTTTCTTTTTTTCTTTTTTTCAATTCAAACAATACCCACAAATTTTCAATTCAAACAATCTCCTACCCTCTTCACACTTGAATCTCTCTGTCTCTCTCTCTCTCTCTCTGAAACAATGGCGGGAAAGTCAATCACCGGCGAAGGCTTATCGGCGAACCTCGCCGGAATGTCGAAGAACCAGCTCTATGAAATCATGTCTCAGATGAAGGTAAGCTATTTTCTCACTCTCTCTCTCCGAATTTTCTTTGAATTCTTTTTTTTTTTTTGCCTTCCCATTCATCCTTTTCCTTCACTTCACTTTCGAAATTTTCTTTTCTTCCAAACGCTGCCTGTAGAAATTACAATATAATTTGTTTCATTCTTCTTCTCGCATTACAGGCTCTAATCGAACAGAACCAGCAACAAGCAAGGCAAATCCTCATTCAGAACCCGCTCTTGACCAAAGCCCTTTTCCAGGTACCAAATTTTTAGGGTTTCAAAAATTTTAGCTATTTTCTGCTTATTTCATGGACTCTGCAAATTCTGTGTTTTTTTTTTTCATGTATTTATTTAGGTTGTGCAATTAGGGTTTTAGCTTTTTTTTTTTTAGGGGTTTGATGAATCAAAATTCATTTAAATAGAGAAGAAAAATTCAAAAAAAAAAAAAATTGGTTTGCAAATAGTGTTTTTTGTAATGTGATAGCATTGCCTTGGAAAAAATTTGTTTCTTTGTTTTGAAATCCTACTGGAGAGTGAGAATTGCAATGGTGTTCTTGTCCTTGTAGGAGTAATTCTGGAAAAGACTCAAGAGTTTGCATTGATGGCTTTGAATTAGAAACATGTGATTCTAAATGGGTTATCTTTAGAAAACACTACCATCCTAAAATATTGCTTGGAAATTTCATTATTTGACCAACTTCATAGCCAAGAAGTTCCTCTCGACCTTTGAACTCTGGATGGGAGGGATTTGGGAATTGGGAGTACCACCCCATTATTGCGAGTTTGAGTCTGGAATCAGCTTTTCAAAAAAAAAGTTGGGGGGTAAGGAAGCCTACCAATCAGCTCTCCTGAACCGCAAAAGCTGAATCTTTGTGAACTCAATATGGCCTTTATTTATGGAAATGATGACAAATAATTGTCTGATAAGTTTCATAGACTATGCGGCATTCTTGGCATACAGTTGCTTCCTTTGGTTTGATCTAACGCTTTTATATCATAGCAAACTCTAGGTAATGAACTATTTTCTCTCTTTGGAAGTTAGGCGATGTCGTATCACAAGTTTGCCTTTTACTAAATTAGTCCCTAAATATAAAATTTAAAGAAATTTGGTATCTATATTGTATAGTGAAAATATTGAGAGTATTATTTTAGGAAATAAATAATTTAATTATGGAAATCAGAGTTATCAAGAACCTGAAAATTGTGAACATTAGCAAGATTCATAACAGAAGTCCAGTGACAGTTTACTAAAAGTGCTTCTGTCCATGTTGGAATTAATCAAAGTCTACTTTAATAGATTATTGTCAAGGCAGCATTATGTGGTGTAGGTAATTTAGGGGGGGAGGAGGAGAGAGATAGTTGGTTCTTTGGTCTTTGTACAGGACATACCTGTAGAGACTTTTGTGTTTTCTCTCTCCCCACGCCCAGTAATACCAAGTTATTCAGACCTGATGATTCTAGTATACATGGAGATCGACAATTAGTTTTAAGTAGTTCATTATGCAATCTTGAGATGCTGCGCATTTCTGAAAATGCTGTAAGGCAACTCTACTATGATTCATCTAAGAATCATTGTATTTTATCTAGATTTTAGAAATTTTTTTGAGTCCATTATTCCATGGAAATCATTTTTTTTTTCTTAATAAATGAGTTGTATACCACACCAGTTAGTGGTGATCTATGTTTTAGTTGGTTTTGTAATTCATTTTGTTTTCAGTTGGACATTACACATTTACACTACATTACACTCAACTGTTTTTTTTGACTGGTTAGTATTTTATTTTTGCTAGGCACAAATTATGCTTGGAATGGTCCAGCCCCCTCAAGCGGTATGCTTTGTTATTTATGAAGCTTTGATCTTTACATTTTATTTAATGCTTATATGTATATGCTAAATTTCAGTTTGTGTTCAGATTCCAAGCATCCAGCCACCAGTATCACAGCCTCCTCAACAATCAGCACAGCCAACTCAAATGTCAAATATTCAGGCAGCTCACTCACCACCAAGTCAAGTGGGTATGCAGGACCAAACTGGTGCATCTCAGATTCCTCCTAACAGAAAACAACATCAGAACCAAACTGTGATGCCTATTTCAACTGCTGCTGTTCCTACACTAAATGTTCAGTCTCAGCCCATGCCTTCACATCCCCTGCAGATGCCACAGCCGCCTAAAGGACATATGAATTCCCAAATGCCCCCTATGTCTCTTCCGCAATCTTCTCAACTTTCCAATGTCCCTTCACTTCCTCTATATTCCTCTTCACAGCCACCTCCACTTCAGCAACCGCAAATGTCAACTGCTTCCAGCCAGTTGCAACAGCCACTACAGACAACTGGAATTCCTCATCTGCCACTGCAACCTCCATTGCCACCACAACCTAGGCCACCTCCAGTTCCATCTTACCATCATCAGTATCACCCGCAAATGGGGCCTAATGTGGGTTTCCAACATCCTGGTCCTTCTCAACATCTCCAACAGCAAATGTTTCATGTAAGCTGAAAGATCATATTGTTAAAAATCATTATCGATTGTGGTATATATTAGATTTTTTAAAATTGTTTTCTTTCTTGATAATTTCAGCCAGGTAGCAAACCTCCTGCTGGGATTGGTTCTTCATATCCACAAGGGCAACCACCACATCCAAATCAGCCACCACATCAATCACTGTATCAGGTATGCATTTACTTTTTAGTTATTGGATAGCATCATTATGTTCGACATGTTCTTACTGGGGTGGTTAGTCAACCAACTATTGATGGGAGGGATATAAATCTGAAGAAATTAATAGGCTTGGTGGATAAGCATTGGAGAGAGATAGTGGTGTCCTTTTTTGGGGGTATACATACCATGGTTTAATAAAACCAACACAACTCATTGATGATCTTGCACATAAACATAGTCAACTGTTGTAGAAGAAAATTGACAAATACAACTATATAACTTATAGTTGCCCTCTCTATCCCCCCAGATGGGAGGTCAACATTTAGGGACAGAATTCAGCAATCAAGGTGGAAGTTCCATGCAAGTGGATAGAGGATCTTCTTGGATGTCAGGCCCACCTGAAAATTCGTCAGTAACACAGCATTCAGGTCTTCCAGGACCACCACCACTTGTTCCTGGTCAGATGGGTCCCGGCAATCAGCCTCCTCGCTCCCAATCGGTAATATGTCCACCACAGTTATGGCATCAACTGGATATTTTATAATTCATTCAGATTTTAAAAACTGACTTCTGCTCATTATGTAGTTGACACCGGAGATGGAGAAAGCGCTACTTCAACAAGTCATGAGCCTCACTCCTGAACAGATTAATCTCCTACCTCCAGAGCAAAGGAATCAAGTGCTTCAATTGCAGCAGATACTACGCCAATGAAACAAAGAAAATTGATTTTGTTTGGAAGGAAAGCATGACAGCATCAAACATCCTTTTTAACAATTTCTTTTGGCAGAGATTGAATGTATTTCCTTGCCATCTAAGTTACCAATTTGCTACAGTGAAGAATGATACAAAATCCGTCAGAACTAAGTTACAGTCTCTCATCATGAATTTTTTTGGGTGGGGGTGGGGGGCTTATAGTTTATCTCTCGTGCCTTTAAGTGAGCCGTTGAGGTTCTTTGGAATCGCATTTCTCCTCTTCCATAATGTCTGCTTCATTTAAGCCTCAATTAACTGTTCTTATTTGCTAGATAGTTCTGGTTCATAGCAAATATGTGAATGTGGTTCTTATTCTCTCTCTTTCTCCGACCCAAAAATAAGAAGAAGAAAGAAAACAATAAATTGATTTATTTTCTAAAATCTAGGGATTATGGTGTAAGGTGCAGATTGTAACAGAACACTTGCTATTTTCTACTTACCAAAAATTTAGAGGACACTAAGGGCCTATTTGGTTTAGAGGAGTTTTGAGTGATATGATTCAAAACTCATAACTGAATTATCAAAACACATGGGACCCATATAAATTTTTTTGTTTGGCTTGGTTTTCAACTCTTGTTTCCTTCACTCAATTTTCTGATTTTTGAGTGATGAGTTATGGAAACTAAAAACACATTTTAGGTGTTTTCAGTTTTCAAAACTCAGTTTTCAATGGCATTTTCGTAATTAAACCCAAGTTTGAGTTGCAATGTTTGATTTTTGGTTTTTTTTTTTTTTTTTTGAAACAAAGTAACGGTAGAACTGAGTGATGAGTGTCAAACAGGTAGAGTATGAAAAATTGAGGTATTTTAAGTGATGAGTAATGAAAATTGAGTGATGGTAAATTACAAACCAAATGGGCCCTAAGGTTCTTACAAAAAATACTCGTGTAACTGCTTTAGTCAAATTCAGCTACAAAGGCTTACAAAGTATGCACAAATACACGATACACATTGTTTTCCCACACTACACGATACTTTTCCTCTCCAATTAGTTGTTGACATCTTTAATAACCTTAAGGCTACAAGCCATACAAGTAACCTTGGTAGTCCAAGTAAATTATCCAGCACTCAGCCTTGGTCCATGCACACCAAGTAGAGGGTTTGGCCCAGCCAATGTCGCCTCCAAAAATCACCACTCATATGCAGCCTAACATGCTTTGTCAAGCAAGCCGTAATCCAGTCCCTTTTCTTTTCTTTATTTTTTAAGATATAACCCACCATACCACACAGCCCAACCTTGCCTTTGAACAAAAGCAGTGCACATTGCACATTGCACATTAACCTGTCTATGGTTAAGCCCATGCCAAGCAACCACATAGCACCATTGTACATGCTTTCCCCAGCATACACTAGCGTGAAACCTACCAGGTCCGTTTTCATCTAGAGACAAATACAACTCCTCAAAAAAAAAGAAGTTAATGTATATATGTGTTTAGGCAATATTTTTTTGAAATTATTTTGCTAATTTAATGATCGACATCAATGTGAAAAATTAAATACAATAATTTATTTATTGTCATATAGGCTTAATAGTCGTGATTTCTTGATTAGGCAACAAACTTTTACAATTTCTTTTCCTTGTGTACATCTTGACCCGATTCTCATTGAATGAGAAAATAAATTTTACCATTTTTGTGTACATTAGCACTAGGGCTTAGTTTGAAAATATACTTTCCAATAATAAATAAGATCCTTGGTATAATTAGGACCGAAATAAAACTTTTTCAAGAGTAATGCTACAGACACAAACTATTTTATAACATTTTTACAAAATGTTGATGTGACCAACGTCTTATTGGTTTTCATCTAGGCCCACCATTAATATCACTTTTTTATTTACCAATAATTACTCACCAAATCAACAATTTGTAAATTTTTTTGTAAAATAATTTGTATCTCTAACATTATTCTTTTTTTAAACAAAAATTTGACTTTCACTGTGAAAAATATTATTGTTGGAGTTATTCCTTTTTTGTAAAGTCCAATTACTTTATCATCATTCTAACCTTCATTTGATGGAAAGTATCTTCACTATTAGTAACATTTAGTAAATTATGCTACAATAAACCAAATTATGCTAAAAATTATATTTAATAATATGGCAAGAAAAGATCATTACTATTTAAATAAAAGCAATAAATAAAAAACAACATTTGGCATTGAAAGTTACGGAAAAGATTAAAAAGAAAAAAAAAAGATTAGTTAGGTATGGTTGAACCTGAACCCGAGGCAGACTCGAATATTGGACCCAAACTCGACCCAAGCACTCATCCAACCCGCCCAAGACCCTTCGGGTCAGGTCAATCATGTTGGCTAGATCTATGCTCAACCCTAATCATTGGCACGATATTGTCCTTTTTAGAAGTGACACATAGCCTCATACCAATTAAATTCCAAGGCCTTTATATATGGCGCATGACCTCCCTTACATAGGAGATGTGAGACTTAGTCAAGATTTGATTCTACCTTGTCTCACCCCACTTAAGAGGTTTTTTGACCTTTGGTGTTCTCACAATTCACAACATACATGAATAAGATAGAAGAAATATAACATAAAATAATACAAATGCAATGTACTACAAGGGTAGTACAATGTGTTGATACATTGAATTTTTTTTTTTTTTAAGTTTCAACTTATGGCGTCCACTCGTGATAATAATTCTTTATCATCTTATCAAGAAACCAATCAGTTCTTAGTGTAGGCAGGGACTGAACCCCAAATCTCCAAACAACTATTCTTGAGCCTTAGGCTCTTGGGGGTATTGTATTCTTACAATATCATATACTATATAGTTAAAATTGTATCCTACATGTTATGGTTGTCAAGTGGATGTCCTCTCGTTTTTTCTTCTTTCATTGTGTGACTCATTATAAGTGTATTAATACTGTTAATAGTGTGAAACAATTTCAGTTTGGATCCCTAATCTATTTGTGTTATTCATTTACCTTATCATGGAATCATTTATGTAATGAAGCAAAAAGAAGGAGAAATCACTTATTAGATTTTGCATTTCACTTAAAGTTTGTTCATAAATCATTTTGATGGCTATTGAATAGCAACACTAGAGAAAGAAAACTTCGTTTGAAAATAGAAAGTTTGGATTAGAGTGAGAAAGCGATTATCAAAAAATCAAATAATGAAAATGAATAAATAGAAAAAGAAAAATAATTCAAATTGAAGACGTAAACTTTTTTTTTTTTTGATGAAAAATTGAAGACATAAACTTAAATATGGTTTTCATATATATATATATATATGTCCAACATTTTCACAATATATCCTAACTACTAAGTTGCTGTTGGTTTTAATTTGAACCCATTATTTAAATTACTTTTTTATGTAACAACCTGCTATTAAGATTTTTTGTGGACATAAACCACATTTATTTTTCTCTTTCTCTCTCTCTCTCTCGGCTCACTATAGTTTTGGAACTCTTATGTTCGGCTTTTTTAGCAAGAGGAGGTGGTCGATCTCACCAGTGCAAAGAAGGAGATTTTTGCATGGCATTAATTGACCCACATACTCAGGTTTGATACCTTTCTCTCTCCCTTCCCCAAATTTTATTGATTTTAGCAAGGAGGAGATGGTCGGCAACTTGTGGGTTTGTTTGTGTCTATGGGTGTGTTTGTTTGGTTGGTTGGTTGCTAACACGTGGTGTGGGTGTGCTACAGAGACTTAGAAAGAAGGGATGGGTCATCGTTGCTTTGGGATATGAAGGAAACGAGTATGTTGTAGGAGTTTTTTGGGAGTGGTGGACTTGTATGTTTTAATTTTTCTTTTCTCTGTATCAGTCATTGGCTTTCTTATACGCATTTGTTCTTTCATCGCTTTGGCTAAATTGTGTTGTTGGGTTTTGCTTTTTTGGATAAAGGTTTGAATTTGTTGGTTGTTATGTGATTTTTAATTTTGGATTTTGATGATCGAGGAATATGGGTTTTTGGGGATGTGAACTAGGTTCAATTTGGATTTTTCTTTATTGTATGGGAATTGTTAACATATTCTAATTTGTTTGTATTTTGTATTGTGTTTGGACATAATAGTCAAGACAAGAGAGGTTTTTGAATTGGTCTGATGGCAGCGATGATGATGATGATGATGATGATACTGGCTTCTCAAGTCTTTTGTGGGGTCTGTTTTCATGCTAGGGTTTTGGCATTGATTTGTTTTCTAGTATAGAATCTGGAGATGTTTTCTGTTCTTTGAATTGTTACTTTTATATTTTTTTTTAAATTCAATTTTATAATCTTTGTAATCTTTGTTGGAATTTTTCAATTTTAAGAGTTATTGGGGGCTCTTTTGGTAAGTGAAATTCAAGGTTTTGGTTGGAAATTCAGAAGCTTTGTCCTTGACTAACTATACAATGTGTATTAATCTAGTAACTAGATTAATCTAGTATCTAAATCCACTGATCTAGTAACTAACTTCATCTAAGCTTTATACATGTCTTTTAGTGTCATTACAAGAGAACAACCTCAGTTTAAACAAAAAGTCTTCTTTTTCATTATGCTGTAACTTCAATTACAATAACTTCTAAATTTTCATCTAAAACCCAGAAATTCGCTTACCAAAAAAGTCCCCAACAACTCTCAAAACTGAAAAATACCAACAAAAATTACAGACATTATAAAATTGAATTTAGAAAAATGAAAAATGAAAAAAATAAAAGCAACAATTCCAACAGAAAATATCTTCAAATTCTACACTAGAAAACAAATCAATGTCAAAACCTCAGCTCGAAAATAGACCCCACAAAAGACTTGGGAAGCCAGTATCATCATCATCATTGCCGCCATCAGACCAATTCATAAACCTCTCGTCTTGACTTTTATGTCCAAACACAATACAAAATACAAACAAATTAGAATATGTGAACAATTCCCATACAATAATTAAAAAAAAAAAAAAAATCCAAATTGAACCTAGTTCACATCCCCAAAAACCCATATTCCCCGATCATCAAAATCCAAAATTAAAAATCACATAACAACCAACAAGTTCAAACCTTTATCCAAAAAAAGCAAAACACAACAACATAATTCAGCCAAAGCGATGACAAAACTAATGTGTATAAGAAAGCCAATGACTGATACAAAGAAAAGAAAAATTAAAAGATGCATGTCCACCACTTTCAACAAACTCCTCCAATATACCCGTTTCCTTCATATCCCCAAAACAACGATAACCCTTCTCTTCTTTCTAAGTCTTTGTAGCACACCCACACCACATGTTCGCAGGCCACCAAACACACACACACCCATAGACACAAACAAACCCACAAGCTGCAGACCATCTCCTCCTTGATAAAATCAATAAAATTTGGGGAAGAGAGAGAGAAAGGCAAAATACCTGAGTTTGTGGGTCAATTTATGCCATGCAAAAATCTCCTTCTCTTCACAGGTGAGATTGACCACCTCCTCTTGCTAAAATTAGTTCGAACTTGAGAGTTCCAAAACTACAGTGAGTTGAGAAAGAGAGGCAGATAGAGGGAAAAAGAGAGAAAAATAAATGTGGTTTGATTTTTTATTGTCTAGCGAGTGAAAAGCATCACTAGGTATGGCGAGGATACAACTCCAAGTTAAAATTGTAAAATAAAATATTGAGATTGATGCATGAGTTTTATTTATTTATTTATTTATTTTTATTTTAAGGCTTTAGTTATTTATATTTCCTAAAATATTAAAATAGCTACACTGATATGAATACTCTTATTTTGTGATGTAACTGCCCAAACTGTTAAGGCAACAATTATTTTGTGATGTTATTGCCAATTACTTTTATTTTGTGATGTTACAGTTAATTAATTAGGCATGTATTATGTGATGTAACTGCTCGAACCGTTATAGCAACAATTATTTTGTGATGTTATTTCCAATTGCTTTTATTTTGTGATGGTATAGTCAATTACTTAGGTAGCTACTATTTTGCGATGTAACCACCAAACTGGTAAGGCATATAGTATTTTGTGTGTGGTAGTAATTAACAATAAATCATGAGCTAGTCAATTTTTCATTTGGTAGGGATGTATTATTTATTTTTGTACCTAGAAGTTTGCAAAATTGTTATTGCACATTGCTTAGTTATTCCTCAAAAGAGACATTACACTTAAAGTTTTTTTCTTTTAATCTCATTGTTACCTTAAGTAATTCTTTATTTTTATTGCAAGATTCAACCTCATACTGTGCCTTTTATATTAATCTTTCAAGTTTGAAATGTGAACTCGTTATACATTTGAAAGCGAAGGTCGAAGGAACCTAAAGAACCTACAAGTTTATTGCTTAACATTTGTTCACTTTTAGGTTAATTGGAGTTGCATCACTTTTGAGTAATGTTTCTTAAAAAAATCACTCATATTTTTATTATGTGTTGTAATTTTTTTCTTAACTTATGCAAATCATATCAATTTTTCCATTCTTTAGTAACTTATGCTTTTCTTAAATTTCCTTTCTTATTAATACAATAATCATTTTATTTAAAATTGAACATCATTAGTTAGAGATTATAAATTCTAAAAGTGCAACAATCTAAAAGAACACTGTATTACAAGGTAAAACTCATATTACATCATCACATGTCCTTACACATTATAAAATTATGGCAAATACATTATTTTTTTATTCCTAATTTGCATATCTACACTAAATATGAAAATAGAAACCAAAAATATGCACATAGCACCATATATTCCATTTCTTCCTTTGATACATTTGCTGCAGCTTTGGGATAGATCATTTTCCTACACTGCTTTCTTCTCACAGCCTTTTGATCGCCTTCTCCATGTTATCAATAATATTATCTTTCATTTTGTTTATTTCTTCCAAATGTTGATTTTCCTGCAATACTTTCAGAATTTTTCTTACTAATCCATTCATAACATCCTGCCCTTTACCACATAATTCAATCTCAAGCTAGTCAAAGTAATCACAATTATGTCTTATCTGCAAATTACAAAGATGATCAACATATTACTCAAAACACATAAAAACGAATTAGAAAATGGATACAAACTACTTGCCTTATAATTAGGACATCTTCAAAACTTTCTTCCTAGATTCTTAGTAGTCTTTGATGTGATCACACATGTTGAAAGTTTGCATCTACACTCTTGTACCTCACTACTATTTACACAATAACATAATTAGGAACTAAAAGCAAATGAGAAAGCAAGCATGATGAACTATTTACACAATAATTTAACTAAAAAAATACCAAATATTAAAGGGAAAAAATTAAGAACTATTTTCAACTTCTAGTAGTAACTTTGATTAAACTAAATATTGGGTTCTGTTATATTTTTGGTTTAGTTCGTAGTGCTAGGTAGTGTTTTTGGTCTAGGTGTTCTTATCATTTATATTACAGGGAAATTGGTTTGCAATTAATGAAATTAAGCTAACACACAAACTTAAACTGAAAACCTTAAGTCTACTCAACTTACCCAAATGTTTTCAGCGATGCTATGGTTTCACTGAGTATTGGCTAGAGCTGTCGAGTATTGGCTGGAAACACCTCCTCTCTCTCTCTTGATATCTCACTCTCATTCTCTCTCTTGATCTCTCAATCTCTTTCTCTTTCTCTCTATCAATCTCACTATCTCTTTCTCTTAATCGTGTATCGAGTTAGGGATTTTGGTGGGGGGGGGGGGGAGGTGGTGGTTTTTTCTTCTTCAAATGAGGGTCAGCGGAATTATAACAATGTTTACCTAGTTTTAAATTTATGGCTTTTTTTAAAAAAAAAAAAATTAAGAAATAAATAATAAAATAAAATTTGAATATTAAAAACATACCAAAAAACAGTGTTGTTTTAAGGGTGGGGCTGGGGCTGGGGCCTAACGGCAATACTAGACAACACTTTAATGGAGGATTGAATTAAGGAGTTTTGAAATTTAGAGAACTCAAATGAACGAAAGCAAAGTTTGAAAATTGAAATGAATTCTGATAAAACTTAGAGGGTAGATTTTTCATTTTAGCCTTTTATTTTTTATTTTCATGGAACTTAAATGGGTTTAAACTCTTGAACTTTTATGTAATTTTTGCATAAATATTTTTTTTTTATTTCTTTATAATATATAGTTACAATAAGAAATGAGTCTCTTTTGTAGTGGGTGAGAGGCTTAAATGCACTGGACCTAAGCTAAACTCCTCTATTAGAAACATGACAAAGTGTCTATTGATTTAGGAAACAAATCATGGTGTGCTAGATAATGAAACCAAATAAATTAAGGGTTCAGTTAATAGGTGCCCTTAAAGCATTTGTTAATAGACAATTTTTAAAAAGTTTTAATATCATTTTTATGGGAAGTATAAAAAGTTGTAAAAAAAAAGTTAGCTACTTTTTTATTTTCCCATAAAATTTTTCTAAATATGATCCATTAACACATGTCTTTAAGATGTCAGTTAAATTTTTCTATGAATCAACAAGAGCCCCTTTTATTTCACACTATCTTTGAAATTGTGACTTCACATCATGATTTCTCTTATTTTTTGTGGGTATGTACTATGTGAGAGATAGTGTGTGTTATAGTATTGGATAAAGTTTCTTAAAAAACTAGTTTAAGAGAGAAACTTATCAAACTTTTCATATATGTTCTTATTGGATATGAATTTTGAAAATTTATCTGTCGAATTGCATGTTTTTTATTTTCTCAACATGTACATAAAATTTCATTCAAACAAGATGTTATTTACTATTCTATTAATAAAAATATTTTTTTATACATAATTTTAGAGCAATAGAAAGATGAAATTTAAACATTTATCCATTGATTTTTTATATTTTAGAAAATTTGCAATGAACTAAAATGATAAAAGAAAAGTTTGAAAGGACTTTTACGGTTTTACCTTATATAGTAATTTCTAATCATGTCAGCAAACCTTTAAAAAGAGGAATGAAAATATCACAAATTTCCAAGAAAACCTTATCCATCAATATCATCATCCTCTCTCCCAAAACCCCAAACCCAAGCTCCACTCTCAGACAGTCAGACACTTCTTCTTCTTCCTCCTCTCCTCCAAACAAATGAAACAAACAAAATCAAAAACCACACTCATCATACTCCACAAAACAGCTTAAAACTCATAACACACCACCCAAAAAATGGCATTAACAACAGCCAAAATATCAGAATTGCCAATGAGGAGAAACCCATTCCCACTGACCTCCAACTCCAACTCCCACTCCCACTCTCACTCTCTGAACTTTCTCTTCTCCTCAGCCCCAAATCTGTCATTTCACATCCTCAAACCCTTCTCCTCTCTCAGAACCACCACACAACACAATAGCAATAGCCATAGCAATGGCAGAAGCAATACAACCCCTAGGCCTAGGCCTAGGCCTAAACCCAAGTCTTCACCCAAACCCAAATCCACCTCAGCTCCCTGGCTCAACAAATGGCCCTCTCACACTCCCCCATTCAAAAACGACGCCGTCGCCGATGTCGAAGACCGAGTCGAGACTCGCTATTTCGATAACAAAGTTAAAGGACACAGCGCCATCGAGAGAATCGTGCTCCGGTTGCGGAACCTAGGGTTGGTATCGGACGAAGAATTGGAGGAGACCGATGATGGAGTCGACGCATTGCCGCCGCCGGCCACCGGGGAAGAGAAATTGGGGGATTTGTTGCGGCGGGAGTGGATTCGGCCGGATTTTATATTCGAAGAGAGCGAGAATGGTTCCGACGAGGCGGTTTTGCCTTGGGAGAGAGATGGGGAGGAGGATAAGGTTGTGGAGGATGAGGAGAGAGCGTGGACGTCGAAGAGGAGAGCGAAGGCGCCTTCGTTGGCGGAGCTGACGATGGAGGACGAGGAGCTGAGGAGGTTGAGGAGGGTGGGAATGTATATTAGAGAGAGGATTAGCATTCCGAAGGCGGGTATTACTAAGGAGGTTTTGGAGAAAATTCACGCAAAGTGGAGGACGGAGGAGGTGGTTAGACTCAAGTTCCATGAAGTTCTTGCTCATGATATGAAAACCGCCCACGAGATTGTCGAGGTTTATTGCTTCTCTTTGTCCAAATTATTTCTAACCGTCCAAATTATTTCTAACCGTTCAAATTTGCATCATACATGTAATGTAGTATGTTTTAATTGCAACAATAGGATACACTGCTATTGAAATATGTCATGTGATTGTGTGATAAGTATTACGGGTTTTTTGTTATGTTAAAACAGCAAATTGGGGTGATTATATATTGTGGCGGTAATTTCATAATACATGCTTGTTGCCTAAGGCACATTGCACCAAAGCTTTTAGAAACCTGGCTCTAGTTTGAGAAATTAAAAAAAGGGGATGAGGATTTGATGAGTTCCTAGTGGTAAATCTTTATATATAATTTGTTCCAGAAATTATGATGTTTTACTTCGCTGAGTAGATTGATTTGTCTCTGGGTAGTACAAGGCCCTTCATTCTTAGTAATAGTTCTACCCACTACTGTTTATCTCATATCATTACATTTGGTAATTTTCGGTGTTTTCTGTTATTTATTATTTGAATATAAATGGGAAACATGTAACTGACTGCTTGTAGTGATGGTCAGCGACGGACGGGAGGGTTGGTTATATGGAGGTCGGGAAGTGTTATGGTGGTGTACCGGGGAAGTAATTATGAATGGCCTCCAAAATCCCAACCTGTTCATAGGGAAGCTGATGCTTTTTATGTTCCCGATGTTTCTTCTGCTTACGATTCCATCACAAAAAGTGGCAGTGATGAAAGTTCAAGTCCAGAAAAGATTGAGACTGCAAGTCCAGAAAAGATTGAGACTGCAGTGAGAATGCCAGACAGTCCTGTGAGCATAACCGAGGAAGAATCTGAATACAACAAACTACTAGATGGTTTAGGTCCTCGTTTTGTTGAGTGGTGGGGTACAGGAGTACTTCCTGTTGATGCTGATGTGCTTCCTCAAAAGGTTCCTGGTTACAAAACACCTTTTAGGCTCCTTCCCACTGGAATGCGATCACGACTGACCAATGCAGAGATGACTAATTTTAGGAAACTTGCAAAATCACTACCTTCTCACTTCGCCCTTGGTATTTTTCACCTTCTATAAGTACTTTTATTTAGTTTAGTATGTATATTTTTTACATTAAACTTTGTCCTGAACATCTTATGAAGGGAGAAATAGAAACCATCAGGGATTGGCATCTGCTATTATTGAGCTTTGGGAGAAAACTTTAATTGTGAAGATTGCTGTTAAACGGGGCATCCAGAATACAAACAACAAACTGATGGCTGAGGAACTAAAGGTGTGTTTTGTGCTGATCCTGCTCCAGCCATGATTTTTTTTTTTCCCTCTCCAATAACCATCAAGCATACTGTTTTTAAGTTTCATCTATCTTGCAGAATTTAACAGGAGGTGTCTTGCTGCTAAGAAACAAATATTACATTGTCATGTACCGTGGAAAGGATTTTGTCCCAACAAGTGTAGCTGCTGTTTTGGCTGAAAGACAGGAATTGGCTAAACGGGTCCAAGATGTGGAAGAGAAAGTGCGGTGTGGACCAGTGGGTGCAGTTCAATCGGATGAAGATGACAAACAGGCACTTCCGACAGGTGCAGCTGCTGCTTTGGCTCAAAGACAGGATTTGGCAAAACAGAGTCAAGTTGTGGAAGATAAAGTTCAGTGTGAAGCAGTGGATGTAGTTCAAGCAGGTGAAGATCAAGAGCAGGCACTTGCAGGTACTTTGGCTGAGTTTTATGAGGCTCAAGCTCGGTGGGGAAGAGAAATATCTGCTGAAGAGCGTGAGAAGATGATTGAAGAAGCTTCGAAATCTAAGAATGCTAGGCTTGTAAAACGAATTGAACATAAATTAGCCATTGTAAGTCTCTCTCTCTCTCGCTCTTTCTCTCTGAAAATTAAGTGCTTGAAAAGTATTGGCGTTATCTTGAGCCTAATAAATCCACTTGCTTTCCTAGAGGAACCAAAGATGGATAATAGAATAGGCTGTGTAGAATGTTCACTTAACTTTAATTTGCCAACTATTGGAAAAATATTCCACTGGCCTCTTCATTCTAATCCACATTTTCAAATTGACTTAAATGTCTTGTACTTTTAATATGCAAAGTCTATCTCTTGAGAAAGAATGTGAATTGCACCTGCGAATTTCCCAACTAAAGAGTTTCCGTATATAAACTGAGTAGCACTATTTGATTAATAACTCCAGGATTAAAATGCCATTTTCCATTTACCATGTTTCTGTTTTCATATTTGTTTAATTTTGGTATTTGGTTGTGTTAACAGGCCCAAATGAAAATGCTTAGAGCAGAAAAACTTTTAGCTAAAATTGAAGCTTCAATGCTTCCTGCTGGTCCTGATCATGATCAGGAAACAATCACTGAGGAGGAACGGGTGATGTTTCGCAGGGTTGGTTTAAGAATGAAGGCGTATCTACCTCTTGGTTAGTGATTCTCATTTTATTTGGTGAATTTTAAATCCTGAGTTCAAATGCTAATTGGTCTAAGTCATATGGATCAGGCATTCGTGGTGTTTTTGATGGTGTCATTGAGAATATGCACTTGCATTGGAAGCATAGAGAACTTGTGAAACTAATATCCAAACAAAAGACCCTTGCTTTTGTTGAAGACACAGCAAGGTTGTTGGAGTATGAGAGTGGGGGAGTACTAGTGGCAATAGAAAGAGTCCCTAAAGGATATGCTCTTATTTACTATCGTGGAAAGAACTATAGGCGGCCCATTAGCATAAGGCCAAGAAACCTATTAACAAAGGCAAAGGCACTAAAGCGTTCAGTGGCCATGCAACGACATGAGGTTCTATCTTTTATGTCGCCATTTTTTAAATAAAAATATACAACATTTGCTACTTCTGATTCTGGGACACGTCCTTAATATCACATCATATTTTAAATAACTATGCAGGCTCTTAGTCAGCACATATCTGAATTGGAGAGAACCATAGAACAAATGAAAAAAGAAATTGTAAGTATACTTTTCATATTGAAACCCCGCCCTTTTTTCTCTCTTGTAGATAAAAGTTGTACCGTAAGGCTCTTATTTGTTCCTTTTTGTGCTGAAATTTGTGAAACCTTGGGTTTGCATATTTCTTTACCAGCTAACATGGTTATTGAAATCACCTATTCTTGATTTGGATCTTCTACCCTGTGTGATGTTGCTGAAAGTAAGATCTAATTTGTTATTTGTTTTGGCGTATATGAACGTATAAGATATTTATGCCTTTTTTTAATTTCAAGAAGAATTCATATGAAAGTCAAATTATTATTCTTCTTTGAGGTTAATTCATTTTGGAGATGACCATTTTTCCTGAAACTGTTTATTAATGATTTGCCCATAGTATTGGAATATTTTTGAAGTTGACATTAGGATTAACTGATCTAACCAGTTGAAAAGTTTCCATTTTAACCTGTAAAATTGCCATATATAAACCTGAGATGCATGAAATTTTTGAATAAATGAAGGTCTACTGTCATGTGTCATTGGGTCAGTCATAAATAAAAAAATGTCGTACACATTGTAGGTAATTACCCCCAAGTTTTTTGGAGGTTGATTCTTGAACTCAAACCTGCGACCTATCACTTTTGGGTCAGTCATAAATACAAGATTAAAAGTTGTGTGAACCATTTGGGATTAATGCTTAACAGATTGTGGGAAGTTGGCTTGGGCATTCTAAAACCAGAAATAATAATCTTTCTCATCTCATGGGGGCTCTGTGATTTTTAGTTAAGATAAAATATGTGAGTTATTTTTCCCATAATATTTAGCATGCTTGCATTTATGTAGTTACGTTATTCATTATTCACTTGCTGGTGTATCAGTTTCCAGATCTTTCCCTTGCCTACTCCATCAATATCATAAAGACATGCACTTGGCCTGATATTAATGTTTGTAATATTTGATTTAGCCTTTATTAACAATGAAGTAAGCTAACAAGTCAAGGGAAACTTGGTTAGGTTTTTTACTAGAGAAATCAGTAGCAACAACTTTGAATTATAGATATCAAAAGAAAAATGTACAAAGTAGGTTTGATAAATTGTGATTCTTCTGGGATTTAATAATATATGCTGACACTAGTTGCTTAAATATGAAATTTTGTTAATTGACCTCATTTTTAACAACATTCTAATCAGTTTTTTTTCTTCCAAAAAGTCTCATCTGAGGGCAACTGAACTTTTTGTTGCTTATCCACAGGGTATTTCTCAAGATGCAGAGGATGGGAATTCCTGGAGCTCTGAGGATGCTAATGGACCTAACCAGATTGGCACTCTCTCAGAGTTCACCCAAGTGAGATATTTTTCTTTACACTGCCTACTACTACTGGTATTCTTATTTTTGGTTAAAATGGTGAGGAAGTGTGTCATTGAGGAGGGAGATTGGTGCAGACAAGATAATGATCTCCAATTATGCATACTTTTGGACGATGACACAAGATAGACAGACCAACCAGTGACCCAATAAATAGAACCTACTACTTTTTGGGCCTAAGACCTAATCAATTTAAATTCTAGGTTTTATTTACTTTATGTAGTTGGTTACCTTTTTTATTTTTTATTTTATTTTATTCCTTTTCCTTCTTGTTTAGTAGAATTAATATTGCTAGTTGGGATTGTTTCCTTTTCTTACTAGGATAATAAGTTTGGAATCTTATTTAAAGAATCTCGGGTATTGTTTACAACTTGTTTGAATAATAAAATTTAATGTTGGAGTTTCTTCCTTGCATAGCTTGGTGCGAACTCTAGGCAACCCTAAGTATTGATTCTTAGATTTTTTTTATGGGGGAGGCTTTAAGAGATATCTATTTTAATTTAATTCTATTTTATTTTGCAAGTCAATTGTATTTTTATTGGTCAAATGCATTTTATTTTAGGCCTTTGTATTTAATTAGCTTTATTAGTATTTTATTAGAGGCAAGGTTATTTCTATAGTTCAATAATTGGGCCCTTTCAAGTCAATTATGAATAGGGTTTTCCCATGTCAGTTAGAATTAAGGTTTAGTAGTCTATATAAGGAAAGTATTGTACACCTATGAAGTGACAATGGTTTTGATGAATAAAATTGATTTTGAAATCATTCCAATTGTTTGATGCTGACTCTAGCCAACCCTAGGTGTTTCCTCCGAGAGGTTATCTCTTTTACTTCCTGCTGATTCCAAGTACGCCTTGGTTCTCTATCTTTATTTTCGGGTTCTTTAATTTTTGCATTGCATTATTTTGGCTTGTCTTGCGTTAGTTTTGTTTTATCTTGCTTGGTGCTGATTTCCAAGTGAGGCTAGGCCTCAATTTCTAGGTGTATTTAAATTTTTCTGCTCTTGTTGATTCTCAATACCTTTGAGCACTTGTGCTGCACCAGAGATGGGCTGGTGTTGGATTCTTCAACTTGCTCCATAGAACTGCTTATTATATTATATTTTGTAACCACTGAAATATATATATTTCATGAGAATAAGATTTATATATTTATTATTATTTTTAAACTTGATCTCTTCTGCAGAGTGAGGATGAAGCTTCATGCATGACTTCTGGTGGTGAAGAAGATGATGGCATCAGTGATTGGGAAGATGATGAAGATGATGATGCTTGATATATTAAGTATTTGCTCTGTTCAAGAAGTAGTTGACAGTTCTGTCATTGCCGTTCGCCAATTGAGGTAATCATATTAAGTGTTATCAGATCACTTATACACTTCTCATCCTTAGCGTCGATCTGTTAGGGATATATATTCTTCCTTGGTCTATTAATACTAGAGTAGATGGAAGTCTTCAAGGCCATATATGAACTAATTTAATTTGAACTTCTTGGCCATATGTTCACACTATGATCCATATCCATTTAAAAAACAGGAGGCTTACGCTGTTTCTATTAAATTTTGGGATTCATTTTGGTGTCTGTGGTATGTTGGTTCTTAATGAATTCATAACTTGAGTGGAAGGAAAACTTCCAAGGCCATGAATGAAATAATTGGATTCTCTTTTATGGACCTGAACATTCACTCTGTATTTAATGTCCCGAAAAAGTGATCTCCGGTTATGTGATCCATTGTGGTCCCAATTTTAGTTTCTCACATGTCCAGTGAAACATTATTGTGCTTCTTGTCTGACCTTTGATCTTTTTGGATCAAAACTGTGTCTGCCTTGTCAGCTGTGGCTAACAAGCTTTTTGTTGAATAAACTGATTTGATCTCATTTTCTCTTTTTCTCCAGTTACATTTCCCCAGCAGGTAATTTGGTGTGGATGGCTTGCAACACAGCATGGGCAAATTTTCTTCTCATGTGCATTGACAGAGAGCTGGCGACTTTTGTACTCATTAACATTTCTCCATTAATGGAATTTTGCCGTAATTGCTCCAAAGGATTGGAGGTATGCCTGAATACCATATGCATGCAGTATGTCACTTGCACTACTTCATCCGGTGCAGCAAACTAGGCTATATATACTCCCCACCTGTTCTTTTACTATGCTCTTTGTCTATTCATCACTTTTATTATTAGCTCTAGCTGAAGCTTAGTAACAGGTTTCGCAAGGTCTGTTTAGCATGAGCCTGCCTTTCATTGGAGGAGCGTAATTTAGCACAATTGTATTAATGTCCTTGACCGCTATTTCTAAGTCAAATGTATTTCAAATTGTAAAAGCATTTCTGGTGGTAAAAATGTGAAAAATGACCACTATTTCAGCTGTATCTTATTGTCTTGATGACTAATCTGCTAGAGGTTTTTCCTCTCTGGTTCTCTGATGTGATAAAGTAGCTGTAACTTGTACTCATGACTTGATTTAGGGTGGGTTTGGATTGGGAGGCTGCGTCCTGCGTTTACGTTTGAGACTTTTTTTTTTTTTTTCCTGCCACATGTTTCAATAGGGACAGGTTCACTGTTCACACTGTGCGTGAACAGTAACTGCACAGTGGTGCACTGTTTATGTACTTTTTAGATTTTTTTTTTAAATTAAAAATGGGACCGCATCACTATTCACTCATTTAAAAATTATTTTGTTACAGTGTTTTCAGTTTTCAGTTGTATCCAAAGGACCCTTAATATCTTTGCACAGAAGTTTGAAGGGGATTTTCACCTATAAAGAACAAATGTTTGAAGGGGATTTTGTTGGCATAGAAGAATAAAAGTCTTTCAGCCTTTAATTAAGAATGCACTGAGAGTCAATAAATTAGTTAGATTTTGGTTTTATACATTTGGATAATTATGTAATATGCTCTTTTCTGATTAGCCCCTAACTTAGGCTCTTACAATTGAATTAATCTTATAGATTCCTCCCTAACCAACCCAAATGTCTTTCATGGATGTATTCTCCTACTCAATACAACACCTCACATAGGCCATAGCCCATTCCCAAATCACTTTAATAGTTTGAAGGATAGACGAGTGAACAGGTTCCACTCAATCCTAGAAAAAGACACATACACCTCCAGGTTGACGGTTGACGGTTGTGGCTTTGAGCTGGGGTTTAGAATACAAATTGCATGAGGCTTATCACCTACTACTGTCTTCTTCAAATGATATTCCATTTCCTTCTCTCAATTTTGCCTGTGTACGCTTGCGGATATGTGCACTTTCACTGAAACTTATAAAATGATCCACTTGATCAATCTTAGCAATTTCGTTGGCATATGAGTTGATGAGGTAAATGAGTTATTACAAATTCCCCCCCCCCCCCGGGTTCGCGTGGGGGTGGGGAAACTATGGACACAATCATTTTTACACAATTTATTGATTTGTGTGATTGAGAGTGATCAATGTAAAGTGGTGTGTTGCATAAGACAGAAAATATCAACTACTCACAAA
Source organism: Castanea sativa (assembly GCF_040712315.1). Taxonomy (NCBI): domain Eukaryota; kingdom Viridiplantae; phylum Streptophyta; class Magnoliopsida; order Fagales; family Fagaceae; genus Castanea; species Castanea sativa. The sequence goes on along the minus strand of NC_134016.1, from coordinate 29,511,222 downwards.
TCAACAAATTGTAAAATTGAGTGTGTGATTAAGGGTCCGTTTGGATAAAACTTATTACTGAAAACTAAAAACTGAAAATACTGTAGTAAAATAATTTTTAAATGTGTGAATAGTATTGTAGGATCTATTTTTAATAAAAAAATTGTTGAAAAAGTACATGAACAGTATGCGCACAGTGCGCACTTTGTCCCCCCAATAGCAGAAACGAAAAAAGAGAGAGGAGAAAACGCAAGCAATGAAAACGCAGCCACAAAAAGCTAGATCCAAACGCATTCTAATTGTATCTCTAAAAGTGAGTCATTTTCTTGTCTTTGATGAGGAAAATGAGTTATTACAAACCCCCCCCCCCCCCTCCTTTGGCGGAGAAACCATAGACACAATCATTTTTACACCCAATTTCACAATTTATTCAACGTAAAGTGGTGTGTCGCACAAGGCAAAAAATATCAACTACTCACAAATTAGCAAATTGTGAAATTGAGTGTGATTAATTGCATCTCTAAAAGTGAGTCATTTTCTTGTCTTTTATAGGCCAAATGACTTATTGCATGGAGAAGCAAAGATATTTTACATGCATGTATCATGTGTATAGTGAATACATTCACAAAATCTCTCTCTCTCTCTCTCTCTCTCTCTCTCTCTCTCTTTATATATATATAAGTACATTAACAAAACAAAGAAGGGTAAAATATTGTGACTATCCCTGATGTCAAATAGAGCAAAGACATTTCAAAATTAACCTACTTGATCCCTAAGCACAAACGACGTTAGAGTCTTGGTAGTAGATTACCTAAAATAAGGTAAGATATGAATATGGGTAACCAAAACCACAAACGCCCAAAAACCTACCCATATCAACTTACCTATTTTCCTCCCAAGATAGGTTCTAGTTACAGTTGCTCCCTATCTTAGGGAGCAATATTCATTCCCTAAATATTTAATTATTGTTGTTGTGTTATCACAAAATAAAGTGGGTGTTTTAAAATGTGAGAAGAATAATAATAAAATGAATGAAGAAATGAAATTAATATAAAATAGGGTTTTTAATAAAGAATATAATGTGGATGAAAAGAAAAAGTGGTTAGCTAAATCAGGAAAAGTAGTTTCTTATTGTAAAATAGAGTGAAATTTTAAGCAACATGCTACCATGTTCACAACGCTTTTAAACTCTATTCCAAAACTAACCGTTATATACAGAATATTATTACGTGTATCTTATAAATGTATCCACCTCTTGTTAGAGGATGGAAAGTGAATACATATATCGGATACTTGATAGATTTTCTCGTTACATGGTATTTCATTCCAGAGAGCGAGCACAAACTCAACAGGTGGACCCAACAAAAGTTGCTAAGCTTAGGGATATGGCTTAAGCTCATGTACATCTTATCAAAATTCAAAGCCTGACTGGTCTTTATCACGACCAGGGGAGGAGGCATTCCCATCCCATTCGACTCTCTAACAAGTTTTTAGTTTGAGGAGTTCATATTGCTTTCTACCGTATCATATTCATATACAGATGAATAAGCCAAGAGATACCTTTGGACTTTTTAGAGAGTCGAATGGGATGGGAATGCCTCCTCCCCTGGTCGTTAAACGCACCATTCATGCCATTATTTCAGTGGGGGCAATCCTTACGTGTGAAATCATTTGTGCCTACCTACTCTAGAAGATGTGGCGTTTAATGGTTTGCCAAAGAGTGAATGTATAAATTAATAATGGCTACAGAGGAAACTCTAAAAACGTGTGTTCATCCAATTTTTCAGTGATTTAATAAGATAAGTTAAATACAAAGGTAAATTAAAATTTTAAATTTAACTTCCACTAAATCCCATACACTCCCATCTAAAAAAAAAATCCACATTCTCTAAATTTCTAGTTTTTATAGTCTAAAACTATGCATAAAAAATAAGTTTATAAATTAAATAGTAAATAATATTAGATTGACAAGAAATTTGACATGTGTGTCAAGAACATGCAATTCAATTGTTAGATTTTTAAAATATGAGACAATGTTAATTTTTTTTTATAGGAAATATAATCCTTGACTATAACCAAGTTTTGTAACAAACTCTATCCTTTGCAATGATAACATATATATATATATATATATATATATATATATATATATATATATATATATATATATATTAAAAAATAAAAAATAAAAAATAAAACCAAAAACAAAAGAGAGTAAGAGACTACTAACTCATTAATCATAATAAAAATATAGGAAGTTTCTGATAATTACACAAAATATGTAACCACCATATTCTGCATCTGATGTCTAGTAGAAGCTAATATACCAATAGATAAGAATAAAGAGCCTCGTGATTTTGGAGCAAGTAGTCCCTAACTCGTGTGATGTATGTGGTAGTTCAACAAAAGTTATATACATTGATCATGAATCGCCTCTATAATAGACTGCCAAATAAACTTGAGTGGCAACATATTAGGATGATTAAAATTTAAATTTCTTAAAACCTATCATACTGATAGATTTTTTTCATGAACTGGTCTCATGTTAAGGATTATAAACAATCAGGAATCTTTGAAGGAAATTTTAAACAAATATTACACAGCAAAAAACTTAAGATTTTGTTGTATGCACTACGCAATTATTTAGATCTTTAAGTAAATTATATTTCGTCTATTTCAGCTGCCTCCTGATTTTAGCAAGCAATATTGGAAAGTTGCAGTTTAAGAGAGGAAAAAAAAAAAAATGCTAACATCAGTTTTTTTTTTGATGAGTCCAACGCCAATACTCAACCTTCCTTGCTTTTTCCCTCCCAACTGTAACCTTTGATGAGTTTTGGTGAGGGAAAATTCGGCTATTGAACTTGAACAATTCTTTACACCATCTTGAGATGTTGTAAAAGCGGAAGCCTTAATACCAATTTGTTGAGAATAGCAGAAGCATGAATATCAATTTTTGTGTGTATCCAAATAAAGTTTCACTATTAAAATAAAGAGATTACAAATGTGGTACCAAAAAGCTTTCACAAAACCTAGACTCCAAATACATCTAAAAGAGCTCTCAATCACCAAAAACACCAAAAACACGTGACTAGATAAACCTGAAAATCTCTATAACAAAGTCAAGCCTTAGAACTCTATACAAAATAACAGAGAATATAAAAAACCTATTTTAATATTGCGGCACTCATACCACTCAACAATAGCCGCTTAACTAGCGTGGACGGTGGACCTTGTGTCGTAGAGTATAATACAAACTCCACCTAGAAGTAGAATTGCTTAATTAAGTCGGCAAAACAGTCCAATTAGTACTAGGACTTGGTCAATTCCTTTGACCAAATTAAAAGCCACGTAACAACATGGGATAAATCTGTAGTCATCTCATTTTCACTAGTGCTTCTGTATCTATCATCAAGTGACATCTTTTTTTTTTTTTTCCTATCATTTGCAATATAATCCCCCTCATTTCTCAGCCTGTTTGCAGAATATTAGGGTTCCTTTTTTTGAAGAGCTTAATGATCCTTGGTTTATTGTCATCAATATTGCTTTAAAGAACCAAATTTAGAATGCTCTTGCGAGAAGTCATAAATAAATCTTTTTTCTTTGGTAAATTTCCCCAGTGATCCTTCTATATGCATCGTGCAAATAGTAATAAGTAATGGAATCACTTAGAGTTCAACAAAATATCAAGCTAAAAAGTTCCTGACCAAAATTTTGGCTTCCTAAATGGTTCATAAGGTTATTGGTATGATTTTCAAGTTCAACAAACAAAGCTCCTCCACCTAGGAGAGTCAATGACTAACTCAAAAAATTTATCTTAGAGCATTTGCAGCAGTGTAGCTAAATAGCTATATAGTTATTTTAGCTACACCAAAACACCAAAAATCCCCTTGCAGCAATGGAGGTATAGTTAAAATTTTTAGCTTAATTGCTATAGTGCACATGTATAGATACATGAGCACTGTAGCTCAAAGCTAAAAGAAAAAAATAATTTTTTATTCTCATTTTTATTAAAATATTATTATTATTATTATTATTATTATTATTTTCTTCTTTTCTTCTCAGAACTCTCAACTCTCTCTCTCTCAACTTTCAGACATCTCACGTCACCGCCCCTCGACCCACGCCGCCACAAACCCAACTCGCCTGCCCAGCTCCGACCCACCCCTCACGCAAAGCACAACCACTCAATTTGATTTCCACGGCTCCACCGCTCTCCACATCGATTCAAACAAGCTCCAACCACCAATTCAAACTGCAACAACAAAATCCACACCGATTTAAAATGCAAAACTCAACAACTGAAACCCAAGCAAAACACAACCAACAATTTGATCTCCATGGCTCCACCACTCTCACCGATTCAAACAAGCTCCAGCCACCGAAATTGATTCAAAAACCCACCACTGATTCAGCAACCCATGCCGATTCAACCCACCTCTGAAACCCAGCCATCGATTCAACTTCACTGGAATTGAAACCCAGCCAACACACCTCTAAAACCCAGCCGATTCAAACCACCTTTGCAACCCACGCCGATTCAAGCCACCGATTCAACCCACCTCTAAAACCTAGCTAATTCAAACCACCACTTTAAACCCAGTAAACACCGATTCAACCCAACCAAAAACAACCGAGTGAAGAGAAAAAAAAAATAGAGAGAAAAGGAGAGACAAAGAAATTGAAAGATAGTCAGAGAAGAGGGAGAGTTAGAGAAGAAAGGGAGAGATAGAATAAAATATTAGACGATAATAGGCCGATTGAGAATTTTTTTTTTTAGTCCAAAGATAAATTTGTATATATATAATTTTGGGTTAAAACAAAATATTATTGTTACTCTAGTTTCTTATTTGCTATCATGATGATTGAGAAATTGTTTTAGTAAAAAAAAAAAAGTATAAGTATAATTTGGGGTTAAAAAAATCACTTGTTAACACTAGACGATTATTTACTATCATGTGCCCGTGGCGGCAGAAGAGTCGGTGACGGTGGCGTTGGCGGTGGAAGAGTCGATAACTGTGGCGGTGGTGTTGGCGGTGGAAGAGTCAGTGGCGATGGAAGAGTCAGTGGCGGTGGCGGCGATGGCAGCGGTAGAGGTGGCGGCGATGGCAGCGGTAGCGGTGGAAGAGTCGGTGGCGGAGGCGATAGCAGTTGTGATTGTTGTTTATTGTAGTAGATATATTATTTTATTGTGATGTTTATATTATTTTATTGTGTTGAAAGATAAAATAGATCCACTGCTACAACATATTTTGTAAAGTGAATAAATAAAATAGATAAAGTAACTTTTTGTAGAGCTAAAAAGTTAAATTTTTAACTCCTCTTATGTGATGGTTTTATAAAATATTTCTTTTATAATATATAACAGTGCCCAAGAAAGAATAAAAAATAAACACACGACAAACCACCGGGCCTTGTGGCCTGGTGGTACCCGGTTAACATGTAACCTTTGAGCTCAGGGGTTCGAACCCCTATAATTACCTAGCAAAAAAAAAAAAAAAAACACGACAACACAACACATGTAGGGTCCACTAGTAGAGAAGTTATTCCCTACCCTGTTCCCGTTGCATATTTCTTCTCCCTCATGTGAGGGTAGACCCCACATCTTCTCCCGTTGCAGACCTTTTTAACTCGTCAAACTTCACTTCAGAATCAGATGTATCTGTGTGCGTATCAATCAGAGTCATTTTGATAGTTGGGTATTCTGTGGGGAAGAATTGGGGGAAGGAGTGAACAGGAAAATATCTGCAGCATCAACCAGAGCTCAGCATTCAGCTCATACGAAAAAAGCCAAGCAAAACTGTTCCTTCAAAGCTTCCCTCGATCAGGTGGGTACCTTTTTATCCTTTTCTTTTTATTTGATTTGGATGCTGTTAAACTTTAGATGTGCCTTATTTATTTTCATCGTATCCATAGGAACCATAACGTTATCTTATCTGGCTCGCTCGCTCTCTCTGTTTAACATTTGTCATTGCAAAAATGTCGGATAACACACAAACTAAAATTGTATTCTTAGTGTGTATATAAATTACACTTTGCTCATTGCCTAAAATATATTTTGCCTACCTGCCTTTCTATGGTTTAAAAATTGTCTCATATTATTTATCCCTATTAAAAACACGAGTAAATTTGCATTTTTGCTAACTTTTACGCCTCTCATTTCTAAACATAAAAAACTGAAAACTCTAAGTAAAAGTTAGATTTTGTAAAAAATACGTTTGAAATCAATTGTGAATATTATATATGCTTCATAGCCTACCAAGTCAAAGGGTGTTGAAAGTCGTGAAGAATATAGGTTACCTCAATACTGATGATCTTGCTACATTAATTCACGGATGGTCTCTTCTTTAAGTCCTGGGAAATCAGATTGATCATACAACAAAGTTTCCGCTGGTTTGTAAGCTCCTTAACGAATATCTCCTTCCTCTTTATCTCAAATCAGAATCTACATGATAAAAATACAGGCAACGGCCCAAGCCTGCTAATTGTATTCAGTTGTTAATTGGAGAAGAGAAACTAACAAGGATATCCAATACTGAATGATACATGAGCTACTCGAGCAACTAACAAGAATATCCAATGCTGAATGATTTTTACATAAGAAGAGAATTCATCATGTTTGTTGAGAGCCATCATTACAACCTTGGTCAACTCATAGAGCAATACTGTGATCAAATTGCCAGCACCAAAAATTTAAACCCAACCCCCAAAAGACAAGCTTAGAGAGGACAATGAAAGATAAATGACAAGTGTACTTAGAGCAGTGAGCTGAACTCTTCATTTCCCATACTTCTTTCTCAATCTTTCCTTGACGAAAGATTGTTGAGGGGCAATGTTGACATAAGAGAGATGCACACCAGCAGCAAAAAGAGCAGCACCAGAGACGAAGCATGCCACAGTCATCAACAATTTCTTGGGTGTTGAAGGAAAGTACAGCACCATTTCCTCAATTATCTACGTGCAAAGGGAGAAGATTCAATCAAATCTAACCAGCTCACATACATAAAACTGCAATCTTTCATCGATTGAAAAGAAAATTAAATCTTATAGATCTTAATGTTATAAAACCTAGCTTTTAAATCTTCTTTTCTCGTGATTTTTTAGTTTTTTATGTTTTGAGGGGAGATATATAAAATGGATGCAAAAATACAAATTTATTCCTATTTTTAACATATGTGCATAACTAGAGACAAACATAACTAATTTCAGGTAGGTAAAGTATCAATTTTTAAACTGCAGGTAAAAAGAGTGTTTTTCGGGCAAACTACAGGTGGAAAAAATATAATTTCCCCATATATATATATGCTTTGACCAACATATTATTTTAGTTCCTAAATTTTACCAAAATTCAATTTTAGTCCCTAAACTATAGAAAAATTCAACTTTTTTTTTTTTTAATTTTTTATCGAAAATGTTTCACTTCTTGCACCTAAACTTTAAAAAATAAATTAGAACAGGGAAGAGATTTCAAAGCAACACTCCAATCTAGTAAAGTATGAAAAAAGACATCTCTCAAAGCATCTTGCATTCCATTCTTGCCAAAGACACCACATAATGCAATGCGGCACAACCCTCCAAAAAACTATATTTTGATATCTACCAAAGGCACCTTACAAAAGCTGCTAAAAATTCAAGGACACTTTGTGGCATTACCCAAAGGAGACCAAGCAAACTCCACACCATTGTCCATAACTCATATGCTATGAGACCGTGAAGTAGAAGTTGGTCCACCGACTCCCCACTCCGTTTACACATATAACACTATTTTACAACAATAATACATCTCTTCCGTAAATTATCAGAAGGCAAAATCTTCCCTTGGGTAGCAATCCACAAAAAGAAAGCTATTCTATGAGGAACCTTCGAATTGTATGGCATCACAAATCATGCCAAAATTTCACTCAAGTACCATCACCTATATCGAATTGTATAAACTAAGAAAAAGTCGACCACTCATATCTTATGAATTTCCAGAGACTTACACCATGACAACCCTTTCGTACATTAGCCACCCCATTCACTCCCGTACTTCACCTCTATGACCCTCCTCCATAGATGATCTCTCTCAGTCCCATATCTCCACAACTATTTTCCTAACAATTCTTGGTTGAATCTTCTCAAGTTCCAAACACCCAATCCTTCAAACTGCAATGGTTCACAAATCTGAGCCCAATTAACCAAATGGAATTTAGGTTCCTCACTAATTCCACTCCATAAGAAATCCCTTTTAAGTTTCTCTAATCTCTATACAGGTAGCCACCTCCATTGGAATGAAAACAATTCAAAGGAAGAAAGTGGGAAAAGTCGAAAGAATGGTTTTAATTAAAGTTATCTTCCCCTTTTTATTGGAAACTTACTTTAAAGTTGTGTGTCTTGTTTGAATTTTACTTTTGATTTGAATTGGAAATCTATTTGATGGAAAGAAAAGATTTTTATTTGATCATTTGAAACAACTTGGTCTCTCTCCCCCTTATGTTATAAGTAGCATGATGGAGGATTTTGTTTCCTTCAAGTGGTATCTGTTTGCTTGGTGACATTAATTCACATTGGATTGGAGGATGAGGTTGAGGCATCAAAACTTATTGAGTGAGTAGTTGTCAAATCAATATATAAAGAGACCTGGAGTTCAATCCCCGCCTATACCAAAAATTGATTGGTGTCTTGGTCTGATGATAAAGAGCTATCATCAGGAGCGGACACTATAGGTTGAAACTCTCTCAAAAATATTTTTTGATAATTTATTATTATTTGGTAAGTAATGATATTTTTATTGGGAAAAGACCACTTAAAGAATTACAAAGAAAATGTATTATATAAAGAAGTGTAGTGAATCTTCCAATTCATCTATGGAATTACTATTGTTAAAACTCCACACATACATGACACCAATCAAACAGAGATCTAATAAACAATGCTATCAATTGAGTCACCGAATTTTCAATATCCTCCAAAATACAATGATTCCTTTACCTCCACAATTTCCACATAAATCACAGAGGGACTAAACTCCAAATATCCGATGAATGTTTGTCAACCCAATTCCTTCAACCAAACAAAAGATCAATGACCTTTTCTGGTAACACCCATTGAATCCTAAAAGATCTAAAACAAAACTCCACAAATCACAAGCAACTCATGTCGCTGGAATAGAATGTTTCTTAATTAAGCTGGCATTGGTGTTTTATTTTCATTTTTTGAATTGATGCTAGAGAGGCCTTTTCCAAATCTTGACTATGGATTTCAAAGCAACCATACTTCTATAGTTAATGTGAGTTGTCAACCTAGTATATTGTTCTCGTAATCTGCAGCGACTGCAGGCAGAACTTGTTCTAAATAAATATGTTGCAAAATATATATATATATATATATATATATATATATATATATATATATGCAAGTCCTTTACTAAAATTTTTGTGCTCAGACTCATGGAGTTTAATGCGTTGATTAATATTTTTTGTCACCATGATTTAGTATAACGTTGATCAACACTTCAGGGATGTTGAAGAGAGCTGTAGTGTTGATTTTTGTGGCGTTTCTGGCATGGGCTTATAAGTCAACCCAACCTCCTCCACCCAAGATATGTGGTTCTCCAGATGGTCCCCCTGTTACAGCAACAAGAATCAAACTTAGTGATGGAAGGCATTTGGCATACAAAGAACATGGTGTGCCTAAAGAAACAGCCAACTATAAAATTGTCTATGTCCATGCTTTTGATTTTTGCAGGCATGATGCTGTCATCGCCAAAACACTATCTCCGGTACTTATCCAGTGGTTGTTATATATACATATAAATATGATATTCTTGGACTTGGTATCATTTGAATCAATGGTTGGTTCTTTCAGGAAATTGTTGAAGAGTTGGGGATCTACATTGTGTCTTTTGACAGACCTGGTTATGGGGAGAGTGATCCTAATCCAAAGCGAACAGTGAAGAGCATGGCTTTGGATATAGAAGAGCTTGCTGATCAATTGGGATTGGGATCAAAATTCTATGTAATTGGTTTCTCAATGGGTGGGCAGGTGCTTTGGAGTTGCCTCAAGTACATTCCTCACAGGTATGATTTACCCTAGCTATGTAAATAAAGGGTAGTGTTTGTTACACACACCCATATATACACACAGTTACACGCTAATTTTTTAAACTGAAATCATGAACTGAAGTATAGTTTCACACACACTGTTGCACACTAATTTTTTGAATTGAAATCTTGAATTGAAGACATGATTTCAAAACTGAAATCATGTTTTCAACTCCCAATTTGAGTTTAAAAATTGTGTGTCATGGTGTGTAAGAGGGTTTGTGTAATAGGTTTTATCCATAAATAAATGCTAGATAAGAGAATAACATGAACAGCTACATTTGCCACTTTATGTGCGGTGCCTTTTCTCTTACTTGTGGGGTACTTGGAACACTAACAGGTTAGCAGGGGCAGGACTTTTAGCTCCAGTGGTTAACTACTGGTGGCCTGGTTTTCCCGGAAACTTATCTGGTGAAGTCTACAACCAGCAGCTTTGGCAAGATCAATGGACACTTCGTGCTGCTCACTACACTCCTTGGCTTACCTACTGGTGGAACACTCAAAAATGGTTCCCCTCTCTTAGCGTTGCAGCTCGTAGTATGGATATTCTTTCTCCCCAAGACAAAGAACTCATGGCAAAGCTCTCTGACAGAGAAAACTACATGGTTAGCATCTAATTTTCATACAGGTTGCAAGTTCAAAATTTTTATTTCATTAATCCAATTTTCATATGAGGTGCATATATATCTTTATTTTAAAAGTGAAGTTGCAAATTTATCTATAACAAAACTTAGAAATTTAATAGTAATTCTGGTTCTTAAAGTCTATGAAGTTTTATGATTATCCTGATCTGCTGTACTATTAAAATGCAAAGCAAAATTTTAAGCTTTTCTGCTGACAAATACGTCTATTAAAGACTACAGTAACGGTTGCCTGATTTCTGTACATAATTAGTATTAGAATTTACTGCATACCACAATGATATATTGGTCACAAAAGGCTGTGAAAGGACACCATAAACTTTGAATATCTTATTACTTTCTAAATCTATAGCAATTAGGAGTGAAGGTGTGACTCCTTAACAGCATGCGTTTGGTTAGGCTTTGTTATTTTCTAATTTCATTTTGTGCTTAATGGTTTGAGTTATGAATTTCATGATTTAATATAAGAACATTCTGCATAACAAATTAAAATTTGTTTGGCATTTGTGATGGCTTCAATTGAATAAATAAATGCTGTGGATTGGATAAGATCCCTAGTCACATCAATTTTGCATGCCTGGAGATATTGCTAGGCACCATTAGAGTAATGTTATGGTTCATACTTCATATGGAGTAAAATTGATAATGGGTTTTCATTGAAACTCTACTAACTTATGACAAATAAAGTTTAGGCTTGAAATAATGGCTTAGAGGATTAGTTTATAGAGAGTTAAAATGAGAGAACCAAATGCTCTGCACTTCTTGTTCGTTGGGATTGACGTTTGGCCTTCCCTGTACAGATTTCTTTCGTCTTTTTACTAAAATTTCATTAAGTACATAGTGACAGTTTTCATTGGGAAATATCTTTGTGTGGTGTGCACTATATCTTTATGTCTCCTCCTATAACCCCCTGAGATTTGGTGTTTTTTCATGGACTCTATGATCGCTAATGACATTCTCTTTCTCTTGAGAATCGTGGTTGTATTGTTTATTTTCCCCCTGGTTTGTTTGGTTATAAAACTAATGGCTGCGAAGGATCTCTAAGAGCAAATATAAACTGTAAAAGAATTATGAACATTAAGAACTGAAATGCCACCACCTTTTCAGTAAACAAAAAAAACAAAAAAACAAAAACAGTCATTCACCTCCCAAAGTGAGGAAACTAGACTTGGAAGTAGGGGTTGACTAAGTAATCCTTAGTTTAGTTATGCATATTGGTAATTGATTCGAACATAGTTGCAGAGTATTGTAATAACAACCTTGGAATTTGAAAATGCAATGAACATCTCTCTTGTATAAAGATGTGCTTAAGAAATTCGGGTGCACCACTAATAGGAACAGAGTTTTGAGATAAGATTAGGCTTTCAACTCCTTTTCTCAGCCAAACTTAAGGTTTGATTAACTGATTAAACCATCTTATACGACAAAAGTTTAAAGGAAATTTGTGTTATGTTAGAGGTTTTCTTTTCAGTTCTTTTATTTATTTATTTTTTCATGTAAATCTACTCTCTCTCTCTCTCTCTCTCTCTCTCTCTCTCTCTCTCTCTCTCTCTCTCTCTCCCATTTTTTTAAATGGGCCAATTGATATGGATGTAAAAGCATATCTTGTTGATACTATAATCAACATATTTCTCAGGTTCAATTTCCATGAAGTGCATGAGTAACTAATAGGGGAAAAAAATCTTTAAATGTTCTTAATTTCTAAGGGTGTATTTGTATAAATTGTTGAAAAACTGTGTTTTGAGTTTAAAATAAGCATTTGTAAAAAAATGTTTTTTTAAACTCCCAAAACGTCTAACCAAACGAACCCTAAATGTGGCTTCTCAGGCACAGGTAAGACAGCAAGGAGAATTTGAGTCCCTCCATCGTGACCTGATTGTTGGATTTTCTGCTTGGGAGTTCAGTCCTATGGATTTGGAAAACCCATTTCCAAACAATGAAGGTTCTGTCCACTTGTGGCATGGAGATGAAGATTGGATTGTGCCTGTTACACTGCAACGATACATTGCCCAACAGTTACCATGGATTCACTATCATGAGCTTCCGGGAGCTGGGCACTTTTTCCCATATGCTGATGGAATGGGTGATACTATCATCAAGGCAATTTTGAGAGGGGAGAAGTAACCTCAGTGGCAAAGTCAAGAAATTTTTCTAGAGAATCAGGCTAAATATAACAAAATTCTCAAGTTAAAAATAAATAAAAGGTTGACGAACCCAAATAAGTACTTTATTTCATATATTAAAATTTTAATTAATAAAGTTATGTCCTGTACTCTTTCATTGTGATAAAATAATTTATTAATTGGTTCTAAGCCAAATATTCTGATCATCTCTCTTTTTTATGTATAGAGTTAAACAATCACTCACAAACTCATTTGATATTCGTGAGTTCTATATTTATATGACCTAGTTTTAAGATGTGCTCGATGGATTTCAATGGGTTGATTAACTTTTTTATTTTTTATTGATAGCGCATTGATTAGCATAATACTTTTATATTGGTGGTCATAATTTAGGATCACATGAAGTAGTAGTTTTTGAGTTTTTAATATATTCTCTCTTAAAATATCCATTAATTATAATGGATGATGTTCCAATAAGTTATCCACATTTTGGAACTTAAAATATTAAAATTTTTAAACAAGTTAAATAACAATTATATATATATATATATATATATAGAACAAAATTAAATTACTCGCAACATCCCAAAAAAAGTTTATATAGAACAATTCAAACCATTGCATGGTTGATTTTGCTCTTTATTACCAGATCAAGACATCAATTGGTATTTTGATGTAAGTGGAAATTAAATTTCAAATATCTTATTCAATCATTAAAAACTTTACTAGTTGAGTTAACTGGAATCCATATTATAATTATTTTTATTACATAAACTCAATCACAATATTATTAATTATTTTTATTACAATCTCCTTCCACGACATCTTTGGGGTTTGTAGGTGTTTTTATGTTAAAGGGTTGAGGGTTGTGGTGGTTTGGAAAGTTAGGCCCAACCCACTATTTCAACAGGACCTTACCTTAGGCCAAATTATACACAAGCCCAACATCCAAAGAGTAAAGACAATAACTATTTAACAAATACATGTAAGTTAACTCGCAAATATTAGTGCACGTTTTATAGATCACCTAAGTGAATGTCTTATAGCAGAAAGATTGGCTATAATGGTTGGGTTAGTTACAATAGAAATATTTAGTCAACAAGATAACTAATTTGGTAAATATGGTAGTATGGTAGATGATACAGTGACATATAAAAGTGATACGGCAAGAAAATATAAAATGACAAGTCTTCTTGCAAAAGTGAGCCATAGAGGACCTAAACCCAACTTGAACAACCTTATTGTTGGACTATACCATCAAAGTTGTGCATTATGGGGGAATGGGCCTAGATGGCTATTGTTGCTACTTCTGGGATTTTAAAGAGTGAGTTTGTTGAAGAGCTCTCTGTTATTTCTCTTTCAGTTCTCTTTGTTTTCTTGCCTTGGGTCATTGTCCCTTTTACATTACGGCTACTGTTCCTTTTTATATTGGGCTATCCCTATGAGATTTCTCCATTTTACCCCTATGGCTCACCAATCATTCTTGTTTGGTTACTCGGCCACCACTTACTCTAGGCATGCCCAATACCTTCTCTCCCTTCCACTACCTATTCCATGAAAAGTTCTAATTCATTTGGTTCTACTGTGAGCCCTTCCCTCTCCCTTGGACGGATAAATCCATGGGTCTTTCACTACCTATCTCCTCGGCATACATTAAGTGGTCCCAATTGTCCACAACCCATTTTGGGAAAAATGCCATCCCAGCAAAGCATTTCCCTAAAAAAGGCCCTGGCTAGAAATCAAAAATAGGCTCTTTTCCCCCTTCCATCAAATTGCACCTTTTGTAAATCTCTTGACCGAGGGCATTCCTCTCATGCATTGACTAGGTATTGGTTAGTGGTGCTCCAGCCATAACATGGTTTCTCCACTACTCTTTGTTTCCTTTTGTTTTCTTTCTTTCCCACGCTGCTTCTATGATTCAACTTTGTTTCATTTTGCTCCACGGTCCTTTTGCCATTGCTTATCCTTTATGGAAGGATGGCATGGGCTTCTCAAGTTAACCATACTTTTGTCTCTTCATAGTCTTGTGGGCTTGCCGGCTGCCATTTCCTGCTGAGCTTAACTATTGGGCCTTGTTCCCTTCTTTCTTTCTTTCCAGGCTTTTGCAACCCGTTATTCCTACTTTATTTCACTTTTTTCATTTCTTGGACCTATGGGCCTGCCTACTGTTATTTTAGGCTAGGTTGGCCCATTGGGCCTTATCATCTTCTTCTTTTTTCTCGGGCTCTTGTGGCCCCTTTTTCTTGTGCCTGTGGCCTGCTTGCAACCATTTTTTGCTAAGCTGGTCCATTGGGCTTTATATATTTCCTTTTTTCTCGGGCTTCTATGGCCCGTTTGCTTTTGTCTTGCTTTCCAATCTCCTTCCTTTATTTTTCTTTGCTTGCCATTAGGTTTTTCTGCTGTTGGGCCCTTTTTATAAAAAACGGGTATCAATAGTGTTGCACAACACTAAAAAAGTTACTTGCTTTTTAACCACACATTCAACCAGTAGCTTATCATCAAAAACAATAATAGTATAGAACAACTCAAATTGGTGAGATAACAAGAGAGAGAGAAAGAGAAAGATAACAGTAAATGCCACCATGGATTGGAGTAGGAGCTTGGAGCCGAGCAAACGAGTATTGTATTTATGACAAGTATTGTACCATGCATTAGCATTTTTATAAGCTGTTGTGTAGAAGAATGCAGTTGATATTATAATAAAATAACTTTTAGCCACTGTGACCTTGACCCCATTTTCCCAAGGGCACAAGAGTATAAGTACTTTGGGTCCTGTTTTTGAGTGGTAACATATTGCTTAAGACTCTGGTCATGTTTTCCAATAAATCTAAGAACACAACAATTTTCATATCTATTGAAGGGGAAAATGGGTTTTTGCCCTTAATTTTCAAACTATGTAACAATTTGTTCATGTTTTCAAACTATTTAGGTGTATGTCCTTGTTTTGGAACTCGATTTTCTAAAAATCGAGTTCCCCTTATAACTTGATTTTTTGAAAATCAAGTTCCCCTAATAACTCGAGTTTTCTTATTACGGATCGGTATTTTGAGTTTTCTTATTAGTGCCAATTAGTATTAATTGGGAAATTATTAGTATCGATCAATACTAATTGAAATCTGATTAATACCGAACATAAATAATACCAATCGGCATTTATATGATTTCCCTTCAGAAAATGCTCAAAAACCGTTATGATTTTTTAGCAGCGACTTAAATCACATTTTTGGCCCTGCAAACATTGAAATTTGGTTTTCTCTATCTCTGGAAAAGTTGTATATAATTAAATTTCCTTTGATAAACACTAATCCAGAATCAATTGGAATTATGAGAAAAAAGTTATAGTCAAAACACCAGATAGGTGCAGAAGATAACTCGAAAATGGTAAAGCTGAGTTATAAGGGGAACTTGATTTTCTAAAAATCAAGTTTCAAAAGAGGGATACACTGCTATATAGTTTCAAAACAGGGATAAATTGCTACATAATTTAAAAATTAAGGGCAAAAGCCCATCTTCCCCTCTATTGGAGTGACATGTTTGACCAGTACTAATAAAAATGATGTTAATTATAGTTTTGTCATGTCAAGATATGTGATTAAGAATGTGAAAATTGCTATGTCGCTAGTATTACTAGATGTTTCCAAAGTTCAATATGGAGAAAAGTGTTGGGCTTTATAGTATTGATGTAAAGCTGTCTAATTAGATAAGGGTGAGGTGTGGTAAGACCAAGAGACTCCATTACAGCCTGTCCAAGATTGATTGTCCATTGATGGAATTCCTTTGAGCTCCAGTGGGAATCCCGCAAGTGGTTTTTAGACTACTTGGTGCAAAAATGGTTTTTTTTTTCTTTTCATGAATCCTGATGCTTGAGAATTGAATATTGAGACTAATCTGGTTCTACAGGAGTATGTTGCTAACCATACTTGTAAATAGGTTTGGATTTGGGTACTCTCATTCTAGAAGACAACTAAATAAAAAAAAAATTATTGTCTTAACATGTTAATGAAAAGCAATCATCATGAAGTGAATGTTACAAGTTGAAATTCTATCATTAAAACAAATAAATAAATTGTATTGGAGTTTTAATAATTAAGGGAAATTTCATGGTCACGCATATATATTGATGATGCACAAAAATCGTCAGTGAGTTGATCGTCTACACACGTGCCAATGAGTGTACTTAAAGAACAAAAGAGAAGAACCAATCAAATGGCACTAGTGGAGTACCAGCCAAAGACCCTCCGAAGGTTAAGTCAATGATAGAAGAATCTCCAAGAACTCAAGAGTGCAAGAGCTAGATAGGATTCACGTACTTCAAGAAAAGTTTGGCTGGTGGTTTATTTAGTGGTAGAGAGCTAACTCAAATCCCTTGATACAGGGGAGTTTCCTTGTAGAAAGAAGGGCCTCGAGATATTCGAGATTGCCTTTCCATGTATAAGAGATCTGATTGCGTGACAAGGCCTTTGGTTGTGATGTGCAAGTAATTTCCATGTATGGATGTGTGAATAGGCCCCACGTAAGCCGTGGGGAAACCCTAGGTATGGGTCGTTCGAATCAGGAGTCGTCTGACCTTTCTACCCCTAAAGGATCGTCCCTCGCGGGGGTTGGTAGTCTCTCTCAAGGACCGATCGTCCCTTTCAGAGACTGATCGTCCCTGGCAGGGACTGATTGTCCTTTGCAGGGCCTGATCGTTCCTTTTGAGGGCCGATCTTTAAGTTCGAGTTTTACCGTCCCTTTCTAGAGTTGGTCCAAAATTTTCCTCATCAGCTGCCCCCCACTCTATGAGTCATTGTGATGGTTGACGAGTCGCAAAGTTGTCATAAATCTCTTACTTTAATGGCATGCGTTTTAAATAGGGGTAATTATGTCTTTCTAACAGGGCTAGTGACATGTGTCACCTTCTGACTTGTGGAATCAAGCGTCGCGACGCTTCTTTTTCCATGATATATCATCCTATAAATAGCCCAATGCCGTTATTGTCTTCATTATCTAAAAGTTTTTCCATTTTAATCCCAGAGCTCAATCATCGGTTTTTGCACTTCGTCGGTTTTCTTGCTTCGTCGGTTTATTGTTCATCTATTTCTTAGGTATGCTCCATTGGTCTATTTTTTTCCTTTTCCCACTTTCTCTTTTCCTTTTCTTTTTTGTGAGTTTGTACACGTAGGAAGTAGAGTAGAATCTTAGCTGAGTTGTCGGGTCTATATGAGTCATCGGTTAGTACTCGTTATTGGACTAACTCAGTTTTTGTTTTGTCTTAGCCAAAGCTTGCCCGACGATCCTTCCGGAGCAAGAGGCATTCCTGGAGAGAGTTTTTGAGATACCCTTTGAGGAGAGGTCTTGGAAGAAGCTCGTCAATTTGGACACACTTCATGCCTACTGTGGTGGACCTGTCCCTTTTGAGGAAACTCAACAATTAGACCATTTCTCGAGAGTTCATAAGTGCTTATTATCTTTTCCTTTTGCTCGTCATGCTTACTTTGCTTTAGTCTTGGACTTGTGCATTCTCTAACCTACCTATCGGTTTCAGAAATGGAGTCAGCAAAGAATAAGCACGCAGCAAAAAACAGGCAGAAGGAGATCAAGAAGGCCACCGCCTTAAGAGCTCAAGATGGGCGATCGTCGGCCCAACCCCCTCACGTCTCCAAGAAGAGGAAGCACAACTTTGATGCTTAGTTGTCGGGCAAGGGGCTAATGGTTCGTCCATTCATTCGGAGGTACGTGAGGTAGCTACTAAAGCTCCTTGTCACAGAATTGGGAAGGGTCTTATGACCTTCCAAGGCCACATCGTTCCTCCTTCTCTCCCTTTGCTGGTGAAGGATAGGGAGTATGCTGTGGACACCGCTCACTCTATCGTTCGGGATGCCAATTTGGACAAGTGCTAGGAGCATGAGACCAACCCTTTGGGTGACTCCGGTCTCTATGATATAATAAGAGTAAGTGTTTCTACTTCATTCATCCCTTTGTGTAGGGTTGTCCCTTTCTGATATTGATTCGTCCTTTCTTACCTAGGGCTTGGTGAGGATTTAGGATTTACAGGTTCGTTGTGCATCTTGCAAGGCGTCGATCAAACGCTTGAAGGATCGTCTGGGTTCTGAAGAAATTCAAAGAATCTTATCGGGCCCTCAATCAAGAGGTGATTGATCTGAAGGCCAAGTTAAGTGGGATGACCCATTAAACCGACGATCTAGTGAAGGAGAATGCCCATTTAAAGTCTGATGTGGCTGCATTTCATGAGCACATGGAAAAAGTGAGGGAGGAGGCCATCGAGGAGTACTAGGGATCCCAACCCTATTTCAATGAAATTGGGGGTTACTATGTGGACGGGTTTGAGGACTTCCATAAACAAGTTGTCCTTATGTTCCTAGACCTGGACTTCTCCCAAATTTAGATCAGGCTTACTGCTCCGATGACTCCAGCTGCCAAGCCAATTCTCGACAATATGGAGACCGCCAAGGAGGTGGTGGTGACCTATGAGCCTAGCGATGTGGCCGACGATCTTGTGAACCCTCAAGAGCAGACTGACAACTCTCCTGCCGATCCTTGAAAATCTTATTTGTACTCTTTTCTTTCTTTTCCCTTTTTTTTTTTTTTGTGTGTCTTTGCTTTGTAATTTGAAAACAATGGTGGTGCCTTGTTTTGGGCTAAAATTCATACTTTCCAGTAATTTTATTTTACTTTAATTTTCTTGCACTTTGCACAAGTGTTCATGCTCATCGGTATTCTCTATATCTCATCAGTGTTTAATCACTCGTCGGTTTCAAGGGCTTGTCTCGGTATGACTCGTCGGTCATTATATCCTGGAACACTTATCGGTTGGGTGCCAAGGGATATGACTCGTCGGTTATCGTACCCCAACCCTCTTTTTTTTGAGTCGTCGGTTTGTCTTTTAGGTAGGGTTTTAAGCTTTGATAAGGATCAGGTGCCCGAAGGCATCCTTGGTCGTCTGAACGCATTGTTATCAAAATGTTTGCCATTGTTAGAGACGAGGAGGGATCCCAAATTGGCAGATGATGCTCTTCCAAACGAAGCTATGGACATTCTTCTCCGTGATGGTTGCTAGTGATTTTGCTTCTACCCATTTGGTGAAGTAGTCGATCCCCACAACTAGGAACTTAAGTTGTCACATTGCCATTGGAATGGGTCCCATGATGTCTAGTCCTCATTGAGCGAAAGGCCATGGGGCCTACATCGAGGTGAGTGGTTCGGACGGTTGCCTTATGACATTGCTAAAGCGTTGGCACTTGTCACATGCCTTTATGTAGGATTGGACATCCTTCTGCATTGTAGGCCAATAGTATCCTGCTCGTATGAGCTTGTGGACCAACGATCGCGCCCTTGAGTGGTTTCCGCATACCCCTTCATGGACTTCCCTTATGACGTAGTCCACTTTGTCGGGGATCAAACACTTTAGGAATGGTCGAGAGAAACCTCTCTTGTATAGTACATTTGTTATCAGCACGAAGCGTACTGCTAGAACTTTCAATCGTCGGGATTCATCGCGATCTTTAGGAAGTGTCTTGTTCTTAAAGTAAGAGATGATCAAAGTTGTCTAGTTAGCGCCCTTTGGAATCATTTGTATCTCCAATTCCTTAATGGTGGGGGATTGCTGAATGAAGGATAGGATCTGTTGGTCGACCGTAATTTGTTCCGCGGATGCAGCTTTGGCCAGTCGATCAGCTTTAGCCGCCAGACAACGCATTCGATGATATCCCCTTTGAGAGATTGAAGGAACACTCCGATCCCTCTAGCTCGTTTGTTGGACGATCTGTACATTTAAACCTTCCAAGGGGTTGGCCCCTAATCATCAGTTCTTGTCGTGAATTCTGCGATGAAGTTAACTAAGGCTTGGGCCTTGATCGCGATCCTCAGGCGGTATCATATGTCGAATTCACATAGCTCTATTGTCCATAGGACCAATCATCCGATAGCCTCTGGATTATCCATTGTCTTCCAAAGAGGCTTGTTCGTTTGAACCATTATGGTATGGACTTGGAAGTATGGCTTGAGCTTGTAGGCTGTTGTGATCAAAGTGAAGGCTAACTTTTCCATGGGGGGATATCTTTCTTCTGCTCCCCTTAGTGCTTGGCTAGTGTAGTATACGGGCAATTGTATGCGATCTTCTTCTCAGATCAGGGCTAAATTGACGGTCGTGGGGGATACGACTAGGTATAGGAAGAGCTCTTCATTGGGTTTGGATGGACTTAGGAGTGGTGGGGACGCTATGTATGCTTTCAACTTTTTGAATGCATTCTGACATTCATCGATCCATTCAAAAGCTTTCTTCAATTCTGAAGAATGGCAAGCATTTGTCCGTTACTCACGAGACGAATTTGTTGAGTGTCACAACTCTTCCGTTTAGGCTTTGTACCTCTTTGATGTTCTTCGGGGGGCTCATCTCTAGGATTGATTAGATCTTATCGGGGTTAGCTTCGACAACCTGTTAGGATACCATGAAGCCAAGGAACTTTCCCAGTGATACCTCAAACACACATTTGCTGCGATTGAGCTTCATTCAGTAGAGGTGAAGAATTTCAAACATCTCTCTAAGATCATTCAGGTGATGATCCTCTTTTTTGCTTTTCACCAACATGTCGTCTACGTATACCTCAACGTTTCATCCGATCTGCTGGATGAACATTTTGTTCACAAGACTTTGGTATGTTGCCCCTGCATTCTTTAATTTGAATGGCATGACCTTGTAGCAAAAAATGCCTTGGCTAGTGACGAACAATATCTTCTCTTGGTTTGACTCCTTAAGCTTGATCTGGTTTTAGCTAGAGAAAGCATTTATGAAGCTTAATAACTGGTGTCCAGCCATCGAATCCACAAGGAGGTCGATTCGTGGGAGGGGGTAGCTATCCTTTGGAAAAGCTTTATTTAGGTCATTAAAGTCTACGCACATTCTTCACTTCCCATTGCTTTCTTGACCATGATTATGACCACGTTAGCCAACCATTCGGGGTAGTAAACCTCTCTAATGAAGCCTGCGTCCAAAAGTTTATGTACGTCTTCGACTATGGCATTGTCCCTCTCTTGAGCGAAGACTCGTTTTCTTTGGCGGACAAGTGGAAAGGATGGGGAACATTGAGCTGGTGGACCATGATGCTCGGGTCAATCCTAGGCATATCTTCATGGCTCTAAGTGAAGATGTCCAGGTTGTTTTTTAGGAAAAGGATTAGCCTATCCCAAATCAAAGGGCTGGTTTGCGTGCTGATGCGAGTGACTCGATCCGGGTGTCCTTTGTCTAAGGAGATGGTCTCCAATCCCTCCGCCGGCTACATTTACTCGTCTCTCTTCAATGTTCATGGTGGTCACTTGTTTGTCCATCTCCAGCATGGCTACATAGCATTCCCGGGCTGCCATTTGATCTTTTCAGGCCTCTCCTATCCCATACTTCGTCGGGAACTTTAGTAGTAAGTGATACATGGATGTGGCTACCCTCCATGCGTTAAGCGTTGGTCGCCCTATGATGGCATTGTAAGTTGACGAACAATCTACTACTAAGAAAGTGACATCCCTTGTGATTTGCTGAGGATAGGTGCCGATGGTGACTGGCAACGTGAAAAATCCGACGAGTATGACCTTCATTCCACCGAAGCCCACTGAGGGGCGTCCGATGGTGTGAGCCATTCCCTATCGATTCTCATTTGTTAGAAGGCTGAATAGTAGAGGATGTCAACTAAGCTTCCGTTGTCCACTAGAACTCGTCGAGTATTGAAGTCTGCAATGGTCAGATTGATCACCAAGGCATCGTCATGTGGGTAATGAACCTGTTGGGCATCCTCTTAAGTGAAGCTAATCATCGGCTCATCCATCCGAAAAAGCTTGGGCGGACAACCAGTGAGTTGGACATTTTGCACCATCCGTAGGTATGTCTTCCTTGCTTTCCTCGAGGATTCGATCGTTGTGCCTCCTCTGATGATCACTCTTATTTCTCCAAGTGGGGCTCTAGGTCACCCCTCAACCTGTCGGTTTGGTTCTTGGTCCCTAAGTGGGTTTTCTCCTGCCCTTTCTCACCCTACGAACCGTTGCAATTTTCCTTGTCTAATGAAGGCTTCTATCTGTTGTTTTAGGTCATAGCAATTGGAGGTGTCGTGCCCATGGTCACAATGAAAGCAGCAATACTTATTCCTTGGCCTTTTGTTTGGGTCGTCCTTTAGCTTATTGGGCCATGACAAAGCGGGGTTGTCCCTGATTTGCATAAGAGCTTGATCAAATGGGGCGTTGAGGGGAGTGAAGTTGGCCATTCGCCTTAGCGGGGGTCTTGACCTTCGTTCATCCCTTCTATTGCCCATTCTAGCTACCTTTCTTCCCTTCTCTGGACGGGGATTGTCATGCTTCTCTCACTTCTTCAGTCCACCCTTTCTAGCAATCACAGCATCCTCAGCGTTCATATACTTTGTGGCTCGGTATAGCATGTCTGCCATGGTCTTTGGGTCATTCTTGTAAACTAAGAATAAGAACTTTCCAAATTGGAGTCCATTGGTGAAAGCCATGACCATGACCTTATCGTCGGCTTTGTCGATTAGTAGTGCCTCCTTGTTGAATCGAGTGACATACGACCTCAAGCTCCCATCGTCCCGTTACTTGATGTTTAGGAGGCTTGCCAAGGACCTCTTGTATCGTTGACCTCCAATGAAATGTGTGATGAAAAGCCCACTCAATTCCTTGAAGGTTGAGATGGTATTAGGAGTTATCTTGTTGAACCATACTCAAGCTGGTCCTTTGAGTGTGGTGGGGAAGGTTCTATACATGATCTCGTCCGGAACCCCTTGCAGATGCATGAGAGTTTTGAATGACTCCTGGTGGTCGAGGGGGTCCCTTGATCCATCGCAAGCTTTCACTTACGACATTCTAAACTTAGCTAGAAAGGGGAAAGATGTGACAGGTGCATTGAAAATAGATTCCGTATGATGGACTAGTTTGTCCAAGCTAGTGGACACCCAACCCTTTAGGGCATTTATCATCATATCCATCTTCTCTTTCATTGTTTGCATCTCTTGCGCCATGCGTAACGTGCCAACTTCCAGCTCCAAGCGACGACTAGTATCCTGCTGGTCCCGTCTACTGATGGCATTGCTTTCCTCTTGGTCGTCCCTCTCTTGATGGTCATTCGTCAGGGGATGATCGTTGTCGCGTTCGTCCTTATTCTGCCCATCATTCTGATCGTTCAACTCTTGATCATTCTGCTACTCCAAATATTGTTCCAATTCGTGGTTCCATTGAGTGAGACGTTTAACTGCTGTGGCTAGGGTTTGCACCTGCCTCTCCAATGCATTGGGCAGGTTCCCGGTCTCTTGGTTGGTGATGGCCATTGATCGCATCTGGGCCATACAACTCTTTGTCTTTGAAACGACGATACGAATTATCACACATTCCCACAGACGACACCAACTCATGATGCACAAAAATTGTTAGTGAGTTGATCGTCCACACACGTGTCAATGGGTGTACCTAAAGAACAAAAGAGAAGAACCAATCAAAGGGCACCAGTGGGGTGCCGGCCAAAGACCCTTCGAAGGTTAAGTCAATGATAGAAGAATCTCCAAGAACTCAAGAGTGCAAGAGGTAGGGAGGATTCGCGTGCTTCAAGAAAGGTTAGGCTGGTGGTTTATATAGTGGTAGAGAGCTGACTTGAATCCCTTGATACGGGGGAGTTTCCTTGTAGAAAGAAGGGTCCCGAGATATTCAGGATTGTCTTTACATATATAAGAGATCCGATTGTGCGGCAAGGCCTTTCGTCGTGATGTGCAAGTAATTTCCATGTAAGGATGTGTGAATGGGCCCCACGTAAGCCATGGGGAAACTCTAGGGATGGGTCATTCAGATCAGGAGTCATCTGACCCATCGGCCCCTAAAGGATCGTTCCTCGCAAGGGCTAGTCGTCTCTCTCAGGGATCGATGGTCCCTTTCAAGGACTGGTCGTCCCTTGTAAGGATTGATGGTCCCTAGTATGGATTGATCGTCCTTTGTAGGGCCTGATCGTCCCTTTTGAGGGACAATCTTCAATCTCGAGTTTTAGCCATCCCTTTCTAGGGTTGGTCAAAAATTTTCCTCTTTCATATATATATATATTAAGTTATGACTTTCATTTCATGAAACTTGTGTTTCATCTGCATGACTAACTATTTTTTCAGGGAAGATAGGGGTCTCTAAGTCTTGTTTATCCAAGCACTTGTGTGCTCATTATACCGAGCATGTTTGGCTTTAAGTATGTGCTGCTTTGTTGCCTTCTCTACCAACATATGTGCTCGAACATGTAGCAGCTTAGGCAGCTTCAGGTCTCGACAACATAAGTAGGGAAAATAACAATTGTTACACCAAGATTCTCACGTAAGATTTGATCGTTATCCTAGCTCTAAAATTATTATGATGCCTAAAAATAAGATAATGAATCCTGAAAATACATTGCTAAGAATTAGTATAAATAAGATCCCACACCATTATTAAGGATTTCAATTTTAATATTTATGTTTCTCTGAATTAAGCATTCAGCAGACACTAGCACTTTCCAGCTTTGATTAGTTTTGTAAATTAAAGGGTCCAGAGGAGTAAATAGGCAGAATCTAGGGGAAGCTTTGAAATCTTAGTATTTCCAAGCTTGCTTTGCATTATTTCTTGACATTCAAAGAATTAAGTACGTGGTTTAATGTTTCTTTCAATTTTTATTCTCTTGATTTAATCATGTGAATTTATTTTTATTGTATCTTTCAATTTAAGGTCCTATCCTTGTTTTTTAATGTGTCCAGTGACGTCAAGCTTATTTAATACCTTCTTGGCAACTTTTTATTCACTATATACGGGTTGCGCATGAGTCCCTAAAGAAAGAAGCTTATTTCAAGTTCTAGCTAGCTTATCTCTATCACTACTTTCAAGTTCCTCTCGCTTTTGCTCACCTTCTGCATATTGCAGGTTCTACTTTACTTCTATTTTTTTTTACTACAGTAATTAAAAAAAAAAAAACAATTACTTTATTTTATCTTTTAGGTTTTATGTATAATAATTTTAGCAAAAAAATGACCTCGCACCCTTAGTGCGGTGGTCACTCTACAAGTATAAATACTTGTGTGATATGGCAGGCAAGGGCCGGAGTTCAAGTCTCCAAGAGGGAGCTTCATACATATATAGACTTAGATTAGGCTAGAGTATAAATTCTATCTTGTACAAAAAAAAAAAAAAAAAGAAAAAAAAAAGAAGGTAGATAAATTGTTCCCAGACTGATTCAATTGGGCTAAGATTATCGAGTTGAGTAATGTGAATGATGTTGGGCATAAAACAATTTCTGAATCAAGTCAAATAGATATTCAATCAACTCAATCACTTCAATGGGTAGATACAGATAAGATGGAGACTACTATCTTTCTCCGACTCTTCCTTACGAAAATGCCATATAAATGATTGGAAAAAGAAGGGGAAAAAAAAAAAAAAATTACAACCATTTTCTGTAATAACTTAAAAACATTATTTTTTTTCTTAATAACAAACAAACAAAATAGAGTATACGGAGGCTAGTGACTCATTAATCATAATGAAAATATAGGAAGTTTCTAATCAATTGCACAGAATATTGTAGTCTGCAACTGATGTTTAGTAGCATCTAATACCAATACATAAGAACAAAGAGCCTCATTTTTTTTTTTGGAGCAATTTCTAACATAATTAAAGACACTTGAGTTCTCAAATTCTGAAAGAGTAAATGGTATATTTTCATTCAATATTAAGTATTAGTCACGCATCCATATTCAATATACACAGCCTGACATGAACCATTAAAGACTTATGAGTTGGAGAACCATGTACACTTGGCTATCTGAGATGGTTCTTGTGTAAGAAAAACTATATCAAGAGCAAAAATAATCATTAAGGCTAAAACTTGAAGGAAAGGTTCAATTGTCAGAAGACATTCTGCTCAAAGAAGGAGATGAGCTAAAAACTTCCTGACCAAGCTCTGTAATCTTGTTAATAAGAAGCATTTGCTCGGTCTCAAGCTGTATCATGTACTCTTCTTGCATATCCTCAAAGCTTTCTATCTCACTCAAAGCTGCTGAGAGTTCTTCAAGATTGCCATCCTCAATTAAAGATTGAAACTTGACCAACGTTTGCTTCATCTGATCAGACTCATTTTTAACAAACACAAGTTAGACATAAAAGCATTAAAATTTAAGTCATTCAAACTTATAGTTTCAGGATAATGGGTTTTTATACCTTGAGACACATACAGCATGAATAGACCAAAATGATCATTAATTATCTTAAGATAGTGGTTTTGACTAACAAGGAAATAGAATACGAAAATAGCGTTACAAATTGAAAATCCAACCATGATAATGAAATTTTTTGTGTTGGGATTGATTCAATAAAGTTGGAGTATGAATCTTGAATCCCTATGAAGAGTTATCAGTCAGAATTATACAGGCTCAAGTTCAGTAAGGTTGAATGAAGCAGATTGGTTTAGATAATGCAATCACATGGGAGAAGACTAATTTGTGATTTTGAACCAAAAGTTGTCAATGACATTTAGTCAAGTGGGAATCTGAGCTCATCTGATCACAATACCTGCTAGAAAGCGAAATATATATGGTCTAGGAAAAGAAATATATATCACCTGGCCAGAAATACGATGTGCTCTAGTTAAGGATGGTTCAGAATCTAAACTAGATTTCTTCTGTATTTCGGGAACTCTTCTCGTAATTTGAATATGAATCTCTCCCCTTTTAACCCCTTGCAGGGGTATCCACTTGTCAGATCTCTGATTCGGAGGCAATCTCTGATATTCTACAACACAATCACCTATACTTGATGTGGGTAGTAAAGCATTGTGGTCTTTTACATACAAAACTAAGGGGCTGCCATCATCAGGGAATTCTAAGGTCTGATTCCACTGGGGATTTAGAGTTTTGTAGATAACCTGCAATGGCACAGCAGTAAGGATTTGAGATAGTGCAATCTCACCAAAAGATTAATTGCAAGCGCACACAGCTATATGCTTCTTTCATAAATGATGGTCATCAATGTACATTAAATTACACAATCAATAACCAATTCAGCTTTTCCTCATTAAGACATGCATATAAGCCAAACATCATTTAGTCATGAAATTTTTTGGCAATGAGATTTCTTGAAAATGTGTTATTAAATCCACTATTCACATGGCTCCATGTGTGACAGGTGAAAAAAATAAGTAAAGAAGGGGTGACCAATTGAAACAGTTGAGAACTCATACTTGTGGTTAGATGCTCAAATGCAAGCAAACTACAGAGGAATGTACTGTGACTTTTATAAGAAATAAATCAATGGAATATTTTGTAAGGAACAAGTCAAAGGGATATATCTTAAGCAGAAAACTCTCTTTCCAGGCCACTGCACCATTGGGTCGAGATGGTATCTCCCCAAATCAAGGGCAGCATCTTTAGTATGTAAGTGTTTCTAACCATCTCCAAAAAAAAAAAAAAAACTCTTTCCAAAATTGAGAACTCTTTTATTATGTTTCAGAAACTTGATCATGACAGCTGAACTGGAAAATTAGCTAGCTGTATCATAATTGCAATAAAAATGTGATTGTCTCAAACCTTTGTTCTTTTCTTCAAGTTCCCATATTGTGCCCTCACATAGGGATCACTTGTCCCTCTGAGATCAGCTGCAACAAGGTCTTTTGCTTCAATGAGAACGAGTTCAATCCAGCCACTAACTGAACCTATGGTTGAACCCTGAAAATTACAAGCAAAGAAAAAGAAGAAAAAAAAAAAAAAAAGCGTATCAGAGTAGACACTTTTAATCTAAATAAGTACATATTAGGCACGACATCATTATGCTGAAAAAATTGGCAGGCTAAGCAAGTAAAGGTTGTATTTAATGCACAAAACTTCCCCCTCTGCAGGGTCTAGGGAAAGGAGGTTGGTAGCAATCCTCACCCCCAATTTTTAAGAGGCAGATTCTCAAATCAAATCCAAAATACATCGGTTGGGCAGAGGGCACTTGTCATTTCACCAAGGCCAGAACTCTGCAGGACAGACCACTCCACTAAGATAACAGTTTTTTATTTTTTATTTTTTAAATGACCAAGCTAACTCAGGACAAACCAAAATTCAATGTCAGCCTTTAATCTTTATATTGAGCAGGCTGAGCAGGCCAGGCCTAAAATTGCAACACCTGGTTCAGGAACATTCACAAGATCATGTCCATACACACACAGACAAACATGCTACATGCTCGTACACATACTGTCTCCTTTGTAAAGAATTGGGATCAGCCCAAAACTTTTCATGTCCTTGTTAAGGTTTTCTTTTCTGTATTTTCATATCTAATTGATTGGGATGATCTCTTTTCATTCTAATAAAAACATACCCTTGATCCGTCGAAGTCATCAACTCTGACTGCTTCTATTTGAAGCCTTAGCTCTCCTGAATTCACTTTTTCAAGGGGAACCCATACATCCCGTATTGACCCCTCCACCAGTCCTTCCAAATTTACTCGTGCGCAACCTATGTGGTCATCATTAAAGGTGTCTTCATTGTAGCATTTTATTTTAAGATATTCATCGCCTCCTATCTCATCAAATTCAAGCTTCTGGTTCCATATGGGATTTGAAGCATGCATAGACTTAGTTTTCTGGAGAGCCTGAAAAGGTCCACACATATATGTTACACCAGAAGTAACGCTAGAATGTTCAGGATATTTGACCTCGGTTCATATAACATGAGACTATGAAGAAAAGAGAAACCTACCTTTCCGTATTGCAATTTAACATATGGATCACACTTTCCAGATTTTTCTCTTGCAACAAGATCTTTTCCTTCCACAACAGTTATATTGATCTTCCTTCCAGTTCTTGCCAGAACAGTTGATGTCCCATTGATTGATTGGCGCAAGCTAAGATGATAGTTGTTCAAGCTGTGTGAACCATCCGAGAATTGCCATTCTTTTAAGACAAGTCTCACTGTCAACTGTAAAATTAATTTGAACGAGGGGAAAAAAATAAAAACAAGAACTTATATTTCAAAGAAGCATATTGTAGTGAGAAAACTAAAACAATTAATTATCATCCAAAAAAGAAAAAGAAAAAGAGACATATACCAGTTTAATATGGCAAAGAAACCCTATTCGCTGTTCAAGGTTTAGGTGAACTATTTTTTGGTCCAATAGTTGGTCGAAAACATGAAATATTTTTACAGGACAAGCGTATACAAGTTACAACTGGTCCAAAATATAATAACATTTCAACTAAAAGCCACCCCCCCCCCCCCTCCCCTCCCCTGCCTTTCACTCTCCTCTAGCCGGTAAGGCAATTGACTCCACCCATCATAACCAGTTGCTAGGTAATCCAAGGGCATTCCCCCATGACAGGCTAAGCAGTTTATGCTCATGCCTGGGTCAACTAAAAGCTCTATTAGATCTAGAGTAATCACAAGTACGTTAGACTGCTATTGATTCATGTAACATATGACGATATATCTTGCTGTAGTCAATATCAATCTGAGATGACAAAGTTCATCAAGTTGTTGGAACATGGGAGACTAATTTTATATTTTATAAGTAAAAACGCTGATGTGGAAAGAAGGAAGAAGAAGAAAAAATCATGGGACACAAAAGTTATAAATATAGGGAAGAGATATGACTTGTCATGAGATTTATAATGTTTACCTCCCCTGACTGAGCCCCCTCAAATGGAATAACCATTTCAACTTCTGTTCCACCAAACGCATGCTTGGCTATTACACCAGAGTCGGGTCCTATTGCCCAAAATGTTGTGGAATCATCTGCGACATACTTCATCTGCTCATAGGATACAAGAATTCAACTTTGCTAACATTTTAATGAGTAATTGATATGCATAGTACATATTCTGAGAGCAAACAAGGGTAATGGATGGACAATTTTCGGACTATCAGTTGATAACACGTTTGTTAGCAACATGAATAAATTATTGTGTGCTCAATTGAAAATGTGATAATTGCATAATTGGTCATGATATGTTATGATTCAGACCTAGCCATTTATTTAAGTCAGGCTACTTAGCAATATAAGGAAATGTATTTTAACATAATATCATTATGGCACAATTCACACTTGATTTTTGACTAGTGTCTCAAGCATGTCACTGTACATTTAAGGTGCAGAAACCAACTAATTATACATCAAATAGTGATGGACCATGGCTTTATAATCTGAGACACTGGCATCAAGAATGCTAGTACCTTAATTTCGCAACTTGCTAGATAGTCATACTTCACACTATTCGGGGTAGACTCATAAAGATGGAATCGAATAGTTCCTGTCTCTTCATGTAAAACCATATTGAATGATGAATTCCATGTGGGACTTGAGCCTAATCTCACATCTGTCCTCCTAGTTAACTCTTCAAGTTCAACTTCCACAAATGTCTGCAGATCTTTATCAATACGGAGCTCTTCTAAAGTGCCATTTGTAGAAGAATTTTGCTGCCTTCTCAATGAGTTCCCTCTCAAGCTAGTCCGAGAAAGTTTACTTGCTGAAATGACTGTCACATAAATGCTACCACCAACAGCCTTTTTCCTTAGGTCTACAGCTGGCAAAGAGTAACAACGGCGGCGAGGTTCAACCATCGTCTTAGCCAGGGTGTCAGTGAAAGTTTTAACCTGCAAAGAACATATTATCAGATTAAGCTATTATATTTTCCTAAGAGTATAGCCAGAGTCATCATATTGGCCATCTAAAATTTGCTTTAGTATCACTCAGATGCTATTGTTTATTACACCGGAAGAAACATCGAAAACAAAAAGCACTTCACCAAATTCAGGTGAGTATATACCATATTGACGTGAAAGGAGATATGGTAATAATATTAAAGCATTACATCGGATTACTATCTGTTGTATAACCAGCTTAGTTTCCAGAAAATTGGGTTTCATCAAATGTAGTAAGCATTTATTAGAATAATGGTTAAATAATAAAAATCATCATTTCTTATCAACCTATACTTTTGGGACAAGTCGTAGGTGTTGTTGGGTTCAAACCATGTCTCCAATTTACCTCCCATTTTGGGTTGCACCTAATGGAGAGGACTTTGGGACCACATGAGGGTGAGTGTTAGAATAATCATGAAATGATTAATTTCACCATTTTCTATC
This sequence comes from Castanea sativa, assembly GCF_040712315.1. Taxonomy (NCBI): domain Eukaryota; kingdom Viridiplantae; phylum Streptophyta; class Magnoliopsida; order Fagales; family Fagaceae; genus Castanea; species Castanea sativa. Next base: position 29,479,297 of record NC_134016.1, on the reverse strand, counting down.
TGCTTCTATGTTCGGGCCAATTCTAATTTATCAGCATTCTCCTGAATAGCAATTTCCCAATTTAATTTTAGAAAAATTTCAGTAGTTGTGATACAAACATTATATAACTGGATCTTTCCAGAACCATTTATGGAAAATAGAAATGCTGTGATTTGAAATGCACTTTTCTACTATCAATGCTGCAGAAGCTGCATCAAAACAACTCAATAAACTAATAAGGAAGATACCAGATCAAGATCAACTGAAGCCAGCTCACATAAAGAAATCCAGTCTAAATTAATTCTTTATGTGATTGAATATGGTCACTTTAGAAACCCACCAGCCAAGAAGAAACACCAGGCAATGCTGTGGCTGGTAGCGATTGGCTTCCACCACTTCCAAAGGCTACTCCAATTCTCACTTCAGGGGTTGACACAAATGAATACAAAATTCCCTTCCCCTCCAGAACAGGCATCAAGAGAAGCTGTAAAATGTAATCCACTGAATGAATAACAATTAGAAACACTGAAACTGCTTTTTCAGAAATACACAGCAATCAGTGCCTTTAGAAACTGCAGAACATTGAAATTTCAGAGACACAAAAATCTAAGCAGTCATCAAATCAGGGCAAACCATTCTTTATGAGAGCAAAAAGGACCAAATTAACATAAAAAAGACACAAAAACTCTAACTAAGACACATCAATGCTATAGCCATTCAACATCTGCCAAGGATATCATGTAAGATGGAATCAACTCTAACTTTAAATACAAGAATCTGAATGCATGCTACATCAGGTAAAAACTCAAAATGTGAAATAAAATGAAGAGAAAAAATCCGTCCAATTTTATTTATAAGGGACAGCCTAAACATCTACAACTTCAAAAATTCAGCCAAAAAAAAAAAAATCTACAACTTCAAAAGCTGACTAGCATTAACTTGATTATTCCCTTCATGGGCACCTCACACATCGTGGTCAATGCGTAAAAGGTTACCTCCAACAAGATATCTATTTTTTGGTTACACAAGTTCTTAGTGGATCTTGAACCCATGACCTTACCATCCACCTTGCTCTTACATGGAAAGGAGATTCCATTTGATCTAGAGCTCATTGGCTCCTCCAACACAATCCTTGAACCTCCAAGATTCACATTCTCACAAACTAATAAATCAAAATGACCATCCAGTTTCTTTTACTTTTGTAATATATGATTTGTACTATCCTTTCAAGCTGTGTGTGTGTGTGTGTGTGAGAGAGAGAGAGAGAGAGAGAAATACTGTACATACATCACCCTTGATATGAAGGTTATTTATAATAATCCGTGCAGTCCCCATTGGCTTGGCCAGCTTAGCATGCAACAAAATGCTCATATCGGTTGTGTCCCAGTCAAAACCCAATCGCATGATTCGCTGTCAACATAAAGATGCTTCATGAAGATTCCAAGAATTTAGCAACAAAATTTCACTGCTTGACTCAAGAAGACAAACCAGCAATCAAAACAATAAACCACAATAGGTGACTGCAAGAATATACTGAAATTTTGAAGTATTATTACGTAAATTACTTAACCAGGCAATCTGATACTTATGCTGTTACAGTCATGTCAGACACCAAGGCCAGAGTCTATACATAATTAGTGTCATGATTTCTTTCAGGCCACTGAATCAAACATTTCTTATCTGTCTAGGCATGATAGAGTAGCAGGCTTGCAGCTGTGCTTCTGTTTTTGATATTTACTAAAAAAAATCACCCACTAACATAATAGACAATTTTAACTTTTACATGCCAAGATGACAGTTTTACACCCCAGACAAAAACAAAGGTCGATGTTTACCTTGACAAGTGCAAAGTGAATTGTATCTAAAATTTCAGTAGAGCACATTCTTTTATATTTTCGTTACAACTTGATCCCTCGACCATTTTCAATGCTTTCAAGGTTTGTTATTTTGTACTCTTCTTCTCATTCAACACACACACGCTCAGACACAGAAAATTTAAAGAAGTTTTTAGATAAAACTGGTTGCAGAGAACCATAGTTAGTGACTTGACCAATACATGGCAAGTCAAAAGGCTAATTGCACATCTTAAAAAGCCATTGAAACAAGTATTTATATACATTACTGGTATGAAATTGAAGAACACAGATATTACTTGGAGGCATCAGCAGTACCTGATGCTTTATTTGGTAGAAATTATTAAGAGGTTGTTATTTCAGAGATAACAAAGGCTATATGGTAGAAATTCCACTTGGAACCAGTGATGGACTTAAATCAATACTTAAAAATTGCTTACTAGAGAGTTTAAATTTTCCTTGGATCTCCCTCTGCATTTGAGGAAACACAAATGTACTTACATTAATGTATGTAAAATTTCAAGAAAATAAAATAAAATAAAGAAAACACACACACAAGGCCTAGGTCAGTATCTGATAACTAATTAGGCCAATTCTTCAATCATTTTAACATCCATTATATAGCTAAGCCAACATGGAAGTGCTGAATTTTAAAAGAATGACATAATGGCCAATTCCTTGTTTATAGCAAACACAGAAGCTGATCACTACCAGCTTATAAAATTAAGGCAACTCAGACTTGCCTTTAACAATAAAAGCAACAAGCAAGAAGTAACCAGCATGACCAAAGCACCTGATAGAACGTTAACCGGAACAAGACATTAAAAAAAAAAAAAAAAAAAAAAAAAAAACTGAAAAAGGATTCTACCTCAAACAATAAAACCTGAAAAAGGATTTCAATCAGGTTGACTAACATATAAACAGTAGAGAAACGATAAAAGAAATCTTCCTATCTGTAAAAACCTCCTTTCTAAGCTTTTATATCGGATTTTGAAAAAGGCTTGTTCTTGATATAATATCTAAAATTCAACACACACCCCCGCACCTGCCCCCCCCCCCCAAAAAAAAAAGTGAACCTTGTCAAGAGAATGGGATACACATAAAATTTCAGAACTAAAAATCAGAAACCAAACCTGATCACCCAAAGTTAACCAGCTAGTCCCTTGAAGACCCAGGCTTGGTGGGCTTGAACCCAGTGAAAATTCAAGCAAGTCAATTTTTTCCTACATGATAACTTTTCTTCAGTATAGAAGTAGCATTCGGTTAACATCAGTCTAAAGATACGGTTAATGAATGAATTTAAAAGAAAAAGTAGACCACTTACAATAAGCCTTGATTTTCGGTGCTTTAACCGTTTCTGCAAAAGAGTAGATTTTCTAATTAAGTTTATCATTATAAAATGTAATGTATGTATGTACGCCAAACTAAGGGGAGATATTCTACTGAAGCACTTATAATATTGGTAACAAGTATGAACACAATTTCTTCCAGCATTAGGTTGCAGCATATCAATTCCAAGGACTTTATGACAATGGAGGAAAAGAGAATATCAGTACTCCTGTCAAGTTGTCAATAATGGAATGGCAACACGGAATCAACTACTCTAATATCCATTTCTGGACATTTCTTTTCAATAAAATTTATAAAACATTGTAATCCCACTAATAGGAGGGTCATGGATTAATTCTAAGTTGATCTAGGGGGAAAAATTTTGATCTTGTCATGATCTAAATAATAGATCTACTGTAGAAACTATTAATTACACTGTATTTGTCATCAGATCAAACTTACACCAAAATTTTTCAGAAAGGAATCAATTTATGAACATGCTAGTACAACTATTTAATCAGTATAAGTTTGAGAAGCATGCTAACAGAATTAATTAACATGGTGTAGATGAATTTATTAAACCATAAAAACATGCAAATACTAGCAAGCAATGAAACATCGAGCAGAGGAGTTGCATAATTTCTGTGTTGAGTGAACAAAAGTGAATCTCAAGTATAATGAAGTACAGGATCTCACCTCAACAATGGATGAGAACCTTAATGAGAGCTTTGGGTTAATGAAGTTAGGCCATACTTCCATCAACAGCCTATTCAACCATTCACAGTGCTCCAACGGTGTTATTGCCTACAAAAATGCAAATGGATAAAAATCGACTTCATAAATCTCAAAGACTCAATGTTCACATAACCAAAAAGAAGCAAATGTGAAGTTACTGAGGTGTTCTGTATGACTCGCTTCCATTTTTCATTCAAGTCTTCGACAAGTATTCGTTGTTGATAAGTCCCATACTGCACACATGAAAGTGACATCATGTTATCACCATGTATGATTTCAAAACTCATTAACCAAAAAACCTAAAGCACATTATGTGTGAAACAATGACAAAGTATAGAGGCCTTTTGAACTGATTAAAATTAATGCATAATTCCGTTAAGCAGAAGCCTATTATAGAACTAGACTTTATTGAATCAAAAGAAGTGGGGAAAAAATCACAAATAATTTGAAGAATGTGACAGGTACAGTATGTGAAAAATTAAAACTATAATATAATGGATTTCTATTATGGCAGACAAGCCGAAAACAAAATTATACTCCTAACTTCAAACCCCAACATAAATAGCTTGGCCAAAAATTTATATAAAAAAATGTTTTAAGTTGGCAAAAGTACAGCTATATTTTGGTCCTGCACTGATGTTTCAAATGCTACAGCAAATGAGTTCCTTAGTTTGTGCTCAAAGATATCTCTTGTATAAAGATAGCATGCTCAAGTTTGTAACAACAACTTAGTTCCCTGGATTATTTCCCCCCCTTTTTCTTTTGGATAGGTAAACAGAACTCATACACTGGTATGGGATTGGATTCATGACTTTATCCTCACCCCCTATATATGGGGGAGGAATGCAACACCATTGGCAGTTTACATGATGATTATTTTAAAGGAGAAAGAAAGGGTGACATAATGGCACACAACAATTAAAAGGAAAAAGAAATATAAAAAACCTATCAACTTGTTTCTATGTTATATGAGTAAACATTTCTGGATTTCCTCATTTTTATAATGGGTGAGATTAGATGACACTAAAACTAATTGAAACTCAGCGCTACTACAAAGGAAACATAGGATCTTATTGGGTGCAATAATGCTCCATTCCACAATGAACACAACAATGTAAAAGCTATTTCAACTACATGCCAGAAATGGGTTTGCCACAAATGTGCGTGTGCAGATATATGTGTGTGTGTGGGTGTGACAAAGGACAGTACTTAGATTCTCTTCTTATTTGTACATAGTCTGTTTTTTTTTTCTTCTGTTTTTCTATATATATATATTTTTTTGTTACTTCATGCGGCTTGCAAGAAGTAGCCTTGTTTGATAAAATTTTTCTTACTTATCCAAAAAAAGAGAAGATCTTGTCTTTGTAACTCAATTTTTTATTCAACCATCAATGCAGCACAAATAATGAAAAGAAACAAAGAAAATAATAAAAGGAGAAATATCAATACATGATTATCCACCACCAAAAATTGGTTCAAAGAGTGCTCCCACTTACTGCATTTATTTTTTCATAGGAAATCTATTTATTGGATAAACTTCTGCAAGAATGCATACCAGAATAGCTTTCCACACACACACACACACACATGCACACACACATACACATATATAAGTTGTTGCTTGGTGTAAACTCCCATCATTTTTTCTATCTGAGCATACTAAAGGATATCCTTTTTTTTTCTTCCTTTTTTTATATAAGTAACATCTGTCAAAGCATATCTTCTCTCCATCAAAGTTGCCTATTGAATTTGCATAAACTAATAAAAAATTAAATAAACAATAATTTCTATTTCAATTTTGGGTATAATTTCAATTGTTTTTATGTAATAATTAATCAATGGCAAAGGAATGGTTTGGAAGATGCAATTCAGATTTCATAAGGAAGAAATTACATATTCAAGTACAATACTTATACTGTCAAAAAGATGTGGGATAACCTGCTGTGCAAGGCAAGCTTTAGCCTGAATAAAGAAATATATAAAGCTAATAATAAACTCAACAAGAACTCAGTCAGGAATAGCAGCAGAACTAGATATTATATATTTACATAAAGACACACACAAACACACACACACCATTAAAAAAAATTTAGAAGACTTGTAGAGATATGCAAAAGTTTAATGTAGCAGAATTCTGGGGAAAAGTGCAACACAGAGCAATAAATTTATATTAAAAAAAGCCACATAGATTAGCAATGAAATAAAAGGCCAAATTCACCAATCACCACTGTTGAGGAGGAAAAGAAACATCACTGTATACTTGTAAAGCTCTAAATTCAACCACCCCCCCCCCCCCCCCCAAAAAAAACTGTTCAAAGTAAACAACACAGACCAGACAATTTCATTTCCTCATAATTAATTAGTATGCAATAATTACTGAACACAATCATAACTAAAAGAGCTTTTAAAAAGAGCAACATAACAATAAAGTCAGTCAATTTCACTTAAACCAAAACAACACCCAAAAAAAATAAAGTAACAATCTTTTTAATTTCTTTTTTTTTTTTTCATAGAAAGAATCATGAAAACAAAAGGAGAACTATAAAGAAATTACCTGCATAGTTGCCCAGACAGCAACAATGAGTGGAACCCAATTGGTAAAAGAGAAAACCCATCTCTCAATAGCCCAAGCAATCAATATTAGAGGAATCAAGAACGGAATTAGAGGCGTCTCTTCTATGATACGGTGCACGTACTCCACAACCATATCATAACTTAAAGCTCTCTTTTTCCACCTACCCATTTGAGAAAGCACCCAGCTGAACCAGTTTCTGGCTTCTCTATATCCTTACATACAACAAATAATAGTTATCCATGCCTCCATGGTCATGTCAAAAAAATATTCCCATGTAAAACAAGAACTCCCTTTCAAAAAAGTCAGAAATGTTAAGATATTTCCGGGATAATGGTGGAATAAGATATTTTGTTTTCATCAGTTAAAGAAGCCAAAGGCCCCAGAAAGGAAAAGGTGAAATAAGCTGAGGGAGAGAGAGCCAGAGACATTGGAAAAAGTACGTTATTTATACAAAACAAGAAACAAAGGAAAAGGAAAGGTCTAAAGTCAGCGATAAACTCAGAAAAGATTTAACTTTATATTTTTTAGAGTCTGGAAGTATTTGTCATTTTTGTGTTAAGGGACGGTTTTGTTGTCCGTATTATTGCAAAGCTACCTGTACTTTCCTTAGTACTAGTATTTTAATAATTTCTTTATTAAAATAATATTTTAACCTCTAAACTTTATTGTAAGTTTTTTATCATTAAACTTTAAAAAAAATTCATTTTTGTAAGATATTAAAAATATTCGACATTCTATTCTTAAATTTTAAAAATGATATATTTTTTTTTATTCTTGAACTATTGAAAAAAATTCTTTTTTTTTTTTTCATTTCATCTTTTAATTTTTTTTATTTATCAAAATAGTTTATATTTCCAAGGTTAAATTATACTTTTTTATTTTAATTTTTCATATTGATTTAAGAATGCTAAATTGTTTGAGAGCCTTCATGACAAAGGAAAAGGGTGTATGTATAGAAATTCAGTATTTATTTACAGTTACATGATATTCAAAAACTTTTTAAATGTACAAAGTGTGAATGTTTATACAAGATATGATCAGATTCAATGAACAAAGTTTCTTTCCAAACTAATTTGAAGAGAAAATTTTCAAACTTCTCATATAATTCTTTTTTTTTTATGTGAATTTTGAAAATCTAACCGTTGAATTTTATGTTTTTTATGTTTTTAATATGCATATCAAATTTTGTTCAAATTGGATATTATTTATTATTCGATCAATAAACTTATTATTTACTATTTGAAATTTTAATATTTGTTTGTTGAGATTGCAATTGATCTTTGATCTTCTTGAAATTTTACATGTATAAAGAATATAATAAGAGCATGCAATCTAACGGTTAGATTTTCAAGATTCAATGAGATGAATAGCGATTTAAGGGATCATAGTACCTTGTTAGCTTGATTTTATCAATCATATTGATTTGGTGGTGCAAGCTGCTATGGATATTTTCTGCTGAATTTTTTGTTTTGATGTGGCAAGAACTTAAGTTAGAAATCATTTTTTAAATAAAAAAAATGAAAGTTTCTAATATATATTTGTAGGGACACGATTTTCAGACCAAGCCCAAAATATAAGAGATCTTGGCCCAGTGAACCCAGTACAATAAATTTGTAGAGAGTGAGTCAAAAAGCTAGGCTTTAGTGCATGGGTAATAGTAAATATGGTTTTGGATGATGAGCCAACAAGAATTAAACCCAGTTTGTGCAAGAAAGTTTGTCCTCGGCACAGTCCGAGGAGTTTTGTTCTAATATATATTGGATGACAATGGTTACAGGAGTTGTTGAGATTGCTACAGTGCTTTCTCTTCTCCTTTTTTCATCCCCTTTTCATTAAGGGCCTTTTCCATTATATAGTTCCTTTTGGATGATCTTAATCCTACACTTGTTGATCTTTTGAGCCACCACTTGAGTGCTTGTCCTATCAGACACCCTTTCTGGCCTTCTGTGAGTTGTGGTTGCCGAGGTAGCACTGTTCAGGGGTCTTTTCCACATAAATGCGGTCAGAAAGTTAGCTGCAGGGCATTTAATGCGGTGTAGCAGCTTTCCCTTAGATATTTTTGAGTCCTTATCCCTCTTGTATGTTCATAATGCTCGTCCCTATCATTAGAACTTCTTGGAAGGTTACTTTGATCATTAGGATCTATATCTGATCTACGTTTAGCTTATCCGAGGAGATATTCCTCCTTAGACTCGGACTATTCACGATCTCGGCCAAAACCTCATACTCTCGGCTGAAGCCCAAGACCCCACAATATTATTGTAGATGTTAGACCCCCTTTTTTTAGTTAATACTTAATACAGGTTGGATCTTAATTTGATGGCCTCGACTATATGTTGTTGGTTGGAGTCCAAGAATTAAACTCTCCAAAGTTTATCAATCACTTTGTCAACTTTGTAAAATTAAAAGCATTATGCATTGAATACAACCTTAAAAGTTTATATTATTGTATTGCCATTCAATTTTTAAAATAGAAAAATGGTCAATTAGTTAAACTTTTTTTTTCTATAAAGTATTAGCAAAACATCTTCAAATTTTTTTATTCTTTTAGAGCTTAAATTTTTGAGAAGAAGAAAAAATATGTAACGACAATTATTCTATATACTTGGTGTATTACCCCTCCCTTTCACATAAGAGTACGCCTTATGTGTAAGGCCCATGAATAGGACTATCTTAATGTGAAAAAATGTTGTAATTTATTAGGTGCACTAAATAAAGTCACCTTTATAATCTTTTAAGAAGTTGCCTAAAGGGGCTAAGCTCCCAAAGGAGCAATAACAGTTTACTTTTGTTTTAATTAATATTTAGACACTTTTTTTCTCTCAAGTTGGTAGATTAAGAAATGAGTGGATGATCCATAGATTCTAGTTGGCTCAACTACTAAACTCTTTTGCCATCGAATAAGAGATTTGAGATCTATCTTATCTTTAAAGAAAGTTGCTGATGCTTACAAATATTAGTCCATCTCTCAAAAAGTATACTTTGGTGGTAATCACACGTACTTGATGGATTCATACACTTTTTTTCTTCTTCTTCAAAGTAATAGACTAAAGGTGATGTGTGGATAAATTGTGTTTAAGGTCCACCTCTCAAAAGGAGTAGTTATGATAATTACACACACTTGGTAGGTCTTAAAAATTTAAAATTACAATCTCATCTTTCATTCTATTCCCAATAAAAGGAAAGATTTAATTTGAGTTAGAAATCATTAAACTTTTTTAATATCACTACAACAAAAATAGACTATGGTGACGAAACCTTTCGTCACAATATGTCTTTATTTCGTCACCGAATACATATGGTGACAAAACAGCATTCGTCACCTTAGCTCCGTCACAGAATGTATTGGTGACGAAAATGTTTCGTCACCAATTAAAAAATGATAGGTGACGAAATTTTTTCGTCACCAATAAAAAATGACAGGTGACAAAAGTTTTTCGTCACCTAATATTTTCGTCACTAAACCTTATTTCCAGTGACGAAATATTTCGTCACCAAATTTATTTTTTTCCCAATTTCAATAGATTAGGTGACAAAGTTTTGCGTCACCAATCATTTTTTTTTTTTAATTTCAATAGATCAAGTGACAAATTATTTTGTCACCAATTTCTGCTTATAGTCAAATATGGCAACGAAAATTATCGTCACCAATTTTAATTTTTTATTAATATTCTTTACATTTACTTGTCATTACATTAACCTGTTCATTTCTAACCAAATTCATAATAAATAAATAAAAAAAAGCATCCATTCATTTCTAACCAAATCCATAAAAAAAAATAATAAAAAACATTCATTCATTTCTAACCAAATCCATAAGTAAAATCCATACAATCTAAAAATGCAATAAAGATGTTCACGAAGTAATTACAACCATTTACATACAAATAATGTCTTAACTTCCAAACTTTACATAAAATTAATTAAATTCAAGTAGTCCCACAAAAGCTATCTTTTTGCCACCAATCCCAAATCTGCACAAGTATCAAGGAAAATACATTAATAACAAACTAGACTGCAAACCCATATCCCTAATAAGATGTACTACAACATCAACAACAAAAAGATTATTATTAGTAAGACAATGCAAAAAATATCCACAGAATACCCAATAACAAACTAGACAAAATAATCATAATGCAAAATCATATGAAACCAAACTATCAAATAAAGAAGACCCACAACATTCTCATCAAATAAAAACCAAACCTACATTACAAATTACGGAGAAATCATAAAGAATGCAGAAAAATCCCAATTTAGAACAAAACAAATAAAGTGAAATCCAAAAAAAAAACTCAGCCACCATCATAAACACAAACCCACCCACCACAACGAATAAAAAATCTAGCCAACACTATTAAAAAAAAAAAAAAAAAACTAGCCACCACCATTAAACAAAAACCACGGCCACCACCATAAACAAAAAACCCACCACCACCATTAAACAAAAAACATAGCCACCACCCATTAACACAAAAACCCAGCCACTACCATAAACAAAAAACTCAGCCATCACAATAAACAAAAAACTCAGCCACCACCACAAACCAAAAACCCACCACCACTATTAAACAAAAAACACAGCCACCAACATTAACACAAAAACTCAGCCACTACCATAATCAAAAAATCCAACCACTACCATTAAACAAAAAGCACAGTCACCACCATTAACACAAAAACCCAGCCACTACCATAAACAAAAAACCCACTACCACCGTTAAACAAAAAACACAGCCATTACCATTAACACAAAAACTCAGTTACTGCTATAAACAAAAAACCCAACCATCACTATATACAAAAAACTTATCACCAACATTAAACAAAAAACTCAGCCACCACCATTAAACAAAAAACACAGTCACCACCATTAATACAAAATCATAGTTACTACTATAAACAAAAAAAACCCAGTCATCACAATAAACAAATAACCCACCACCAACATTAAACAAAAAATCCAACCACCACCATAAACACAAAAACCCAACCACACAATAAACAAAAAATCCAGTTACCATCATTAACACAAAACCCACCACCACCATTAAACAAAAAAATCCAACTACCACCAGAAACAAAAAAACCCATCACCATCATTTAACAAAAAACACAATTGTGCTACGGTACCCTCATACATATAAGAGGTTACTATAGCACAGTTGTAAAAATGTTTACAATTGAGAGACAGGATAATTTTTGTTTTTGTGTTTTTATGCTAAAATATAGCAACATATACCATATACAAGCTCCAATACTAATGCTCTTAGGTAGGCAAATAAAACACTAACCAGGATGTGTTCTAGTTAGTAGATGAGCTCCCCCCACTGCCACAAATGTCACTGTCACCCTTACTCCTCAAATATTGTATGATGCAATCCATCTTCTCCTCTAGCCTGAAGTTTGCATCTTGGAGCTCTTCTACTTGACCCTCCAGCCTGTAGTTTGCATCTTGGAGTTCTTCTACTCGACCCTCGAGTTGTTGAGTATACTGAGTTGAGGAAGATAAGGCAGGAGTCCTAAGAGATGAGGAAGGCCTCATGCCAAGTCCCTTTACATAGCCAGATCTCGGCTTAAGAACCATCATAGATATCTCCTCTTCAGTCAAAGGTTGTGCTTCAGGAGTGCTACAATGCTCATCTTGCACTCTTAACATCTCTTGCTATCATTTCAAATAATAGAAACCATCAGAAATATATATGTTCTAGTTTTGCAAACATATATAGAACAAAAATACATATATTCTAGTTTTGCAAACTCAAGGCATATACTGATATACATACATATGTATGTTCGCAATCAGGGTGTACCCACTGTTTTGTCTTTGAATTGAAGTGGGTATCATAGTAGACTTGTGCTAGCTTAGGAATATGACCTCCATTTTTCCGTCTCTGATTATATGTTTTTCAATGTTAGAAGACAAGTTAATTAATTACAACAAGTAATATACTAAGCTTTTGAAAAATTGAAATAACACACCGCCTCATCCACCCTAACTGCAAGCGACTTGTTTCCACATCTATGAATGTGTTTGTCAACTGTTCCCTCTTTATTTCTGTTTCTAGCATTTCTTGCTGAGACTTTCTATAAAGAATAAAGACCAATAAAATATTAGAGTTTTGACCTAAGTTATATATATATATATATATATATATATATATATATATATATATATATATATATATACATAGATTACAATATAAATCTACTCCACCTTCCAAATAAATATTAATCAAAGAAATTTGATAGAACGAATAATCTAGTAGACATGACACCATAATAAAATCTACATAAAATATTACTCCAATGCATATATAGGTAGGGACTATGTAGGTGTAAGGTGAGAACATACTTCACTTGTAATTAAAATTTTCAAAGTATTAATTACCAGCCAATCTTCATCACTCCACTTTCCATCAATTAGTTCAATCCATTTTTCTCGTGTGACATTTTTTGGTGGGTGGTTTCTTGCATATGTGTTTCCTTCATCCTTCACAAGTTTCTTATATTTTGCGAACAACTTGTTGTAGTGGCTGCTCAATAATCTACCACACTTTGTATTTAGAGATTTGTTCACAAGTACAGATTCTCCTTGTATATCAAATTGATCCTGCAAAGTGAGGTATGTAAAAAGAAAATATCATTCATTGAATTCAATATACTTAGTGACAGCATCAACAATACACTATAAAATACAACATAAAGTATAAAGCAATATAATTAAAACAACAAAATCAAGCTCATGGACAACTATAAACATTTAAAATACCGCCACATTTTGAATGATCGCCTCTTTTTCACTGCTATCAACATTCTTCCAACTATAAACATTCATAGTGGACAAGTTCGTACGCACTTGTACACCAATTTGGCTAGCAAACTTTCCTGCATGTTCACCAACAGGAGCACAAAACTCTGGGGCAATGTGGACTGGTAGCTTCCCATATTTCTCAACAAGTCCTCGTACCCCTAATCCACGCGTCATGCCACGGGCACGTCTACAAGTCGATGCTATCAAGACATAATACAAATTAAATCAACAAGTGAACCAAATATAGTGTGATTATGAAATCAAGTAATGGAACTTAAATATCTCACCATCCGTGGTAGACGGTGTGCCCACAAGCTGTGCCTCAACATTAGTAGAAATTTGGGCAAGAGAATCTCCACCAAGATGCGTGCTCGATGATGGGCCGGTATGCTGGACTGCTGGGGTAGATTCCTTATGCTTATAACGAGTCATCTGTATCATGCAAAAGTATATAAAAATATCTAAATTCATTACAAGTTAAGATATAAACAAGTTATTTCATCATTTAAAATATCTTCAATCGATGATTTTCATTGATCATTCCAAACACAATATTACAAAGTATCTCAGGCACCAAATCATGTATATAATACCTCAGAATTTCCACCGAGAAGTAGGCTCGATAATGGACTCTTATGTTGGACTGTTGGGGTAAATTTCTCGTGGCATGAACGAGTGCTACGTCCTGGTGCCATCTGTATCATACCAAAATATGTATAGATTTTTAAATTCATAAAAAAAAAAAAAAAAAAAAAACAAGTTATTTCATCACAATATTACAAAGTACGAAGTATTGCATACACCAAATCATATATATAGTACCTCATTATTTAAAGGACTAGATAACTCATCATCACCAATAGCTGGTACATAGTCGTCGTCATCTACCTGAACACTTACTCTTTTTCTTCCCACATTTCCAGATTTAGGCAGAAAAGTTGACAAATGCTTCAATCCCAAAGCATTTATTCTCTCTTGGTTTTGCTTGATTCTTTGTGCTCTTTCCATCTCATATTCTGTTATTTTATTATGAGTATCTTTGCGCTTTTTGGCCATTTCTGCAACTATAGATTTACATAGAAAATAAAATATAATGTCTATTCATTACAAATTCTTCCCAAGTACGAAACATAAATTGGAACATCAAATAGAAATATACATGAACAAATAATAGGGAATCAAAAATTATTAAACACACGTTTCCATATATAAAGGAAAAAAATGAAATCTACGTATCATAATCCATATCATGATCCATATCAGAATCAGGAATGCTATGCACTTCATCTTCATTGTTATCTCCTTGCTCTCCCAAATCTTCTAGAATATTCTCAACTTCAATACCACCCTTACAATATTGAACATTATCTTCAACATCGATAGGGACAACATCGCTTATGGCTTCTTGTTGGAATGCTTCATTAGCTTCTGTTTGATCATTAGATTCTCCATCACCCACTTCTGGCACATCAAACACTCCCCTATATTGTACGAATTGCACAACATGCCAAGGTTCACCCCATTTGGTATCACGAAGGTAGAAAACTTGTTTCGCCTGACTAGGTAATATGAAAGGGTCATTTTGATACCACCGACTTTGCACATTAATACTTGTGCAATGTGTCTCAGTTCGTATCGTTCTCCTTCGACCGATTTTATTACCAGTATTGTACCATTCACACTGAAACAAAACAACTTTATACTGATACATATACTCTAATTCCCAAATTTTGCACACATGACCATAGAAGTCATGCATTTGTCCATCATAGTCCCCTTCTGTAGATACACCGCTATTCTGGGTTACACGACGATTGTCCAAGTCTTTTGTATGAAACCTTACACCATTAACCATGCAGACCGAGTATTCTTTCATTAGCAACTTAGGACCATTTGCTAATGACCACATTTGTTTTGTAACTTCTGATGAGTCGTTCTCTTTCAATTTATAGATCTATAATGACATGCAACATGCGACATTAGTAGTGAAAAAACTATCAAGCAGCTTAGTACTATTTAATGTGTCACAAGATTCAAAATTTCTTACACGTTTTTTGAACCACTTAGGAAACTCTTGTCGTTGTATTTGAGTTATGTCTTCTCCAGTTGGATAATGTAATGTGTTTTTGTGTTCACTATTCAAAACAAGTTATTTATATTAAGCTAAGAAATGCAAATAATATTAAGGACAATTCAAGCATAATCAAAATATGACTTCACATACTCTAAATACGGCTCCAACTCGGGACAATTGTATAACAAATACCATTGAGCAATATCACGCAATTCACGTGACATCCCCACATCATTCTGCCTAGACCCGGTAGGTCGAGCTGTTTGTGAGAAAATCATCAACCCATGGCCATATTCACCACAATCTGCATTTCTTTCCCTTCGATTGTGCACGGTTTCAGCTCCATCAAGATATAATGACGAGAAAGTAATACACTCTTTAAGAATGTAAGCCTCTGCAATTGAACCTTCTGGTCGAGCTCGGTTGGAAACATATCTTTTCAACGTTCCAAGAAATCTTCAAGGAAAAATGAATTGGGAGTATGACTACATACGCAATATAATTTGCTTTAAAAGAAAAAAAAAACATTCGACAAACTATAATTAATGGATGGAGAGAATTACCTTTCAATGGGATACATCCATCTATATTGCACTGGTCCTCCAAGAATGGCTTCACGAGGTAGGTGAACAGCAAGATGAACCATTACATCAAAGAAGGCTGGAGGAAAATACTTCTCGAGTTTGCATAGTATGAGAAGTATACGTCCTTCTAATTTCTCCAAGTCGCTCTTCCTTAGAGTCCTAGAGCATAAGTCTTGAAAGAAACTACCCAACTCAAACAATACCGTACAAATTTCCTTATCAGCAAAACCCCGCATCCCAATTGGAAGAATCCGTTGTAATAGCACATGACAGTCATGGCTTTTCAGATTTAATAGTCTACCATTTCTTGTGTTCACCGACCTTGATATGTTTGCTGCATAGCCATCTGGATATTTGACTGATTTCAAAAATTCATAAAAACCATCCCTTTCTTCAGGATACAATGAAAAGAAGGCATGAGGCTTGTCAAATGATCCATCAGGACGTTCTTGGAGATGCAAAACACTCCTTATGCCCATATTTTTCAAGTCCTTGCGTGCCTTTTCTGTGTCCTTGTTTTTCCCCTCAATTCTCAACAAAGTTCCAAATGTACTCTCACTAATATTTTTCTCAACATGCATGACATCAATGTTGTGTTTAAGCTTCTTATTCCTCCAGTATGGTAGCTTGTATAGGATACTTTCCTTTGACCAATTCGGTTCCCCAATAATTGGACGCTTTTTCTTGTTGTTTGGATCCTTTCCCAAAATTATATTTGGCATTCGGTCTAATTGCTCATTTATCTTTTCCACCGGTAACTCCAATGATCTCATTCGTTTCTCAATTTTACCATTGAATGAACAACTCCTTCGCCAAGGGTGGTCCATAGGCAAGTAGGCTCGATGGTTAGTATATCCAATTTTACTTTCCAATGTCTCTGAATATGGTTCATCATTGCAAGTGTAACATGCATGATAACCCTTTGTCCTCCACCCAGACACATTACCGAATCCAGGATAGTCATGTATTGTCCATAACAAAGCGACACGCATCTGAAAATGCATACCACAAGATGCATCGTAAGTGCGTGCACCCTCTTCCCACAACTCCTTCAACTCATCCACCAATGGCCTCAAGAAAACATCAAGCTCATTTCCTGGTTGATTGGGTCCAGGAATAAGTAAGGACATCATAAAATAAGGTTCTTTCATAACTAACCAAGGTGGTAGGTTATAGGGAATGAGTATGACAGGCCACATACTGTAGTTATTGTTCATATTCCCAAAAGGGTTAAAACCATCTGTAGCCATCCCTAATCTCACATTGCGAGGTTCTAGGGCAAACTCACGATGTTTCAAATCAAACTCCTTCCACTCTTGACTATCAGCTGGATGCCTTAATATCCCATCATTCACACGTTTTTCTATGTACCATCTCATGTCTTCAGCTCTTTTTCTAGACATGTATAATCTCCGCAACCTAGGAGTCAATGGGAAGTAGCGCAATACTTTTTGAGCAATCTTCTTACCACCTGTTCTATTATCCTTGTATCTAGGCGTTTGACACACCGGACATTTATCAAGGTTTTCATTTTCCTTCCAAAAAAGAGCACAATCATTTTTACATGCATGAATGTGCTCATATGATAAGCCCAAGTCACGTAATATCTTCTTTGCTTCATAAGTTGACCTTGGAACCAAGTTACCTTTTGGTAAAAGCTTACTCAACAAGTCTAGTATCATGTCAAGCCCCTTATTACTCAAGTTGGTTGTTACCTTCACATTTAGCATCTCAATGACAAACTTCAAAAGAGTGTAATCTGTGCAACCTGGATACAGCTCATGCTTTGAATCACTAAACATTTTATCAAAATTACGCACTTCCTCATCTTGCTGGGTTGTATCTCTTGGTTCCCCTCTAATTCGATCCTCCACCAAGGCATCAATACCATCTAGATGATCATTGTCTAGCATTTCTTCATCATCAATGTTCTCATTTAATTCACGGGGTTCTCCATGATAGTACCACTTAGTATAATCTTGCATAATCCCACGATGAAGTAAATGAATTTGCACAATGTGAACAGACTGTTGATAGCAATTCAAACAGTCAATACATGGGCACGGAATTTTTCCACTTTGGTCCACCACAGTCATTGCAAAAGTAAGAAATGAATTCACCCCATCAATATATTGTTGACTTAGTCTGTCTCTAGGTGTCTTACCAAGTGTCATCCAACTATTATCCATATCTGATCACACATACAAGATGAAATGTCATACATAATGTTTTCTAACATCTAAACCTCCAATATACTTTGGAGTGACACATTATATCAAGAGTCACAATTTCATTCTTACAATCCTTTATTTTTAGTCCAAAAAGAATTAAAAGTTTGAAAATTGATAAATACTTTATGTATTCAATTCTAGATGTACTTCAAAACTTAGAAAATATACACAAATAAATCAACACTCCCAATATCAACTCAACGGCCATATAATGCCATGCAAATATGACAAAATATGGACCAATATGAACATGCAAGAAAACAAGATGGCATTTTATTAATTAAAAGGAAAACATGCCGATGGGCCCATCTCTCACCATCTCTCTCTCTCAAACCCATAATCTCAAATAGGGGGTAAGCTATGGACCTTTTTGTGCTATTGTGTTGTGTCCAGGTGAGCATAGCGCATATATGTGTGAGTAGATTAGAAGTAGAATGTGGGTGTTGTGACTCCGTGATGGTGTGTGTATTGTGTACAAAAAGTGTAAATAGAGCTATAGAAAAATGAAAAGAGGAATTTCGGGTTTACCCAGCTGATGCCCTCTTTGTTCTTTTTTTTTTTTTTTTTTTGGTTCTCTTTGCTTTGATTATTGCTGGCTGTGTTGGTTTATTCTGTTGGTATTTGGCTGAAAAGAAAATGCAGAGAAAAAGGTTTTAGATTCGAGCAAAATAAATAAATAAGAAAATGAGTAAATGAAGAAGAAAGAGGAAGCTCATTGAGTAGGTTGTGCTGGGTTTCTTTGTTGAGTAGGGTACCCACAACTACAAGGCTAAGCCAATAAGCCTAGCCCTTTCATCCATTTATTTTGTTTCTCCTTTTTCCTATTGTAGGCTGAGGTAATAATAAAACTATACAAGTTTTAGTCTAATTTCGTGGGAACACCTTTTTTGGGGTATGTCATTCAGTATTTTCTTCTATGCAAGTGAAGGATTCAAAATGCTTATGAATGAAGTGGTAATGGTTTTGTTGACTCTTTGAAAGTTGCTGCACATTAAGAGCTAAAGGGACTCATATTGTGTAGACTAAAAAAAGACTGCAAGAGATCCTCTATACGTGACACTAAAAAAAAGGTTGTAGGGCCCATCTCTTTCTCAATCGATGTAGTTTTATAGTCATTGTATTTTGCAGATTCTATACGGTATTGGTAGATGAACAAAGGGAGTTTCCTACTATATATATCAAGTCTAATAATTCTCCACATGAAGTTTGGAATATGGGAATGGTGCAAAAAGGCTAGCTAGTTGTCTAAGTATATATCTTTTTTCTTCTTCCAACTTTCTTTTTATTTAGTAAATATAAAGAATAATACTACATACAATAATGTGTCACAATTGATGAAATGACAAATTGTGAAAAATAAATAATAAAATAGTGTTAGTGACGAACTCAACCGAAAACTAATAACAATTTGTCATTTCAATAAATTAATGTGTACTATAATATTATTCAAATATAAACCTAACAAGTCCCTTAAAATAGCAAGGATTACAAAATAAAATAAAAATAAAACAAGCTAATGAAGTTGGTCGTTTAGGAATTTTTCTATCAAGTGAGATTTCCATAAAGAATGACTCCACTAACAGTGTTTCTTTAAAAAATTAAATAGGACAAAGGGTTTTGGTGGTCCATATCCATCTCTTAAAATATAAGAAGAAAAAGAAAAAGCCTTGTTTAATTGCTTGGATCATTATTGAATTTTGCTTCAGATAAATAGTTGCCCCGTGTTGTTGCATGACAACCCTATCACACTTCCCACAAGAGAACATTATTAACTCTTAGCAATACTCTAAAGGGTATTTTGTCTTCCCACAACCAAAAAAAAGAGAATCTCTACCATCTTGC
This sequence comes from Castanea sativa, assembly GCF_040712315.1. Classification (NCBI taxonomy): domain Eukaryota; kingdom Viridiplantae; phylum Streptophyta; class Magnoliopsida; order Fagales; family Fagaceae; genus Castanea; species Castanea sativa. The sequence goes on along the minus strand of NC_134016.1, from coordinate 29,459,278 downwards.
CATGTGAACCAGAAACTAAATTAAAATAATTTCAACCATATAATATACAGTACTACTATATGTATTATAATTAAAATCATAGTTCATATATGATGGATATACCCTATATTAGGTCAATGCTCTCTCTTCTTGTTGTTGGTCTACACGTGGGACACTTGCCTTAACTAAGATTATGAATCAAACAGTGGATCTTGACCACTTTATGGTTATTTACCTTTCATGCAAATTTACGTGATCCTTAGGAGCTAGTTTTGTAATTAATGAATTAGTTAGTTTCAATCAGTTAGCTTTAATAATACTTTCTTAACATGAAGTTAGTGATGTAATTAATACACAAGCAATAATAAAAGAAGTTTATTTATCACACTCCTCATTTATTACAACACAAGCCACATGTCTGTGTTAAGACCTTTAAAAAAAGTTATGCAATTATGAGAAAACCCAAAAGTGATGAAAAATAAATTATAAATTGTTTATTAAGACTGATTTTTTTAAAAATAAAATTTTGATGCAGAATCGGAAAAAATGTCAAAACAAATAACTTTTTTTTTTTTTTTATAATTTCTTTTTAAATTCTTTATTAACATGTGCTTAAGAGTATTCTCATTTAAGGTTTCAAAAGCTAAATATGCTATTTTTTAACATATGATTCTAAAAAAGCACACTACACTAAGGGTATTATATTTAAAAGTTTTAACATCTTAGTTAGAGTAAAATATCATTTTTGACATCCTACAATAGCTGAAATCTTAAATGGGTGGTAAAAAAATAGAAATGTTGATGTTAGATGTATTATAAATTGATGTGTTAAATGTATAATTAAAGTGGCTTTTTTAGAGCATTCACAATGGTGATGCTAAAAAACTATTTTTAGTATCACCATATACAAAAGGGGCTATAATGATGGTGCTATAGGTAAATTTTTTATCTACATCGTTACAGTGCACAACTATATATAACGGTACATAGCGGAAAGCTAATTTTTCTTTTTTTTTTATTCTTACTCCTGTTAAATTAGTATTTATTTGTTTTTGTTTCTATTACTTTTTACTCAACCCGACACTTCTCGGATCTATCACCTCTCTCTCAACTCTCTCAACCCTCACAACTCTCACTTCTCTCTCTCAAAAACCATGTATCATGCATGCACCTTCTATTGCAATGATTACAAAAATCAACTTGCAGCTAACTTTGACATACTTTGGGTTCAATATCAATAAAGCACTGACAACTAGCTAGCATTGAATAGCTTCTTATAGCTACTTCATTTGCAATGACGTACAGAATGATAAAATATCTAGCAAATTAGCAATTAATAGGGTCTTATCTCTTTAACTTTTTAAACTACTAATATTTGCTTGTTTCCTAGCTAGTACTATTTATCTACCTTGATTAACAACACCACCATGAATAATGCATGCTCTTTTAAATACTATGAATCTACCTACCAAGATAGGGGTTGGTAGTCATTGAACTCATCTATAGTCTTAAACGTGTAAAAGAGAAAATCTCCAAGATGCATGATTTCATTCCAATGCATAGAAGATACATAAGAAAAAAAAATGAGCAGCATAGAAAAAGATAGATTAATAAAACCTTCAAGAATCCAACTTCAATGACAATCATAACATGTGTAGGGTCCTCAAGCTCTGACTGACATCAATTTGCCACAAATTTTGAACCTAACAAAGAATAATGAAATATTCCTTCAATAATCTTCCTTCACCAACTATTGAATTATATTATAAATAAATAAATAAAAACATTATTTTGGAATAATGATCTGATTAAATCACATAGATCAATTAAAAAAAAAAAAAAAGGAATGTCAAACTTTTTCCAATTTGTCTTCCCCTTGTTTATAAGACAAAATTTAAATTTGCATCTACCCATGGTAATTATTCTTTGTCGTCAAAATGCTTATATGACTTGAAAATTAATTAATCCCACAATTCTCTTTTTACAATAATCATCTTCATTCCCTCTAGAGGCTCCTGGACCAACATTTTACTCACCAAAGTCACTATCTCAGCTGACCCCAAAGTTCATTACCACGTGTGGCTAGAAATCACTCCCACAAAATTACGTGGACAAGGCAAAACAAAAAAAACCATGATATTGGATGTGGTTCCTTATCCTCATTATATTACATTTACACTGCACCCACCATTGACAACTCAGTCCCCTTCTCTAAACTCTTCCATCTCTTCCCACCAAAACCCCATAACCAAGAAAAGCTCATAAACTATGGATTCTCTACCATTGAACCAATCTCTCTCTCACCTCAAACTCTCTCCCAAACTCTTTACTTTCCCTTCTTCTTTTCCTTCCCAACAATCTCTCACCCTCAAACCAAACCACACTAACCCCACTATTTTCAGTTTCACTCTCTTTGCAATTAAGTTCAATAATCGTCACAATCAAACAGAGTCATTTTGTTCTATTGCATTGTAATCACAGTTTTTATAAATTCAAGAGATCTAGCAAGCACACAAAATAGAGAAATCTAAAGGTTATGTTTAGTTAAGAGGGATACATCAGAAGAGAAGAACATGGGATTTGAGGAAACTCACAAATTCTAATGAACTTCAACAAGATAGGAATCAAATCAAAACCTTGGCATTACAAAATTCCTGGATTGTCTTTGTCCATCATTTAACCACTCTGGCAGCAAACAATACGAAATATTTAGTTTTTTTTTTTTTTTTTTGTAAAGTGAGAATTAGATGGAAACACAAAACAATTACTCCAAAGTCAATATATGCAGAAAAGAAATAGGGAGACATGAGAAGTAAATGTGAATGTACAAAGAGATATAAATGGCTTACTCATCAACAATGGAGATCAATGAGAGAGAAAGAGAGAGAGGATCGATGAAAGTGAGAGCTTACCGATCAATGAGGGAGGAGAGGCGTGAGGTCTGTGGGAGTCAAAAACGCGTGAGGAGAGGAGCACGAAAGATAGGTTAGGGTTTTTTTTTTTCAAATAAAAAAAAATGAAAAATAAAATTGGCGCTGAAAATTGGGCATGGCGCTAAAAAAAATTAACATGGCACTGAAAAAAACAATTAACCTGAAAATTATGCTGGCGCTAGGAATTGATCCCTTGAGGGAGTGCTACTCCACAAAGAAGTGCTACCAGTAGACTACCAAACAACATGTTATTTATAAGTGGACACTAAATCAATTTATTCTAACACTAGTGGACATTTAAAGTTTTCAAGAACAATAAAAGAAAAAAACATGCAAACACATTTTTTTAATATGCTTTCCAAAAATTGATAGTTATGATAACAAAAATAGTAAATTCAAATTATATTTTAAATTAAAGCGTAAATGCACTTTTAGTTCCTACATTTTGACGTTTTTCCATTTTAGTCTCTACATTTTATTTTTACCACTTTTAGTCTCTAAATCAATTAACGTGTGTTATTTTCTTTCTTTCCATCAGTCAACCGACGAAAATAGCTGAGGTGGCAGCCAAAGACATTAAAATATTATTAAAAATTTCACGTCAGCATCTATTTTTTTAAAAATAATTTGTCAATTTTAACTAAATAAAAAAAAACAGAATTAAAAACAATAAAATCAAATGCCTATGAACACAAGAACACAAACCTAGAAAATCAAACCAAGAACACGAATCAAATGCCAAGGAAATTAAAACACCTTCAAAGATTCAAAACACAAATAACACAAACCCAAACCCAACCCTCAATCTATAGCAAACCCAGAACACCACATGAAAAATCCAACCCTCCATACAAACATCAAACCCAGAAACCATCACAACAGCCACAACCCACCATCCCAACCGCCACAACCAAACCCAACTCGGTCTCAACCCCAGCCACCCCGATTTCTACCCACCCTAACCCAACCTCAACCCCAGCCACCCCAGCCAGTCTCAACCCACCCACCCACCCCAGCCTAACCTAAACCCAATCCGACCTCTACCCACCCCAACCGGCTCACAACCCACCCACCTCAAAATTGAACTCTAATTAAAATTCAATTTAGAATCTAATTGAATTTAGACTCTTTAATTTTTGCACATAATAATTCACTGAATACACAATAACTTATTATTGAACACATGTTTTGAAAATCCAACCGTTGGATTACAATTTTTATATGACCTTAACATGCATGCCAATTTTCATGTCAATCGGATGTAATTTACCATTTGATCCATGAACTCATCTTTTATACATTATTTTAAACTACTAAAACTTGAATCTAGACAATTGATTGATAACATGGCTATTAATCTTTGATCACTATGAAATTTTGTAAGCATGAAAAATATATGAAGATAATATAATATAATGGTAGATTTGTCAAAATTCACATCGAATTAAAGAAATATAGGGTTGGGTTCAAGTTACACCTGATGTAACTCAAAAAAATGTTACAACACTCAATAACTTATTATTGATTGCATATTTTGGAAATCCAACTGTTGGATTGCATATTCTATATATTCTTAACCTGCATGCCAATTTTCATATTAATCAGATGTAATTTACTATTTGATCTATAACTCATCTTTTATGCGTTATTTTAAACTATAAATCTGAATTAAAACAATTGATTGATGACATCACTATTAATCTTTGATCACCTTGAAATTTTGTAATCATGAAAAATATATAAATATAATGTAATCTAACAGTAAATTTGTCAAAATTCACATTAAATTAAGAAATATATGGCTGGGTTCAAGTTACACCTGATGTAACTCTAAAAAATGTTACACCACCCAATAACTTATTATTGAATTCATATTTTGAAAATCCAACCATTGGATTACATGATATATATGTTCTTAATTTGCATGCCAATTTTCATGGATATCGGGTGTAATTTACCATTTGATCTTTAAAACTCATCTTTTATGCATTATTTTAAACTAAAAAAACTTGAATTTAGACAATTAATTAATGGCATGCCTATTAATTTTTGCTCACCTTTAAAATTTGTGAACATGAAAAACATATGAAGATAATGTAATCTAATGATAGATTTGTCAAAATTCGCATTGAATTAAGAAATATAGGTCTGGGTTCAGATAACACCTAGTGTAACTCTAAAAACTGTTACATCACCCAATAACTTATTTTTGAATTCATATTTTAAAAATCCAACCGTTGGATTACATTTTCTATATGCTCTGAATATGCATGCCAATTTGCATGCCAATCAGGTGTAATTTGCCATTTGATCTTTAAACTCATCTTTTAAGCGTTATTTTAACTTACAAAAATTTGAATTTAGACAATTGATCGATAACGAGCCTATTAATCTTTGATCACCTTGAAATTTTGTAAGCATGAAAAATATATAAAGATAATGTAATCTAACGGTAGATTTGTCGAAATTCACATTGAATTAAGAAATATAGGTCGTGTTTAGGTTACACTTGATGTAACTCTAAAAAATGTTACACCACCCAATAACTTATTATTGAATTATTATTTTGAAAATCCAACCGTTGGATTACATTTTCTATATGTTTTTAAAATACATGCCAATTTTTATGCCAATTGGATGTAATTTGTCATTTAATCTTTAAACTCATCTATTATGCGTTAGTTTAAACTACAAAAACTTAAATTTAGACAATTGATTGATGACATGCCTATTAATTTTTGATCACCTTGAAATTTTGTAAGCATGAAAAACATATGAAGATAATGTAATCTAACGGTATATTTGTCAAAATTCACATTGAATTTAGAAATATAGGTCGGGGTTCAAATTACATCTGGTGTAACTCTAAAAAGTGTTACATCACCCAATAAATTATTATTGAATTCATATTTTGAAAATCCAACCGTTGGATTACATTTTCTATATATGTTCTTAAAATGCATGCCAATTTTCATGCCAATTAGGTGTAATTTGTCATTTAATCTTTAAACTCATCTATTATGCGTTAGTTTAAACTACAAAAACTTAAATTTACACAATTAATCAATGACATGCCTATTAATCTTTGATCACCTTGAAATTTTGTAAGCATGAACAACATATGAAAATAATGTAATCTAACGGTAGATTTTTCAAAATTCACATTGAATTAAGAAATATAGGTCTGGGTTCAAATTACACCTGGTGTAACTCTAAAAAGTGTTACACCACCCAATAAATTATTATTGAATTCATATTTTGAAAATCCAACCGTTGGATTACATTTTCTATATGTTCTTAAAATGCATGCCAACTTTCATGTCAATTAGGTGTAATTTGTCATTTAATCTTTAAACTCATCTATTATGTGTTAGTTTAAACTACAAAAACTTAAATTTACACAATTGATCGATGACATGCCTATTAATCTTTGATCACTTTGAAATTTTGTAAGCATGAACAACATATGAAGATAATGTAATCTAACGGTAGATTTGTCAAAATTCACATTGAATTAAGAAATATAGGTCTGGATTCAAATTACACCTGGTGTAATTCTAAAAAGTGTTACATCACCCAATAAATTATTATTGAATTCATATTTTGAAAATCCAACCGTTGGATTACATTTTCTATATGTTCTTAAAATGCATGCCAATTTTCATGCCAATTAGGTGTAATTTGTCATTTAATCTTTAACCTCATCTATTATGCGTTAGTTTAAACTACAAAAACTTAAATTTAGATAATTGATTAATGACATGCCTATTAATCTTTGATCACCTTGAAATTTTGTAAGCATGAAAAACATATGAAGATAATGTAATCTAATGGTAGATTTATCAAAATTCACATTGAATTAAGAAATATAGGTCTGGGTTCAAATTACACCTTCTGTAACTCTAAAAAGTGTTACACAACCCAATAAATTATTATTGAATTCATATTTTGGAAATCCAACCGTTGGATTACATTTTCTATATGTTCTTAAAATTCATGCCAATTTTCATGTTAATTAGGTGTAATTTGTCATTTAATCTTTAAACTCATCTATTATGCGTTAGTTTAAACTACAAAAACTTAAATTTAGACAATTGATTGATGACATGCCTATTAATCTTTGATCACCTTGAAATTTTGTAAGCATGAAAAACATATGAAGATAATGTAATCTAACGGTAGATTTGTCAAAATTCACATTGAATTAAGAAATATAGGTCTGGGTTCAGATTACACCTGGTGTAACTCTAAAAAGTGTTACACCACCCAATAAATTATTATTGAATTTATATTTTGAAAATTCAACCGTTGGATTACATGTTCTATTTGTTCTTAACATGCATGCCAATTATCCTGCCAATCGGGTGTAATTTACACATTATTATCCATTTAACTAAATAAATCTAACCCAAACCTAACTCAACCAAATTATTATGGGTAAACTCCAACCCACTCAATTACCCAATTATCAAAATTACCAAATTGCCTCTAAAACTTGCAAATAACCAAAGTACTCCTAAAATCCTCTAAAATTGCCAAAATGCACCCTAAGCCTAAAAAATGACCGAAATACCTCTAAAATCATAAATTACCAAAATACCCCTAAAACTTAAAACATTACCAAAATATCCCCCGAAACTAAAAAAATACCAAAATTCACCCTAAAGCTAAGAAATAATTGAAATACCCTTGGAACCTTCAAAATGACCAAAATACCCCTTGAAACTTAAAAATGACAAAAATACGTCCTAGATCTAAGAAATGACTGAAATACTTCCCAAAATTTAAACATTACCAAAATACCCTTGAAATATGAAAATTACCAAAATACCCCCTTAAACCTAAAAAATAACCAAAGATACTCTCAAAACCCAATAAAATGACCAAAATACCCCCTAAACCTAAAAAATGACCAAAATAGCCAGAAATTATAAAAATGAGTATTTTTGTCATTTAGGGGTATTTTGGTAATTTTTAGGTTTGAGGGCATTTCGATCATCTTTTAGGTTTAGGGTGTATTTTTATGATCGTATAGGTTTGAGGGCCATTTTTGTCATTTTATAGGTTTCAGGGGTATTTTGGTCATTTTTGAAGTTTTTGGGGGTATTTTGGTTATTTTTTTAGGATTATGAGTATTTTGGTAATTTTAAAGCATTAAGGCTATTTTGGTCAGTTTTTAGGTTTCAAAGCTATTTAGGTTATTTTTTGAGAATGTGGGTGCTATTTTGGTAATTTTTTGTTTTAGGGGTATTTTGGCCAAATTTTAGGTTTCGAGGGGTAATTTTTTAGGTTTTGTGTGTACTTTGGTCATTTTTTAGGATTAGAGTATTTCGGTCATTTATGAGGTTTAGGGGATATTTTGGTAATTTTTAGTGATTTTTTTAGCATATTTGGTGATTTTGGGGGTATTTTAGTAATTTTTTAGGTTATTTTATGGGTATTTTTCTCATTTTAGATATTTAGAGATATTTTGGTCATTTTAGTGGGTTTTTAGCATAATTGGTGATTTTAGAGATTGTAGGAATATTTTAGTCATTTTAAAGGTTTCATGGGTATTTTGCATATTTTAGAGATTTTGAGGATATATTGGCTATTTTGGTGGATTTTGAGCATATTTGTTGATTTTATAAAAATTAGCTTTGGGTAGGGTATGGATATCTATAGATAAACAAACCGGGTATATATGGGTATACCCTGCCCATGGCAATCCTTAATTATTTGTAAACAATAGGTGACAAACACTTATTTTGTCACCAAAAACACCTCCATCTTAATATTAGATGATGAATTTGGAATTTCATCACCTCTGGTTAGTCTTTGGTTGAACAATAGGTGACAAAAATTTATTTCGTCACCAAAAACACCTACATCCTAATATTGGGTGACGAATTTAAAATTTCGTCACCTCTGGTAAGTTTTTGGTGACGCAAATATTTCGTCACCCTAGGTTTGCCTTTTTTTCATGACCTATAGTGACAAAATAAATATTTCGTCACCAATTTGTACATCTTTGGTGACGAAATATTAATTTCGTCACCAATTGATACATCTTTGGTGACGAAATATTGATTTCGTCACCAATTTTAATATTTTTATAATATTTGGTGACGAATTCTTCTTTTCCTCACTAAATGTTATCATTTGGTGATGAAATTGTTTATCCTCACTAGATTTCGTCACCATAGCCCACTTTTGTTGTAGTGTATAAAAGCTTTATTTTTATATATAGAAGTTTGATAATATCTTAGAGGTTAGACTTTAATGTAAATCATGAGATGGCAAGTACACTTTATCTAAGCGGCATGTTGTTGGTTCAAGTTCAAAGATTAAAAGGGTCATTTGGTATAGGAGTTTAAATACATGTTTTCAGTTTTTAAACAATATTACACACATTTTTACACACTTTTTTACTCACACATATTTTCATAAAACACAAACAATATTACTAGAATAACGTTACCAAATGATCCCTAAACTCTCTAAAAGTTGGTGATAAGAATGTCTATCAATTATTGTTATTGGTTTGAGTTCGAGAAATAAACTCTCTAAGAATTAGAAATAAAGATGTCTATCAATCTTTTGTTTTAATTTTGTAAAAGTAGATTCTCTAAAATAAAAATTAAACTAAAATAAATAAATAAATTTGTAAAAGTAAAAGCCTTATGCGCATTGCATGCCAACTTTAAAAGTTTATATTATTGTATTGTAATTTAATTTTTCATTTAATGCAACGCTGGTTTTCCATAAGGAACTAGCAAAACATTTTCAGATTTTATTTTATTATTATTTTTCTTTTGTGGAACTTAACTTTTTGAGAACAAGACAAAATCTTTTTAGTTAGAACTTAAAAGAAAGTGTTGCTTTCGTTCCAATGATGGCAACTTCAGAACCAATAAACATAGAGAAGAATTAGAAGGGGCCACCTAGCTAGCAAATAAAAAGGAAAAAAAAAACATAAACAAAAGATTTATATGCAATTTACGGTCTTAAAAACCGTCATCTACATTTATATTTTTTTGAATAATAATAGAGTTGACGTGTGTTAGTGCATGTTATTGTCTCCACCTAAACTCAATCATTGAGAGTATAGCGTATAGGATTGCTCGAGCGTTTATCATTACTTGAACCTGTAACTCCCTCATTCACATGAACCATGTCATACATGGTGTGGAATTGCTTGAGTAACAGTAAAACTCGAACTTATAATTTTTACACTTGTAAATACGACAGATCACAAAAACTATCTACCACAAAAGCCATGAACTCATGTGGTTTTTTTTTTTTTTTTTTCTCAGAATACTAATACATCTGCAACTTGGGAGCATATATGCGGCTAGCGCATAGCAGGTGTGGGCCACTTGTTCCACTATGTGGCTGCAATTTATGGTGTGAAACTGTGGAATATCCGAATATGGGTTTGTGAAGAAGTGTACCTACTAGTCAGAACTGGCTGGCTAGCCAGTAACAAATTATGGACGACAGCATTTCAATTAATCTTTTAGCAATCCACTTTTACGGTGCTGTGACTGTGATTGGTTAGTAGTTTATTCACGCGTAAGAATATGCATATTATATATAATCTGTCTGGTCCATGTTTCGTGCTTCCCTGTCGTGGGCTCACCTTGTTGGACTCAGCGGGTCAAGGTAGATATGATCGTACAGTCTGAAATCTCGGATCTAGATTTCGTGTCATTCCATTTGGTAACAACTTTCTACTCTTTAAGGTTATAATCCAAATCTCTAGATGAATGTGTTGTTTATGCACCACATTGCAAAGCACAACAATGGTCATTCCTTGGTAGCCTCTCTCTCACTGGGATTTCCGTTCATTCGGGGAGACACTACTGAGAAAACAATATCGACTATTTTTAATAAAATTTTCAAAGAAAAAAGTTGTAATTCGATAATTATAAACAAGGAGGAAAACTTTGAATCATGAACTTTTTTGTTAAAAACATTAAAAGATGTTAGCTAAAGTACAAAATTTTGATCCAAAAAAAGAAAAAGAAAAACAAAAGCTCCCTTAATTTGATCTTGGGATGTTGTTTTCTGGTAAATAGACTTTGAATTCTATAAAATCTTTGATTTTACTAGCTAGTATGAGATTTGTGTAATTTTAGAAGACTTGATCAGTTGAGCTAAATTTGGTTTGAACTCATATTTTCAAAGATTGTTATTATGTTTCTTATAAAAATAAATAAATTTGGGACAATAATTTTATCCTATTTTGATATCAATCATTCTAAAAAAAAAAGTAAAAAGAATGAAGAGTTATTTTTTCCCCTAGGTAAAAAGTTTAAACAAATAATACTCATTATTTCAAAATATGAATTATATTGTAAATCAATTTTTCATTTTTTGTATCATGTATCATAAGCTACAAAAATAATACTTTATTAAAAAAAAAAGTTATATACATAAATTAAAGGTATATTTATTATAAAATATTTAATAAAGATATCTAAATAAATCAAATAAAGATATATTTATAACATTTAAATTCGTCAAAATCAAAATCGAAAGGGCTAATATATAATATATAAGTAAAAATAATTTTTTGCTCATCATAATATTCATCATCTTTCTTAATTAATCAGCTTTATCTCTCCATAGTCCAAGCCAATGTCATGTTACAAAATCGTATCCTCGTTGACTTCTTCTTGGTCATTTTCTTCATCATCATCTCTAACATTTTCTATCTATCTATGTTCTCTATTTCAATAACTTTTTCTTTACTTTTCTTATTCCCATTTAAGTTTATTGGACCTATAATCATAATAACAAAAGAAAAAGTTGTATTGTCATTCAATCAATAGTTTATTTACAATATAGTATAGAAATTTTCACTTTACGTATAAACTATACATATCTTTCTTTTGAAAGGATATGAAAAAAGAAAACGTTCTTGACATGTCATTTTATTTAACTTAGTTGAGTAGCCCAATAATTGTATGAAAACAAGTTCAACAACTTGTTGGATTCATTTCAAAGCATAAAATTTAGCAAAAGCGCACATGTTTATACATAGTTTAATGCATACGATTCATATAATGTAATATAATACGATTCATATATATAATACGTACTTATTTATCGTGTGATTCATGAGTATAACCAAATATATATCTATCATACACTTTTTTTTTTTCAATTCGATATAAATGATATGATACTATCAACTAATTCAATTCGATATAATACTTATTGGAAGAGAACTTTTTCTTATTTCTCTTCTACCATTAGATTTCAAACTATGAATTGATTTACACGCTTGAAATCACTTTGAAGCAATAAATATGACAAGTTCGATACAAATCTCAAGAGCACTCAGTGGGTGAAAAGAAGAAATATGTGAACAATTTTATATAGTTTTATCTAAAAAATCCAGCATTAATTAGTATATAATTATATAATTTTATATAGTAATTATGCAAATTTATATTGATACTATTTATTTTGTATTTTATTTTATTTATTTCAAGGATAAAGAAATGTGTTTGTTGTGTATATGAAAAAAATAATAATAATAATTATTAAAAATTAATATCTTAATGAAATAAAGTATAAAATAAATAATCTTGTAATATTTTGAAAAATGAGTATATTGACCAAAAATTTTACCCGTCTAGAACGATAAACAGGGGAAACCATTTGTCAAATTTTCTCGAAGCTACCTATCACTCTCTCGAAAACGATAAATGGGACAACGTCTATCTCGCCACATGCTTATCAACAAATTAGAGTAGTGGTAAGTAGTCAATGCCTCAATGGACCACATCTGCACTACGATCGATCACTCTTGTACTGTGCCTTTGGTAGTTTTCCCAGAGCCACATGGAGTTTCATCATGCCTCAGTGGACACCACTGATCACACCACTACTGCATTAATAATATTCCACAACTTTCTTGTGAACACTTAGACCCTCGATGTAACCAGGGAATCCCTTGAATGATACTGATGAAAAATATCTAATTATTTGTATTTTCTTCTCGCATCTCTTTGTAATATTCTTTTCCCAGTACTACAATGGTCAAGCAGCCCTTCATTCTACTACCAGTAGCTAGGGTTTGTGTTTTGTGTTATATCCAAAGTGGCTCGCCAGATAATCACTTAATGATGAAATTTACATAATCAATGCTGGAAATTTTGTTTGTACTTGAAAAAAAATATATAATGGACGGAAATGTATACAGAATCCGAAAGTGGAAGAGTGAGAGAATAGAGGTAAGTGATGAAGCAGTATCTCGTTGATTTGCTTGGATTCGTCCAGACGGCTCCTGTAAGTACTCTGACGAACCTGTGGAGGCAGGAATTTACTCAAGTGGTCACCGGTGTGGTGCCTGCCACAACGCCTCCGATGATAAAGTCAGTATTGAAGAAGATAATGATTGAAATACCAGAAAAAATGATTCAGGTGGTGATGTTGTTTTTTATGTACCTTGTATTGGTGTTGTGAGGGTTTTATATACCCTTGGGGATTGTAGCCGTTGGAGTGTTAATGACTCCCTGATAACGTCTCTGGTGGAGTTATGGACTTTAATGTGTTCCCGTCGGTTAGTCCAGCTGGTCCTATAACGGTTGGAGCTTTATTGGCAGCATTGAATGGCATTAATTCTTTTTGATGACGCAGATATTGGTCATGTTCGTCCGTGAAGGCAACTTCGTCTATAATTATACTCGTCAGTTACGTATTCGTCAGTACCATCAGATGCCCCCGGGCTTTACGGTCGTCAGTGACGATCGTGGAAGCCGAACAGTTTTTTTTTTTTTTTTTTGTCCTTTAGGATTTCGTGCCGTATTGAATGCGTTATGGCGGCGTTGCGTGGGTCGTGGCCACGTGGCGTGATGGGGTTGGAAAGGGACTGACCCTTGGGTTTCCCGCCGATTTTCGGTTTTCACCTCTATTTTGGCTTTTAAACTCATTTCTCTGCACTTTACTTTTTCATTTCCTTCCAAACTCCAGTTTTTCTCCTCTAAGCATCCTCCTCGCACGTTTCTTTGCTCCTTTTTGGTTCTTGGCTGTTGGGCTCTTTGCTGTCTCCGAGGTAAGCTTCTTCATTCTCTCTCTTTTTTCTTTTTTTTTTCTCTGCAAGTATCTGATTTTTGTTTTTCCTTTGTGGTTCTCCCTGTTTGTTTCTCTCTTCTTTCTGTGGGAATCTTAGTATTCTTCTTTGTAGACTGGAAGTTCATGGTTAGTAATTTAGAGGTTAGGGAAAACTGTCCTTCAATTTCTTTTCTTTTTGCTCGCTTAGGGGGGTCATTAGGTGTTTTCCCCAATTTGAGGGGCTTTGTTTCGGAGGGTAGCAGTTTAGGTGTTGTTTTGGGTGATTTATACCCATTGCTCCGAGAGTCCGTCGATTGGTTTGAAGATTTGGTGAAGAAGCTTAGGTTGATGTCAGAGGTTAGGTCTAGTGACCTCGATACTGGGTTGTCGTCTAGCGACGGTCCTATGGAGGGAGATACGGCCGTCTCGACTTTTAGAGAGGTTAGGGCTTTCCATGCCCTTGTGGAGCCGTGCGGATTAGATTCCGACGCCGTCAATCGGTTTAGGGATAGATTTCAATTTCCAGAGCGGGTCCGTGTTCGTCGCCCCACTGACGATGACAGGGCTTGCTCGTTTTTCCCCGGTGAAGTGTGCTTCTATGAGGCCGCTTTCACTTGTGGACTTAGGCTTCCCGTCCACCCATTTGTCATGGAGCTCCTGGCATATCTGGGGATTGCCCCCGGGCAACTTATGCCCAATTCGTGGAGAATAGTGGTCAACTGTATGGAAATATGGTTGGCCGCTAACGGGGACATGATTAAGGTAAACGAGCTCGTATATTTATACCGTCTAAAAGAGTCCAAAGAGTACGGGTATTACGAGCTAGTACCTTGGGAGAGAAGAACCAGGATTGTCAAGGGCTTACCTTCGTCCTTCAGATACTGGAAGTCCAGATTTGTGTTTGTGTCTGGGGACAATTTTGAGACTCCCTCCAGCCAGGACTGGGGTGAGATCCCCAGGTTGCTTCGTCGGTGGGGAACCCTGACCTTAGGTGCGTCAGTCTTCTTTCTCACCCTTTTTTTTTTTTATATTTTTGGGTGATTGCTGCTAATTTCCCTCGTCCTCGTGCAGCTAAACGAAGACCGAAGTTGAAAAGCAGGTACAAGGAGCGCGTTGAGGCGGCCATCACTTATTCCCAATCCATTGACAATTGGGACGACTTGGTAGACCCGAGGACACTCGCTTTCTACAACCTCGGCCCCGACCCGTCTTCCTACGTCTTACGAAGCCTTGATATCGAGGGAAAGAAGAGTAAGCTTCTAAGTTCGTCGGTCTTGACCCCGAGGCTGTACTTGTTCAATTTACTCTTTCTCTTACAAATTTTTCCCTTTTGCAGAGATGACGACGAAATTCAACAAGGGCATGTATGAAAAAATGAGGTCCAAGAAAGACGAACCCTTGTCGAGCCTCGGGAAGAAGGTGGTTCGAGTGAAGGGCAAGGTTACTTCCGTTACTCCGACAGTCTCGACCACACCCGTGGTTTCGGGTGCCGAGACGACGAGGACGGCTTCTCCAGCCACTTCGGTAGAAGAAATTCCGACACCCGCTTCCAAGAGGCCTCGCACATCGGACAAAGAAAAGGATGCCGCCGGATCGTCCTCGATTTGGGATGACGAGAAGTTGGCGACGGATCGGGCTCGTGGGGTAGTGAATGCCGAGGACCTGAAGGTGCTTTCAGGTTCGACTCCAGCTGAGTTGATGGGTCGTCATATCCATAAACTCGTCCAGGTAAATCGTTTGTTTCTCGTGACGCCTTTACACATAAGCCTCTCTCTTTCTTATTTATTCTTTTGCATGCCCCTTTTTTTTTTTCAGGTGTTGGGGGAAGCCGTCCATTTTTCAGCGGAGTATCAAGCTCAGGAGGCCAAGGTCGAGTCTTCGCTTTCTCGGATCAAAGTCCTGGAGATGGAGAACTCGAGGCTGAAGAGGGAGCTGATAACCGCGATGGAGGATGTTCACCAATACAAGGACGAGGTCAAAAAGCTGGGCGACGATCTTAAGGTTGAACAGCAGCTGGTTCTGGAAAAGGACGAGCAGCTCGCAGCCGCGAAGGAAAAAATCAAGGTCGTCGCCTCTAGGGCCATCGAGGGCTTCCAGCAGACTGAAGAGTACAACTCTGTGCTCTTCAGTTGGTACTTTAAGGGGTTTGAGCTCTTGAGGAGGTATTGCATCAAGCATCCTTCCGGGGTGGATCTGGAGGCGCTGGATATGGAGGAGGTCGACAAGGAGATCTCTGCTGACGAGGCTGCCCTAGCCGCCGCCGCCGAAGCCCCTGAGGACGTTCCTGATGCTCCCGTCATCGACGCCCCTGCCCTTGATGCCCCAGCTGGAGACGATGCCGACCCGGTGGTTTGAACCTGTAATCAAAAAGTTTTTATCACATGTATTTTTTTTATTTTTTTGAGGTGCCTGACATGTTTTTCAGGCTCAATTTCCTGGACAATTAGAAATTTTCATGTGTATTTTTATCCCAGTGTTTATGGGTTTTTTTTTTTTTGGAACAATGGCCTCAGGTTTTAGGCTTTTATAATATTACATCTACTTGGATATATTCTGTTATAAAAATAAATTTTTTTGTGTCCGTCAGTAATGTTCGCCCACTGGATGGGAACGTGATCACTTAAGCCTTCTCCTGTACTTAGGCGTTTTTCTTCTTCTCTTTTTTTTTTTTTTTTTTTTGCTTCGTCAATGATGTGTCTCCGTCTATGCGGGACCTCATTACTTAGACAAAAGTTCTTTGCTTTTGTGTTCGTCAGTAATGTACATCCGTCTAGGCGGAATCTTATTACTTGGACAAAAGTTCTTTGCTTTTGTGTTCGTCAGTAATGTACATCCGTCTAGGCGGAATCTTATTACTTGGACAAAAGTCTTTGCTTTTGTGTTCGTCAGTAATGTACATCCGTCTATGCGGAATCTTATTACTTGGACAAAAGTTCTTTGCTTTTGTGTTCGTCAGTAATGTACATCCGTCTAGGCGGAATCTTATTACTTGGACAAAAGTCTTTGCTTTTGTGTTCGTCAGTAATGTACATCCGTCTATGCGGAATCTTATTACTTGGACAAAAGTCTTTGCTTTTGTGTTCGTCAGTAATGTACATCCGTCTATGCGGAATCTTATTACTTGGACAAAAGTTCTTTGCTTTTGTGTTCGTCAGTAATGTACATCCGTCTATGCGGAATCTTATTACTTGGACAAAAGTTCTTTGCCTTTGTCTTCGTCAGTAATGTACATCCGTCTAGGCGGAATCTTATTACTTAGACATTTTTTTTTTTTTGACTCTCCGAGACTTGGTACCTGTATGAGCACATCATTTGAAAAATCATTTCATTAATTTTCAGTAATTAGTACATTCTTGATCTATGTCTGTTGGTGGTACTTCTTCAAGTTTTCTATGTTCCAAGGTCGCGGGAGTTTTTGTCCGTCCAGGGTCTCCAAGTGATAGCTGCCTTGTCGTGAGTAGTGCACGACCTTGTAAGGTCCTTCCCATGTTGGGCCAAGTTTCCCGTGGGCGGGGTCTCTAGTTGCAGTCGTCACCTTACGTAAGACGAGATCGCCAATTTCTAGTCTTCTGAGCCTGACCCTTTTGTTGTAGTATTCAGTCATCTTACGCTGGTACTTCAACGTCATGTTCGATGCCTTGTCCCTTACCTCGTCTAAGCAATCCAGATTGATTCGAAGCTGGTCGTCGTTATTCTCCTCGCGGAAGACTTCTCGCCGAGTGCTGGTCATACCCACCTCGACTGGGATTACTGCTTCAGTGCCATAAGTGAGCCTGAAGGGCGTCTCTCCCGTGGGGGTTCTTGCTGTCGTCCTGTAGGCCCACAAGACATTGGGCAATTCTTCTGGCCACGCGCCCTTAGCTTCGTCTAGTCGTGCTTTTATGATCTTGAGCAGTGTTCGATTAGTTACCTCCGTCTGTCCGTTAGACTGTGGGTGCCCAGGTGACGAGAACTTATTCTTGATACCCAGTCCCGAGCAAAAGTCTCTAAATCCCTGGCTGTCGAACTGTCGGCCATTGTCTGAAATGATCGTTTGTGGGATCCCGAACCTGCAAATTATGTTTCTCCACACGAAGCCGCGGATTCTTGCCTCTGTGATCGTTGCTATTGCTTCTGCTTCAACCCATTTAGTGAAGTAGTCGATAGCGACGAGCAAGAATCGTACTTGTCCTTTTCCCAACGGTAACGGACCGACGATGTCGATCCCCCATTGTGCAAATGGCCAGGGGGAGGTAATCGTTGTCATCTTCTCTGCTGGCAGCCTCTGGACGTTCCCGAACCTCTGGCACTTATCGCACCTCTTGACGAGCTCCATAGCGTCTTCCTGCATAGTTGGCCAGAAATACCCTGCTCTAATAACCTTACTTACCAAAGATCTGGGCCCGGCGTGGTCCCCGCATATCCCTTCGTGGATTTCGTGGAGGACGTACTTAGCTTCTTCCTCGTCGAGACACTTCAAATAAGGCAAGGAGAATCCTCTTTTGTATAAGGTATCATTCAAAATTGTGAATCTGGCTGCCCTTGCTTTAATCTTCCTGGCCTCCATTGAGTCATGAGGAAGATGTCCGTCTTGAAGATATGAGAGGATCGGTTCCATCCAACCACCCGTGTTCCGGATGGGGAATACCAGGACTTCCTCGATGCTAGGGTATTTCTGAATCTCCATGAGAATCTCCTTGTTCGTTGGTTCTTCTATAGACGAGGCCATTTTGGCGACCTCGTCTGCCTCTGCATTTTGGCTTCTCGGGATCCTGACGAAATTCAACTTGTCGAACCCACGAGCTAGATGCCTGATCAACTTGAGGTACTTCTGCATCCTTTCTTCCTTCGCCTCATACTCTTCCCTGATCTGCCCTATCGCTAGTTTCGAGTCACTCTGAATGAGCAAGTTCTTAATCCCGAGGGCATTGCCAAGTCTTAGTCCCGTCAGTATGCCTTCGTATTCAGCCTCGTTGTTGGTCGCCGGGAATTTTAATTGGACTCCATATTGGAGTTTTTCTCCATTGGGGGTGTTTATAATGATCCCTACTCCTCCCCTCTTTCGGGCTGACGATCCGTCAGTCTGAATCGTCCACTGTTCCGCCTCGTCCATGACATCACCATCGTCTGGGAAGGTGAATTCTGCTATGAAGTCCGCTAGAGCTTGCGCCTTGATGGCCGTTCTGGGATGGTATTCGATGTCGAACTGGCTGAGTTCGATTGCCCACTGGACCATTCTCCCAGCTGCTTCAGGCTTGCTCATGGATTTCCTGATGGGTTGATCCGTCATTACAAGGATAGGGTGTGCTTCGAAGTATGGTCGTAGCTTTCGCGAAGCCACTATTAGGGCGAAGACAATCTTCTCAATCCTGGGGTATTTAGTCTCTGCTCCTTGGAAGGCTTGGCTGACATAATAAACTGGGAGCTGCTTCTTGTCTTCTTCTCGGATTAAGGCAGCGCTGACAGCTGTGGACGAGGCTGCCAGGTATAAATAAAGGTTCTCTCCTGCTTTTGAGGGACTCAAGACGGGCGGGCTGCTCAAGTAGCGCTTGAGTTCTTGAAAGGCTGCCTCACACTCGTCAGTCCAGGCGAACGCTTGCTTCAACGTTTTGAAAAATGGGAGGCATTTGTCCGTCGCTTTAGAGACGAACCTATTCAGTGCAGCTATTCTTCCTGTGAGCTTTTGGACATCTTTGATGGTTTTGGGGGATGCCATGTCGAGTATCGCTTGCACCTTCTCCGGATTTGCTTCTATTCCCCTTTGGGATACCATGAACCCTAAGAACTTTCCCGAAGCTACCCCAAAAACACACTTACTAGGGTTGAGCTTCATCTGGTATCTTCGGAGGGTATTAAATGTCTCTCCCAGGTCGTCCAGGTGAGTTAACTCTTCTTTGCTCTTGACGAGCATATCGTCCACATATACTTCCATATTTCTCCCAATTTGCTTGCTGAACATCTTGTTCACCAATCTTTGGTACGTTGCCCCTGCGTTCTTCAGTCCGAAGGGCATTACCTTATAGCAGTAGAGTCCTTGGCTTGTGATGAAGGCGGTTTTTTCCTGATCTTCCTCAGCCATCTTTATCTGGTTGTAACCTGAAAATGCGTCCATGAATGTTAGTAATTTATGTCCAGCCGTAGAGTCTACCAACTGATCTATCCTCGGCAGGGGAAAACTATCTTTCGGGCAGGCTTTGTTTAGGTCCGTGAAGTCTACACACATTCTCCATTTTCCATTTGCTTTCTTCACTAACACGACGTTGGCCAGCCATTCGGGATAATAAACTTCTCGGATGAAGCCTGCCTGTAATAATCTGTTAACTTCTTCCATGATTGCTTGGTTTCGTTCGGGGGCAAAGACCCGTCGTTTCTGCTGGACGGGTTTCTTCTCAGGATCTGTCTTCAACTCGTGCTGGATTACCTGGCATGGTATGCCCGGCATATCTTCGTGACTCCATGCAAATACGTCCAAATTTCCTTTAAGGAAACGGACGAGCTCATTCCTCATCTCGGGGCCTATAGTTGTACCTATTCTCGTCACCTTCGAGCTTTCCCCCTCAACGAGTTCTACCGTTTCTGGGGCTTCCATGTTGTCTTCTTTTTCTCTTTCAATCGTCCATGTGTGGTTTTCTCCTGCAGCCAACACGGCTTGGTAGCACTCTCTGGCTAAGACTTGATCTCCTTTTACCTCACCGACCCCTTCTTCAGTCGGGAATTTTATCTTTAGGCAGTAGGTGGACGTTGCTGCCCTCCATTGGTTGAGCGTGGGCCTTCCAATGATCACATTGTACGAAGAGGGGCAGTCTACAACCAGGAAGTCCAGATGACGAGTCTGCTGCTTCGGGTATGCGCCTATCGTGACTTTTAGTGTCACAATGCCCTTGGGGTATACCTGGTCGCCGCTAAAGCTGACGAGGGGGGACTCAAACGGACGCAATTTACCAGGGCCTAGTTTCAATTGTTGGAAGGCCGATAGGTACATAATGTCTGCAGAGCTACCGTTGTCGATGAGGATCCTTTTAGTATTGAACCCTTCAATTGTGAGTGCTATCACCAGCGGATCGTTATGGGGCTGCCTGACTCCCCTCGCGTCCTCTTCGCTGAAGAATATATCTTGGTTCGTCCGTCTGTGTTTCAATGGGGGTTCCATGTGGACGCTGTTTACTTGTCTCTGGTACGTTTTCTTGAGGGACCTATACGATCCCCCCATGAAAGGTCCTCCTGCTATCGTGCTTATTTCCCCGATCACTTCTTGTGGTTGAGATCGGCGACTCTCGTTTTTGGACGAGGGCTCTCGTTGGCTCGTGTCGCCCTCTCTGAACCTGCTGGATTCCCCCTTCTTGACAAACTTCTGAAGTTTTCCTTTCTGTATCAGTTCTTCTATCTGTCCCCTCAGATCTCGGCAATCTTCTGTGTAATGGCCGTGGTCCTTGTGGAATCGGCAGTACTTGCTCTTGTCCCGTACACTTGGTGACGAGTGCAGGGGCTTTGGCCACTTTAGGTGGTGTTGATCCTGGATCTGTGTCAAAATTTTGTCAACAGGCATGATTAGGGGTGTGAATTTTACCGGTCGTGGAGCTTTCTCGTCTTTCCGTCTGTCGGTGTCACCTCTCCGACGGCTCGGACGCTCCCTCTTTTGTCCCCTGCGTTCGTCTTCCTTCCTTCCTTCCGTCTTTAGCTTCCCCTCGTCTACGATGGCTGCCAGTGCGTCCTCAGCGTTCATGTACTTTTGAGCTTTCAGTAACATTTCTGCCATCGTCCGGGGCGGATTCTTTGCTAACGAGACGACGAATTCTCTGGACTTAAGCCCTGCCTTAAATGTCGTCAGCTGGACCTTATCGTCTGCATCGTCCACCTCTAGGGTCTCCCGAGTGAAGCGTTTCACATACGATCGCAAGGTCTCCCTCTCTCCTTGTTTAATAGTGAGTAGGTGATCCGCTGGTCTTTTGGGTCGTTGCCCCCCGACGAAATGGCGCAGGAAAGCACTACTTAACTGCTCAAAGTTATCGATGGACGAAGTGGGCAATCTTGTGAACCACTCTCGTCCAGCTCCCTTCAGCGTAGTTGGGAATGAACGACACATGATCTCGTCAGGAGGCTGTTGAAGGCCTAAGGTCGTCTTAAAGGTGTTAAGGTGATCTTGGGGGTCCTTGAGCCCGTCAAAAGGCTCAAGCTGAGGTAGCCGAAATTTTGCCGGTACCGGTCTTTCTAGGACTGCCATGGTAAAAGGAGAGTCCGTCGCTCTGACCATTTTATCCAGGCTTCGATCAGTCTTCTCTTTGATGGCGTTTCTTAATTCATCCATCTCCTTCCTCATTTCTTGGAGGATGTCAGAATGCTGCTCTTCTGGGGTTACCGTTCTCCGTCGGTCACTCCTCCCATGACTATCCCCTTCGTCTTCTTGAACAGCTCTTGACCGGTTCTCTTCTTGCTGTAACCTCTGTCTCATCTCCTGATTCTGTCTTGTAAGTTCTTCGACGGTGGCTGCGAGATTCCGGACTTGCTGTGCCAAGGCCGCTGAGTCCGGGTTGGATTCCATCTGGAGCTGGTGGGAACTGCGTTCTCGTTGTATGACAAAGTCGTTCCCACAGACGGCGCCAAACTGATGAAGCAGTATCTCGTTGATTTGCTTGGATTCGTCCAGACGGCTCCTGTAAGTACTCTGACGAACCTGTGGAGGCAGGAATTTACTCAAGTGGTCACCGGTGTGGTGCCTGCCACAACGCCTCCGATGATAAAGTCAGTATTGAAGAAGATAATGATTGAAATACCAGAAAAAATGATTCAGGTGGTGATGTTGTTTTTTATGTACCTTGTATTGGTGTTGTGAGGGTTTTATATACCCTTGGGGATTGTAGCCGTTGGAGTGTTAATGACTCCCTGATAACGTCTCTGGTGGAGTTATGGACTTTAATGTGTTCCCGTCGGTTAGTCCAGCTGGTCCTATAACGGTTGGAGCTTTATTGGCAGCATTGAATGGCATTAATTCTTTTTGATGACGCAGATATTGGTCATGTTCGTCCGTGAAGGCAACTTCGTCTATAATTATACTCGTCAGTTACGTATTCGTCAGTACCATCAGTAAGCATTTATAAGATAAATTATTTCTCAAAGTTAAAAATAAAGGATTTTATTAATGTGTACCTAAAAGCATACAATAATAAACTATTTTAGAAAAATTTCTATGAAAAAATAAAAAAATTATCAACTTTTTTTAACAATTTTTTCAATTCCTCATAAAATGTTTTCAAAAATAGATGATTAATATGTGCCCTAAGAGCACACATTAACCGGATTCAAAAATAAAAGTGGTCAAGTTTACTAGATTTTTTTTTACTCGATCTCTATAATAAGGGTTTGAGATCTTTAAAATGGATTTATGTTGGATTTGAGTTTGTTAAAATAAAAGGATGAGAATAAAATATTTAGAGAGCAAATGAGAAAACAGAAGCAGGAGAATTACATTATTTTTCAGGATTTTAGAACTTGAGTGCTCTGCTGTTAATGAGTTATATCAACTATGGTTTTTTAAAAAGTGATTTTTGGAATTTGGCTTTCTATACAAATTTGGTAGATTATATATTGAAAGATAGAAAATATCTTGGATGGTGTCCCAATAATTTAAAACCTGTTTTTTTTTTTTTTTGATAGGGAATTTAAAACCTGTTATCCCAATATATTATTGTCACTCAAATTTATTTAATAATTTTAACGAATAGGACGGTAAGCACAAATATATATATATATATATATATATATATATATATATATATATATATAGCTTTATTAAATTATCCCATGCATTACAAAAAACTTCCAATAATGTACATGAAATCTCAACCAAAACAATGGAATCATGTTTTGTCCTCTTGAATGTACTACAAAAATTACTTTTGACAAGAAAAAAACAAAATCTTATAATAATGAGCACGATTTATGCCATTTTTCATCATCAACCAAATATCTTGGTATAACCCAATTTATCTAACGATGAAGCATAATTTTCCATCTAGTTCCTACAGATTGGTGACTCTGTTTTTGCTTGGTTATACTAGGATTTTACATTTTTTGGAATTTTTCATTGGAGAGGTCAAATGAGAGAAGGTACTCTTGTTCAGAACATTCGGAGAAACAATCAACCAATAGAATGCTTCACCATTTAACCAATATGATATCCTGCCATTCTAACTCTTTTCCAAGAAGCCATTTCATGGTTGTAGATCTTGATTTCGACCCAATGAAGACCGGTTTTATACTCAAATTTTGAATTCTTCTTCACTCAATATCGTACTCAAATGCAAATCTTGATGATGATACCATGAAACCAACTAATTTATTAAGACAGTCAATTGACATGTTTTATACTTCTCAATTCTTGGATTCCACAATGTCATTGATTCCGCATTATATATGAACGCTACTCCATGACAACTATTGACAATGTTTGGGGTTGGAAGTGGCAATGTAAGAACCTCCTTTTAAAGTTTTGGACATTATACCAACATAGCTTAGTTTTACACAAAGTGCGTGCGTTTTATAAAAGAATTTTCTAGGTTGTTATTAGTTTCCTCCAATATTTCAATAATTTTCCTTGTAAAAATTTGTAATCTTTAGTATTCTATTTTATATACAAAATAGAAAAACAATAAAAAGTGGTCTACTGATTTCATCACACTATATGTGTTTACAAATTTGAAAATTGCATGATATAGTGACTAATATTGATAGACATGCTTCATTTCTATTCAAGAATGCAAATATCATATTGATAAAATAAGAATACAGATATCCTTCGATTATTATTTTTTACATTCTTGATTGTATATTATTAATTTTGTTTTTAATTTATTGGATTTTTTTAATTGTTGCAAAAAACACTGAATTTCATAAAAATCTTAGAGCTACATCAAATTTCACTATACTTAAATAATAAATATATACCACTTAAATAATTAATATAACAAAATAATATATGTATCCTATAAGGAGTTAAGAGCCCAGTTTGCCTCACACTTTATCGGGGGACATAGGTACAAGAAGTCAACTGCATGTTTGATGAACATTAAGCAACGGGAGGATGAGACGCTAAGGTCTTATATCACCCATTTCAACAAGGAGGCCCTCTCGATTGATGAAGCTGACAACAAGATACTCGTGGCTACATTCACCAATGGGTTAAGGAAGGGGAAGTTTTTGTTTTCCCTATATAAGAACGACTCGAAAACCATGTCAGATGTACTTAATAGGGCTACCAAATACATGAACGCGGAAGACACGCTGCTTACATGAGAGGAGAAGCCTAGGAAGAGAGAAAGACAAGAAGAAACATGACAGGAAAGAGGATGGAAGGCCACAAGGACAGGAGACGGGCGAGAGGATAGACACTCCAAACCCCCTACTGAACGTCCCTATCAATCAGGTACTTATGCTGATCAAAGATGAAGGATCCCTGGTGTTTCTTGGCAAGCTAAAAGGTGACCCCAGCAAGAGGTCCAGAGACAAGTACTGCCGCTTCCATCGAGACCATGGCCACAATACGTTCGACTGCTACGATTTGAAGTAGCAGATAAAAGCCTTGATTAGACAAGGAAAGTTGCAGAAGTTCCTTAGCAAAGACAGGACGGACCAACCACAAGAGCAAGGCCTCCGAAGGGAGAACGAGCGTCCCAAGCCACCTAAAGGAGACAAAAGGATGATCGTGGAGGGTGGCACCACGACTTCCTGTTCAACCAGGAAGGTGCGCAAGACCTATCTCTGGATGGTTCAGAATTTCCAGCTGACAGGTTGGGTTCCGAAGATGGCACGCATCAATAACCCATTAATTGGGTTCATAAAGGAGGATGCTCGACGTCTCCATCATCCGTATGATGACGCGCTTGTGGTGAGCATACGAATTGGTGACTACAACACCCACAGGGTCCAAGTGGACAATGGTAGCTTCGCCGATATACTCTACTACCCAGCCTTCCAGCAGATGAGGATTGGGATAGAACGGTTGATTCCAATTGATGCAACACTCGTTGGATTCGGAGGAACTAGAGTGTACCCACTCGAAGCGGTCACCTTGCCCGTCACCGTCGGCGATTACCCTCAACAGATCACCAGGAATGTCACATTCCTGGTAGTAGACTGTTCATCTGCTTACAACGCCATCCTGGGCTACCCTACCCTTAATTGGTGGAAGGCCGTAACCTCTATTTACCACCTGATGATCAAGTTCCCACCGAGTATGGTGTAGGAGAGGTACGGGGAGACCAAGTAGCAGCATGCGAGTGCTACATCGCCATGCTAGAGATGGACGACCATTTACTGACGATATGCATAGAAGAACATTGAACGAGGGCAGAACCAGTCGAAAGTTGGAAGAGGTACTTCTTGATGATTCTATGCCCGAGAGAACGACAAGAATATGTACTCTTGCTAGCCCACCAGTCCGTCAGGAACTGATATCATTTTTAAGAAAGAACTAGGACATCTTTGCTTGGAGCCACAAGGACATGCCCAAAATCAGTCTTTCAATCATGGTCCACAAACTGAATGTATTGCCCACCTTTTCTCCCATCCGTTAGAAGAAACAGGTATTTTCTCCAGAATGAGAGAAGGCCATCGCAGAAGAGGTTCGTAAGTTGCAAGAAGCAAGGCTATATGAGAAGTATACTATCCCGACTGGCTGACCAACGTGGTGATGGTAAAAAAGGCCAACGAGAAGTGGAGAATGTGCGTAGATTTTACAAATTTGAACAAGGCATGCCCCAAAGATAGCTACTCGCTTCCCCGGATTAATATCATGGTGGACTCAACGACAAGACATTAGCTGTTGAGTTTCATGGAAGCATTTTTTGGTTACAACCAGATCAAGTTAGACGAAGCTAACTAGGAGAAGACTTCTTTCGTCACTAGCTAGGGTCTTTTCTATTATAGAGTAATGCCATTCAGACTTAAGAACGCAGGTGCCACGTACCAGAGGTTGATGAACAAGATGTTTGCGCATCAGATTGGGAGGAACGTCCAAGTATACATGGACGACATGTTGATAAAAAGCATACAGGAGGACGACCACCTGGACAACCTCAATGAGACTTTTGAAACCCTTTGCCACTATAACATGAAGCTGAATCCGAACAAGTGTGCATTCAGAGTGACGGCAGGAAAATTCCTGGGATTCATGGTATCCTAAAGGGGTATTGAGGTTAACCCAAACAAGATACGAGCCATCTTAGAGTTAGCTCCACCAAAAACCATAAAGGAGGTACAAAGTGTGAACGGTAAGGTCACTGCATTAAATAGGTTAGTTTCAAGAGCAACGGATAAGTGCTTGCCCTTCTTCTACACATTAAAAAAGGCCTTTGAGTGGACGACTGAGTGTCAGCGCACATTCGAGGATCTAAAGGCATATCTTTCTTCCCCACTTTATAGAGCCCATCCAAACTCAAAGAGGAGTTGTCTCTCTACTTAGCCGTCTCCTTGGCCGCTGTCAGCACAACCTTAGTCAGGGAAGATAACGGGGTGCAAAAGCCTGTATACTTTACGAGCCAAGCACTCCGAGGCGCAGAAGAGAGGTACCCCTATAGAGAAGCTCGCTTTCGCGTTGGTAATTATAGCACAAAAGCTCAAACCATACTTTTAGGCCCACACTATTGTTGTCTTGACAGACAAACCCCTACGGAAAGCAATGAGCAGTTCGGAGGTAGTTGGACGGATGGCGCTATGGGCGATTGAGCTGAGTGAGTTTGACACACAGTATCGCCCGCATACAGCCGTAAAAGGACAAGTTATTGCCAATTTCAATGCAGAATTCACCCACACGAATGAGCAGGGGGCAGGAGAGAACCCCTAATGGATGGCCCACACGGACGGGTCGTAAAATAAACATGCAGGAGGAGTTGGTGTAGTACTCCGTAGCCTAGAAGGAGACGAGGTCAAGTGCATGGTTCGACTTGACTTCTCCACAACAAACAATGAAGCCGAGTACGAAGCTCTGATAGCAGGACTAGATCTCACATAAGCAGCACGAGCCACGAATGTGATCGTGCATTGCGACTCAAAAGTGGTCATCAGTCAGGTTAACGGCGGTTACGAGTGTAGAGGGGAACGGATGAAGGAGTACCTTAAACAAGTGAAGAGTTGGATGAACAACCTCAATGCAAAGTTCGTTCAAATCCTAAATGAGGAGAATGAGCGAGACGACCATCTTGCCAAGGTGGCATCAGTAGAGCATATGTCTTTTCCAAGTCAGGTACTCCTCTTTATTTAGTTTTCACTTGTGATAAACACAGTCAATGTGCAGGAGATAGGTTCCGAGAATAACTAGACGACACCAATTACCTCCTACCTAAAGAACGACATGCTACCGAACAATAAGGAAGCTGCAAGGAAGTTGAAGGTCTATGATGCACAATTCGTACTAATCAAAGATATCTTATACAAGAGAGGTTTCTCCAAGCCATACCTGAGGTGCCTTATCCCGGAGGAAGTAGACTATGCCATGCAAGAAGTTCATGAAGGAATCTGCAAAAACCACTCTGGATCTCGATCGTTGGTGCACAAGCTAATCCGCGCAGGATATTATTGGCCCATTATGCAGAAGGATGCCCTTGCATACGTCAAAAATTGCGACAAGTGTCAAAGGTTCCGCCACATAATTCGACAACCTACAGAGGACCTCACCCCAATGAAGGCCCCATGGCCCTTTGCTTAGTGGGGTTTGGACATCATGGGTCCGTTCCTGACGGCTATTCAGCAGAGTAAATTCCTGGTGGTCGGTATAGATTATTTCACCAAGTGGGTAAAAGCGGAAGCCTTGGCTACTATCATAGAGAAGAATATACATGGTTTCATATGGAGAAACATCATTTGTAGGTACGGTATCCCTAGAGTGCTGGTCTCAAACAACGGGAAACAGTTCAATAATGATGCATTCAAGGACTTCTGCCTACAGCTTAATATCAAGAACCACTACTCGTCACCCGCTCACCCTCAAGGCAATGGGCAAGTTGAAGTCACAAACCGATCCTTGCTAAAAATCATCAAGACCCAGCTCGAAGGGGCAAAGGTTATCTAGTCGGAAGAATTGCCAAGCGTACTATAGGCGTACAGGACGACGACAAGAATGCCCACAGGAGAGACACCACTTCGACTTACGTATGGAAGTGAAACAGTCATCCCAACTGAAGTGGGACTCACAAGCTACAGAGTGGCGAACCATGATGAGGAAAAGAATGACGATGCATTACGCCTGCAGCTTGACATGATGGATGAACGGTTGAACAAAGGTTAGCACAATACCAAAACCTCATGGCTAGACACTACAACTCCCGGGTGAAACACAGGGACTTCCAGGTTGGGGACCTCGTCTTAAGGAAAGTAACGGGTGCTACAAAAGACCCATCGTAGGGGAAGTTAGGGCCCAATTGGGAAAGACCATATAGGATCAAATCATGGCATAGAAAGGGCACCTACCACCTCAAGACATTGGACGGGCAAAAGCTACATCACCCATGGAACGTGGAACACCTAAAGAAGTACTACCAGTAGACAAAGATCACAAGCGACGATACTCCTCAGCGACGACACTCCTCATTTTCTAGTTTATTTCTTTTTTAGTTTTTACTATCTATAGTACTTTTTGTGGCCCAAAGGGTAATTTTCTTATTTTCAAAAGGACAATTTCTACTTGCATATTTATCACAATAAGAGGAGTTATTCAAAACATGTTGTATGTGCATGTGCAGAATTATATTTATCTTGTCCATAAAGTGGACAGATCATCCTAAAAGGATGAGTTTTAATCACTAAGTCCACAAAAGTGGACGGGTTCATCCTGAAGGAATGAGCTATACTTATTAAGTCCACAAAAGTGGATGGGTTCATCCAAAAAGGATGTGCTATGTCTATCAAGTCCATAAAGTTGACGGATCATCCTAAAAGGATGAGTTTTAATCACTAAGTCCACAAAAGTGGATGAGTTCACCCAAAAGGGATGTGCTATGTCTATCAAGTCCATAAAGTGGACAGATCATCCTAAAAGGATGAGTTTTAATCACTAAGTCCACAAAAGTGGACGAGTTCATCTTGAAGGGATGAGCTATACTTATTAAGTCCACAAAAGTGGACAGGTTCATCCAAAAGGGATGTGCTATGTCTATCAAGTCCATAAAGGGGACGAATCATCCTAAAATGATGAGTTTTGTTCACTAAGTCCAAAAAAGTGGACGGGTTCAACCGTTGAACACAAAGTAGACGAATATATGGCAAACATATATTAACAAATGCATGATCAAAATACCAATATATTATAAAAAGCCCAGTAAAAGGGCAAATGTCGACATGTTGGGCCTAAAAAACAATAGGTGACGGTAAAATAAAAACATTGTTCTACAAAGAGACTTTTACATACAAAAAGATAGAAAGAAAATTTAAGTCTAAACTAAGAAAAGACAAATTTAGGTCTAGTCGGTAGGGTTTTCTCTGTCCTTGGTCGTCTAGTCCACCTCGAGTAGACAAGCGTTATCACTGACGAGGGTGGCTCGATCTGTTGGAGCCGTCTCCTCTTCACCTTGGGGGTTAGGGACAGTGTCATCATTGAACAGCTCGTTGGTGCTTTCAGAGTAGACGGGTTGGGCTGGTGTTTAGGCTGGGGGTCGATGGAGATGTGAGAAAGATCCAAGTTAGGATAGGACGCCTTCACCTAACGGAAGCAGTCGTAAAAAATGTCAACAAATGAGCTGCCGAGCTCCGCCAGGAGGGCATCGGAGTCACGATACTCTTGTATCGCATCCTCCTTAGCCTGATGGAGCTAGTCTTTGGTGTCTGTGATTTCCTTTTCCTTGTCCTCAAGGACCTTTCTCAACACCTCTGTCTATTTCTCCAGTTCGCCCCTAAGCTGCTCAAATGCCTCAAGTTTTCTCTCTTGGACTTCCTTTCAGGCCTATAACTCCTCTAGATCCACTGCCGTCGCCTTTGCCGGTGACTTGACCCGTTCCAAGGCTGTCTCATGGGAAAGGCAACAGTCCATTAGACCCTTCATCATCACTAAGCCCTGCAAAACCAAAAAAGGGATTAAAAGGGAGATGGAGACAATTTTGACAAGCAAAAGGAAATGGAAGAAAAAAAACTTGCCTGTACAACGCTGAAGAGGCCCGTCTCCCCCATCGCCTTCATCGCATGATTACTCAAGTCCTCATAATCTTCCACCTTGATGATGGACAAAAGCTGCTCAAGGGCTTACTAAGGGTCCTCGCGGAGGAGGACTGGTGGCTTTGGGGCGACGGGGACCTGACCAGTCATCAAACCTTTGCCCTTTCCTGGACCAAGAAGCCTAGCCGTCTTCTTTGTCTCAGCTTTCACCCCGACGGCTAACTCTGCTACCTTGGGCTTTTTAGGGGGACGGTCAAACTTCTCAGAAGGTCTTTTCTTTGACGGAGGAACTTAAGTGACGGGCTTAGAGGGCAAGGTGCCCTTCTGTTTCTTCTTCGCAGCAACCTGCTACTTTATGTAAGCTCTCCTTTTGCCTTCCTCCATTTCTATATTAATGTAGACGGAAAGAAAGAGTTAGGAAAATTACAATTAGAAAGAAAATTCTACAAAGAGAGACGGGCTTACGTTTGTGGGTCTGATCGTTGTAGCGACGGGTAGCTTCACTAGGTTTGAGACCGTCGCGATATCAATGGATTGTCTCCAAGATGACGAGCTTAGCCTACGTCCTTTTCTTCAATATAATTGCAAAAATTTTCTCCAAGAAGCTCCACTGCTCCAAGGTCACTTGTGGATGGTCTCGGGCTGCAAAGAAAGGGACGGTTAGACGAGAGACGATAAATAAAAGATGTAATTTAAAGAGGAAGGATTCTCACCAAATGGAGGCATTATGGCCCAAGTTTTTTCTACGGGCATGAACTCTTGATCGTTAGGGTGACACATCCAGTCGTCACCCTGCATAAAGAAGTAACGACTCTTCCAGTTCTTGTTAGAGTCTGGAGTGTCGCACACCAGCCTAAGTACAGGCTTCCTTGGTAGGAAGTTTTACATACCTTTAGACTGGGTGATCTCTAACGGATGGTAATAGTGGAAGAACTCCTCCACCATCATCTTTCGCTCCTCATCGCTCAAGACTCCATATAGAACTTCAACACCAAGGAACACCCTTCAAGCGTTTGGAGAGATCAGGGTGACGACAACTCCAAGGTATTGAAGAAGGCGATGGTGAAGAGCACTTAGTGGAAACCGAAGTCCCGCTTTAAACATTTGCTCATAAACATCGACGTCTTTGACCTCATCATAGTAACATTTTTCAGACTTGCGAGGTAGATGGATGGGTATGTTGGCAAGGATCTAGTACCTCTCCCTAAGGGTTTCAAAATTTCTTTACTTGACGGATGAATTAAAATCATTCACCATCCACAATGGAAGGAGGATGAACTCCCTAAGGCCATCTAGACCTATGACAAAATAGATGGGAGGATCAACGTAGATGATGTTGGAACTATTTGAATCGCCACCTAAGCCTCCCTCTGATCCGACCATGTCCACATCATTATCCTCCTTCAAAGGAGAATTGGTAGATGGATCCCTTTCATCATAAGATGTGTCGGGGTCATCATGACCAGGCGAGTACACCTCATTGTAGCCCGCTCCTTCATGGACCCACGATTGATCACTCGACGCCTCACTAGACATCTGTCACCTACACGTGACGAGTAAACTCCTAAAACTCTCTACAGGTCTATGAAGATGATGGGCTAACAATATTTAAACTAAAAGATGAAATTAAAAATAAGTAAGAGGTTGTGGATGCTTATTGGTTGACGGTTCGAAGAAGAAATGGACACAGCAGAAGGACGAAATTGGTGAACGATCACCGAGAAGTGACAGAAAAAGCAAATCTGAAATAGGAACTAGACTGTATCACTCTAGCCCTGAAAATTTATGAAAAAGTGAAAATGAGAAGGGCAGGCAACAAATACATATAAAGGGAACGGCACGAAAGACGAAGGGACGCTTTAGTACGAACAATTAACCAATAGGAACATGCCACGTGCCTCTACTGCATTAAATGCACTAGGCTAGCCTGTCTAATTAGGACACATTTCCTAAAAATTTGTGTTAAATCGTTACTTTACGGGTTCGTCTAGAAACATGGGAACAGACCCATAGAGTGAGGGGGCAGCTAAAGAGGATAAAATTAAAATAGACGGTCAAATTTTACAGAAACAACCATGGACGACTACACTAGGTTGACAGACAAAAAGAGG
Source organism: Castanea sativa (assembly GCF_040712315.1). NCBI lineage: Eukaryota > Viridiplantae > Streptophyta > Magnoliopsida > Fagales > Fagaceae > Castanea > Castanea sativa. The sequence continues at coordinate 29,426,094 of NC_134016.1, read as the reverse complement.
AGGTAGCACGACGACATGTGTAGTAAGTGGACGGATTACCCTTGTTGGACGGACAGGGAGGTAGACGGATACAAAGTGGATGGTGGCAATGCCACGTGACACCCACATGGTTTAATTGGTCCTCAAGGAACTTCGAATGGAAATGACTTGTGCTCCATGATTAACCCTAGTCAATAGAATCTCTATATGGAAAGGATCTCATAAAATACGCGCATTTATGAGGATCTTCTTTGCATGAAAATATTCTTCTTTGCCAAAAAACCAAGGTCGATTCCACACTACTATAAAAACACAAAGCCCTCAGAGACCAAGGTACGCATAATTGACCCAAGCTCTAGCACTCTAGAGTTGTGAAAATTTTCTAACTTGGCATTTAGATGGTATTTGGTCAATACCACACCGGTACTTTTCGTAGGTTTTCTTCTTCTTTTTGTGTTGTGCAGGTTTTGTCTAGGGCACGTGAGGACTGTGTGACTTACTGACGATTTCTGGCATCATCAGTTCCACACTCATCTATAGCATAAAAACTCTACCATTCATCTAGCAAAATATATATATCCAAGGGTAGTAAACATATCACAAAACAATAGCATCAACAAGGCATCAACATCAAGCATATCCTAAACATCCAATCATAGCATCATGATATCAACCAAGCATATTCATCATGTTTATCAACCATATCATGCTCATCATCCAAATCGAATGCATGTTCATATAATTATGCATAACTTACCTCACTTACCTTGCTGCATCACAGCACCTATGCATCAATGTCTATTCAAGTTCTCATGAGTGTTTATATGGTTCATCAAAGTATAAACCCTAATTATCAATTTAATAATCAAAGCATGTGAAACATGTTATTCTACTGACCCTAGACCTAAGCATGTGAAAACTAGGCTCAACAAGACCTAAATAGAGGATTAAGACAAAGCAAAACAAATAAAATTGCAAGAACCCTAAATCTGGGTTTCTGGGCATGAGTATGCGTGCACATACATAGGGTATGCGTGTACATCCCAACTGTATGCGTACGCATACTTTAAGTATGCATACAGATGCATAAAGCATGCACGCACATACACGGACAAAAACATAGTTTTAAAGCAAGCTACAAAACGACAATCAAACAAGACCTAGCATGCTTCTTATATTTAAATCAACCCTTCATTCAAAACATGGTAAGACACAACAAAACAAAACCAAATAAATCAAATCATACTTCTAAATATGTATAACATGTAAATCAAATTTAGAACAACAAGAACATAAGTTATAAAAATCCAAATTAAGGAAGATCCATGAAAAGAGACTCACCTTGCTCATGATTTTTAATACTTGAATTGTTGTATTGTAATACTTTAAGATGATTTTATAATATTAGAAATTATTTTTTTAATCTTTTATGAGTTTTAATTTAATGTCTTCAAACTAAACTTTTATCATATATATATAAACAATTTGAGTGTGGCAGGATGGGTACCCTTGGGTATCCACTAGAACGGGTCATTTTGTACCCAGTTAATAAACTTAAGTCCCCAATCCCAATGATGAGCTTAACAAGTCTGCAAAAGGTAATTGAAGTTATTTTGATAGTTTTGCACCGGGTCAATAAACTCTAGTCCCTAGTCCCAATTATGAGTTTGACATGTCTACAAAAGGTGATTGAAGTTATTTTGATAGTTTGGAAGTAATCACAACTCAAAAGTGCTCAAATTGCTTTGAAAATGACGTTGAAAAATGACCCTGTTTTGACCATAACTTTCGATCCACAAATACTTTTTGGGTGTGATTTGTTTAATTGGAAAGTAGACATTCTAGGCTTCAATTTGAACACAAATTTTGCCTAATTTGGACATATATTATGTAAGTTATGATCGTTTGAAGTTGACCCAATTGAGTAGTAGAAATTAGCATTTTTTGGGAAGCATACATACGCATGAATCATGCATGAGTACACATGCACGAGCATGCATACACATATTGTGTTCTAAAACCTCAGAACTTCAGTTTTAGGGCCCAAAAATCATTCTTTGATTTGGACCGGCTCCTAGACCCTTGGAAACATCCAAAGACATCTAAAAGGCCTCGAAAACCCTAGTTTAAACATATAAATATAAATTTATGCCCCCAAACTCAAACCCAAGCTAGAGAGATACTCTTTTTTACTAGAAATATTCTAAAAACTCTTTTTTTCTTTGATATTTCTGCACATCAAGCATTGAGCACGTTTTTTGGTTCTTCAAAAACTCTCTCTACTACTTATTAGGGCAGAAACTACTTTCTAATCTAAATCAAACAATCTTTTCAAGAACATATTTTTATTTTGAGTTGTGATTATCTATGAACTATTGAATAACTTGATTCCCTTGATTATCATTCAATCTTATTGTGTAGGCACTGATCGAGAAGCTAGTTACATATCAACCAAGTTGTGTTCTGTAAGCAAGGTGAGTCTCTCTTCATGGTTCTTCCTTAATTTGAATTTTTATAACTTGTGTTCTTGCTATTTTTAATTTGATTTATTTGTTAGACATGCTTAGAAATATGTTTTTCTTTGTTTGATTTTGTTTTGCTATGTCTTACCATGTTTTGAATGAAGGATTGAACTAAATATTAAGAGCATGCTAGGTTTTGTTTTATTATTGTTCGTTGCTTGCCTTAAAACTGTGTTTCTAGGCATGTATACTTTATGCATGCATATGCATACTCAAGGCATGCGTACGCTTACTTGATGTATGCGCACTTCTACTCGTGCCCAAAAATGTAGATTTAGGGTTCTTGAAATTTTGTTTGTTTTGTTCTGTTTTAATCCTCTGTTTAGGTCTTATTAAGTTTAGCTTTCACATGTTTAGGTCTAGGGTTAATAGAATAACATGTTTCACATGCTTGGATTGATATAATGATGATTAGGGTTTATGCTTTGATGAACCACATGGACATTCATGAAAACTTGAACATGCATTTTGATTTGGATGATAAGCATGGTATGCTTGATTAATGAACATGATGAATATGCTTGATGATTAATACCTTGTTAATGTTATTGCCTTGTGATATATTTGCTGCCTTTGGATATATATGTGTTAGATGAAGGCCAAAATGGCCAAATACCACAGTTTACCAAAAAATATATATCAATCTACCACTGTTTTAGAAATATGTAGGAATCTACCACTAATTAGGATGAACTCAAGTTTCTAATAGTGCTCGAGTTCCCTGAACTCGAGTTCCACGAGTTTGCTACCATGGCATGGCTAAGCTAGAATTTTAATAATTAAAAAATGCCACCTTGAACTTAAGGTTATGAACCTCGAGTTTTGACTTGACAGTAGTCAAGTTTTATGGACTCGAGTACCATGTAATTAACTACATAATACTTGATTTTAATAAACTCGAATACTGTGTAACTACATACCCGAGGTTATAACACTCGAGTAGCATGTTATATGCCCTGCCTCATCTACCACTCTCAGTCTCACTCTTAATGTCACTCTCACTCTCAGTCTCTCACTCATTCTTGCTCTTAGTCTCACATTCAAACTCAAACTCAATCTCAATCTCAATCTCACTCTCACTCTCCCTCTCGCTCTTAGTATCAGTCTCACTCTTAATCTCGCTCTCAGTCTTAGTCTCATTCTCAATCTCACTCTCCCTTTCGCTCTTGCTGTTGCGTTCATTCTCACTCTAACTCTTTCTCACTTGTGGACTTTGTTCTGACAACATTGTAGCCTTCCTGGTCATCAGGAATCCAAGTGAAATGGTGAAGCACCCATATTTGTCCAAGTTAATTCAAGGCAAATGTCGACGTTGACGATATCAAGTTCTTTAATTGGTGATCTGCATCTTCAGTTTCAAATCATAAGGTAAATACCCCCAATCTTTGTTTGACCATTTAGTTAGGATGGCTAAAACAATTTGAGGGTTAGGGTTATATATGTATTGTGGGGGAGGAAACAAAATGAGTTAGGGTTTTGAGTTTTGGGATTTGGGATTTTGGCCATTTGATAAATTGAATTACATAATGTTCATGAATTCAATGACTCTGTATTAAGACAAACTTCTATATACCCTAAATTAAAAAAATAAAATTTGACAATATAGGATACTAAAATGTTTAGTTTGTGAGTATTGGTTGTTTTTTTACCTATGGTTACATTCCTTTTATGTGTTTTTACTTGAGAAATATGGTTGGCTAGGGATATGAGATGAGCTTACTTTTGTTGTAATGAGTTTGGTTATGAGTGAAGTTTTTGTTTGGTATAACTAGTCTATTAGTAAATTGTGAAGTTGAAGGGTTGTTTGTTTGTTTTAATCAATTAAAGGTGATTGATTTATATAAATAAAAAAATGGCAGAGAAAGACAAATTGATGTATGATGATTTGGTTTGTATGAGATAAGTGTACTTTTTGTTGTAATGAGTTTTGTTATGTGTGAAGTTTTTATTTGGATGGTAAAGATCATTGTATATTGAGAATGTTAAATTATTAAAAAAGGATAAACATGTATATGACATTTTTATTTGTATGAAATTAGTTTACTTTTTATTTGTATTGAACTCAATTCTGTGAGACATTTTTGTTTGGTTTTCTAGAAAATTAGTCTATTATTAAATTGTAGAGTTGAAGATTTTTTATATTACCAAATATGGAGGAGTCTGGTTGCTAGGAATGTGAAATGGAAAAAAGAGGACAATGAGCTTATTTTGAGTAAGCTAAATTGTTGGGCTTAATTTCTATGTATGCAATTTTTACTTGGTTTAAAAAATTAGTTTGAAAATCAAAATGGCCTATGATGTATTTGTCTATGTATGGAGTTCAATATATATGTTTTGCATGCTGTACGCCTTTATTGAAAATTCATTGAGAATCTTGTTAGTACTATGAAAAACAAAAAATTGAATCAATAGTAAAAGGAAGTATAACCAGGTCTAAATGTATTTTATCTTTACTTTAAACTACAACTACTCTAATTTTCAAATCTATGAATTGCAATGATAAGTACATAATTGCAACCAATTCTTACATATAAATACCATAAAATTTCAGCAAGTTGTGACAATAACTTCCATGCTAGTATTTCCTTAGTCAGTATGTGCATGTTGCTACTTTTATACCTTAGTGGAATTGACTTTAGTACTTCAAATTAACTGTTCCATTCATGTCACCAATTACAACCATTTCTACAATAGTTGTATTATGATATTAATTTGGCATAACTACTATGTGTACTTGGCCAATAGTCACTTAATGGGCCATTAATCACCATTAATATATGCTAGATATGGACATGCATCCAGCAGGACCTCGTGTGCGTACTGTCCTGATGAGGCAGCTTGAGAATCATTCAAGTTGGCTTTGGGATGATCCTTTGGAAGGCGAGGTATGCACTTGTCCAAAATCATACTCAAGCTATGTACTACAAAGATTTATTATTATTATTGTTACATATCCAATTTTAAAAACATCCCTAGCATTGGCATTGAAGTTTGAAGCCTAATTATTATGTTGTTATTGAATACAACGTTGCTTTGTTTGCAAGAATTGCTAGGTGTACTAACTTGTCGTCACCGATTCAGTGGCGTGCCCGAAGGTAGGTTAGACCCATGGGTTGCCGCTTATATCACAAATGTGGGGTTAGATGGGCTACTTCAGGTCCAAGATATAGATCTTGATCTTGCATTGGTCATGACATTGGTGGAGAGATGGTGGCCGAAGGCACACTTATTCCGCTTGCCCCACGGTGAGATGACAAGCATGCTACAAGACATGAAAGTTAAAATGGGATTACCTATAGATGGCTTTTCGGTGGTGGGTGTTGGAAAATTTAGACCCCGGTTGATAGAATTAACAAGTTTTAAACCCAAGTTGTTAATTAGATTTTTTTTTTATGCATAAAACTTGTTAAAGTAAACAAACATCAATATCATGTCAAAATCATATGCAGTGGAAAAGTAAATAAGAAAGATATCATGACTTAGGAAAACCAATAAAACCAACCAGTTTCACAGTACAAAAACCTGGGGGGAAATCTTCCCGAAAAGTAATCCACTATAGTAAAGAGAAGTTTCAGATCTAGTACAAAACCTTTGTCCCTAGACTCTACAATCCTCGTAGATGAACTCACAGCAGAAACCTTCTACCACTTCAAAACCTCTTAACTCTTTAATATATAAATGCCACTCTTTGATGCACAAATCTCAGTACGTGACTAACTCCTTTGCACGAATCCCAATATGTGACTCACTCACCAACTTGACAAAGAAGAATGTTGGCTGCAAAGTTCTTCACTTCATCAATAATGAAGATCAAGAAGCACTTGGTTACAAAACCCTAAAGCGCAAAGACGCAGTAGCTTCTTTCAGAGAGAATAAGGCTTAGGTCACCTTTTGCATATGTTCTCCTTGTATTCTCTTATGTGACGTCCTCTAAAATAAGCCTTATATATGTCTAGGGTTGTGAGAAAAGAAACCCTACACAAATACAAAAGCTTGGCTCAAAAATCAGATCTGAAAATTTTGATTTCTGTAACCTCGATAGATACCTCGATAGATAGCTATCTGTCGAGCAGCTGTCCATAGGTGTCCAGCTATCTGTCCGCAAGTGTCCACAGGTGTCCAGCTATCTGTCCAGCTTTAGTAAACACATTTTCTTCACTTGTTTCTTGGTCCAATCTTCATGGCTTTAATACTAGACTTGAACAACATGTTCTTTAAAGTATTAAACACATCCTAGATCAATCCAAATACAAGTAAGGTGCGTTTTGTCAAATGATTAGTCAACTACATAAAATATGTCCTTAACAATCTCCCCTTTTGGCAGTCCATGACAAAACCACAACAAAAAAATGAACATATGAGAGAAGTCATAAATCACTCAACTTATACTCACTTGTTGAATACAATAAAATCTACCCTAACACACACTCTTGAAAAACTTTGCAAGAAGAGAGTTCATGGCATGGAAGACTTTGACAACCTGTATTTCTGAAATACTTTAAACAAAACACATCAAGGCATCTTTGTGTAAAGCAAAAATAATAGATTGCATACAAAATAAAGAAACATGTGTATAAAGAAAGAAGAGAAACAACACATGTAGAGGTAGGTGAATAAAACATACATCATCATCATATATATATAACACTTAATAAGCATCATGTATGTAAAAATTGTAACAAGACCTAAGGTACAAGAACAAGAAGCTAAAAGTAGCTCCTACAACAACAAGGAGGTAAGCACTCCCCCTAACAAGATGAAACACATCTCTCCTTTACAAAGGCATGTATTTCTCCCCCTAACATGTAGAATCTTTAAAAAGAAACCACATATTTCCACAATCTCTCTCTCTTTTTGTCACGATTGACAATGGGTACAAGAAGCTAGAAGCCTTCACTCGAGAAACATAAAGATGATAAAAAATGATCAAGGGGGCACAAAGAATCCATAAAAATGTACGAATGTAATGAAACACAATGCTATGGATGACAAGATAAAAGAAACATGCAAAACATGTGAAAAACAATGCATGCAGAGGATCTCGATGGATCGAGAGGTGTCGAGAAACTATCGAGCATACCTCGATGGATCGAACAGCTATCGAGAAGCTATTGAGGGGACAGAAACTTTTTAGATTGATCCACCTAACTATCGAGAGGTGTTAAGATTGTGATAAAAAATCAACTAATGATCTCGACAAATAAGTCAGGTATCGAGAGGTGTCGAGATGGCTTAAAACCAGTTTTTCAATAAGAGAAAAACATATATATGAATGCAATCAAACATGCAACTTACCCAATGAACCAACTAACATTTTAACCTCTTAAAACATCTCTTAATCAACAAAGAGAAGTATTTAGCTCCCAAAAACACACACACACACACACACACACACTAAACAAGTCTAACCAATTTTATATTTCAAAAACAAGTTGAGACAGTTTAGTGAGCATACATTAACACATGGAAACCTTGTGATGATCAAATCATATTGTACCTGCACATGTATCAAGAGTAGCAAAGAATATTGCGTGTTGTGTGTGAAAAATATCGCAAGATTGCATGAGTGTCTCAAGGTTATGATGATTATGAGAAAATCATTTTAACTCACACACAATCATAACTATTTGATGGGGACTATCACCTTTGAGGTACATCCTATAACTCCCACATCTCCTAAAAAACACGCTTGCAATCATATTTAAAGCATTTTTGTTCTTTTTATTTTTATTTTCTTTGCATATTTTCTTTTTATTAAGCAAACCATGTATAGGTATACAAAGGAGAGAGAAAAAAATACTCAATTATGTTAAGTTTTTAGACATTGCACTTTTGCTGTGCCGAAGCATACAAATGTCATTGACATTGCACTTTTGCTATGCTGAAGCATACAGATGTCATATCATGATTAGCGGGAAACATTGGTGAGATGGTTATTTATACATTTCTCTTAGAATTTTCTAGTCCTTCCCGTTAAAAAGAGTGATACGAGTGTTAAGTACAAGAGATCGCTTAACCTTACTCATCACAAACAAAGAGCCACAAAACTCACTTGCTTAGTTTGTGCATAATAATGCTCATCTAAGCTACAAGAGATACAAAGTTTAGAAAACTCTGTTTCAATGGCCATTTTAAGGTTCACAAGAATCGATGTACACAAACACACACTGTTTTTGTATTTTTCTAATTTTTCTCCTTTTTTATTTTTTTACTTTGAAAAAAAAAACAACCAAACAAAAACAGACAAACAACATGAAAGCATGAAAGAAAGATGCAAATGCATGAAGGCATGATTCCAAAAACAAATAAGAAATCAAGCAAAGAGAGTTCTACTATAGATAGAAAGAATTAAAGCAGAGGACAAACAAAAGAGACAATTAAGTCTTAAGATCCTTTATCACCTACACAGCACGAGTCTTTGACCGTGAAGATGAAAAGGCACGTGTCCTAGTATGACTACTAAAGGACATAGAAGAATTAAGATTCTTCTGAAATTGAGTTAAAAATCTCAAGACTGTTAATAACTCTCCAAACAAAGGTGTAAGTCCTTGAGAGGAAACTTGTGACCTTTTGGACACTTACTTTTGAGGATACAACTTAAAGCAATTAGGACAAATGTGTCCAGAAACACCACAATGGTGACAAACATAAGGTCTAGCAAAGGATTTAGAATTAACCAAAACAGTTTTGAATTTCATACCTTTATTACCTTTCTCGGATTGAGGCACAATGACAGTCCTTGATCCAGAAGTTGTGGAAGAGGAGGGACCGAAGGAGACAGCATATCCTAAGCCAGTCTTATCGGAACTAGGCTTTTGAGCACTCAAGACTTCTTCAAGCTTTGCACTAGACATCCTCTTTATTTGAGTTCTAGCTTAACTAAGCTCAACCTCAAGATTCTTGACCTTCTCTTCTAATGAGGTGCTCTTTACAATGAGAGTCTCAACTAACCTTGTAGTCTTATCCAGTTTGACTAACATATCAGCCTTTTCAGTTTTTACCTCATTAAGCTCTTTTCTACAAAGATGAGAAGTATTTTTAGATTTTATGAATTCAGTACATAGCTTATCATAGGCTTCCTAAAGGGTCATCTTCTTGGATACTTCATCATCAGAAGAATCATCATTGTCACTAGCACTCCCCATAATCACCTTATCGGTTGAGGCAGCAAAGGCCATAACATGACTACATTCATCCACATACTCATCAGAAAAGTCATTCTCAGTGTCACTCCAAGTAGCAATCAACCCATTATCTTCTGACTTCTTGGCCTTTTCCCTCATAAGGTAGTTTAGGCACTCTATCCTCATATGACCAAAACCCTTGCACTCATGGCATTGAAGGAGGGGCTTCTCATTCTTACCCTTCCTAAAGGATTTAGATTTCCTACGAGGTTTGCCCTTATCCTTTTTCCTAAACTGAAGAAGCTTGATAATCTCATCAGTTATGAAGGTTAGGCCCCCATCCTCATCCTCATCCTCATCTTCATCTTCATCTTTAGAGTCCTCAATCTCTTCCTCTATACCCTTAAGAGCCAAATTTTTAATCTTTCAACCTTTTCCCATTGAGCCTAATCCCATCTCATAGGTTTGGAGGTTCCCTACAAGCTCAGTCAAAGGAATTTGATCAAAGTCCTTTGCTTCTTCAATGGCAGTGATCTTGGCATGGAATCTTTCAAGTAAGGACCTAAGGATTTTCCTAATAATTTTGGATTCTGCTATAGACTCTCCAAGGTTGAAGGCAGAATTCACAATATCCTTGAGTTTAGCATAGAACTCATCAAAAGTATCATCCTCTTCCATCCTTATTTCTTCAAAGCTACTAGTGAGTCTTTGATACTTCATAGTCTTTACAGCCTTGGTACCTTCATAGGTAGTCTCAAGAATGGTCCATGCTTCCTTGGCAACTTCTGTGGATGATATTTTCTTGAATTCCTCATTGGTCACCCCACAAAACAAAACATTCAAGGCCCTACTGTTGAAATTTGCCGCTATGATTGTTGCATCATCCCAATCCACCGGCGATTCATTTGGCTTAATCCAGCCAACTTCAACAGCTTGCCATACCTATTCACCTAGAGCCTACAAGAAAACTTTCATACGAACTTTCCAATACGCATAATTAGTGCTATCAAATAAAGGAGGAATCATAAGAGATTGTCCACGATCCATGACAACGGGGGTCAAGGATCACACTCAGGAAATTAATTCAATCAGAGTGTACCCGCTCTGATACCACTTGTTGGAAAATTTAGACCCCGGTTGATAGAATTAACAAATTTTAAATCCAAATTGTTAATTATATTTTTTTTATGCATAAAACTTGTTAAAGAAAACAAACATCAATATCATGTCAAAATCATATGCAGCGGAAAAGTAAATAAGACAAGATATGATGACTCAGGAAAACCAAAGAAACCAACCAGTTTCACAGTAAAAAAACTTGGGGGGAAATCTTCCCGAAAAGTAATCCACTCTAGTAAAGAGAAGTTTCAGATCTAGTACAAAACCTTTGTCCTTAGACTCTACAATCCCTGTAGATGAACTCATAGCAGAAACCTTCTACCGCCTCAGAACCTCTGTACTTTTCAATATATGAATGCCACCCTTTGATGCACGGATCCCAGTACATGACTAACTCCTTTGCATGAATCCCAATACGTGACTCACTCACCAACTTGAGAAAGAAGAATGTTGGCTACAAAATTCTTCACTTTATCAATAATGAAGATCAAGAAGCACTTGGTTACAAAACCCTAAGGCGCAAAGGCGCAGTAGCTTCTTTCAGAGAGAATAAGGCTTAGGTCACCTTTTGCATATGTTCTCCTTGTATTCTCTTATGTGATGGCCTCTAAAATAAGCCTTATATATGTCTAGGGTTATGAGAAAAGAAACCCTACACAAATACAAAAGCTTGGCCCAAAAATCAGATCTGAAAATTTTGATTTCCATAACCTCGATAGATACCTCGATAGATAGCAGGTGTCAAGCCTCATTAAACCTCGATAGATAGCTATCTGTCGAGCAGCTGTCGAGCAGCTGTCCACAGGTGTCTGCAGCTGTCCACAGGTGTCCAGCTATCTGTCCGCAGGTGTCCGCAGGTATCTGTCCAGCTTTAGTAAACACCTTTTCTTCACTTGTTTCTTGGTCCAATCTTCATGGCTTTAATACTAGACTTGAACAACATGTTCTTTAAAGTATTAAGCACATCCTAGATCAATCCAAATACAAGTAAGGTGCGTTTTGTCAAAGGATTACCCAACTACATAAAATATGTCCTTAACAGTAGGGATCACCCATATATCGGACTAGGGCGACTTATGCCTCGATTTGCTAGGCCATAATCCTCCGGCCAAAAAACCCAGTGCTAATGACAACATGGTAGTGCTATGTGGGGCGAGGTTAAAAGCGTCTTGGCTCAATTTACATTTTACCAACCCTTTCCCAGCTGACGCCACTATGGACACAACATGGAGTCACCACCTAATTTTTGCAATGGTCTAGGAACCATATATATAACATCCTCTTAAGGAAGGATTTTTTGATCTTACTACCAAAGATATAGATTCGGAGTTAAGGTACGGTCTTGGAAGGTGTTAGGCACCCAAAACCGCCTAACCCTAAGGTTGGCTTCCCATCATTGTGTCTTATGTCTTAACCCTATTAAAGACACACTCAACATTGTTATCTAACTCACACACACACACACACACACTAGCATGCATCTAAACAAACAACATGGCATCAATTATCCCTAAAAGACCTAATCATACATCTATCATGCTTATCAAACAAAACCTACAATTCATCTAATCATACATAGCATATCATCATAAACCCTAACATCCATCTAGCATGGCATTTCACATCATACATCTAAACATGCTTCATCACAAACTCTATCAAAATATCCGATGCAAAAACATGTGAGCATCAAAGATTAAAAGTAGAAACAAAGCCAATCAAAACATGTCATCATCCAAGGCATCAAGATCACAATCATAAAGCCTAAGCATGATCATATCATAAATGCATGTACATTACGAATGCATGACTTACATTTACTTACCTTGCAGCAACTCAGCATCTATGGCATTGTGCATGAGCATGTGAATGCATGTTCATAGCATTACAACAATAAAACCCTAATTCTAACATGTGAGAGCAAATAAGCAATTAAACATATGAAATGGAAACTTTGAAAGCATAAAAATACAGAAAAAAGGCTATACAGAAACATACATGTGGAAGCATAAGCAAAAACAAATAAATAAAAATTAGGGTTTTTGGGCAAGTTCATGCACATGCATGAACTTCCCTACATGTGCATAATCAAGCCTACGTGCGTAGGTTTATGCCTAGAAACACAACAGAACTTAAAGCACTAAACCTAACATCCTAATATGTACTTTTAACATACAAAAATGTAAACCTAGACTACATAAACATATTAAAACATAAATAAATAAATAACAGAACAACAAATAAAACAGAAAGGTTAAAGAGTAGAAAATAAAAGAAAAGAAAATGAAAAGTTTGAAACTAATACCTCAAACAAAAGCTTTTCAAGCTTGATTTTTTACCGTTCTCCTTAGTCAAATCTATTCACAATTCAATAAAATAGTGATTAGTAATCTTAAACTCAAAGATCAAGGCCAGAAAATGCCCTAATCAAAAGAAAATTTACTTGAGGATGTTTTGTGAAAAATTCCCTCTTTGATTCACTATTTCTAATGAATCTTAATGTTTTGTCGTAGGAGTTCTATGTGTTTTGAAAATATGTCATGTAAGGCTACTTATGGTGTGAAAATAGGGGTTAGAATGACTCCCAAATGATGTGGGATTCATTCCAAACCTCAACATAAATGTAGAAAACTTGCCTTGTTTAGTTTATTGGAATTCGCTATGTGTGTGCAAGATTGGGCATGCATATGCATGTAGAAAGCTGCGTGTGTAGGCCAATTCTTGTGTACGCATAGCGAGGGTTTCCTTTGGTCTTATTTTTCCAAAAATAGATTTATATGCTCATTGAAAGTTATATTTTATTTTATTTTAGCATTTCTTAAGTCAATTTAACCCCTGATTGGGCCCTAAACTAACCTTGGGTCTCAAAATTCAGCATCATTAGGGAATGAAGGCCCTAGTCGTAAGGGGTTCAAAATGCGGTGTCTACAACCACAGACTTCCAAGTGCAGTAGTACGCTCGGTATTACATATTGCAGCTGTTGGGTGGTATGCTGTTTATGGACAAGCCTGGCGAATGGATCTCAGTCATGTATCTGTAGTTCTTGAATCCAATTAGCAGCGGCAAGAAGTATAGTTAGGGTAGTGCAGCACTATGTTGGCTATATAGACACCTATGTAAGGCGTCTAAGAAGAAAGCTAAGTAGACTAGTGGTACATTACTATTGGTGCAGTTGTGGGCGTATGACAGTTTCCCACACCAGGCACTACCCACAAGTCCACTTGCTGTTAGGTATGTAGCTTTTGTATACTTACTATTTACATACGCACTAGTTTTCCACATGGGGATTGTGTAAGTAAATAACATAAGGTTATGTATGTGGTGTTTGCTAGATGAAAAGGGGGCTAAGTGCACCACAAAACATACAACGCACATCTTAAGCGCCTATCGTATGTCACTTGCTTCGCTACAGCCAAATCAAGTATAGTACCTTTGCTAAGAACCACGCTGGTGTGTAGTTGTTTTTAGTTGTACTTATGATTTGCTTGCACTTTTTTAGTTTGGAGTAACACTTTTTAGAGTTCAACAAGTGCTACACAAGAGAAAAAGTTCAGTACCACCTTCGAATTAATTGAAAATCTCAAGCAAGAAGTGCACCAATATCTCAAAGATGTGCCCAAAGAAAAATGGGCCCTGGCTTTTAAGGAGGGTTACCGTCATGGGGCGATGACTATGAATGTCTCTAAGTGCTTCAATGGTGTTCTAAAGGGTGCTCGCAGCCTACCCATTACGGCAATGGTGAAATACACATTTTTCAAACTAAATGATTACTTCGATGATCGTCGCAATAAGAATATAGAACAACTAAATTTGGGTTAAAAATGGTGTAAATATACCTTGGATATCTTCATGAGAAATAAGGCAAAGGTGAAGTATCACAGGGTAACGAGATTGAGCGCGCAACAACAATCCAATCAAATAGATACACCACATAATCTAAGGAGCACTAGTGGGGGGGGGGGGGTCACACACATGGAGTTAATCTAATGCAAAGAACTTGCACATGTGAGAAATGGAAACTGTACAAGATACCATGTTCACATGTCATTGCAGTTTGTAGTAGGTATTGACACGATGTAGAGCAGTATATTGACCAATGCTATAGTGTGAACACATTGTTCCACAGCTATGCACATGTTTTCCCAACGTTGAAAGATATATTAACCCGGCTGGATCCTAAAGATAGCATTGAAAGATAGCTATGCACCTATTTTTCTTGCATTTTCTTGTTCAATAATATGCTTTATTGCTTTTCCTAACATGTTCTTGCTTCCTAGCATGTCTTTATGGTTTTTCTATCATGTTTACTTGTTTATGCCATGATTTATCGCTTTGATGTTGTTGGTCTACCCTTCTTGGGCTACGATATGTTTAAATTTAATGTTTGTGCTTAGATCCACATGCTTTTAGGCTCCTTGCCATGCTTATGCTTTAATCTACATGCCTATGCTTTCTATGCCATGCTTTTGCTTGGATCTACATGTTTATGCATAGATTTACATGCCTATGCTTAGATCTATGTGTTTATGTGCTCTGTTCCATGTTTGTGTGCCTAGATCTATATGTTGGTTGTTATGCCATTGTGAACACAAGGGGGGGGGATGTGTTGAAGTTGCCACCTAGTTATATGGTCTAGGAACCATGAATATAGCATCCTTTCGAGGAAAGACCTTTGATCTTACAACCAGAATTTGGGTGAGCATTTTAGATACGTTCTTGGGAATGTGTTAGACACCTAAAATTGCCCAACCTTAAGGTTTGCCTCCCATCATTGTGTCTTATATCTTAACCTCATTAAAAGCATTATTAACACTTGCATCTATACTTATACACACACACTAACATACATCTAAGCATACAACATGGCATCTTTATCACAAAACAACATACTTATCAACCTAAAACAAAAAAGAGCCAAACAGAAAAGAAACCCTAGCAATCATCTAACATATGAAAACCCTATTATACATCTAAAACCAAGCAGCAACTTAAACATGGTAGCAAGTCATATCATCATAATAAGGAAAAAGTATCATAAACCCTAATCATACATCTAAGCATGTCCCATCATATCCTCAAAGTAAAACCCTAACATAAATGCATGGACATTGCTAATGCATGACTTACCCTTACCTCTTAGCAGCACAACACCTATGGCATCAATGCATAAGCATGTGAATGAATGACATTAAAACTAATAAACCCTAATCTAAACTTATGATAATGAACAAACATGTTAAAAAGTGAACAATCAATTATGGGGCTCAAAACATATGAAAAAGAGGCTACACATAACAAACGTGTGAATGCGGAAACAAAACAAACAAAAATTAGGGTTTTTGGGTAACAGCATCACGCACGCTAGAACAGGTCTGCGTACGCTTGAGTTCAGCCTACGTGCACAGGCTAGATCATACGTACGTAGATCTTTACCCAGAAAACCTAAAAACACAGAAACAGAGCAGAAACCAAACAAAACGGAAAATGTAAATCTAGCAACCTAACATGATTAAAAACATAAAGAAAGTCTAAAACTAACCTAAACAAAAGAAACAAATTAAAGAAAAGATTAAAGGCAGAAAAGGAAAAAGAAAAGTTCAAAAGAATAAATTAAAGCAAAAGCTATTAGGCTTGATTTGTTATCATTCCCCTCAGTCAAATCTATCACAATTCAATAAAATAGTCATTAGCAATCTTAAACTCAAAGGATTAGGGCCAGAAAAGGTCCCAATCAAATTAAAAATGACTTGAGAGTGTTTTGTGAAAAACTCCCTATTGATTCACTATTTTCTAGTGAATCTTAGGGTTTTCCCTTGAAATTTCTGTATTTTGAAAATGTACCATGTAAGGCTTTATATAGTGGAAGAAATGGGGTTTGGAACGACTCCCAAATGAAGTGGGATTCGTTCCAAACCTTAGCCATTATTGCAAAAAAACTTGCATTTCTTAAGATTCTGAAACCCTAGCTGTGTACGCAGGAATGTGCCTGCGTACACATGCTTTGGCTCCCGTACGTAGGCCGTGACTCACATACGTAGGCCAAGGACTACTTTGGTCATTTTATTTCTAAAAATCATTTCCTTTATGCATGTCTATGTTTGCTTGCTTGTTTTTATGCTTTTTGCATATGTTTGCCTCTCTAGATCTAGGCTTTGCCATGCTTTGTACCTTCCATGGGCTTATGCTTGTTGGTCCTTAGGGCCACTTGCTTTGTGTGGTTACATTCGTCCCTTCTAGGGCTTGTTTGAGATACACCTCTATGGTGTTGATGTGCTTGATACACACCTTTCTCTACTCCGTGCAACGTTGATGTGCTTTCCTTGCTTGCTTGCTTGTGCCACCCGATTGGCTTTCTTCACTTTTATGCATCTTTGCACGCTTACCTACATGTTCATGCATAAGTTTGTGTGTTGTCTGTACTCCAGTCCAATAGAATTACTGACACTTGATCCAAATCTACATTTTTCCTCCTAGGACACCCTCCTTTTGTTTGATAACATGCTTTGTTTGCCCCCGTTTAGCTCTCTTTGTTAGTGTGTTCTTGGCATGCTCTCTCTTTTCCCCTTGTTTCTTCCTGCACTTGTTTGTTGGCTTGTTCCTTTTGTCTTTGCATGTGCACGCATGGAGTATGGGTACTTGAAGCAAGGGTGCGACCTCCTAGGCGTAAGTAAAAAGGGTAAGGATGCAAGCCCACTATGGGTAATGTTCAGTAGATTAGGGGGCCTAGCCCCTCCAAAGTGGTTTTCTCTTTCTCTCTCTCTCTCTCTCTCTCTCTCTCTCTCTCTCTAAGCCTCTTCTCTAGAGCATGTATTACGGTTCCCCTCTCCTTGTACCCATTTACTTTTCTTGCTCTTTGCTTGGGCCGCATTCCCTAGATTTGGCAATGTCTGTTTTACATTTCCTATACCTTGCTGGACCATAACCTTGGAACGTTGGCAATGTCTAATTTACTTCCCCGCTGTGTGGTTGCATTGTGCATGATGTATGTATATCTATATCTACTTATATATGGGAGATTATGCACTTTTTATGGTGGACGCATGTGGCTACATGAGTGACCCTCTCTAGTCATGAGAGCTCTTGACCTTGTAGCATGGGTATGTGCACAAGGAGATTGTCGTAGGTGCATATTCATGCTATATTGTAAGCACAATCATCGCAGTGTGATTGTCCCAATCCATGTCACCCAGTGACACTAGTTTCCCCATGTATGTGACACGCATCAACACACTTGATACTTTTGGGGGCTTCGGCTTGTCTCAGTATGTGTATGTAGATACACGCCGTATGCATAAACGCGAAGCCTTGCCAATGCACCATAGTGCACCAAACACTAAACTCTGCTGAATTTTTGCTGTGAAAATGGGGCATCCCCATTGTTGTATTCTTACATCGAAAGTTTGGTGAGAATAGCGTTTAATGTGCTATGACACATCTGAGGCGAAGCATTGCCGGAGTTCCACCATGAAAATAAGGTGAAATGCTACCAGATTTTAGCTGTGGAAATTAGGCATCGATTCCAAACGCACTGAGAAAGCATCAACTGAGACCATGCCCATTCCAAAAATCAAACCTTGAAACCCAACATGTTTAAAGCCCCGTAGGCTAATGCCAATAGCATGTTTTCAAAGGACTGTCCTTAAATTATGATTTTACCAAAACAAAGGACTGTCTATGGACATGCGTCGTGGGGTGCCTAACACCTTCGCCACACATAACCAGACTTCCGAACTCAAGAATCAAGATTTTTTAAACATCTGTGTTAGATTAGGAAAAATGACCTTATTCTTATCCTAGGATCGATAATAAAATCAAATAGAGTCAGGTGATCAATCACACGTTAGAAAAAACTCAATGATTGGTGGCGACTTCACTTTTCCTTGGTAATTTTCTTAAAATCGACTTATATTCTAGTCACACACCCGAGGTACGACACACCTCCATATTTTCTTGCACCGAGAGAAGGCACATAAGAGTCACTGCGATGGGTGGTTGAGTAGCCGCGAGGCGTTGACAACGCCCTTACATGGAAGGACTTATCTTGCTACCAGAGTATAGGTTTGGAGTTTAGGTAAAATTTTGGGAAGGTATTAAGCACCTAAAACCACCTGACCCGTGGGTTGGCTTCAACTCATTGTGTCCTACATCTTAACCCTATTAAAGGCACATTCAACATTACATCTTAAACACACACACACACACACTAGCATACATCTAAACATACAACATGACATTTCATCCTAAACTTACCATGCATCTATCATACTTATCACCACATCACAAACCCTAGCATACATCTACTATGGAAATCAACCAACCCTAGCATACATCTATCATGCATATCATCTCATCCAAGGTAGCAAACAAACAAGATATTCATTAGGGTAGAAACATAGTCATGGGAGCAAGGTATTAAAATCAAATATAACTTAAACATCTAAACATAGTATCCAAGCATCAAACAAACATATTCATTGTGTTTATCATCCAATATGCATGTCCATGTGAATGCATGACTTACCTCACTTACTTTACTGCATCACAGCACCTATGCATCAATGCATGATCATATCATATGCATGTTCATGGTAGAATAAAGAAAACATTGGAAGAAAACCCTAATCTAACATGTTAAAGGCAAACAAGCAATTAAAAAAAGAAATAAGGACTAAAAACATTTAAAAAAATCGTCAAAATAGAAGCATAATATATGAAAGGAACAAAGAAACAGAAGTAGAAAAACTCAAACTAAGGTTTTTGGGCACGAGTATGCATGCGCATACATAGGCTTGCATAGTTCCGGATAATCCATATCCAGTCAATTTAGTTGTTGCGTTGTTGCCCCCAAGTCTTGGTTTGGAGGTTAGTTGTATGCGTATGCATACTTCGAGCCTGCGTGTGCATGCTTCAAGCCCTAAACCCTAACCTAGAAACTAGAAATACAAAAAATGAAAAAAAAAAAAAAAAACCTTAAATCTAACAACCTAACATGCATTAAAACATAAAAGAAACACAAACCTAAACTAAACAAACATTATAAAGCATAAACAAAGCAAGGAAACAGACTAAAACATTATCAAAAAGAAGAAATGAAAAGAAAAATTTTAGAACTCAATACCTCAAACAAGAAACTTTTCAAGCTTGATTTTGACCGTTCCCCTCAATCAATCAATTCACAATCAAATATAAAAGTGATCGGTAATCTCAAAATCAAAAGATCAAGACTAGAAAATGTCTCAATCAAAAGAAAATTGACTTGAGGATGTTTTGTGAAAAACTCCCTCTTTGATTCACTATTTCTAGTGAATTTTAGGTTTTCCCTTAGGATTTTCTGTGTGTTTTGAAAATGTGTCATGTATGGCTTTATATAGTAAGAAAATAGGGGTTTGGATTGGCTCCCAAATTATGTGAGATTCATTTCAAACCTCAACATTAATGCAGAAAACTTGTCTTTCATAGGTTTCTGAAACCCTAGCTACGTGCACAGGTCCGTGCCTGCGTACATAGGCCGAGGGTTTCCTTGGCCTTTTATTTTTCAAAAATAGATTTATTTTCTCACAAAAATTTAGATTTTCCATTTTAACACATCTCAAGTCGATTTGTAATCTGATTGGGCCCTAAACTAACCTTAGGTCTTAGAAATTCAGCATCATTGGAGAACGGGGCCCGAGTCGTAAGGGGTACAATTGAAGAACATGCCCTAAGCAAAGTGAGGTTCCGACGAGTGATGGTCTCGCGGACTAGGTACACTGAGTTTTACCTATGTTTTTTAGTTTACGATTATATTTATGATTTTTACTGGTCATGGTTGCTCAGGTTGTTGGACTTTTATACTATTTAAATGTGACATCTTATTACTGCCAATTAGGTGTAATACAGGGTACATACCTAATTTTATGTCACATGCACTAAAATGCTTCATTGGCTGCATATTAATTTATATTCACTTGTCTAGAATAAGTTTTAAAATCCCCACATAAAATTATGAGCAATAGCCCATACGGTGTGATGGTAGAACTAATTGTGTTCGAACATGCATAAATGACAGATTCGGTGTTCACGCATGAAGATTGATGTACTATACTGTATACTTTGAATTTGGATGCTAGGAATAGTTTGTGCAGAAGCTAAGACACATATGGTTGTATCGGCTGGTGTTCTCACAGTAATTGGGTGTATGAAAGAATAAGAGTTCAATTTCTAAGTTGGCAGAACCTCTGTTAGGACAGGTTTGCGTAACTCTATGATTTTTAATAAATCATGGCTTCGTTATTTGGATCTGAAAATTTTAGGAGAAATAGTACACATGTAAAGGGGTCACTCTGTGAATTGGAAAAAAAATGGACAATTTGATATCTTATTTAAATATATGAAGTTGGCTGAACCTCTGTTAGGACAGATTTGAGTATGCTGGACTCTATTGCTTTCAATAAATCATGGCTTTACTAATTGGATCTGAAAAATTTAGAAAAAATACTACACATGTAAAGGAGTAACTCTGTAAATTGGGAAAAAAATTGGACGTAATTCGGTAGCTCATCTAAATTTATGAAGTGAAGTTCATGCAGATGGAATTGGTAGCAAACAGTAAGGGACCTGCCTAAAAGTAATCTAAAACACACGGCTGATGAAGTAGGCAGTGAATTTACCAATTCTGTTGTGCTCCACCTTGTTCGATGCCATATTTGGTAACTCGTTACGTTTAGGTAGCCTAAAAAAAAAAAAAAAAGAGCAAGGGGCTATTAGAATACTTTTAGGACAGCTTTTGGTATATATGGACTCATTGAGAGGCTGTATTAATGAATTTATCAATTAGCTTTGTCTATATTTTCTTAATTAAATTGCTACAGCCATAAATATAACTTTGATGGACATTCTGGATGAAACTCTCGTTAAATTGCAAATATTTTATGATTTTATGCGTAAAGATGTTAAAGCTGCCACTGTGAAAGCTTCTGTGTTCACACATTATAAATTATGTGGTAAATTGTATAATGTGAATGTGGACACTAGAGATATTTCCAATGAAAGCTAATGCACACACGGTTGTAATGGTTTTACTCTTATTGGAATTGAATGAGTACAGAAAGTATAGCGCATTTTTCAAGTTGACTGAAATTCTGTTAAGGTTTTATTCTTTAGCTCTAAAAATGTTAGGGAAAATACTACACAGAAAAAGGAGTAACTCTGTAAATTTGCATAGAAATTAGATGTTATTTGATAGCTCATTTTGATTTAGTAAGTGAAGTATATGCTGCTGCAATTGGCTGTAAACAGTAATTGATACACATAATTTTGGGGATTTATTCCCAAAGATATGGTGAATGGATTGAGGATTTATGAGTTAGAATGCATACTAAGTAATGGAATTGCTATTCTTTGAACTAGGGACAGGTCAGAACTAGTGGGGGACTCCACTGGAAGCGTTTAGACTTCAAGATATTTGCCTTAAGGTAAGGGATATTGGTGTGAGCATTTGGCGGTTCATGTTTTTTCATAGAACTTCTCTTGCATCGAATACTTGAAGAGAAATGAGATTACATAAAGTTTGTGAAGTGGCTATTTTATGTTATGAACAAACCTTGGATATGCAATGATATTTATGAAATATATTTGAAAAGCAATATTTACGAAATATATTTGTAAAGCAATGATATTTATGTTCTTCAAGGTAATTTTTTCCAAAGATTAATTATGATTTTATGTTTTATGTTTCTCAGGATTACGACTTTTCAACTATGAATGGTTTGTGATGCAAAAGTAAAATGATGCAATACTTTATGACTATGGTTTTGAATTTGTTATGAATTCATGACATTAGTTTAGCATGAAACATTGAATTGTACTTAAGTCATATCCACGCAGCAAGAAATTTGGTTTACATGCATCTCGTGCATACTGCTAAATTATCATGTCACAAATCTCTTACTGAGAATGTGGAATGCTCAACCCTTAATTTTTTTCCAGTGAGCAAGTATTTCCCTTTTTATAGTCTGGGATTTCAGCAGTGGAGCGGTCAAGATAGAAATATTTTGAGTTTTAGGGATGCTTGGAGCCACTATTGCTACTTGTAAGCATGTGCCAACTAACTATGATGTCGTATGGTTTTGGAAGTGAACTTTGGGAAGTATTCAGTAGTAATTTGTGAATGGGCTTATGTTATCACGGTTAAGACATGTTGTTGATGAAGTATCTCCATTGTCTAACTTTAATGGAATGACTCTGTTTAAGATGAAGATCTAATGGTTGGAATGACACTCTCTCACAAATACTATTATTAGCATGATAGTAAATATTCCTCTAGGATAATCCATTTTCTGTAAATATTCCCCTTCTTATATTACTCGGTTAAATTATGAGGTAAAGATCATTGAACCATTTTATGACAGGTTTTTATTATTATTTGGTTTTAAGAGTGTTAAAAAATATTGTTATCTACATGGACTGATAGGATCAACTACTTTGTTAATAAGAGTAGATCATGAATAAGGTGAAGAAGAATTAAGTTAACACGAATGCTATAAGCGTAGAAGTTTGCCAATTGTGGTTCAGAAGTTTTGGAAACTTGTAATGGTGGCCTCTTTTTTAGTGTTTCATGTAGTGCAGGTCATGCTTGCATTATAACCTGCATTGCTTAAATGAAAATTAATGAGACTATAGTCATTTTAGTGTTTCATGTTAGAGCATCAACATTGGTGGTTCTAAAAAGCCATATTGCTATTTTGATGATGCTGCATTGGTGGAGGTAAAGCCAAATATTTTGGCTTCTCAGCTACAGTGCACAACTACTTTTGGCTGTGCACTGTAACTCAAAAGGTAAAATAAATAAATAAATAATATTTGTGCATTCGCATAAATATAGCTAAAAATATTATTTTAATTGAATAGCTAAAAATATAGATCTATTAATGTTGGGTATATTGAAAAGTGAAGAGGTAAAATAAATAAAGTGACTTTTGTACGTGCTAAATAGCCAAATTTTTGCCTCCACCAACGTGGATGCTCTTAGTGCAGGTCATGCATGCATTCTACTAAACGATTTTTGAGAGCTTTCTATTGAACAGGGGTGGCTTTTCGCTAGCATTTTGACAGTTTTTTTTTAATGATAAATCTATTTGGGGTTGTCTTTCTCTTTCAGCCTTATGTGCAGAATGGTTTCTATTGATAAATCAATTTGCTACTTAAATTCAAAATTGTCTTGCCAGAGGTAATGTAAAAATCATTTTTTTTAAAAAAAGATAATAAATTTTAATATCTTTTTTGTAATTTTTTTTCTATATAAAATATATCTTGGTTTGGCTAATATTAATTCTTCGATTTATTCTTTGAATTATGTGGTCAATTTGTATTTATCAGAGTAAATTGAAGCTATTGGCTGATTCTATTGTTAAGTGAAAATGCAATAATGTCTCTGATAAAGTAGATTCTATTGTTTTAGTTTTACGCTATAATATCATATTATTGACGGTATTTAATTTATTTGTAAATATATTTTATAGTTTTGAATGTCTACTAAAAATTACCTAATTAACTATTGGAGAGATCTCTAATAGCTGAATAAGAGATTTTCGATTCAATCTCCGCCTATACTAAAAACTGATTAGTATCTTGGTTTAATGATAAAAAGCTATCATTAGGAGCGGACGTCATGATTTTTTTATTTTTTTTTATACAAGATAGAATTTCTACTTTAGCCTAATCTAAGTGTATATGTGTGTGATGTTCCCTCCTGGAGACTTGAACCCCGGCCATTGACCCCCACACCCCACAAGCATTTATACTTGTGAAATGAGCACCACACCAAGGGTGCGCGGTGTCGAGCGAACGTCATAAATTGAAACTTTCTCAAAACAAAACAAGAAATGCCCTATTTAATGTTATCATTTTAGGCCTTAAACTATATTAAGTTAACCTTAAAGCCTATAGGTATGGAAATTGGATCGTATGGTTTTAGAAATTACACAATGCGCAATGCACAATGTGACATAACCAAACTTTCTATAATACCTTTCATATAGTTAATGCATCACAGAAGATCACAGAGTTAGCAATTTACAATATACATAGTTGATAAAGTACAATATATAATATATTTCAATTGAGAACGTAGTATATAAATTTTGTTCAAAGACTTACCAATTTTGATAGGAAAATGTCTTACCATTGAAAAGAATTTGGTTTGTGAACAAAGAGTGCAAAAGAAGATAATATTAGTTGGAAATAGGATGAAAGAATGAAGAAGAAACTGAAGGAATATTGTGGGTTTGTGTGGATTCCACAAAGTTAGAAAGGGGAAGAGAGAAATAAATGAAAGAAGAAGTTTTTTTCTTTTCTTTTTTTAACAGGAAGTTGTAATTGGTTTTTATGTGGATAGGCATTTTTATTTTTTAAATGTCACATGGGTAGTTTTTTTTTGGTTAGGAAGTTTATTTTTATTTTTATTTTTTTGTGTTTTTGATATAACGTGGGAATGGGTAGTTTTTGTTTTTCGATAGGAACTATAGGTAGTTTTTGTTTTGTTTTGTTTTTTTAATTTATAAGGACTTAGGGTGGTGGGAAGTGTGAGAAGGAATAACTAACCTTTTTAATGGGAACTATTTTTATTTTATAGAAGGGACATGGGGTAGTTTTTTTTTATAGGAATATTTTTAATTTTTTGTCGATTTGCAATTTTAACCTCGTTTCTTAATATTTTAGGAATAATATTAGTTAATTAACTTATAGGCATTTTTGGAAGTCAAAAAGGTGATAACTAACTTTCTAAATCGCCTTAATATATAGAGATAAAACAATTGTTATTTTACAAAACAAAGAATTACTATATAAGGAGTGGTGCATGATTGCATGCAAGTTTTAACTTCTCTCACCCGAACTCAGCTAACATCAAATTGTGATGCTTTGGCCTTTATGCAATCCACTAAAGTAGTCACCTTGCATTAAAAAGAAAAAAAAATTATATTAGTTAATTTTTTTTTTTTATGTTTTTGGACATTGAAAAAAATACATGGTTTTTGTTGTTTTTTTAATTTTAATTTTATTTTTTGACCACGTAGAAATTAGTGCAGAGAAAAGTCTATAATTAAAAGGAAAAAAAATACAATGTAGAGAGATGTGAGGAAAAAATATAGTTCAAACACCAAAATAACACATTAAATAAAAATATTAAAAGTAAAAATGATGCACCGATTCTTAATTATAGCATGTGTAAATTTGTAGTGATTAGTGGATTTAGCCATTATAAACAAATTCTCCCAAAAAAAAAAAAAATAACGATACCTTGAAGAAAAGTTACATACCTTTTAATGAAATTGTAAAGTTGTGATTTACAACAATGTTTTATGTTGACTTTATTCCATGACAAAAAGTGTTGTAGTTGCATAAATTTGTTTCCTTGTATTTTTGTGGGATTTTATTATATTGGGTTTAGTATTAAGTTGGTGAAGACTCAAGCTTAATTGAAGATCAGTACATTTCGCGACTAGCTTGCGAGAAGTTCACGAGAAGGGTTCCCGCGAAAAGGGCATGTGAGAAGCACATAATTGGAAGCTGAAGAGTCGTGTTAGACTGTCAATTTCGTGAGGATTTTTAAGTGTGACTTTCTTACCCTTCACCCATACTATATATACCCTCATTACCCACAAAAGTATGAGAGGCCATTTAGAGAGAAAAACCCTAGATAGGTTTTCTACAACACAACACACCCATGTTTTAGAGAGAGAGAGCTACTCGTCCTTAGAGAGAAATCATTGTAGCCTCTTCTCCTTCCCTCTCCCATTGTCATACCTTGAGAGGAGATTTGTACCCAAACACAACACACACCTTTTTAGAGTGTAGAGAGTGTTTTGGAGCTTGGGAAGTTTTGGGGATTTGCCAAAAGAAGCCGATGAGGCTTGGCGGATGCAATCAGGTGTATTGTGGGATCCAAAAAACTAGACAAGACACGGTTCAAAGAAGCCTTGTTGGAGTAGAAGCTTGGAGGGCTTAGGTGAATTGGGTAGATTAGGATTGGAGGGTCTCTTGCTATTTGTGTATCCCAACTTATTGTCTAGTGGATCGATTTACCGTTTAGAGGGCGGCGGAGAGGTTTTTCACCAAGTTCTTCGATTTCCTCTTCTATAACACATCGGCGTGTTATCTTGTGTTTGCATCTTTCTTTCCTTACTCTTGTGCTTTATTTTATTGTTTGTTTTTTCATGTTTATGCACTAGAATAGTTATCGGTTTATTGTGCCTCATTTACTCTTGTTTCGCACTTAGATAAGTTAGAGTAAAAACAACCGAGCCGTAAATCTTTTAATTTTGGTCTAAACAAGCTCTTGTGTTTCACATAAATCCAAACTTTCAGAAATAAAGTAAGGTTTGTAGAACAATTTTTTTTCACTTCAACTATGGCACACTTCATCAGATGTAGCACTCAAAGAACGTGTTTTTCTCTTCTAGTTCCTGGCGTGTTTCTCTCTTCTGTTCAATTAAACCACACGCATGCTGCTTTTATATAGAGCAGTGGCTGCTTGACAGAATTTGGTTATCAATCAGGAATAGGAATAGATGTAACAAACAATTGAGGCTGCTAACAAAAATTCTATTTCAATTAGAAATAGAAATAATAGTTCCTATATATGCAAGTAAGAGTTTTTTTTTTTTTTATAAACTTTTGGGAAGAGTTTGTGTTTGTGAGAAGTTCAGCTACTGAGAAGTTTTTGTTTGTAGTGGGTGGAGAGTTTTATTTCAACGTGGGGAGTGTTTTTTGTTTGTACTGGGAGTGTTTTTTTTTTTTTTTTTTTGGATAGAACTTTTTTTTTTCAATAGGAACATGGGTAGATAAATGATAGAGTGTGTGTGTTTTTTTAGGTATTTTCGTTTTACTTAAATTATTAAACGTGCTTATACTTTGAATTTGAAACAAAATTATGGATGGCCAGGTTGGTTTATTTTGTTTTTTAAAAAAGAATGTGGGATAGTATTTCAATGTAGAAGTAGACATAGAAGTAGAAGTAGCGTTTCAACGTAGGTAAGAATTTATTTAGGAGAGAATTTACTATTTTAATCCCACTTTGATTGGTTTAAATTAATTATATTAGGGGTATTTTTGACAGTGAAAAAGGCAATAACTAACTTTTCGAATCCTCTTAATATATACAAATGACATCTCTGTTAAGGTACGATGCAATGTGTGCCATGAGAAATGCAGTGAAGGTTCACATGGCATTACATGACAAAGTCCAAACTTCAATAAAATATGTTGTTATTGATAGACATGACACCCCTATAACAAGTCATTACCACACTCAATTGACTTGATAACACAAACACAAACTTTGGCGCTAACGACCAAAAGATATGCTCATAAATTTGCGAAATACGTAATGGTTTGTTTCAAACCCACCAATAACTAAGGTTGCATTGGAAATGAGTTCCAACACTTGAAAATTACATCGTGCAATGAGAAAAAAGTTTTGATCTACTTCCATATGTGCATCATCAGAAACATCCTCAAAGCCACTACCACAGACATACTTCGACCATTATGGGCTAACATGGGTTGGAGCAAAGGGAGATTTTGTTAATGCTCCAATATACATGTATGACAGTCTTGGTAGCGTCAGACACATCATAATCGGAAAACCAAGACAACTAAGTGCAGATAACACCACCACAGAAGCCACCACAGACGACCAGTCGTGGTCAAAGCTGTACGAAAAACTATATGAGTTGGAGGTGTATTGTAGGTGGCATGGGTTAAGAGTTCCAAAAGCACGTTCAGCGGAGTTACCTAGAGAGGAATCAACAAATGTACTTGCACACCTTGAAAGGGAGAACAATCAAATGCAGTGAAGGCTAGACCATTTCCATGCAATCTAAAAGGCTAGAAAACATGTTAAGAGAAAAGCACAAGAGCAAGCCATCAAGTCCATTAACGAAATTACAAACTTAGATGATGACAAAGATATTTCAGACTGTTGGGTTGCATTTTCATGTTATCCACGAATTAAAACAACAGTCAAAGTTTCCAGCATAACATTGAGTTATATACATCCAAATTAAAGTTAAATAAATTTAATGACAAATGATGTTTATTCAGTAATATAAAGTTTAGTTCTCACTTATAAACATCCAAACTTGAGCTGAATAATCCTCCAAATATCCTGAAAATTTGTTTCTCACCGATACTGAATATTTGCATCAACGTTAACAACAAAAGTTAAATTAAACCCAATGGCCACTTCAAAATCTTACCTTTTTCTGTTAAATAGTAATGGATCATTTGGTAGATCCCCACATATTTTGCAAAAAAATTATTGTTGCATCAACTACATATTTGCATCAACTACATATTTGCATCAAGGTTCTCAACAAAATTTAAATCTGATGGATCTAATTTGTTAACAGGAGACAAACTAAGTCACAAATGTGGAATTTGTGTTTCAGGTAAGATCGAAGGAAGAGACTGAGCTATAGAACCACTCACAGATGTGGCGTTTGTGTTTCAGGTATGCACTTACATACTACTCAAGTGTATACTTAGATGGTACTTAAGTTTAAGGAACTTGAGTACTGTGTAGTTTTCTAATTGTAATAGTTGATGATCAAGTCCTCGAGTTACGTAAACATATAACTCGAGCTCCACAAGCTCGAGTTCAAGGTAGCATTTTTTAATTGGAACTCGAGTACCATGCAAAACTCGAGTTCCGCAAACTTGAGTATCTAAATAGTGGTAGATTCCTACATATTTTCAAAACAATGGTAGATTGATATATATTTTGGTAAACAGTGGTATTTGGCAATTTTGGCTGTTAGATGAATGGTAGGGTTTTTATGCTATGGATGAGTGTGGGACATTTGCCATGTTTGGATGTTAGATGCATGTTAGTGTGAGTTTAGAATAACATATTAGAGGACCCTTTGATGGGATTAGGGTTTGGAACATAATGAGTGGAGGCCAACCTATGGGTTAGGTGGAATTGGGTGGGGTTGGGTGTCTAACACCTTCCCATCCCCATACCTAAACTCTAGACACGTGCTCTAGTAAAGATCATTCCTTCCACAACGGCGCTATATTTATGGTTCCTAGACCTAAACTAGACGAAGACTCCATTTTACACCCTCCACCATGGTCCACCCTAGGCCAAAGTGTACTCCCCAAAATGCAATGAGGGATGACACCCCGTCACGAATGCTTACGCCCACAAGTGGGGTAAGAAACTAGCCTGAAGCGGGATTGGGGCATGGGCAGGGAATAGAAAACCAGCCCCATTTCCATCCCTATAAATGTTAAGACATGACAGCCAATAATTTTGTACATAACATGCATATTTGGACATATCAATACATTTAATAGCATAATAAAATTATTTATTAGAGTTAATCTTATACTAATTATACATTACAAATATTGTGTATTTAATACTCTTAAAGTTTTTTTTTTTTTTGAGAAAGAACACTATAATACTATTCAAAAGAGATAGTCGAATCGACCAAAATTATAGCTGAAAGGTATGGAGGCACATTCTCCATCCACACCGAAAACTCACTAACATGTCTAGCATGTTATGGGCAACAAAATTACACTTAAAGTTAATGGTGTATTCATATATTATTTATCAAATAAGTTGCCTATATACACATTATAAAACCATATTGTGGCCAACTAAAATTTTCAAAATCACAGGTTTTTTTTTATGAAAAAGTGAGCTCCCTTAAGTGACGCTAAGGGTTCCTCCCTCTCGTGCATACATGAGGTGTCTCCCTCCGTTTGATTGACTAAGGGGCTGTATTTTATTTTACCACACATCGATGGCGGACGAAGTTATCAACAGTTTGGAGAACATGAAACTGACAACAGAAGAAGAGGAAGTAATAGCTATTTCGGATGAAGGTCGGAAGGAGGATATTGAGAGTTGCTCTTTGAGCCTTATTGGGAAGTTTCTCACGTGTAAACCCTTCAATAAGAGAGCGGCACTGAACACGTTGAGAAGAGCGTGGGGACTGGATAAGGGAGTGCAGATGTTGGAGGTCGGCTTAAACTTATTCCAGTTCAAGTTCAAAATGGAGTTTAAGATGGAAAGGATCTTAAAAGCAATCCATGGTCTTTTGATAATCAGGTGCTCATGGTTAAGCGGTGGAAACAAGGGATGACGGTGGGGAGCGTTTAGTTTAACTCAGTCGCATTATGGATTCAAATTTGGGGGGCGCCTTTTGACATGGTGTCCCCAACAGTCGCAGCAGAGGTAGGAAGTCGGTTAGGGCAAGTGGAGGAGTTTAAGAAGTGCTAGAAGCAGGATGCTCAGAATATTTTTATGCGAGTTAAAGTGGCCATTCCAATATCAAAACCAATAAGAAGGGGTGGGTTTGTTGCAGGGTCGGATGGGCAGCGTACTTGAGTGACTTTCAAATACAAGCGCCTCCCTATGTTCTACCCTTGGTGCAGTCTGTTAGGGCATCACCTGAAGCATTGTGCACAGTACTTTGGTTTAACAAAGAATGGAGGCACAGTGACATGCCAATATAGGGATTGGTTGAAGTCTATAGGAGGCCACCCTCGATCACATTCAAGGAAGGATTCAACGCATAATGCCACGATCCCAGAGAACGAAGAAGCGGACAAGCGTAGTAACAGCACCAACAGACGGAGGGAGGCGGTGGAGGATGAAAAGAGCCGACCAACAAACCCTAGGGAGAGTGATAGTGGCGAAAAAGGAAAGAGTGTGGAATCAAGTGGTAATCCGGATTTTGTGGGGCATTTAATTCTAGACTTGGTGGTTACAGAATTGGAAATTTCAATCTCCAACGTCTCTATAAATACATGGATAGAGGATGCTAAGCACATGGACAGTAAAAACGTCATTGAGCCTCAAATAAATAAGCCTAGGCCCACTTGGACTAGGATTACACGGATGGATCATGGTCCTGGGAATATGCTTATTGAAGAGCCAGTAGTTGTATTGGGGAAGAGAGGGGTGTATCAAGATGTCTAGGAAAAAGAGGAGGGTGCAGAAAAACAAAGCAGGAAGAGTAGCAAATCCCATATTGGTTCTCAATGTCATGCAATGGCAGGGGTGATGGATCACCCTTGCAAAGACCAATGAAACTCTTAAGTTGGAACTGCCAAGGGCTTGGAAACCCTTGGACAGTTCGTAGCCTTCGCAAATTAGTGAAGGACCAAGATCCTAAGGTGTGTTTTTTGATGGAGACTCGTTTGGATAAGGAAGGGTATGATAAGCATTGTAGGGAAGTGCCTTTTCAGAATAAACTGATAATGAAGAGGCCAAATTCTGGTGGAGGTTTAGCACTAGTTTGGAAAGGAGATGTTAATCTGGATGTCATCAATTACACGGACAATCACATATTAGCAAAGGTGGTGGAAGACAACGGTTTTGTTTGGTATTTGACATGCTTATATGGATGGCCTGATGCTATTCAAAAACCAAAATCATGGGCGCTCTTGAACCATCTCTCTACTTTCGTTCAAGGATCGTGGATGTGCATTGGGGATTTTAATGCAATCCTACACTCATCTGAAAAACAGAGTAGTCATCCATCTCCTAATAAACAGATGGACGACTTTTAAGAAGCTCTAGATTTGTGTAGCTTGGTCGATATGGGGTTCAAAGGGTATCCTTTCACGTGGAACAACAAAAGGCCAAGTAATGCAAACACTAGGGAAAGGTTGGATCGGGCTGTGGCAAATATGGAGTAGAGGGTGAAATTTCCAGCAAGTATCATAACACATCTATTTTCCCATGCTTCTTACCACCGTCCATTGCTAATGCAAACAATTGATGAGGGGTGGCTGCGAAACAGAGGGGCTCCACGCTTTAAGTTCAAAGAAAAGTGGCTTCTATAGGAGGAGTGTGAAAAAATTGTTGTTGAAGCTTGGTCCAAAGAGTGGAGGACACTGACCTCGTTGGCAAACACAAAAGAAAAAATTGGATACTATAGGGCCGAGTTGCTTGCATGGGGTTCTTCTAGGACTCACCCCGATGCCAAGGAAATTAAAAGATTGCAGAAACATGTGAAGGAGTTAAGTGTTGGGGTTACTACTGAGGAGAGCAAGACAGAATTTTTGGATGCTAGTAAAAAACTTGATGATCTGTTACTCAAACAGGAAATATATTGGGCACAAAGATCTTGGGTCAATTGGCTGAAACACGGGGACAAAAATACCAAAGTTTTCCACTCCAAGGCTTCACAAAGGTGTCGGAGAAATTCTATTAAGGGAGTTAGAGATCAACAAAACAATTGGGTGAAGGAGATTGAGGATATTGCCGGTGTTGTAACTAATTATTTTGAGACTATTTTTGAAGCAAGTGATTGTAGCCAGATGGATAAGTGTCTAACTACAGTGCCCCCAAAAGGTGACAACGGATATGCAGGAGACTTTGTCCATAGAATTCAGTGCAAATGAAATTAAAGCAGCGTTGTTCCAAATGGGACCAACCAAGGTTCCTGGACCCGATGGTATGAATGCTTTGTTTTATCAAAAAATTTGGCATATTGTTGGTAATGAGGTGACTATAGCTGCTCTTGATTTTCTAAATGCGGGAAATATGGTACCTAAAATTAACTATACTTATATTGTGCTCATTCCAAAAGTTAAATCACCAGAAAAAATATCGGATTATAGACCTATTAGTCTTTGTAATGTTATTTACAAAATTATTTCAAAAGTGCTGGCTAATAGGTTGAAGTAGATCCTCCCTCAAGTGATTTCTTGTTCCCAAAGTGATTTTGTTCCTGGCCACCTCATCACTGATAATGTCCTTGTGGCTTATGAAACTCTTCATGCTATGCAATGCAAGAAAGGTGGGAAAAAAGGCTCCTTAGCTCTGAAACTGGATGTTAGTAAGGCATATGATCGTGTTGAATGGTCTTTCCTTAGGGGCGTCATGTCCAAGCTGGGTTTCCTGAAACATGGGTTGACCGAGTAATGAATTGTGTAACTACGCCTAGCTTCTCGGTTCACATCAATGGCAAGGCTTATGGAAATATTCTCCCAACCAGAGGGCTTCATCAAGGTGACCCATTATCTCCATACTTGTTCCTCTTGTGTGTTGAGGGCTTTACATCCTTGCTTGCTAAAGCAAAAAAGGAGGAGCAGCTTCATGGTATTTCAATATGTAGAAGGGCTTCATCCGTCTCCCATCTTCTATTTGCTGATGATTCACTCTTGTTCTGCCAAGCAACTCATGATGAGGTGAAAACTGTTTTGGAGGTATTACAATTATACGCTATCTCATCTAGACAATGTATTAATATGGAAAAATCCTCAGTCTATTTTAGTACTAATGTGGAGGAGAAGCGAAGACAAAGGATAAAGGAGTTGTTAGGGGTAAAGGAGGTGGAAAGGTTTTAATCTTATTTGGGTTTACCTACTCTGGTTGGCCGAGCAAAATACCAAACCTTTACTTTTTTAAAAGATAGAGTGTGGAAAAAAATCCAAGGGTGGAAGAATAAATTACTTTCAAGAGCAGATAGGGAGATATTGATCAAAGCAATGACTCAATCCATCCCCACTTACACTATGGGGGTTTTTCAACTACTGATGAAACTTTGTGAAGAACTTAATGCTATGTGTGCTCAATTTTGGTGGGGGCAACTTGATAATGAAAGGAAGATCCATTGGAAGAGGTGGAGTGTGTTATTTCAACCGAAAAAGGAGGGAGGAATGGGTTTTAGAGATTTAGACAGTTTCAATCTAGCTATGTTAGCCAAGCAAGGGTGGAGATTTCTACACCAACATGAGTATTTGGTGTATAATTGCTTTAAAGAAAAAGACTTCCCACATGGTACATTCCTAGAAGCTACGAATGTCCCAAATAGCTCTAATGTTTGGAAGAGCTTACTAGCAGCTTAACCAATCCTAAGGAAAGGTGGTTGCTGGAGGGTAGGCAATGGGTCCTCTATTCGGGTCACCAAAGACAATTGGATTCCCAACCATCCTATACATAGAGTGCTCCACCCGCCACTTGTGGAGGAGTGGGAATGGAGAGTATCCGAGCTCATTGACTGGCTGGTTACGGCCTGGGATCGGGAGCTCATTGTAGCTGCATTTCATAGGGAGGATGCTGAAGCAATCCTTCACATTCTGTTGAGCCTCAGGTTGTGTCAAATGCTGTGATATGGCTTCACACTAAGAATGGGGAGTACACATGAAATTGGGGTACCAGATAGCTAGGTTGATTCAAAAGTAGGAAAAGGATTCGGAGGAGAGCTCAAAGGTGGCGGGAGGATCTCAAATCTGGGCAAATGTTTGGAAAATGAAAGTGCCAAATGTGTTTGCATGGAAAGCTTGCCAAAATATTCTGCCTACATGTGAGAATTTGTTTCGTGGGAAAATGGTTCTGGATGACTACTGTGAGCGATGTAACCAAGCCCTAGAATCAGTTCTTCACGTGCTATGGGAGTGTGGAGCAGCACAAGACGTGTGGGCAAGAGCTCCAGGTAGATTGCAGAAAGTGGGCACGGAGCAAATGGAGTTTACGCAGCTACTTGAACAATTGATTCACAGATTGTCTGAGGAAGAGTTTGAGCTATTTTGGGTCCATTGTTGGTTAATTTAGCACCAAAGAAATATGGTGATGGATGGAGGGAAAGTCCAGGATCCATCATGAATCAACACTCGAGCAATTGACTTAATAGATGAGTTTAAAGCATCACAGGATCAGTTGGCTATCCATGCAACCAAGGAGGCAGTGCAATCGTGGTGTCCACCTTCAGGTACTTTGTATAAGCTAAACTTTGATGCGGCAGTCTTTATGGATACGAAGTCATCAGGCTTTGGAGCGGTTATAAGGAACAATATGGGGGAAGTAATGGCAGCGCTGTCAGCTAAGGGCCCTCCAATTGCAAACAGCGAAGAAGCGGAGATATTGGCATGTCGAAAAGCTTTGGAATTTGCTGTGGAGGCAGGTTTCCAAGACATGGTAGTTGAGGGAGGTAATGTCACAGTAACGAGGGGATTGACAGCTACCAACCCCGACATGTCAATGCTGGGAAATATATATATATATATATATATATGAAGATGCTCGCTGTTTGGCTATGAGGTTCGAAGTTTATCAGCTAGCTGTGTTAGATGCAGTGCTAATGGTGTTGCCCATTCTTTGGCCTGGTTTGCTAAAAAATTAAGTGAGGACTATGATGGTTGGAAGAACAACCACCCCTGCCCTTGAGGCTTTGTATGTGGACTCCTCTGTTGCTAATTAATTGAATTACACTTGGTTCATTTTCAAAAAAAAAAAAAAAATTCAAAATCATATTTAGTTTATATCTTATAACACATGCCCCTATTTTTTGTCTCCTAATAAATTTAAGGACAATATTTAGCTACAAAATTGGTTGTAGCCTAAGGTTACAATCTTACTCAATATCTTCTTATTAGAGGTGAATTTTGACAAATCCACAGTTATTTAAATGACAAGTTTTATTAGTTTAATATTATGCATAAAACATAAACTTATAGATCATATATTAAATAATATCCTATTAATACAAAATTTGACGTGTATTAAGAATGTAAAAAACATGTAATTCAATAGTTAGATTTTCAAAATATGTAATAATGTTTATTTTATTGAGTAAGGTTGTAGCCTTAGGCTACAACCAATTTTGTAGTTAAACTTTGTCCTAAATTTAATACACAATAATAGTAATTGATCATTAATTTTCATTTACCATTTTAATGCACAACCATGATAAACCTGGTTTAAAACACTATTATTATATTCGTGTGTATTCTAATAAGTATTACTGTTTACTCAACAACAATAAAAAATGATGGCTCCCTGATAGGCCAAAATGTATTGACCCTTTGTGATGAATTAACCAATTAATTAACTAAGTAAATTAATTAAATTCAATTACATGCAATGAACGTGGCAGCACAAACAAATCACCAATTAACTAAATATGCAGCAAAAATTAAATGACACGGTGATTTGTTTACGAATAGGGAAAACCTACACGGCAAAAACCCCACTGGGTGATTTTAAGATCACCACTCCCGAGAATCCACTATTATCAAAAAAGCAGTTACAAGTAAAAGAATCACAGTACCTTATACCAACCTACAGTTGAACCCTTACCCCAATACCCAATTGGACTTGTTCTGTAGTGACAATTTCTCATTGTATTGCACGACTCCCAGTACGTAACTAACCGAAAGATGTGCAGATCCCAGTATACGACTTGATCACCAACTTGAGAAGGAGGTTGGCTGCAAAGTTTATTTTATGAAATTTTTTAGTCACAAAACCCTACGATGTACAAACACAGCAGCTTCTTCAAGAACTAGGGCAAACTAGGTTTTCGGTGACACTTGAGGAATTATGCTCTTGTGCAATTGTGCTCTTGGCTGTGCCACCTGATACGGCCCTTAAAATAATTCTTATATACATTTAGGGTTATGAGAAAAGAAAGCTCAAACACATACTCACGGATTGGATGAAAAACAGTCTAAAAAAACAGAGTTTCATAATCTCGATAGATAGCCATCTATCGAGATAGCTGTAGAGCCACGGGTTTCAACAGCTTTTAAACCTCGATAGATACTAACTGTCAAGTTTTAAAATCCAGCGCTTCATTTCTTATTTCTTGACAAACTTGCATGGCTTCAATACTTGGACTTGAACTCTTGTTCCTTGAAGTATTAAACACATCCTAAATCTATCTAAATACAAGTAAAGTGCATTTTATCAAAGGATTAGCTAATACATAAAATGTTGACATATGTTCCTAACATCCAATCACATATATCCTAACACTCCCAAAAATAACGATATATATATATATATATATATATATATATATATATATATATATATATTTCTTCTCTCTTTATTCCAATAGCAATTTTGATTTTGGAATCTTTATATATATATATATATATATTATTCATTTAGATTTTTCCTTTTGTTTCTTACAAACAAATTTAGCATTTCAATTTGGCTAATTTATTTATGGATCAAACCCTTTCAAAACCCAACTCTTCAATTTTAAATATGGTCTTTTCTTTTTCCCATTGTTTTAGTCTCTCATTTTGTGTGTAGTTTTTAAATTCATGCAATAAGGAGGAGGAGAAGATTATGGATAGGATGTTATATATAAAATTAGTTTAGTTCATTCTTTTCCAATATTCGTAATTTAGTTTTTAGTTTCTTATCAAATTTTTATTGTTCTCAATCAATTGCAATTTTTATAAAATAATGCTAGTATCACAACAAAACCCACAACTTTTATCACAACTTACCTACGTGGCAATCATGGTAGAGTAAAAGTGGTGAGTTCATATGAGTCTACAACTTTACCACTCACAACTCGTCATGTGAGCAAGTTGTGGCAAAGTTGTGAATTTTGTTGTAGTAGAATTAATTCATTTTTATATTTGTATGTTATAATTTTTATTCTCAAGGTTTAGATTACTTGTTATTAACGAATTTTTTTAGGGATTTGTCGTTCATTCATTGATTTTAATATGACTTTTGTAGTTGATTTTGACCTAGAGATATTTATACACTGGCATCTGTAGTCATTGCATGGATGAATGGTATTGAGCTTGGAATACTGATTAAGGTAAAACTCTTCCATGTTCTTTCTTTTTCAATATTTTTTTCCCCCATGAGACTCTTGGGTTATTTCAAATGAGTAATGATCCTTCTTATGATTTTCTATTTATTATTTTTGCAATATAGACTTGATTTTTCTTGACCTAATAAAGTTTGGAATTGTCATTGATGACGCATAAAATCATCAGTGAGTTGATTGTCTACACGCACGCCAATTAGGATACCTAAAGACCAAAAGAACAAAGAACCTACAGAGGGCACCACTAGGGTACCAACCAAAAACCCTCTGAAGGTTAAGTCTGTGATAAAAGAATCTTCAATAACTCGAAAGTGTAGGAACTAGGAAATTTCACATACCTTGGAGAAGAGAAGACTTGGTGCTTACATAGTGGTGTAAGGCTGACCAAGATCCCATGAACATAAGACCTTTCCCTGTATGGAAGATTTGGAGTTATCATTCAAAGATCTTAGGGCTTTACTTCCCATACTAGGAGGATATGAATATGTAGAAAAATCTTTAGATGTGGTGTGCAATTTCTTTCGATATAGGGATGCATGAGTGGAGAACATGCAAACAGTGTGGGACTGTGTAATCCATATTGAGTATTGGGTAACCCGACGGGTACTTTCCTACCCGACGATGAATGTGAATGGAGAGTATGGCTGATGTCATGTCATAATCAACCCGAAGGGTAAAAAGAGACCGAAAGACCTTTCAAACCTGAAAAGTAAATAGAATCTGAAGAGCATTTCAAACCCAAAGGGTAAAAAGAGACCGAATGACCTTTCAAACCTGAAGGGTAAATGGAACTTGAAGAGCATTTCAAACCCGAAGGGTAAATGAAACTCGAAGGGCATTTCCAACCCGAAAGGTAAAAGTAGACCGAAGGGCATTTCCAACCTGAAATGGTAAATATAATCAAAGGGAATTTCCAACCAGAAAGGTAAAAGTAGACCGAAGGGCACTTCCAACCCGA
The DNA here is from genome assembly GCF_040712315.1 of Castanea sativa. Classification (NCBI taxonomy): domain Eukaryota; kingdom Viridiplantae; phylum Streptophyta; class Magnoliopsida; order Fagales; family Fagaceae; genus Castanea; species Castanea sativa. Next base: position 29,386,810 of record NC_134016.1, on the reverse strand, counting down.
AGGATAAATGGAACCCGAAGGGCATTCCCAACCAGAAGCATAAATGGAACCTGAAGGACATTAGGGTAAATGGAATTGAAGGGAATTTCCAACTCGAAGAGTAAAAGGAGTTAGAAATTTTCTTAGTTAAAATATTCCTTATCAGTCATGATATAGACTTTTTTTTTTCTTCAAGAAAATGAATAGGACATCTCCTTGAAGGTTCATGTTTGTGTTTGTAAGGACTAGAATTGCAACCTAAGCCCACCAAGAACAGTAGATGTCAGCCCAATAAGCTCAAAACAATAAATTTGTTAGGGAGTGGATCTTATAAACAAACTACAAAGTCACGTAAGTTCAGGCTCAAGATTGACTGGGCTTAAGTTAAAAGGATAAGACGCATAAATTCAACATAATATCTCTCCTCGGGAAAATCCGAGGACAAAATGTTCTTATATTGATCAAGTTTAATCTTTTTAAAATGAGTTCTTATGTTTTTATTTTTATTCCTTTTCTTCTTCCCGTATCATATGCCCGTTTTTATGGAGGTCATTTCCTTATATCGTTCCCGCCAATACATCCCAGCCTTCCACCTATTCAATTTCTAGGGAACCCTTTGGATGCTTGTCCCATCAAGGCCCTCCTATAGGTAGTAGGAAGGGCTGTAAGCTGTGAAGACACTGTTCAAGTGTCATTTCTTCATAATGCGGCCAGTTCAATTGGTGGGGTGCATTAAATGTAGAGGTGGCAGTCAAGTTCCCATATGTTTCTTGTTTCCGTTGCTGATACAACGCTACTACCTCCCTTGGAGTTCATCTTTCTAGTATGGTTGACTTCTTAAAGCATTCCCAAAACACCTTTGTTCCTTGGGAACCTCAAATACCACATTGTTTTCCCTTTTTCTCCTCAGTCTTCCGGTCTATGTGCGCAAGGATCTTTAAGCGTCCTTGTGTCTTTAATCATCCTCGAGTAGGGCCCATAGCCCAAAAGTGTGCTCGGATCACCTGCCCTCACCATGTTCATGTTAGTATTTTGTGAAATAATTAATAGGTTTTTTACTGAACAATTGTTAATAATTCATTTTCTTTGTTTCTTTTAAATTTTTTTTTTAATATGCAACCTTTTTTTTTTAAATCGCCAACATGATCTATAAAGTTATATAGTACAACCAAATACCAATAGGTCATGTGATTTAACTCTTTAAGAATAAATAAATACAATCCACTTGTAGCTAAAGAAGAACAAACAAAATACCATTCAATTAATAATTGATGTGAAAAAAATGCCACACGAAATTTCATGAATAGAATTAAAGCAGCTTACTCAATATATTTTCTTCATTTTATGTATAAGAAAAAGATAGCAATGAAGAAACACTCCTATATCAAGTGGTAAGATTTCGAGGGTTATGTGAATTACGAGGAAAAAAAATGCTGTTCAAATATTTCAAGGTATGATGTGAGATCTAAAAAAAAATTAAAAACTAAGAAATATATTATCTCCCAATCGGTTACATGAATTATACCTTAATGTATATCTCAAATGTTCAATGAGTTCCATTTTGTATATATTTCGTAAATTTGAAAAAAAATATATATCACATACCTTGCATGGTAATCCTTTAAAAATAATACAATATAATTTGCATTTGATTAATTTATTTTCTACATAATTTTTAAAGCACAACATGCAATAAAGAACATTCCCCCCCCCCCCCCCACCCCAGAAAATACATAGTTTCATTCACATATTTTTTACAAATAAATAAATAAGTCATCCCATGCAAGGCATGGCCCATAATTAGTTATAATATATATTTGTTGAAATATTTGCATGTGAGTAGTGAATTTAGTTAAGTAGTGAAATTTCACATTGGATACCGATAAAAAGAGAGAGTAGTTAATATAACATAGTTGACCTCATATCCTTAAACATTTTGAACTAAGTGGTGTTTCTATATGTTACACTAAGTATAACTGTTCAAAGAGTCTTTCCAAAATATTTATCTTCAAAACAAAGAGGTATCAAAACCGATGGTTTGCCCGAAGTGCCACAAGTATGACTTGGTCAAAAGCTCACACATAAAGGGGGAGATTTGTTGAAATATTTATGTGTGAGTAGTATATTTGATTAAGTAGTGAAATTTCACATTTGATACTAATGAGAAAAAAAAAGTTATTAATATAACATAGTTAAGTGCATACCTATTGAGCTTAAGCCTTTTAGATTAAATATGTCTCTATATATTATGTTAACTGCTTAAAAAGTCTTCCCAAGGTAATTCTCTCCCAAACAAAATTAAATTTGTACTTGATGCAATAAAACAATCCCTCACTTTCTCATATTTACTTAACTTATTGTTGATATATTATATAGTTAATGAGAGAGAGAGTTAATAAATTGTTACAAGTTCATTTAGTGTGTGGGTTTAGGCTTCTTTCCTACGCTTATTAGTACACAAGTAAGAATTCATCTCACCATTCAGAAACAAGGTTCTTCCTACACAGTTTCCATAGCCACCTTTTCTCTTATATACATTCCTCTACTAATTTGGAAAAAAAAAATTCTTATTTTCGGGGAATAAGAAGTTCTACTTTACAAGTTTTTATAAATTCATAAGGTGTACCGTGGATGATGGGCTTGTCATATCCTAGGGGACAACGTGCTAAAAACCTTTCTATATAATCTTGCTAAGAAAATGTGAATAATCTCAAAAGAATGATTTGATCCACACTTCAATTTTTGTCACTCATCTCTTGTAACTATTCGGCAACAAGTCATTAATTATTTTATATTATTAAAGGAACTATAACTTTTTATATTCTCAAGGAAAAAAAAAAAAAAAAACCCTCCATTTCTTTAAAAAAAATGTTTTTTTTTTTTGGGGCTTTCTGCATCAAGAAATTTATTACATTGTAACCCATTTTTTTCATAGATAAAATTAAAGCAAGTTTAATCTTTACCTTTGAACAACTGTGAATTTTTTTATGTTAAAACGAGGAACGAACTGCCAAGAGCATACATAGCTCAATTAATTAATTAATTAATTGGTATTTTTTTATTTTTTCAATACAGATATTCAAAGTTTAAATCTCATATCCTTTATTAATAAATAATTATAAAATAAAAATGGTCCGAACCTGAAAAAATGAAGGGTTCATTATAATCCTTCTTTATTATTATAAAAAAAATTAATTTTTTTTCCATGTATCCATTATAATCCATTAATCCTTCTGTTCCCCCTTATTCCTTCTTTTTCATCAACTAGTCGTAAATACTTTTACATCACGTTGTTCACAGGGGTTGCAACAATATATTTAGAAGCGTCCGCTGCTGCACCACATGGCAGAAAAAGCTCCAACTATTCCCACATTATTGCTAGTCCACTCATTCACACAGAATTTTCGGGGCTGAACTATGATGACAAAAATATTTAAAAAAAAAAATACACACCTGAAAGTGAATCCCACACGCATTGGAGCAATGGTCTCAACTCTCAACAGCCAACACTAGAAAGAAAGTAAAATCAAAACAGCAAAACTCAATCCTCTCAAAATTACATGTAGAAAGAGATCAATACAAGAAAAGACTGAGACAATCTCTCTCAAAATTAATTGTGGCTCAATACCTTTGTACATTTAAAGAAAAGACCATCTAATGGATAAATATAATTATATAGAGACAGAGAATTTTTAATTCAATTGACATCTTTTAATATTTTCAACAAAAATGTTTAGGAGTCAAATCTTCCATCTCTTAACCATTAAATTATATTCCAGAAAATAAAAAGTATAATATGAAGAATACATTAAGAATAAATTAACATATCTGCAACAACCCAAAATTTTCGATTGAGTTAAAAGTTAAGTTTTTTTTTTTTTAAGATGAAATAGAATTTTACTGTAGTCTAATATAATTGTGTGTGTGTGTGTGAGTGTGTGAAACTTTCTTTTATATACTTGAATCCTGGCCTTGCCTCCCTTACATCATACACCCCACAAACTTTTTACTTATGAAGTGAACATCACGCAATGTGTAGTGATAAAGGTTAAATTTTGTGATTAAACTGTTTGTGTTAAGAATTTTAATTGCATAAAATTTCGGTTAAGATGTTGTTATTAAACCCGCCTAATAAGTAGTTTCAGTTAGGGATATATGATTGACAGTGAGTATCTAAAGTTATCTTAACCACTTATGGTAAAGTCTCTAATGGTTGTATAAGAGATCTGGGGTTTAATTTTCACCTACACCAAAAACTTATTGGTATCTTAGTCTAATAATAAAGAGCTATTATCAGGAGCGAACGCCATAAATTGAAACTCTCTAAAAATAAAAAAAAAAAAACAAAAATTATGGTTCTCTTGTTTAAATTTGCTAAGAGCTTACGGCTTAGTATAAGTCCATTTAAATTGACTGTCCATTTTCTTTCTTTTGATGGTTGTTATATATAATTTATCTTGCCTTCTTAACTTGAAAAATACTATAAAATATGTGTTATTTAATGTGTATCACATCTAATTACTTATTTGAATTCATATCCAACATTTATAAATTCCTTTCACAAACATAGATCCCATCTCAAACTATCCCAGAAAAGAAATAAAAGTCAATAATTAAATGGTTTCACTTTAATAGGCCTACAAAAATAGAATGACTCATTGATTTGCAAGGCTCTTTTTAACTATCTAATTTTTCTTACTTGTACCAAATTCATTAGTTAATTAAATTTGTCCTTTTTTTTGTTTTTTTTTTTTTTTCACTTCACTGCAAATCTAAATTGTAACTAAAAGTAACAAATTCTAGCTATGTCAGTCAAAAAAAAATAAAAACATGTTGGATCTTTGTCAGTCAAAAAAAAAACAAACAAACAAATTGTAGCGTTGGGTGCTGCACGCGCGAAGAAGCGCGTCCAGCTTCCTAGAAGCCCAACCTTATTTTCCTACAAAAGCGTTCAACCGACAGATCCGCTAAGACGAACACATTGGACTTGCTTTCCTATACCCACTCCCATTTCGACACTTCATACTCCCCAACGGCCAGCCACCTGGCGCTTCTCTCTTATTACCTTTTTCTCTAGTCTTCTCCCATTTCATGAAAAAAAAAAAAAAAAAAAAGCCTTATCTCCAACTCAATTTATAAGAAATTCGTTTAATCTGTTTTATACCGATTAATAATACTATCCATATGTATTTTTAATCTAACAACCTATTTTAAGAAACGCGTTTAAAAGAAATACACTTAGATAGTAATATAAATCGCCACAACGATAAATTAAGGAAGATTCTATTAAACCGATTTATATAACCAGCCCATCAGTCCTATTAGGTGGCACAACACCATTGCTTATCAAATGGTTGTAACAACAACAACACGTACACAGGAATATTTGTGGCTTTCCTATAAATATACCTGCCACTATGCCATTACCTTCACCCAAAAACCATCTAAATTTGTTTCAACAAATTCCATTCAATTAGGAGCAAACTTACCCCCAAAACAAGAAAGATTAAAAAAAAAAAAAAAATTCCTCTCTAATTCCATATTATCTCTAACCTGCTTGTTGATTTGTTGATGCTATTTTATATTGTTTTAAGGTCATTAGCCTAGAAGTGTTCTTCCAAACCATGAGTCCTACACAATTCCATGCAAAGAAGGACGTCACCAACAATGCCTTGTGCCCACCTCCCTTGAAGATCAATAAGGACTCTCATTTCATCAAGAAATCATCGGCGGCAGCCGCTGCATCGGGGTCGGTGTCCTCATCCTCGTCGACCTCCTCCCTTGTTAACGGCGTGGCGGGGTCCGCCAAGCCGCAACAGCGCCACCCGGTCATAATCTACACACATTCCCCGAAGGTCATCCACACACACCCTAGGGACTTCATGGCATTGGTGCAAAAGCTCACGGGGCAATCGCGGTCCGAGGATCATCATGACATGGCTCGACAGAAATCTGAATCTGGTGGCAATGCTTCAACCTCGTCCGACGAGGAAAACAAGAGTGTGAAGATCGTGGGAAACGATGACAATGAGTCGTCATCGGTTGTTACCGATGAGAATTGCAGCAGCCTAGGTGATGGTCAAGTGAATTCTTGTTTTGTGCCACCAATTTTTGAGACACCAAATCCATACATGACCAATATCCCATTTTTTACGCCCAATTCGGCTGACTTTTTGTGCTCGAATCAGCCCTTTTATAATTACACAGACTCTTTGTTTTTTCCCCCCAACATGAGGAGTTCTGTTTCATCATCTTCCAACTTGGAAGGGATTAGAGAGTTTCGTGAGTACTAAGGTTTTTAGTTATTTTATTTCTTGTAATGAGTTTTTTTTTTTTTTTTTTTTAACAATATTTCATTTCTTTTTCATGCCAATAAGGTTCTAATTTTGTGAGATAGAACTTAGTTTTTTTCTGGGGTTTTATTTTTTTCATTTATAGCCAGAATAAAAGGCAACGAAAATGAAACGAAGTTGTTTCTTTGTAATTTTTTTCTTAGTTGAAATGACTTTATATGCTGTATTCTTTCCTATTTTCTTCCTGTTATCTCATCAAGGGAACTGTTATTCTTTTTTTCTTTTTTTTTTCTTTTTTTTCCAAACATGCATTGATACACCATGTTGAATATGCTATTATGGATGCGGAAGCGAAAGCATAAAGTATAGAACACAATAACACAATAGGATTACGTGGTTCAGCCTAATGGCCTACATCCACGGAGGAAACCCTAAAGGGCTACATCAATAATATATTAGAGTGTAGAACAAATCCTGTGTTACAATGAACCATAACATGTGTATATATAGTAGACTAAACCCTAAATTAATAGACTTCTAGTACAAGTAAGAAACTTGGCTTGCACACAAAGTAGAATTAAGCTTGGACTTATGCTAATCGACTAATATATCTCTAACATCATCATCTTCCAACTTGGAAGGGATTAGAGAGTTTCGTGAGTACTAAGGTTTTTAGTTATTTTATTTCTTGTAATGAGTTTTTTTTTTTTTTTTTTTTTTAACAATATTTCATTTCTTTTTCATGCCAATAAGGTTCTAATTTTGTGAGATAGAACTTAGTTTTTTTCTGGGGTTTTATTTTTTTCATTTATAGCCAGAATAAAAGGCAACGAAAATGAAACGAAGTTGTTTCTTTGTAATTTTTTTCTTAGTTGAAATGACTTTATATGCTGTATTCTTTCCTATTTTCTTCCTGTTATCTCATCAAGGGAACTGTTATTCTTTTTTTCTTTTTCTTTTTCTTTTTCCAAACATGATTGATTTCGTTAATTCTTGGAACTAGCTTGGAAGTATGTAACATACAATTAGTGACAAATGTGACATGTAAAATGTATGAGTACAGCATGAACTGGGTCTAATTGATCAAGGTTTTAAATACGGAAAAGTTCATGTGCAGGAAAAGTAATTAGAAGAGAAGAATATGGTATTAATTAAGGTTCAATATCTAAAGCAAATGCTATTCAAAAGAACCTTGAACAAATGACATTCAGTTTGTTTTGTTTTGAATGATGATGATAGTTAGAATTAGTAGCACTAGTGCTCCTCACATATAACACATAGTAATTGAAGTAATTTTGATGAAATATATATATATATATATATATATATATATATATATATATATATATATATAAATTATTGCACGGTTTGTGTTACTCATTATTTTTGCACTTGCATTGAAATCAAAATGGGAAATAACCATTAAAATTTTGTAAAATGTATAGATATGGGGATTAGGGAGTGTGAAGGGTCAAATGAATTTGTATGACAACCCTTGCCAGTTGCCAGTCCTTAGAATTTTAAACCATTACTCGTAAATTAGTTCAAATTAAGATGGCTATATCTATTACAGCTGTGTGGATAAAACTGTCTAACACAATTTCAGATTTTCTTCCAAAGATAAACACATTTCGACATTCTTCTCTTTAATTTGTAAAATGAGTTTTAAGGAAATTTTAACAAAATATTGCAATTATTAAAGAGAAAAATTAACAGGTTCTCTAAGGATATTGATTTAGGACATTCTTAGAAACTTTTTTATATGAAAAGAAAAAAAAACAATTAATTTCTTTGACGGCTTTTCTTATTTTCCATAAAAATGAAATTAAAACTTTCTTAAAATGATTTATTAATAGGGTACTTGTGGGTTCCAATTAGCTCAACTGGTAAAGTCTCTAATGGTTGTTTAAGAGATCTGGGGTTCAATCTCCACTTACACCAAAAACTGATTGGTATCTTGGTCTGATAATGAAGAGCTATCATTAAGAGCAGACGTCATAGATTAAAACTCTTTCAAAAAAAAAAAAAATAGGGTACTTGTTAAAAATGTTTGAAGTTATGATATAATTTTTTAAGTGGTTTGTGTGTACAAATGTTCACTCATTATTTGGATTAGAATTTAGCACCTTCAAATTAGAAGTTTGAACAACTATGGCAAACATGATGATGATTATGAGCATTTAATAGCACTCTTCAGAATCTTCCTTGTTATCTTCCTCCACTTTCTCTTATGCGCATTGTGAATGAACTTTATAGTTGAATGAACTTTATAGTACCATAAAGTTCATTCAAAATGCGCACATCTTTTTGGCATAAATAATACATTAGAAGAAACGTGGATATATAAATTAAATTTATCGAAGAAAAAAATCGCATATATTTTTAGATACATTAAGAGAAACGTGGATAAATAAATTATTGATATAATTGAGCAATAAATTATTGATATAATTGAGCTTCATACATCATCCCAATTTACATGGAGCCATTTATGCTTTTATAGTCACACTAGCTTTTTTTTTTTTTTTTTGGTATTCACAATTGATCATTTAAATAGGAGAATTCAAGAATGAAGCCATGTCTTCGATAGAAAAAATAAAAGGCACTTTTTTGCTTTATATTATATTATATTATATATATATATATTAATATATATTTTTTGGAAGTAGGAATTCCTATCCATACTTGGCAAGCCAAGATGTTAAAAATACCCCTAGCAAAATTTGACCCAAGCTTGTCAACTTGCCCAAACCCGTAAAAAAAATGGGCCAATCCAAAACCCGACTCACGAAAACAAAAAGCATTTGGATATGATTTTGAATTTTTGACATGTTGAACTAAGGGCATTTACATCAATCTCCTCAAATTTTAGCTAAATTTACCTTAAAAACTCTATTTTTTTTAGTTTAACTATCCATGTTTTTTATGCTCATACATCAGCCTCATTAAAATATTTTCTCTCCTCTTAGCATAGACCACAGTGGCAATATACCCCCACAGCACCATCATATGCAACATATCCATGGCACAACCATATATAACAAGTTAACAACACCATAGTACTACCATCAAAGAACCCAACAAAAGCCACTTCAAAAATCTCATCACAATCACAAAACCCACATAAAAAAATCTGTAAAAAAAATTTAAACAAACCTAAACCCAACCACCATAGCACCACCACCACGGTACCACCACCAGAATTTGCCACGACACCACCCAACAAACCCAAAGCCAAAAAAACCCACATCAAAGACAAATTATAATTTTTCCTAAACTAGTAGACTTATCAGAAGTAATTTGGCAAAAGCTTTTTTTTTTTTTATCACAAATGTTTAACATTTAAAAAAAAAATGCTAAAGCCACGAATTATTATACAATTTTTTTAACAAACTGATAATGTGATAGATGATTATTGATAAGTAAAAAGGTGATGACGTAATGTTAGTAGTAAACCCATATGAAAACCAATAAGAATTTGCTACATCATCACTTTGTAAAAAAATCATAAAATGATGTGTTTGTAATATTGCTCTTTTTTATTCGTATATTCATCCGGTGACAAACCACTTATTAATTAAGATATTTTCTTTCTCCGACTATATTATATGATGAATCATATTGAATCATCGTATCAATGTGTATCTCTTAGATCCTTTATGGTTTAAGTGTGGCAGTATGTGGTGGCATCATACACCAATGGCAGCCAAACAAAATCAGGGGCACGAGGGAGGCATGCCGTGGGGCGTGGGCTGTGCAAGGTATTTGGAGGCAGTAGTAGAGGAAAGAGAGGTTTCCTTAAGGATTTATATCTTAGTTGACATCAAGAAAATAAAAGGTTCCTTCTCAAAAAATAAAATAAAAGGTTCAAACTTCAAAGGCTTATATAATTGCCGGATAATATTAAAATCAGTCATTTCCTCAATGCTGCAGATCTTTTTGATCTCTATGACTTCCATGGTGACCAGGAGCAATTAAATGCCAGACATTAAGAGTGACTAGTCATCAAAGAAGCCTAGAAACGTTACTGAAGAGGCCCAAGAGGGTCTTAAAGTGGAGGAGTTTCAATCACAATTTAGTAATTTACAAAGGCAAAATCAATATTAGCAATTTCTTCTAAACTGGCTTTGCAATTAGCGGTGTAAGATCACTATTTACACTTTTTTGGGTTGTAGTTGAGTTCTCTTCTTGGGAAACTAACGGCATGAAGGGGCAGAAAGTTTAAAAAATAAAAATGGTACAGTTCATGCTACTGTTAACAGTTTTTCTAATAAAGAAAAATTATTTTTGAGTGGGGGTTTATGTCTTTTTCGGCCCCTTTAATTTAATATTTTTATTTTATTGGATGAAAATATTTTTTTAACGGACTATAATTTAATTTGAATTAGAGTTTCCGACCTAAAGGTTATAGTCATATTATTATTCGAAAAATGATATGTCTACAACATTTTTATAATATTTTTACAACAAATCATAAGTGGCAAGTTGTTACTGGTTGTTATTGTTGGGGTAAAAAAGTAATCTTAGTGTTAGGTTCAAATTTGAACCAGTAACAACTAACCACCTATGATTTGTTATGAAAATATTGTAAAAATATTGTGGACGTAGCACCTCTCTTATTATTCAGATGCGTGGGGAAGGAGCCAGGGTTAAAGGGGGTCAAAATCCTATTGCACATGATGAAATACTCATGGAAGGCTAGGAACAAGAGTTAAAATGTTATTGCATCCCATCCATATGCGTGGGGAAGGAGCCAGGGTTAAAGGGGGTCAAAATCCTATTGCACATGATGAAATACTCATGGAAGGCTAGGAACAAGAGTTAAAATGTTATTGCATCCCATCCATAAGGCATTACATCAAATGTAAGAATCTAGTTATTACACAGGATCCGGATCCATGAAGGGCGGGATCGGGAAGGAATTGCCCGACTCACAAAGAACATTTCTCCTGCAAAATGCGAAGAACATTTCTCGCTCTACTTATTTATTTTTTACCACATAAGACATTTTCCATTTACTTTCATTTTCCGATGTACCAAACACAAATGGAGCATCACATCTGATATTTCATTTATTTTCTTTTTCCTTATTGTGCTTCTCTTTTAACTGTTGAGGTTTAAGCCACAAAAAGTTATCTGTGGCACATTCAAAAAAAAAAAATGACATGTACACACTATAACAAATTACACACCATCACTACCTCTAATACTTACATCACTTTCTCTTTTTTTCCTCTTTTTCTCTTTCAAGTGCAACAGGAGCTGCTGGTATGCTGAACCACCACTCTCTCAATCTCCTCATCCATCTCTCTGTAATTGCTTTCCTTGGAGGTGAATATCTTGTGAAAGTATCCAAGAAAACAACAAGAACTATGAACTTACTAGGAAGGAAGGCCAGAATCAAAGCTGTGACCAAGAGAGCAACTGCAAATTTGTCGCTTGCCTGATGAAATCATAAATACCCATGTATTGGCATGTGCTAGTAAAAGAATTACTAACAAAAACTAGTAGACCATTAAAATAACAGTTAGTCCAAGGTAAATAATATTTTCCTCAATTTTTTTACATCTGCTGATACGGCTTCTACTCCTAACACAACAGGCCATGTCAAAAATTGAGAGAAATTGTGTCCCTAGCATTACTTTTAAAAAAAATAAAAACATCTGTAGTGAAAAATGACATGCACGAGATTTTGTGCTTATGATGGATCACAGGAGAAGCAATGAGAATAATGGAAGGTGCAGAGGCCAGTCAGGACAAAAAGAAGGAAGAAAAACCTGAGGGAAAATGCATAGCAACAGGGCCCGTATCTTGAGTAGAACAATGTTACCATCCTGGATGTACCCTTCAGTTTGAGAAATTGCATTTTGAACAGCCAAAAGCTGCTCCATTGTATTCAACACGGGAGGTGCTATCACCTTAACATCATCAACAGGTCCTTGGCCACAAAATCGCGTGAGTACCATGAAAACCGCAATAAAGATGAGCAGCAGAGCAAATGTGTAGCCCAGCCATCCCCTGAAATGCATGCTGTAGTTTATCAGAAAAGATATCTCCCAGTTTGGTGTGTTCCAGGAACTTAACAGAAAGCATCAAAAACAATTATCAAGCTAAATGGTGAAACTATCATCTCTTTTCACCCACCCCCACCCAAAAGAAGGGAAAAAAAAAAAACCCCACCATTCCTTGTTCAATTGAATTGATATTTTGTTGAAAGAACTACTTAACTTGAACAGTAATTTCAAAACACACTAGAAATACAACCATACACATAAGCATACACGCCCGTGTGATGCACGCACATACAACAATGTAAAGGTTATATTAGAGTGGAAAAGGCAAGGTTTAAATCTTATGCAGACAATATGTATGCCACTCACTGCTTGTAAGAAAGCGAGTATTATCACTAAGTCATCACGCGTTTCTCTCTGCAATCTTCTAAACAAGGTGGATTAAAATTTTCTTTAGAGTTGCAATTTCATTTAGAAGATACGCTGATTCTATAAGGGTAGATAATATTGACTTAGTTTAGAAAGCACCAATTAGAGACATAATGATTTAACATAGGAAGCACCAATTATAGATCATTGAACTTTTAAAAATTAGATGGTATATTACCAGTATTTTGCTCAAAGCATGTTCCATAATGAAAAAAAAAGGTTTTGTATGTGAGCTTGTGTGTTTGGTAATTGTGTGGAGAGGGGGAAAGGGAGGGAGGGGGAAGTGAAAGGGTCAGGGACCTTTGACAAGAACCAGAATTCTTTAAATTTTTGAGATTTCTTATCTTTATTGACAGTACATCCTTGAGTCATCGTCGGCGATAGCTTGATCGGAAACATGGTACACACTAATTCCAATGCACAGATTTTGGTGATCACAAATGTTACTAAGTAACCTAGAGATACCTTATCACATTCACATTTAACTTAAATTCTGTAAAATGCAATATAGAAAGTAAAATTAAAAGTTAAAACATCTAAATTTTTGTGAAGCAATCTTTGTTACTTGAATTAAAACCTATCCCATCACACATGATCCAATGTAAATGGCATACCATGTTACCATTCCCCTTCTGTATACACACTGTTTTACATTATGGGTAAACCACATACCACGTTTTCATTCCTATTTTGCATGCATATCAATTCGCATTGTAGGTAACTTCATATTATATGACAGGCAACATGTTCTCACTCCTATGTGCCAGAGAAATGAAGCGAAAAATTCCAGAACAAGAAATGCAAAAAGCTAAGCCATAAGGATCCCAGAAACATCCTCTGCAAATTCTTATCGATGCTGGAGTAATACTGTGACACCCTTGCACCATCCATGGTTTATGTATTTAGATCAGGAACTATTCATACAACAGAATTTCCTTTGTACTAGAATCCTTATTTTATTTCCCACCAGAATTATGATTTTTTTTTAGGGCGATGAAAGGAAACTCAGAAATTATTCTATAGCTCAAAACCACGAGGACCTACAATGAAAATGGAATCCCTCAAGAGTAGTCTCAACTCTCACCAGACTTCATCACAGTCACCTTTAAAGATTGTTCAACATTGAACCCATGATCTCAATTTGACACATGTAAAACATAGTAGCACACTATGAGATATCATTACTCTTCACCTTTCCAGCTAAAAGCAAAAGCCTATATATTTTCTACGAGGACACCTACATGAGAAAGAGGTAGCACCCAAAAATGCAAGAGCAATTGTTAACAAGTAAAACCATTATATGATTTTGTAAGGTTGATATCAAGTAAGACTCTAGCAGCATACAGCAAAGATGCCCATTTTCCCATCAATTATCCCGAGTCCTTTAAAACAAAAGAAAGCATCTCCTTTATGAAATTTTGGATCATCAGCTTTCCTGGGGGGAAAAAAAAAATCTGGCTGTAGATTCTCCTCATCCAGCAGCATTAAGGCCTTTCAAACTATTCTCCCTTGAAATAAATGAAGCCAGAATGATGATGGACAATAGGACAGAAATAATTTCTTCTTCTTTTCCTATTATGCTAGGGTGCTAGAAGTGTGATTGGGCATGTGAGGCAAGACTTAAGTTTATATTATTCAGTAACAGGCTTAATTCCAAAATCCTTTATGCCATCTTAACATCTGTCAGCCATTATTTAGAGAAGATTCTCTAAAAAGTGTATCTGTTGCGTTTCAAAAACCTAAGTGCTCCTTTATTTATATTTAACCTTTAGAACATATTCATTTTTGATAGTACACAACACGAGTTATAAACCCATTTCAAGAAGTGAGAAGTTACCAAAGACATGTGGCTTTACATCTCAAAAATCAATTAATTCAACTTTATGTTGACCACTTGACCTTTATTTCTCATGCTCAACAAATATGATTTTTCTTTTTTTATTTATTTATTTACCACAGCTCAACAGATAGTCTGTAAAGCAGAAAGAAATCACACACACAAGAGTTTTACCTGCAAATTATATAACTGAAAACTAAACAGAACATGAAGGACTTCACAGGATCATCCCAATAAACCAAAGATAAAATGCAGTTCCCAAGTTCTCTCATTGGAAAGAGCAACTCCTGCAAGTACACAAGAAACAAGAAGATTTTAAAAATATGTGATTTTAAGAATGTTGAAGATACTCTTGGTTTAAGTGAGAGAACAGATTTATCAACAAAAAAAAAGTAAGAGAACAGAATAGTAGATCCAGATTCATAGCGCTGAGCCAAAATAGATGGGATAAAACAACATTTGACCATGGCACAAGTGTTTATTCATTCTATTTTACCAAAACCTACTCTAATGAAATGAAAATGCGTGTGTGTGAGAGAGATAGAGAGAGAGAGGTCTTTAATGGTGCCTAGTACCAATAATTGGTTTTAATAATTATAACATCTCACTAATCCCATGACCAAAATGCTGATCACTGATTGAATTTATCTCTTCACTAAAACATAGGAAAAAAGAAAAAAGAAAAAAGAAAAAAGAGAAACCAAGAGTGGGGGGTGGGGGAGGAGGAGGCAAAGAAGAAGAAAGAAGAGTGATGTCCAAGCAAGCAAATTTAACAGGAAAACCCACCAAAAATCTTTAATCAGCATTACAACTACCTTCATCACAGCCAAATTAGTGTCAATGCCATCTACTTTAACTCCATCAACCGTTGCTTGTGCTAGCACCACTTTTTCATAGTTGTTTTTAGATTCCTTTACTGCTCTTTCCAAGGAAGTCAACTCTCCCACAGCTATCTCACCCACAACAAGCCCAGCCTCGTTAGAATTATTTGAACTTGTTCCAAACACAAACCCTAAGGTAGAAACCATATCCAAGGCAGATATTGAATACATTCCACCCCCACCCTTAGAGTTGTTAGTCCGGTCCATTTCCCTGAAAGTTGACATATTTGCAAGAGTTTCCAGTATCAAGTCTCCACCTGGTAGTTGGTCACAAAGATTAAACATAAGAAGACTCTCACACTGCAGAGGAATAGCTGAACTAACATCTTGAATGGCTTGTACTCGCAGAATCCCAAGTACAGCCTTTGAAAGTGCTTCATCCCGTTCAATTCCCTTGATCTCGTACTTATTTATAAATCTATGAACATATAAAATCTCTCGGATAATTGCTAGCTAGTAATCACGGCGAGAATGCCCTTTAAGCTCAGGAAATTCTATGACAGCTGGTTCTGATCTACAAGGGAAAACTATAAAAATTTAATGGCCAGTGTAGTGAATAAAGGAAGACGCCCAGTGTTCACATGCAATAATATGTATAATTTAAACAATAACAAATTACAACTAAATATTTTAACAATTAAAAGATAAACAGATAAGCATCATAACTTACAAGGAAATTGATTTATATGACACTGCCTTGTCAAAAAGTCGAGTACCCCATGGTCCAGTCATCTCAGGTTTAATAACTTGTTTCAGATCACCTGCTAAATCATATCTTTTTGCCTTGTCATAAGACACAACACGAAGAGCTTCAAAGTGCAGTGCGTGGTCCGTCAGAACTAATCGACCTACATACACCCCACAGTAATGATATAAAAATGGCCAGATACTGGATTTTATACTCCTATTTTATAAAAGTTATGCTGACATTAATCACATTGTGGAGTAGATAACACCATTACAACAGTCAACATGGATTTTGTCATTTATAAATAAAGGTAGGAATGAAATTTATTTCACAAAAACTCTTAATTCTGTTAACCTACCTGGCCACGTGGAAATTCCTGCATGTTCAAGAACTGGTTGGGTGGTGACTGTTCCATCAACTTCCAGAATCTTTTCTCCCTTTGATGATCGAACAGCAGAAAGAAGAGACGAATCTGATTGGTTCTTCATTTTTCTGATAGCTCTGCAGATGTTAAAATAACCCCAAAGAAAGGCAAACAAAAGTTAGGAATAAATAGCTGTCCCTAGTACAATGAAAAATGCTCCCAGATTTTTCATAAACTTGACAATAAAGTAAAGTATGATGTGTAAACTTAGATAAGTATTAAAAGAATACAAAACACATTAAGAGTTTTGAAGCCTTTTTATATTAGGGTTAGAGGCTGGAGGCCCTTAGCATTTTTTACATGTTCTTGTGTGTGGGTGTGTTTTATAAGTAAATGATATTTTGTTGCTATTTTCTCGATGAATCCACTCATTAGAAGTACAAGCTGCAATTTAAAGAATCTAAGAAATCCAAAAAAGATACAAAAGGGGTGTTGCCTAATGCAATTATCAAATCATACAAAGAACATAATGCAAACGGTTTCAGGGCACAAGTTGGGTGTCCCATCACTGAAGGTCCAGCTATTCCTTTCTCGCCAAACAGTCCACAGAATAAAGGAACAGTCTTGCAAATTTTTACACGCCTGTGATTATTGAACCTTCCTTGTCATGAAGGCTAAAGCTGACATTTGAATTACCATCTTTAGCATAAACCCAGATAACCCAAATAAAACAAACACTAGAGACCACAAATCTCAAGCCACTGAACAATGAAGCAAAACGTGCTTGACCATATGGCACAAGTTTTAAATGATTAGCATATCAACCATTCTAGCAGGGGAAAATAGATATCACATTCCAAAACATCCACCACATGTCAAACACATCAGTCAAGTGCCGGCTAAGTGTACAGAGCCACAGTGAAACTTCCAAGCAGATACGGCCCAAGATATACAATAGGGGCCAGAAACCATGGAACTTCGCCCCTGAATCTACATGATATTTTCACCAATGTCCTTTGAAGGAATTTATTGCTATCTAAG
Source organism: Castanea sativa (assembly GCF_040712315.1). Taxonomy (NCBI): domain Eukaryota; kingdom Viridiplantae; phylum Streptophyta; class Magnoliopsida; order Fagales; family Fagaceae; genus Castanea; species Castanea sativa. Next base: position 29,369,287 of record NC_134016.1, on the reverse strand, counting down.
GCAATAAAGCCATTAGATTTTGTTTATTGATGTTGTTTAAGGCTTTTTGGCATTCTTACAGTAGTTTTCACTTTTCCCTGTTGATCTGGCCTATTACTAGAAATTCTTCAAGCTTATTTGGCATATTACAACTTCATCCCTTTAATTTGGTTAGAGAGCTCCTCCTGTGTTGTTGATTGTTTCAGCCATCAGAATAAAGCTTCAGATAATGTCAACATTTTCACTTTTTGATGACTTAAGATTTGAAATAAACAGATAAACTTGTAAAGTGATAATGGTTATGACTAGAAGTAAAAGGGCAATTCTTGTTTACTGAAACTAGTAAGAGAGAGAGAGAAGATGGAGAAATTCAAATTGTCTCCATGGTCCTCCTCCTTAAGAATAGCTTAGATGGGCATGAAAATGACCAAGAAGCTCAACGGGAAAGTCAATTCTCCCAACACTCTCCCCCCCCCGCCCCCCACCCCCACTGGCTCTTCCCCCCAAAAGAAAACCAAAAAGGAAAAATAGAAACTCTAAACACCTAAAGAAGTTCAATAAGAAATAAAAAAGGGTTTTTCAGAAAAGGGAAGGGGTTGAAATAATTGCAAACAATATGGACATGAAATAACCTGTCTAGTCCACTTAAATACTTGTCATAGACAGAAAACTGAAGCCGACCACCAGTTGATTTTGTAAGCACCTCAAAAAGATTTTCACTAATAACCACATTTGCAATAATAGGGACTGCTGAAGCTATTCGTGAGAAGGCCTCTACCCCAACAGCTATATCCTCATCAACCTGCAGATAGATGTCAGCCATACATGACCATATCAATGTCAAGCAAAGACTACAGAATTTAGACACCACAATTTAAATACATAAGATATGATTATTTTAAATGAATCTAGAATTCAAAAGGAGCCTCTAACAATGAAATCACATATTTAGTTACAGAAAAAGTTGTGAGGTGCATGCATGTGTGTGTGAGAGACAGATTAAATAGCTTTTCAATGAAGAGATCAAATAAAGCACATATGACATAATTGATCATCAGGTATAAGGAAATTAAACTGTACAGGAGTTTATCAAGCTATGCATGTGGAAGTCAGCAAAGACTATTCCTTCAACCAATAATATTCCCTCAGGAGGTAATACGCCTCAAAAAAGCTCAACAACTAAATTTTAGCCTTCGCTGGTAGTCACCAAGAAGGCAAGAAACCACCAGTGTCACTTGGTGACCCCAGAATGGCCAACTTATTAATTTATATAATACATTACTGGGACCTTGTTTAGTGCATAGACTTCAGAGATCCATAGATCAAATTTTTTTCTTTTCAAAAAAGAAGATTTGTACATTCCCATGTACTAGTGTTATGCCCTTTTTTGCACTTTTTTTAATTCATTACTTATCTATACAAAATCATACATTATCCATCTCTGCCTCCACCACAGCTCACATGGTTGGAATAGACTTTTACTTCTGTCTTTATCTGTATTTACAGTTTCAATCAATATGCTGCTAAGAGTCCAAGAAATAACCTAAACCTGCAACACTATACTTGTGTGTGAGGGGTCTCAATGACATGGGGGTGGATGCACATGCACACATGCGTGTAAGAGAGAAAGAGAGAGAGGTCTTCACATTACATAGTAAAAAGGTAGTACTACTGCACAATTAACAACTTAATTGAACAAGAAAAGCTTACATTAAGCACAGGTTGGCTGGCAGCAGCTGGAGCCTCCCAAGCTAGCATCATGTCATATGTTAGGCGTCTGAACTTTTTATCAGCTAGATGACCCGTTACTTGTATGGACAAAGCCAGTGTCCTGAAACAGCAGTATTCCAACAAGTTCCTTGCATACCGTGATGGATGCTTTATAGATTCAGCAGCCTCTGCATTGAAGCTTTCTTGAAGTTCACTTGAAGGAATACCAAGCATTCTGCATCATTCGGTTTTCATTGTCGGCATAAACATCAATATAAAAAAAAATAAACAGTGAACATATGTGTGCCATAAAAAATGGATTTGAATTAAGCTAGGATGCCTGATGACCATGCCAAAACCCAATATTAAAAAGAAATTTCAAATAACACTAGAACAAAACTCTACAAGATACATCTCTTCTTATAGTAAACATGTAAGCATAACAGAGTACAAGCTTACTTTGAGCATCTGCGAATAACAATATTTGCAACTGGAGAAAGTTCCGGGATCCAATTCCTTTGGGCAGATGGAGACCTTCCCATCTCTTCAAATTCTTCATCAAAAGAACTCCATCTTCCAAGCAACCATTTGAATGATCCTTCTCTTACTAGACCTTCGAGCATAATTCTGGTTTTGCTTGCCACAGCCATCTCCAATTTCCCCCTCACTATCTTATCTCATTGGACAGAATCCCAACACTCAATTGCCTGTCAAAATCCTTGCATTCAATTAGAAAACCTCAATTTCACCAATACCACTGTCAAAGTGAGCTACATTTGATGAAACGCATGCAGATGACCTCTTCATTTTAAGTGCAAACATCAAATTTGCCCTAAATGATACTTCCATGATTTAAGTAGAACCGACAGAGGTTGCCCACTTAACACCTTTTTATTTAAAAACTAAGAATCAGATTTCTCCATGGTACTTTCAATCTCTGCTACTACTCAAAAATTCATTACAGGTTTATCACTCAATACAATTTGAGATGAAGCTCCAGAATCAACTTTTTATACACCACTTAAACTAACTGCAATTCTATATAAGCCACAAGATTACTCACTACAATTACTTATTTGTTCCAAATCCCCAAGTATCTATTTCTTTTTCTTTTTCCTCTAGCAATGAAACTTAACAGGAGCAAATGATAGATTTCCCATGTGGGAATAAGCCATTGCTACTCAAAAACCAAAACACAAAGTTCCAAGCTTTATTACACAACAACAAAAAGTATCAAATTCTACACCAACTCATCCAACTCATCAATCAAAAACCCAACAACCAAAATTCATCAGCAATCTAATCCCAACAACTTATTCACTAACTACAACATAAAGCAACTTACCTCAAATTGTATATTCCATTCAGTTCAGACCCCCCGGAAAAATGACAGCTTTACATGAAACACGAAATTCTCTTGGTTCCTGCCACATTTGAAGGAAACCCACCTCGAATTATGAGCACAGATGCATAATCAGCAAACCCATATAATCAATTTGCGAAATTCAAAGGATTACGTACACTGACACAGCATAAGATAATCGCCACGGGCACAGTCATGGTTTTGGCGTGATATGGGGTTTATGATAGAAAAAAGGATAAGTGTAGGACAAGAATTTAAGCAGAGAGAGAGAGAGTGATCAAGAAGCTTGCATCATCGTCTGAAGCTTGTGTGTTTTTTCTGTGTCCGAGCTTTTGTCGTTGGGAGAGGATCAGAAGAGGTCGGGTACAGAGGTTTATGACAACGTGTTGAGATAGGATTGTTTTATTAAGGTAAAGTAGGAATAGATAGAGACTTTTAGATTTGGACTGACATCAGATTGCTTTGTTGATGTGATAAATCCCACAGAGTTAGTGTGGGTAGAAAATCATTGAACCTTGAAAGAACCGAAGCTCGAGTCGACTTTAATTTGATTTGTGTAGAAATGAATCTGATTTTGTTTCTTAAGATTTGTTTAAAACATGGTCAAATTTCAGATAAAGACAGTCAAACTATATAAGAATAGTAAGAAAAAAATATTACAAGCAGAATAATGGAACGGAAATTAATGGAACGATGAGAATTATTTTTTAATATATTCTTTTCATCGTTGTTTGGAACTTGAAAGTTTAATAAAATATAATGGGTAGGAGGGAAAACTTTTTACTTTCTATTTTCTAAAAGTTTCAATTTTTCATTCTTCTTAAAATTTAGAAAAATGGAAGAAAGTTAAATTAGGTTCAATAAAAATTTCACTAAAACTCTTAAAATACTTTTATATATTAAACCTTTTATTTTAAAATAGAGATTTAATAATAATTTTTTCATAAAATGATTTAATTTCTTTTCTTTGCCATTACTCCCAAAACCAGATAACTTATCTTACATTTATTCTTACATTACTACTTAATGATTGTCTTTGTGCACATTATATTTGGCATTAGTTGTTAGTTGTTACATATAAAGATGCAGTTTTTGTCCATGAATTCTTCTTAAATTTGAATTTCTTTAGCAATGAGATTGGTGCTTCATGTGAATGCCATGATGACCTACAAGCTGCTTAAGCAACACAAATTGCACATATCCTAGCTATTGTTGAACTTGAAAGCAAAACATGAGCTAACCAAATAGGAACTTTGAAGTAAGCTAATGACTCTCCATGGGTTTCTCATTTTTATTATATTTGTAGCCTAAGAAGGATGGTTGGTGAAACTTGTTCAATGCTGAAAATATTAACAGATTTATTCTCACTCAATGTGAGGATGTCAATGTATCTTATAAAATAATGACATCTTTCCAATTCATATTCATTTTATATTTAACGAAGGAAATCATAGGTACTATTGATGTCCTTTGTCAAGCTTTGCAAGAAAAGTCTCAAGACACCTCGAATGCTCTACACATTTAGTTTTAATAACAAAAGCCCTCATCCAAATGCTAAGAGAAGATGGTTGGCATAATTTGCTTAAGAATGTATCTCCTTCTTCAAAAAATTTGAAATAAACATTACAAATTTAATTGCTTGTTACATTGAAGGTCAAGGTTGTGATCAACATGTTCACATTTAAGTGTGTACGGGCCAATAGGTTTAGTGTTGGCAATCCATGATAAACTGTAAGTTTTGTTGAGTTATAAGGTGTGTTTTCAAGTCCATAACAAAAGACCTAAGTTCAACTCAAAGAAAGAGAAGTTTATGAATTATTAACACTTTCTTGATCAATCAAGAATGTTTTTCAATCTATTGAGGAAAGTGTCAATAGATCAAGAATGAGTGTTGATCAATCAAGATTGAGAACTAGATTTTGTATAGGCCCATTAAGTCACTTTTACAACTCTTATTTGTGCCTTAGTTGCTAGACTACATAAGGCATATTAGGGTCGACCAAAACAAGAGAGAGAGAGAGAGAGAGAGAGTACTTTACAGCTCAAATAAGATCCAAACCCTAGTTTTCTCTACTTCACCATCATACCAAAGTTTGAGAAGTAGATTTGAAGACGATATCATTGGAGATTGATGATCAAGGATGAAGTCATGATATTATCCTAGAACTACTGTTGTGGAGTAACACTTCAAGAGGTTCTTGGAGTTGGTTTATGGTTTCACTCATATTGTGGGTGCATCATTCGTGTAGACCTCCATGTGATTGAAGAGTTCAAATATTCTTGAGCAGTATAAGGTTTTTGTTGTAAGTTGTCTAGCAGTCATAAAGGTTTTTCTTAGTCTGTAAAACTTCTCTTATCTTAGTGGAATGTCTTATTGGGGAAGATTCATCTTCGTAGTGGTTTTCCCTTGGATAGTTTGTCACTATATTGTTGTTTCCTTCGTGATTCATTTTGTGTGATTGGTGATACTATATTTGATGTGACAAATATTTTAATCTATTATATGCACAATTGATAAATTGGCTTAATTGAATCACTTGGGTAATTTACTAATTCACAACAGGGTCTAAATAACCCAACAAAGTGGAACATCATTATTATTTTGACATGTTCTCTCTCTCTCTCTCTCTCTCTGTGTCTCTCTCTCTCTGAATATTATTTTGACATATTCAATGCTATTATAGACTTTTAATGGCAAGAGCTCAACAGCAGGTTTGGTGAGAAAACAAAGAAATTTTTTACACTTAGCTCAACTTTGGATTCAAAGAGTGATCATATATCCTTTAGATCCAAAAAGTGATCATAAATCCTTTAAATTGATGATATATGCAATCCTGTGGAGAATTATTCTCCTCTTTATTTTATCGAGCAAGAGAAACTTAATTTGACATTTTAATTAAAACATTTTGAACTTGTTATGCATAATCATCTAAAATTACAAAATTTATCTTCTATATGGTGAATTATGTCGAATGTCTGTACAAACAGAAAAGTTAAAGGCATATCATCTCATTGATGGATTGATTCATCTTCTTTTGACTCATCTTCGCAAACGGCTAGTGAACGAACATTTTCCACTTTGAAAGATGTTAGCAAGACTACACAATAGAGTAGAGGATGAGTTTGTTGTAGACAATTTGGTTGTCTATGTTGAAAGGAAAATTAGTGAGAACATCACTTCAAATTTAATACTTAGAGTCTGTTTGGATGGAAGAGTGAAAAAGTAGAATGATAGAAAATTAGTAGAAAAATAGAAAAGTGGGAGGATGAAAAAAGATTTAGTTTTTTCTCATGTGTGTTTGGTTAGAGGGTGGAAAAGTGTGGAAAGTGGAAAATTCTTTTGTTTGGTTAAGAGAAAAGTGAGGATAGAAAATATAGTTTATATAAATTGACTCTTATACCCTTGTCACATAATATGTAATAAATAATTTATTTGTACTCATTAAATAATATAAAAACTTAAACATCATAATATAAATTTTTATTATTAATTTTGTTATTATATATAATATAATCTAATATTAGTTACACCTTACGTAACTTTAAATAATATTACACCACCCAATATTTTTTAATTAGATATGAATTTTAATAAATCCACTGTTGGATTACATTATATTTGTATATTCTTCATGCTTACAAAATTTAAAGATGATTAAAGATTAATAGTCAGTCATCAATCAATTTTTTAAATTCAAGTTGTTATAGTCTAAAATAATAGTTTATGGATCAAATGGTAAATTACATCCAATTGGCATGCATTTTAAGAATATATAATTCAATAATTAGATTTTCAAAATATGAATTCAATTACAAGTTATTGTATAGTGTAATATTCCTTAGAATTACACCAGGTGTAACTTGAAACTAACTCATTTATATGTGTGTGTGTGTGTGTGTGTGTGCACGTGTATTGCTAGGAGAAAAAGGAAAAAAACTGGGCAACAAAACACTATTCAACTATATTTTAATACATTCTTAACCTGGGCAACAAAACACACTATTCAACAAATACATTCTTCACTTATTTAAAAAACGTGAGGACAAAGCACAGTTATAACCAATATCAAAAAATATGTGTCAAAAAACTACTCACCTATTTCTTGGGGAAAAAAACTATATATATAAATTCTTCCAAAGGTGGCCAAAGCAACCATGTTGAACATCAAATGATATTAATTATATTAATCTATAGCATTGTGCAAGTCAAAATATTACATTATCTTCTCTCGTCTTAACTAAAATACAAAGTCATCAAATATTGCTAATTCTGTAATATAATACATTCAATCCATTTAAAGTTAACAAATCAAAAGTCCATAAAATGTTCAGTTGCATTTTTAGTATTATGCAACTTAGCTACTACCAAACATCACTTCATACACCACTTTATCTATTAGCCTTGTACCCAAAGCCAATTTACAATTATTCAATATTTAAAGTTCCTTAGCATACATCATCTTCAATAATATTTGTCAACGTAACTCACTAGTTGGAACACCAAAATAATGCTCTCATTTTGGATGGATCCTTAATTAAGAATAGCAGAGTATCAAGTTGTATGTCTGACGTGATGGTTAAATACATATTTGTATCGCATACAAAACATACGCAACGGAAAATTAACGGATCTACTTTATTCGCAATTGTTAACATGTACTATGTAAATTTCAGAATTCAAAAACAAGAGAGTGTACTTTGGTGCGATGAAATTCAAAACAAAAATCAGAAGTACTCAGGAACACTTTTAATCTTCACTCCAATTCTACTTTACGCCCAAGAAGTATGGTTTCTCAATCAGTTTTCAAATGGAGAATAAGAAAGTGTCTCACACTCACATACACATTATTTCATGTTCTTATCTCTCATTAAAAATTTTGTATGTTTCTCTCCTTATAACTGATTATTTAATTGGGTTAGCATTTTGGGCCTTTCTAATTGAGCTTTAATGTGTGGTTTGGAGTGGGACTAAAAGGGAACAAATAAGACACTAGCTCCAATGGGCCTTAGGCTTTTCTGTCAACTCTTGACAAGTCCAACATTACAATTAACTATATATAATACTATTATATAAATATAGTTTGACTCTAGGCCTTATTTATAAATTATATTCCAAGACTTTTATTGTACATGCAACCTCTTCATAAATTATTCGTAGTAATACAAAGTCATTAATGTAGACTGTCATTTTGTAGATTACTACATCTTAATCCTTGAGTACTCGGTTTAATTCTTTAAAATTATTCATCATATATTTATGAAATCCAATTTTATAAATATATACTTTAGTAACTTCTTACCAAAGTGGTTAGGCCTAACTCTCTAAATAATTAAACCAATTAAACTTATCTCAAGGGAATGTTTTATATCTCCGTTAAGAGACTCTGAATTCTATATTAAGAATATATGTTTCATCAACACTAAATATGGCTGCCCAACATACTGAAGTTTTGACTGTTACTTTAGATCTCACTCCTAATATATCAAAACAACTTATATTTCATGATCATGTCCATTATCCTCTCAGGATTAAGAATTTATGTAAATAGAAGTCGTAAGATTTATTATTCATTTGACAGTCATTAAGAGAATAATAAATCTCACAGCGGTCCAGTTCAATATGTTTTAACTCTTAAAACATATCAACACATCAACTAGAAGTCTCCATTTCCATTATCAAGACAAATCATCTTAGTTGATATGTTATAGTCTTCGCAGATGAAATGCCCAATTTCATCACCAACTACGAACTAAATTTTGAGTTTACAAAGAACATGTGATTTATATCTTCTATGCCTTTTCACATAAATCACATACTATGCATCTCATGAACTATATGATAATGTCCAATATTTATGTTACCATTATTTTATATTATAATAAAACAATTTTATTAATTACAACATTAAGTCATACATAATGTCACACATAATATCATACAATAGAATTTAAGGGTACTAATCCTAACACGATAATATTCCTATATTCACTAATTCTGAAAATATTTTCTCCTCAAAGTAACAACGTGGACGTCCTCTCTCCGTAATAGCAAGTCTCTCCTTAGCAATCTCATGTTCTTGCATCATAATAACAATTCCCTCTTTAACAATCTCATTTCATTGCCTTATTGTTGCTGCCACTTTATCAACACTAGGTTGAAAAATGTCCATTTGCTTTTCAAGCATTTCAACCATTTGTGCTGGTTTTTTCGCCCTTTTGGATGATGTTTCACATTAGTAGAAATGAGAGATCGTTGGATAATATGATTCAACATTTTGCATGCTAAACCCATCAAAGCCATCAACGGTTTCTTCCAAATTTATGCCATCCTCTCTTTCCTTTTCTCCTCAACAAACTTTCTCCTTTGTATTTATACAACTTTCACCAGTTGTCCTGTCCTTGGAAAACAAATCAAACAACTTCTCATAATATTTAATATAATTTTTTTTTCCATTTTTTAGCATTTGGGTTTGTCTTTAAGAATACAATAGTCAATACACACTTATTAGTATTATTATTATTATTATTATTACAACAAAACACCAATAAAATTTACTAAATTGATCTAAAAATCATTTCATGATATCAAAATAAATACAACTAACCTATATTAAAGGTTCCCACACTTCAGCTTCAATCTCAAAAAGTCCAGTAATTAGATTCCATGCAAATCCATTCAAGTTTTAGAAAATGTCATGATATGAACGGAAAATATCTTTCAAAGTTTTGATGCGATCCTTGATGTTACTTCTCTCAACTGCATAATTGAATGTTGTAGAACACTTTTTACACATATTCGAGTAAGCATGAGAATTCCATGTTTTATTGGGCATATTTCAATTGTTTTGTTCCTCTAACATGAGATTAAGTAAAAAGTCATCTATATTATCAATTCATCTCATGTTATTCACTTTAGGTTCACTTTCAGTTGTTGTCTTTTTCAGTATTTTAAACATCTTTAAAAACTAGATGTTAAACATATTATTCTTTATAATATTATTACAAAGATTATATACAACTACTACAAACAAACCAATAATAAAAAAAAAAGACATAGCATAATATTACTACAAATAAACTAGTAATTGAATATTCTTTTTAAAAAAGTCTAATTATTGAATATAAAAACATTAATAATCTTACGATAATAGTTGTAAAAAAAAAAAAAAAAGTTAAATGTTTTGCAACAGTGTATACAAAACACCTATTACATAGAGAAAGATACACATAAGCAATTCAAATCCCATAATATAATGCCTAAAATTATTAATCATACAAACATAGTCATTCCACATTTTAGTTGCTATACTAGTTGGTAATATTGCTCTTCTTCTAGCTTCTGCATCTCTATCATTTGTATTATTTCTACCTTCATTATGTATGTCACCATTCAAGGTCTTTTGATCATTTTTTGCAATCAACCTTTCATCTAGATTCACTCCCATAAGATAGTTGTACAATATACAACAAGTCAAGATAATCTCAGTAACTGTATCAACTAGAAAAAATAAAATTTTCATCGTTGCAGATATAATTGGAAATCATTTCTTTAATACACCAAATGTCCTTTCAATGACATTGCACAAAGAGGCACGCTGATGATTAAATATTTTCTCAACATTTTCTATGCCAAGTTCTGAATACTCTTTTAAATAATAACGTACACCCCTATATAGTGCGATAAGTCCATTTCTCAACATAAAGCTCGCATGTACTATATAATATTTGTCTATTAAGAAAATAAGTTATATAAGTAATTCAATCTCTCTCTCTCTCTCTCTCTCTCTCTCTCTCTCTATATATATATATATATATATATATATATATTTATGTAAGTATACTTTGTATATATAACTTAACTTTATCTTTGGGGATTATAAGTTTGTCTTCCCTACTTAACGCATTTTAAATATCCTCAAGTCAAAGGCATTCTCTTCTCATATAGGTAAAACGTATGTAAATCACATGTCAAAATCATATGCTGCCAATATATTTTAAGTTGTGTACTCTTTCCTTCCTCGATATCTAGGTGCATCTTTTGATGACACTTTTACACGAATATGTGTCCCGTCAATTGCGCCTACACAATCCTGGAACTAAAGCAACATATTAAATCAATAATTTTTACTCATATTAGGGTCATATTTTTTGTAATTGTCTAGTATTTTAATAAAATGCACTTTATTTGTAATTGGGTAGATTTAAGATGAGTTAGTACTTCAAGAAACATGTTCAAGTTAAATATTAAAGATATGAAAATTGATCCAAGAAACAAGTGAAGAAGAGCTGCGCATTAATTCTCGACAGATAGCTCGACATATAGCTGCTATCAAGACTTAATTTGAAACTCAATAGATAGCTTGACACCAGCTCAATTTATCGAGAATTACGATTTCAGATTTTCTAAATCTGAAATCCGGCCCAAGTTTATGTGTATGTGTAGGGTTTCTTTTCTCATAATCCTAGTCATATATAAGACTTATTTTAAAAGTCGTCACATATGGATACAATGACCAAGTGCTTAATATCTCTGTAAGAAGCTACTGGGCTTGTACGCCGTTGAGTTTTGTAACCAAGTGCTTCTTGGTCTTCATTGTTGATGAAGCGAAAAACTTTGTAGCCAACAACAACCATTTAAGTTGCTGGAGTTAATCATGTACTGGGATTCGTACTGGGAAAGAAGACTACTACAAGATCAAGTCCAATTGGGTATTAGAGTGAAGGTTCTACTGTAGGTTGGTATTTCGGGATAAGCCAAGGTAGTTGGTAAGATTTCTTATACTTGTAACCACTTGATTGTTGATTAGTGAATTATTGGGAGTAGTGACCTTAAAATCATCCAGTGGAATTTTTGCCTTATGAGGTTTTCCTCATTTGTCAAAAAATCATTGTGTCAAATTTATTTTTCGCTACATTTAGTATTTTTAGTGATTTGTTGGTGCCTCCACGATTTGTATGAAATTAAACCTAATTAATCAACTTGGGTAATTGAATTAATTAACTGGAGTCAAGCTATCTTAACCTAACAACTCATATTGGAAAAAATTCGCATATAGTTACTTGAAAATATGTTTACCTTAAAGTATGGGTAAAATCTATGACTATTTCAAATCTATGAGGGAACCTCTGCCCCATTAGGTTGTAGAAGAAATTGATCTTTTAAGTAGTGGCGGCTCTAAAATTTTTTTCAAGGTGGTCATTAAAAGACTTAAATTAAACAAAATTTAATATAAATAAAACTTGAATATATTGTCTTTAGAAAAAAAAAAACGTAAATACATATAATTCAAGATTAAATCAATGTAATACTCCACTAATTTCTTTTTTAGGGAAATTATGGCCAAGTGGTTAAAAAAAACCTCTTTGAAAATATACTATTTTTATTTCATCTTGATCGTTAAGATGAAAAGATGGGACATTTTTTCATATCTTAGGATCTAAAAGAAGATTATTCAAATCAATAAGAATTTGCTTAGAAGATGAATCTTGCAATATAAATGATTTCCTTATAAGAAATTTGTCCATAGTGCTAGCAAAAGAATAAATGATCAACTATAAATTTATTCAACACATTCATCTTAAGCATTCAACCGTTACATTAATCTTGTTCAATAACATATTCAAGCATTATTTTAGTGCATATACATATGAACAAAATGTATCACATAAACCTAACAAATTCACCTAAAGACTAGATCAAGCACTAATGGACTAGCTATTTGAAAATGTACGTTTTTTAAAAAAATTGTGATTTTAAAATGTCATTTGAAAACAAAATTCAAAAAATCAAAATTAAACATTTAGGCTAATTTGTTTGTTTAGGCAATTTTTGGTAAGTGCCACGTCCACAAATTTTTTGCAATATTTTCACAACAAAGTCAAAATGGTAAGTTGTTTGGTTCTAATTTGATCTTACTACTAAAATTACTTTTCTTTTTTAGTAGTAACAATCTACCACTTAGAATTTGTTGTGAAATTGATGTGTAAAAGTTATGAAAGTGTTGTGAAAATGTTGTAACTATAGGATTTCTTGCAATGTTTTGGTTCAACCTTCCATGGAACAAAATTTTGGAGTGGCCAAATTTTTCTTTAGGGTGTTCAAGTCATTTTTTTAGGGTGGTCAAGTTTATTTTCTAGGGTGCTTAACACCCATATTAATTTAAAATTCAGTTTTTTCAAAGTGTGTGTGTGTGTCTATAGATATATAATTATAATTCATCTCAGGGTGGTCAAAGACCACCCTCAGTAACACATGGCTCCACCCGTACTTCCAAGTAGATGATTGCTCTTAACACCTTGTGAAAATGATGGCTTACAGTCTCAGTGGAATGACAAAAGAAAAAGAAAATTGTACGAATTCTCTCATTATGTGCTAAAATGTAAAAAAGTTTGGCTACTTGCTCTTCAATAGAAGAATTCCTGGTGTCTTGAAGATGACCAATTCCTAAAAGAATTTCACACAATAGCAAACGCATAAAACCCCATTCAAATGATGTCCCGGCATTTCACACTACATTTAAGTTGACTCATTAGTTTTTCTCGAATGTTTTCTTTTTCCTCACTACTTTGGGTAATTACCCTATCCACATAACGTTAATTACAGTATATACCCATCATTCATATTTTCTCTTTTTTATTTTTCATCCACCATATTTTACTTCCAACCAAATATACTCTTAATGAGTTTAATTCTCTTAAAGAATGCATACTACAATTCAAGATGAAATACTTATATTTTGTATTATTATTGATTTTATACTTATCTAGTAAGAGATAGGTTGAAGATATCATTTGACACAAATTTGTCGAGTATAATAGATATAGTGTTTGTAACCCGAATATTAAACTATAAATATTTCATTTGCATTGTGAATTGTATTTATAGTATTTATTTTTATTCTAAAATATATAATAGGAAGATGATATAAATTAAAAATAAAAACTTAATCATCACATTATCTATTTAGTTCCTCCAACCGCAAATTCTTGGCTCTACCACTTGTGCTAATTGTTTTGACTAAACAGAATGAGCCAAAGATGAATGTGTACCATGTACGGTTTTTTTTTAGGTTACTCTAATATGAGCTATTCTCATTTGGAACATGATCTTCCTTGTTTCTTTTTTATTTTTTGTTAGGTAATAGAAATTTTATTGAAATAGAAGAACATCGTGTTCACTACGATGAACACTCTAAATATGATCCAAATACATATAACTCAAGAACTAAAGCTTGCATATTGTAGAAAATCAAAAATGGAGATACACAAGGTAAATCCCCATACATGAGCCCATTGAAACAAAGTCCAAATAGAAAATATTTTAAGAGATCTAAAGAGTAAAGGACTCTTATTATCTTTAAAGGTATGGGTATTGCGTTCCTCCCCAATTCATTGAAATTGAGTTCATTGTATAGTTAAAATTTATTTTTTGGATTTAATTGTGTATATAATATTACATCATTTAAAAGTTTAGATGATTTAACCATAGATATACCTTTAAATTTATACTAATATTTATTTAAAATCATTAATGTAGCTTCTAATAAAAATACAAAACAGAAAAAAAAAATTTTAATGGAATTCCAAAAAAAAAAAAAAAAAACTACGAAAAACGAACTCTGAATCCGTTACCAATAATACATTTGAGGTCATTCCATGGACTTATTCCAATTTTGCAATTTCCATTGCTCGTGTGGTTTTTATGAGCATTGAGATTAGTTCGATACCCAATTGGTTTTAAAAAAACCAAGCCTATTTAAAAGATGGGCGATTCTGGGCCGATCTAACCCAATTCAGTTAGACAAAGGGGTAATGACCTGGGCTTTGCTTTACACATGGGCTTTTGAGTTATGGTCTGATGATCCACCATACAGAACAAAGGGGTCTACTCGACTGTCTCAATAACATGACATAAAAAATATATAAAAAAGTGTTCAATTTTACAAGTTTAAGACTTTAAGTCCCAAAATCACCCTCAAGCTAAATAAGAGTTAATTTGTAAAATTTCTACAATAATGGTGTAAATATACACTACTATTGTAACTTTGTATATTATTATTTTAACATTTTTTCACTCACCTCTTGTCTCACCAAATTCTCTTGCCCTCTCTCTCAATGAAGACATTAATAAACAAAGAATGAGGCCCAAAGTGATCGGATCAGTTATGGACTTCTGGGTTGGGCACAAACTTGACCAAGATCTACTCGTGGATAGCCTTAGTTGCCAGGTTGGTTCGACTCAACTAGTGGGTCAAGTTATGCGGTCTATGAACAGCCCTAAGTCCCACACTTTTTTCAGCCAACAAAATCATTCATAATCAATGCAAGAAATTAGAAATTAAGAGGTGTTTGGTAGAGTAGTTTGAAATGAGATTTTTGTAATTTTTTGAAATTTTTGTAAGTGAAAAAGTATGTAAAAATGTGTGTAAAATTGTATAAAATATGAAAATGTGAGTTTAAGTTCGCTTACCGAACCGGCTCCAAAGTTCCAGAACAGCCTATTATAATAGAATAATTCTTCGTTGTTTCTTTGGATGACATTGATATAAACATTGCTGCATCTCGCCTGCAAAAGTGTACAATGTCTTGCAATATATATGTCCAGCGATTCTGAGTTTTGAGTTTTGTACAATCGACTTGGTGGCAGCTTTAGCAGAAACCTTTACGTAACAAATTCGCAAGTGGGGTCATGTAAAAATAGTTTGGCGATAGTTGATGACTTGATGTTGATGTTAATTTATTCTCTTTTGTATTATTGCAGGTTGCTTTGCGAGCCAGCCAACTAGCATTGATATTACAAATACGTCTATCACATTTCCTCATTGCTCATTGGAACAATCTTTATTGTGACGAATTTTGAAGATGTAGAGACGACTGTTAAACAGCTAGCCTTAACAAGTTTGAATTTTCTTCAGCACTTCATTCCCTGAGTGAGACTGAGAGGAAATATATTGGGATTCCCATGTACTAGCTATCGCTGCTACACCCTAGTTTTATTCACAACTAAGAATTTTAAGAAATTTCCTAACATTATTTAACTTAATAAAAGGTATAAAACCAATTATAAAATGATAAATATAAAGAGCTCACCTCAAATATTAAAACTTAATGATTTGAGTGGGTTTCAGTTGGTAAAATTTTTTATCTTTTAAATTAGAGATTTAAAATTCAAATTCCGTTTACGCTAAAAAATATCAACTCTATGTTTGACTTTTTGTAACTTTTACTAAATCTACTACTAAATGTATGACTGGTCGTCTAACGAGATCCTCTTAAGTCGTAAACTACTCACCTAGTTTTCGGTTTCTCACTGGTGGATAAAGTACTGCCACCTCAGGTATGGATGACTTTCTGACTCTTTTCTTTAAAGATTTTAGGAGTAATCGAAACTCTGCATGTCAACCTAAAAAAAGTTTGCCATGACCTAAAAGAAGAGTAGATTTTATGATCAGTTAACTTGACCCATCAAAAGTTTCTAAGTTACTTTGTCAAAGGCTATAGTCTATGCTGTGCTAGGCTCATAGCCTCACAGATTCACCTTGACTGTATAAACAAAACAGTTTACCTAATTTCATCTGAGAGAGCCTTTGTTTATTTTGGACGTAGTGCTTTTCTTAAACTATTCTCTTTCTTTTTTTCTTTTTTGTTCTCTTTTTTCTTATTATTTAAATTAAAATAAAAAACTCATACACACACTTTTTTGGATGAAACTCATTCACACACTTGTGATCAAATCGGGTCGAAAATGAATCATGAAGTACTAAACTCTAATCAACTTTTCAGTTGAGCTTGGTGTTCACTTCTCAAAAGTAATTATTTTTTTTTTTAAAAGTGCTTGGTGTATGAATTTCTTTAATATTACATACATGCACATTAGAAGATCTCCTTTATATATTTTTTTGCTGTAGTGAGGGTATAAATTAAGATTGGTGACCAGCTAACAACCTCCTTTTTTTCCACTTCAGAAGCTTGATGATGAACCCACTGTACTAGGGTCCTTGAACTTGCCCATATAATTCACTAGTCCTGTTCACCAGCTCCACCTAATATGCGACCCTCAATCTAAATTGGAAATATGACACTATCCATTTAGTTACTATGGGACCCTTTTGAGTCCTCTTCCCCTTACTTGTTCATGCATACTCCAAGAGGCAAGCAAAGACTTAGTCAAAAGGGGGTCAAAGAAGTAAGATTGAGTGGGGAGGAGAAACAAAAGTGGCTTGAAAGGTTCACAAAGCTCTTATCATTTAGTGAAGTTGGAGAACCCACATTGCCCATTCTCTTTTGGGCATGCCATGGCCCATTCAGTCTGTTCTCCTCTCCCTCCCAATTTCATGGATGCAATGCATCTACCTATTCTCTTTCAATTTATATATTTAAGAAAAAAACCAACCTAATAATCATAATAATAATATAATCTTTCCTATAATTTCTTCCCTCCAATCATTCAGTTCAGGAATTGGCAACATCCATGAGATTTTATGTATTCATCTATTTTGTGGGATCCATGTGCTTTTTGTTCACTTGGATTCGCCAAAGTGACTTGTCATATTATAAAAACTTGTTGCCCCTTGATGTGAGTCTTTAAGAGTATCTCTATCTAGTCTCGTGGGTCATGCTCATTTTACTATTTTAGTTCCAAAATAGATTAGTATTTGCCGACAAAGTGTTATTTTATGCAAAGTTGTGGCTAATAATTTTGCATAGCCATAGGCCCTACCCTACACGACATGGGATACTAAACAACTAGTGATGGCAGCAGGTTGTTGTGGTATCAATGGTAGGTAGCAATTGGAATTTTACGCCCATTCTAATGACACTTTGAAAGATTGTATTCTAGATTTGCCTCAAGGGAAGTGGAAATTCTTGTTCCTTAAATGGATAAGAATGAATAAATGATGTATGGTATGATTTCAAACCCCATCAAGATTCATGGCATAAATAATCATTTTATGAACTTTGCCCCTTGTCCAAGTTATATCAATAACAAAATCTTTTACATAAACAAGTGTATTTTTGAAGTTTAAAGACTCAGAATGCAAAAATGACAAATAAATTTTTGCTTGTATTCATTTGATATTGACATAATTTATTTTACTATTAATATTTATTTCTTATATCTGATGGTATACAATGTATTACGTTATTTAATAATTCAAATAATGTGACATGAATATATGTTTAGATTTGTTATATTTAAATAAAACATATCCATTTCAAAGTTAAATTTTTCTAAAAGTTAAAATTTTAAACCATAAAGAATCCATGAATAATAAATAAGGTAGTGGGAAAAATACTATGCAATGTTTTGGTTTTAGGTTTGTTACTTGTAAGTGAGGCATCTTCTTTTTTCTTTTTTTTTTGATACAAGTGAGGCATCTTCTAAATTAGTCTTATCAGGCTCAAATACAAGTTGTGCTCAAAGCTCTTGTCAGCAATATAAATAAAGCATCCTCAATTTCTTAAAGTCAATTACCTTTGGTTCTCTTGCAATCAATGTGTAATTATGAGCACAAACACAACACACCACACCACATTCAAGTCCAATCAAGGTGATTAATGTTTATGGTGCTTTGGATCATATGGCACTACAGACATTATAATTTTTGGATTGGCAATGATGCTCAACATACTTTCAAACTGAAGGAATTCTGTTTCTTTAAAAAAAAAAAAAACTGATGGAATTCAACAATAGTTTAGGATAAAAACAAAAATTATAAGCCTTATATTAATCTTAGTTGAATTCCCCAACGTGTAAGGACTTGTACAAGTATGAATATAAACTTCTGCCTGTATAGCACGAAGTGGGAACAAATATATTTTCATACAGAGGAAACTATTGGGAAATGAAGCATCTTAATGTTGAATGACAAGGGGTAACATCCAATTCTGAAGTCAAAGTGGCGACCAATTTGAGTGAAATGAATCAAGTCCTCCATTTCCTTGTCTCATCAATCTCTCCAACTCTTTTGCTTCATTGGCCTTAGCCCTCTGTAACAAAAAAATCATTCATATCACTCATCAATCACATACCCAATTCTAACATACAAACTACAATTAAAAAATAGAACACAAACTACACGCAGTTAAGCATTTGGGCATGTCAAATATAGCTAGATTTTATGTGTATGTCACTTAATATTCTTCACCAGATAGTTTATTTTAACCGTTCAAAGTAAACAAAGGCTAGATGAAGCAGTCAATTTGCCATTTAGAAATTGAAAGCAGAAAATGAGCTATACAATTTTAGAGGAAGCACCTGCATTGTTTCTAAAGCATCTGTCTCTGAGTTGAAGTCGTAAAATAAACTCGCTGCTGTAAGCTTCATAGAAAGGAACTGCACTCAAATCCAAAGAAATGTAACTGTTAGTGTTTAAAAAAATTATTTTGTTACTGAAAAAAAAAAAAGTGTTGTATTATAATTTTGGCTCACCTCGACTTGGTTTTGTAAGGACTGAACATAATTAATTATCTCGTCCAGCATTACTGCCATCCCCATGCTCTGTAATTTCATAATCCATTTTAGAATATAGATAGTCCAATTTTATTTTTAACCCAAAGAGAAATTTTAATTATTCTTTTTTTTTTTTTAAATAACAAAAAAAAGTCTATTAAAAGAAAATTTTCTTGCCTTATAACATCCGGGGACAATGTCTTGCAAGCATCTGAGTCTTTCATTGATCTTTCCTCTTCTAACCTGATTGAAATTACATATACATCAACCTCATAATACCTATAATATATAGTTTAGAAAAAATACAGTTTAACTAAATTGGTTTTGTAGTGAACATCTTTGTGATCAAGAGCTTAATTATTTTGGGTTGAAGTAAGTTTTTGGAATTACCCTTTCTGCTAGACTGTGACTATCAGTAGCTTGGCCTCTTCTGGCTCTAACATGGACCACTTCCTTTGGATTCTCTAGTTCCTTCTCATTGCTTTTCACTCTCTTCCCTCTTCCTGAATTCTGCAAACATACAAAACCAAATAATTCATGAAGCCAAAGACCAATTCAAAACTTATTAACATAAATATATCTTCTTCCAAGTCTAAGAATATGATAAGGAAGCATTATTCTTACTTTCTTCTTCTTAATCACATCCTCCGAAACTAGGGGACTTGAGGTTCCAGAGCTGCTCTCATACATGTCCATTGCTTTTCTCTTCTGACTTTCATGGAATTCATTTCCAGCAGCTGTGACATTTATGTGCTGAGCTTCAGGCATCACATTCTGATTAAACTCATGGAAAGTTGCTGGAATAGTTTCTGCTAAGTTTGCTGTGAATTCTGGCGCTTGGTGGCTAAAGACATTACCATTGGAGAAAGGATTGTAGCATTGGAAATCCAAGTTTGAAGTCTCCAGGACACTTGGGTTTAGCCCTGCATATTGGTTTATTATATCCATGTTTTGATCAATGTCTAAGACAGGAAATGAGGATCTAAAGCCTTGCATATCTGCTGTGAATTCGGCCATGGAATTTTGAAAGACAGGGTTTCTTAAGAGGCTTAACTTGGTTTTTAGATAATGAGGCTGGTGTGAGACAGCTACTTATAGTGTGGGATTAGGATTCAAGTGTGTGTGAATCCTCAATATTTTGCTTTCACATAAAAGAATGAAAAAGAGAAGCATTTTAGGGAGAACATATGGCAATTTAGCTTCTGTGGTTGTGTTTTCCTGTGGGTACCACCTTCAGGAGATGTATCCAATAATAAAATGGGCCATGCTAACTGGTAAGATGCTGGCACTTGACCAAAACTAAACTAAAATAAAGATAAGCTTGTGGGTTAAAATGAGCTTTTCCACCCCTTCTCCCATTTTAATATCCAGTAAAATCTCCATGTCTGAAACTAATTAGGGAAATATCCCTATTTTGAAACTTAATTTTCTAAAAATCGAGTTTCAAATGTATAACTTGATTTTTGGAATATCGAGTTATATCGAACGTCGACTTAGAAAAAGTTTTTTTTTTTTTTTTTTTGAACTCGAGTATCATATAAAGTACTCGAGTTCATGGAACTCGAGTTTCATGAACTCGAGTTCTTGAATTTTTTTTTTTTTTTAATTTTCAGTTCGCTATAACTCGATTGTCCAAAAATCGAGTTTTAAAATAGGGGCATTTCCTTAAATAGTTTCAGATATGGAGCATTTTCTTGACAATTTTTGGCGATAAGGGAAAATGTCCATTTTCTCCTAAGCTTGTGGCTCCTACTGTTTGGTAGGAAGGAAAAAGTAAGGAATAGAAATTGGTGGAAGAAAAATAGTGGGAGAGGGAGCTAGATTTAGTGATTTATGAGTCATTTGGCAAAAAATTGTATCTTATATATGTTATATATTATGTTAAAATTTATTTAAATAACACTTATTAATGTATAAATGTACATATACATATAGGTTGTAATATGTGAGTAATTCTACTTTCTTGTAGAAGAACAAAGAATGAATTAAGATTAAAAAAAAAAAAGAATTTTGGTCTCTTGATCAAGAGAGCTTTAGGCCCACTAGAGTGAAGCCACAATGCTTTGAAAGTGTTGGTTGAGAAATAATGTTCCTTATTGAGTTTGGATTTTAGGTTGGCAAACCATGAACAAAATATGTATTGTATTAGTTTTTAAAAGTGTATTTTCAAAGTCAAGATAGCTACCCAGTTTTCTCAATTCAGATTCAAGATTCTATAATTTCAATAGCTTTTCAATAGCTAGTCGATTGATCAATTGAATTAGGGCTATTTACGGGTCGGGTTGGGTCAGTTTTCGACCCAGCTCGGACCCGACTCGCCGGCGTCGGGTGGAAGGCGGAAGGACTCGAATTGACCGCCGGTGTCAATCAGTTGAGTCGATTTCGGGTTCGGGTAGTGTTCAGTCAGTTCGGTCGGTTCACTGGATTCTGCAAACGTCTCCGAATTCTTCAAACGAGTCGCCGGAATCTTCAAAATATTCGCCGGAATCTGCAAAAACTCAGTACATTTGCATCAAAAATCGTCGAAATAAGTTGGATCTCCTCGAATCTCACCAAATATGGTCAAGATCTCACCGAAATTAGCTTGGATCTCCTCGAATCTCGCTGAAAATTAGCTTGGATCTCCTTGAATCTCGCCAGAAATCAGCTTGGATCTTCTCGAATCTTGTCGGATTTCACAAAGTATGGTCGAGATCTCGCCGAAATAAGCATGGATCTCCTCGAATCTTGCCGAATCTCACCAAGTATGGTCGGATCTGATTGTTTTGGTTGACGAAATCTGCAAAATCAAGCTGAATCTTGTCGGAACGCTGGAGAATTTGCCATAATGTTCATGCTCTTCGGGCGGGTCAAGTTTCACGGGTTTTGAAGGAGGGGACTTGAAACCGACCCGCCGGAGTCGGTTTTTGGAGAATGGGACCCACGTCCGACCACCGGAGCAGTCGGATTGGGTGGAAGCGGGTCGAGTACGGGCGGTTTGGGCGGGTGGCCAGGTGGGTTGGACAGCCCTAGATTGAATGTTGCAGTTCAGATTGCAAATTTCAAGTTTAGCACATCTTCCAAGGTTCTAGGGTTTTCTGCTACTATCTATAATTCAAGATTCTATAATTTCAATACCTTTTCAATAGCTAGTCGATTGTACCATTGAAAGTCGCATTTCAGATTGCAAATTTCAAGTTTAGCCCATCTTCCAAGCTTCTAGGGTTTTGTGTCACTGTCTATATAGGAGAGCTTATAGGACTGGATTACAAAGGGAGAAGAGTTGCTTATCTTGTATTTATGGTTTGTGTACCTTAAGCTCTCTCAAAGCTTTAACTGGTGATAATTTTTGAAGAAACTCAAGATCCAATAGTGTCAAAGTTACTGTTTATTCCAAAAGATTAGTGTTGGATAAGAATCTTTAAGTGCATATTTAAAGTTGTGGATGGAGGTTTGCATGGAATAAGCTCCATAATTAAAGTATCAATAGATTCAGATTTGTGTTAGGTAACATCAGGAAGTACTACTAAGATGTAGCAATTTAGGATTGGATAATTCCATATTGTATAAACTTTGATTCAATTGATGAATTTATTTTTTCCTTGAGGTTAATTTGTAAGGTCAAGCCCTCCCTATGGTTTTTATATTGGAACAGTTGTTTCATTAGTGTCTCCTAGATTACAGTAAGGTGTATTGTTGATTACCGTAAGGTGTATTGTTGATTCTGTTGCACTTACTGTTGATTACATAATATTGGTATTGATTGCATAGCCAAAAGTTGTCTATAATTTAATTAATAAATAACTTGGCCTTAAATTGGTTAACTAGTACTTTTGGGGTCTAAAAATACATACATTCCAAAAATATCATACAAAGGGCTTAAAATGGCATTCAACTGGAGCTTGCTCGAGAGAGATATTAGGGGAGTAAAGGCAAGTACGAGTGTGTATAGGTGGGCTTGAGTGAAGACTCCCTTGAAAGGCGCACAAGGGTTGCTCGAGTGAGATACTAAAGCTCACTCGAGTAAAGGTTAAACTAGCTTGAGCAAAATAGTTGGTTAGTTTTTTACAAAATTTTGCCAAAAAAAAAAACCAATGGAAAAAGAGATTGGTTTAGTATCTAATAGCTAGTAATAGTCAACACAACATTTTATTGGGCCTGTATCACCAAGAATGACCTTATAAGTGTGCTTTTATAAGGCAACTTATCATTGTTTATTAATAGTAATCCATATTGAGTTGTTTATCTCTTTTGAAAGACTTTTAAGGCTTTTTTAGTTTTTGTAGAGAGAAATTTACAGTATTTTCCAAAATTGTTACTCCTATTTGTAGAATTTAGGTTTGATTGTAGTTTGGAATCGTTTCATAAACTTAATCAAATGGGGGCAAATAGAATCTTAAGGTAAACAATTGGTTCGTGCCTCTAAGACTACTTCAAATATCCTACTTTCCATTGATTTCTCCTAAAATTACCACAACTTCAACTCACATTTAAGATTGAAATCATTTTAAAATCTTCAGTCTAGGATGAAATCATGAGTAGAATTCACGATTTTAAATTTTGTTAGCCTAAAATCGTGATTTAAACTCATGATTTAAGTAAAATCATAAGTTGGATTTATGGGTTTATTATATTTAGACACGTTTTTTTTAAATACCATTGCTTTCAATTAAATTAAACTACTACAGCTTTCAAAATACAATTTTTAGTTAAATCACTCGTGGATGGATATATGTACACACACGTTTCTTTTTGTTTAATAAAGTGAAGAAGTGAAAGGAGAAGACTGAGGGTATAGTTATGACATTCTCCCTATGCATGACTTCAACTTTTTTAATTCTTCCAAAATGGGTGGAAAATTATGTGAGAGAATGTCATGCATATATGATTTAATAGTTTTATTCCGTTATAAAAAAAAATTGAAAAAAAATATATAAAAAAGGAGAAATGTTAACAGATTCTCTAATAACATTGGTTTAGTAAGTAATTTTAGAAACATCTTATAAGAAAATGAAAAATTAATTAATTTTTTAAACAAATTTTTATATTTTCTATAAAAATGATATTATAATTTATTTTTAAATAGTCCGTTATAAATGTCCTAAAAATATCTATAAACCCGACCTAAAAAAAACAAGTATACATATGCATTTTCATTTCTCCACTTTTTCTTTCCCAATACGGTACGCTTCTAGTAATAGAAAATGTCAATAATTTATTTAATCTGTTTATTTTTTCAACCCTTCTTATCTTTTTCTTTCTTTTCAGCCACCCTCTTTTTCCATCTTTCCAAACAAATAGTAAATGGTCAAAGTTTTTAAAAATTGTTCAGCTAACATACGTTGAAATTTTTTCTTAGCATTTACTACTTGGGAGCTCATTGAAACTTTGTAAATGGCTATGAATTGACATTGGCTTTGAGAGTAAGCATTAATAGCCGGCCGATTGCTTATTCTCTATCTAATGTTTGTATAAATTTCTGTCAATATATAGTAAGGGTAGTTTTCATACAATCTTTCTGTATCTGTATCTGTATCTGTGGGACAATCTTAGCCATACTAATGATTATCATTTAACCACGTATTCCTTAAAGACAATGCCACTATTATCATTGATTGAAATTAAAACTGCATTAATTTGGACTGACATTAATTGGGCATACCATTCCATTGAATAAGAGCATTTGATCTGACTATCTGAGTGGTTATGTGCAGATTTTCTGTTGATGGATCAGAAAATGTTCTCCACAAGTTACATTCTAAATGACTTGCGCTATTAATTAGTTTCTTCATTAATTGTATGATACAGTTATAGCTTTGCACTACAACATTTTACCATTACAATTGAAGTTAATTATTCCAACTTGCAGTCACTTCGTTCCTACTGTTCTGAAATATAGTTGTCTTGTGACCTAGTGGATGTATAGAGATTTTATCAATATCTGTACTATTACAAAAGGAAAATTTGTCATAAACTTTATAGTTATAACTTATTTAGCTGGCATTTCTTAATGTTTCTAACTCAGAAGTCCATCTTCTAAAAATTCAAAAAAAAAAAAAAAAAATTAGACATTCACATTCAAATCCATCAACCCATGCCCAAAGTGCTTAGGGGTTTAAGGGAGAGAGGGTTCGAGCTGTGGAGTTAACAGCATGTTATAATTATCTCTAAAAAAAAAAAAAAATCCATCAACCCCAATTGTTGAATTAAAAAAAAAAAGGAAATATCTAACATTCAGTTTCTTTTTTAAATTTCCAAAATAAATCTATACTACTAATAGTTATATTTTTTATTAAAAAAATAAAATAATAGGAACGACATATTAGTAAATTGAATTATTTAAACTTTTTAGGAGATAATAATAGATAATTAAATATTAAATAGATAATGCAGTAATAGGTTTATCTAATTTTTAAAAGAATTATAAATTGATAATAATAGAGTTTATGCAAAGTACTAACTAATAATAACATCAAGTCTTCAAATAATTTTTTTGTACATTAAAATATTAAGTATATGAGAAAAGAACAATGCCCATATAATTTTAAGATATTAACTTGTAAGAAGTAATTTGTTTTGAAAACCTTACTACCTTAGTTTAATAAACTACACGTATCTTAATAGAGATAGCCAGATAGGCAAGTAACTTGAATGTCTATTCTCAATTAAATAAACGAATATAAACTATATTTTAAATCCAATAATGTAAGGATAATTTCAAATTAAATCATGCACTTTTAAAATATTAAAATTAAACCCTACCCCTACACTTTAAAAAATTGTTTCAAAAGATTGTGTGTGAACAATATTGAGTTACATTCAAGGGATTCAGCCCTCCAATGGCACTGCGTTGCTTAGAATATCATTTTATTTTGTATATTACTCGCATTTTATGTGCATTTCTAAGAAAAAAGAAATATTTGAATATTTTTAAATAAAAAATTAATGGATTTTTTTTTATACAAGATAGAATTCTACTCTAGCCTAATCTAAGTGTATATGTGTGTGAAGCACCCTCCTGGAGACTTGAACTCCAACCCTTGGCCCCCACACCTCACAAACACTTTACTTGTGGAGTAACCATCGCATTAAGGGTGTGCGGTGGTACGGATTCTTTAAAAGTATTGATTTTGGAACCATTTTTAGGAGAAATTATTAGGTTTATCAGGAGGACTGCTGATGTGGTCTTCCCTAACCTCCAAACTAATAAAATGTTGTTATTTATGCAAATGTGACACCTAGTAATTTTTATTTTTTATTCCTTGTGCTGATTAAGAAGTTCACACATACATTTGCATAGATGATATCATTTTATTGATTAGGGAGGACCATATCAGCAGTCCCTCTTAAGATTCTGCCATGTGACTTTTTTCTCATAGGATGAAAGTGTATTTTTTAATTAAGTAACCACATGACTGATTTTTAAGAGGGGAACCTAAGGTACATCACCTGAAGTACTATACCTAAGTTTTGTTCAAATAATAATTTCTCAATTTTTAGAAAAAAAAAATTCAAAAAAATGATATTAAAACTTTCCTAAAATAGTCTATTACCAAATGCTTAATGGAACCTTATTTTTAATTGGGCTCAATGTCGGTTTGTGTTTAGCATAAGTCATTCCATTCAATTTAGGAAATGGCCTATTTTAATAGGGTTTTGAAGTCCAAAGTCCAAACAGAATATATAGGCATTGAAAACAAGATTTCCCATCTTAAATGAACTAATGAAGTCCTAAAGCAAACATGGGTATAGTTTGACATTTTCTTTATAAGACTAGGATGCTCATTTACTAATCTTAATCACTGATTCTGACATGAACTCTTCCTTTATAGCAACTAGCTTGTAGGTCAGTAACTTGCACGAGTTTATCTATTATTTGAAAATAATTATTTACAACATGCACCTCTTGTGGCATTATTATTTATTTCGTCAATATAATAAAACCATTTTTTACTGCCATTGACAATTGCAAACTAAATAGAGAAAATAATCAAAGATCATATATATTATATAAAATAAACTAAGAAAAGAAATTCTTGCATTTAGCCTATTTTGTTTAATATTAATAAACCTATCTTAACATTTGCTCAAAAATGCAATTCTCAAACACTCAACCTAAAATGCTTGCTAGAAAAAATTGAAGAAGTTCAAATTATCCTAAAAATTCTAATATAAAAAGTCACCATCAAACCCAAATGCCAAGTCTCCTTTGAATTCCAACTCTGATGGAATCTAATCTTGGGGTAACATCACGAAAGTTCTGAGTTTATGGAGAAAGTCTTTAAATTATGGATGTCAATTTGTTTTATCTTAAAAGGCCAACTTAATTTTACTGTGAGTTTATATATAATTTTTTAAATTTCACTTTTTTGAGTAAAATTGTAATATTTTTTTACCTTAAATTTTAAAACAAATTAAACCAATGAAAATATAGGTAAATGACTCAACTTTACTACAATCCCCCTCACATTTACTCCCTTTCCCTACCCCTCGTATTCTCTATTGCTCAGATCCTTTTCTTGTCTACCCCTCTTCTCAAACCTGTTAAACCTTCTCTTTCTTTCCTTGGAGGATTCCTTTATTTTCCCCTTTTATTCTTATACCTCTTGGGATGAAGAAAGGGAAGGTATTCATAATTGTAGGCTCCTGTCATGTCATCCATGCCACCATCAAACCAAAGAGGGGATTATTGGCCGGAATTAGCCTTCCCTACTATTCAAATGGGTCAATAAGCATTTAATGTTGGGTGGCTAATCTAGAAGGTAGGTACCTAACATCTTTCTATTTTGTAACGTAACCACCAAATTTAGGTCAAAGGCTCGTAAATTAAAACTTTTCCATGTACTTTTCAATTTAGAAAATGTAATTAGAAATAAAAAATCATGTACTTTTCTAAGATTGTATCTAGTACCAACGCCATGGAATTTTCTAATTATCTTTAGCCAATAAAAATCAAACCCAATCAAATATATATATATATATATATATATATATATATATATATGAATGAGTGTGTCAAATCGTGAATAACAATCAATTTTCCTAACAACTTATAAATAGATGTTAATAAGCCTAAATGCAAAAATATAATTAGTAATTTTACATATAAAATTATAAGAATTAAAACCAATATATAATGTTAAAAATATATATTTAAATATAAAAATAGTCACTAATTTTTTTTTTTTGGGGGTCCTAGGCCTTAAAATGTGTTGAGCTGGCATTGCCTTGGTCACTACATTTTTACTACTAAATTTTGTATGATATAATGAAGTATAAATAGTATATTAAGCCTCAAACCATAGTTATTAAACCCGAACTGGACGCTGAATCGGTTTATGAGCCAGGCCACTGGTTCAACTAGTGGGTTTACGGTCAAACCACAAGGCCAAATAAGTTATATAACATATACTGATATACTCATACATAGGTGCTAAATGGCTTCGTGAAATTGAAAAGTGCAATTATTTATTTATGTTTTCTCTTATTCAAACTATCATAGTATCACATATTAAACAATAAAGAAGTCAATGAGATTGACATATTAATATAATTTTACACAATTCACAAACCCAACTGAGTTAATAAAACCCAGCGAGGTCACACGGTTTGCTTAGAACCCATCGGGTTTTATTGGTTTTGACCAGATCTTATGCACATCCAATCCAATTGATGACCCAGATCGGTCTATATGCTAGGTCATCGGGTTACTGGTCTGACCGACCAGGTCGGGTCGGGTTTAATAACACTACCTCAAACTAACCCATGGTTCATTAACTTTTTTATAATGAGATTAAAATTACATTATTTACACTACAATGAACCTCCATACAAACTTGAATCTTTAACTAGAATTGGGTTAGAGCTTAATATCTTTAACATAAGGTGGAGAAATTTTCGTTGATGGTTTTCATTAGGAGCAATTTTAAAAAATTCAGATTTCAACAGCTCAGGGATTCTAATCGGGCCTAATGATCAGTCCATTATTTATTTATTTATTTTGATAGGCTCAGTCCATAATTTAAATCGGTCATATAGAACCCTTTTTCCAAACAGGCTAAAGAGTTAGACTTGATTAATGGGCCAAACTAATTCGCTATATGCCCATATCCATTTCCAACATGCATTGACAATGGAAAACAACGCCATAAAATTGTTCCAATTAAAAAAAAAAAAAAAATTCCCATCACTTTAATAATCTTTTAAAGTGTTATTAGAAAGCCCAACCCAAGGCATAACCTTGTGGTTGGGCCCAGCATAAGGTTTCAAATTGCTTAACATAGGGAAGGGTGCTTTAGATTGTCATCAAGTTTGTTTCGTTTTGTTCTGGTCTATTAGATAGATAGGCGTACGGACTTAACTCTATGACATTTTTTTCACGACTATTATCAAGTCTTCAAGATTTTTGCTCCTTTTTTTTTAGGTTAAGATTTTTGCTCTTTATTATCAAGTTAAGAAATAAAAAATATCTACATTATGATTATTGCTTTTTACCATTAGTCCAAGACATAAATGTGTTTTTTTTTAGTGTAGACAAGATTCATTTCTATTGATGGCCATTGGACCTATTTTGGTTCTTTCATGGACCCAAAACGTAGATTTTGTTAAATGGGTAAGGGTCATTTGCAAAATCTAAGGATCTATGAGTGAAATCACGTACCGGCCACTTTGTTGCATCTTTTATTGATCTATGAGATTTGTAACATTTAGCCGCTTCCTTTTGTGCCGATTAAGCTTAGGAGGCTCAACTAATTAGATTTAGTTTTCAAATTTCTTCAATCATGGCTAAATCACCTCATTTCTATACCTAAACTAAAACAAACCTGAAGACCACCGCGCACCCTTAATACGATGGTCATTTCATAAGTATAAGTTAAGGGTGTCCAAACAAAACCGTGGCCCAACCCATCTGAAGAATCTGTCCAACCTAGCACGAAAACTAGCCGACCCGACGCTAGTGATGGTCGGTGGCGGGTCTTCGTCCCCAAAACCCGATACCGGCGGGTTGGATGACGGGTTTGACCATAAAAACTGAGATCTCAACCAATCCGACCGTATGTTCACTGGAAAATTAGTTTTTCTCCACCAATGGGTGTGTTTCGCTAGTCATTTTGTCAGATTAGTCGAGATCCGGCCTTATCTCTTTGAGATCCATCGAGATCTCATCGAGATTCAGCCTATTTTCTTTGAGATCCATTGAGATCTCGCTGAGATCTGGCAAGATCTTGTCGAGATTCAACCAGATCTCTTCAAGATCCACCAAGATCTCTTTGAGATCCGACCAGATCTCGGCGATCCAACCCAATCTCAACCAAATTTGGTTGTTTCCAGCTAAATTTGGCATAATTTCAAAATTTTCAACTCCAACCGAGGACCGATTGGTATTTGAAGAGGTTCGACCACTTGAACCGATTTTGTTCACCGGTTGGCGGTTGGTCCAGAAATTAGAGACCCGAACTTATCGGGTCGATTCCAGGTTGGGCACAAACCTGACTCGGACCGACCTGTGGACATGCCTAGTATAAGTGCTTATAAGATGTAGGGGGCAAGGGTTAAGATTCAAGTCTCTAGGAGAGAGTTTCACACATTTATACACTTATATTAAGTTAGAGTAGAATTTATACCTTGTATAAAAATAAAAAAATAATAATAAAGTAAAAAAAATAAACAAACCCAAAACTTACCTCTTGTTAACAACATAGCAGTTAATAGCTACAACCCTTACGGAAAATCATTCCCTAGGGATGACTTGAATATGCTATAAAACCTCGGCAGCTTGATGTATTTGGGAGTTTAAGGCTAAAATTGATTGTCTTGTTTTAAATGAAAAATTACTACTAATTAACATGAACCACATTTTTTTTATAAAAAGTCTTTAGACAAAAAATTTGACAAAACTTTTCGCACCGCTTGATGTTGCAAATTGATAGCGGCAAGTAAAAGATTGTTGTTAATGGTGGGCCTATAAGAACTAGTGAAAATTTGCCAACTCAACTATTGTGAAAAATGTTGTGAATTTTTTTGTGTTACTTTTTTTTTTTTTTTGAGAAGTGTTACATTCACAGTATTTTTTTTTACAACAAATCATAGGAGTTAGGTTGTTACTAGTTCTAATTTGAACCTAACACTAAAATTATTTTTTTTACCATCAATAACAACTTGCTAATTAGAATTTATTGTGAAAAATGTTGTAGACATAACATTTCTCTTTCTTTGTTGTTTGTATTTCATTTGATAAAAAAATATTATTTTATTTGTTGGCTAATATTTGGACTTAATTATTATTATTACTTTGATAAAAATAACTCTATTGGTTAAAATTTGGAGGCATTTTTTTTTTACTTGAGGCCATTTCCTTTTACCATTGAGCCGGTGCTGAAAACCTCACCATCAAGTCTTGCATTAACAGCCCTCATTACTAGCTCAACACAATTACTTACTTCACTCAAAGTTTTTGAGTCACGTAAGAGCAGTTGAATATTAAGGGTGTTGTTTCACCCCCCAAAAAAAAAAAAAATATATATATATATATATATTAAGGGTGTTGTGTATACGTGACAACACAATAGAGTCCTCTCTCTCTCTCTCTCTCTCCCTTACTAACTCTCTTAAATTCTTCATCTTAGTGTATGTCTGGATTGATTCAGATTTAAAACATCATTTACAATCTCACCCTTTTGTTGTCTAGCACATTTTTGGCTTTTATTTGTGATTCACTACTAGCCTTTACTCGAGTATTGCAAATTTTGAGCTTGAACTTGAGGGGTTTTTACTAGCCTTTACTTATTTCTTTAAATTTAAATTTATTGAACTTGAGGGGTTTTTGGGCCAACTTTCCTTCTATTTGGCCTTTCCACAAATTTACCGCAATAGATTCCATTCCAAGCCCTTTATTTTACAATAAGAAATTTTTTTCACTTGAAGTGATTGAGAGCCCGTTTAGTAATGTTGTTCTAATAACGTTATTTGTATTTTTTGAAAATATGTGTGGGTGAAAAAGTGGGTAGAGATACGTGTAATGTTATTTAAAAGCTGAAAACTGTTGCTTAAAATGTCATACCAAACGGCCCCTGAAACTGCAAAATTATCACCAAGTTGATAAAATATAAAAGGACAAGACTTAGATACAGTACTTAAGTGTTGTTCCTTAAGTTTTCCTATTAAAATTCTGTCATATGGATTTTTTCTTATTTGATGAAAATGTATTTTTTAATTAAGTAGCTACATGGTTAAATCTTAAAAATAAAACCTAAGAAACAGCACGAAAGGTATTGTACCTAAGATTTATCCAATATAAAAAGGGGGGAGGGGGAAGGTTATCAAGGCTCATACGAGGATTCTCTCTCAAACTGTTATCCAAATAAACCACTCATTATAAAAGCAATTCAGCTTTGACACCAATCATGTCACAGCACAACCATGGTAAAGATGACATAATCAAATTCATGATTGAAATCGACTTCACTTATTGAAACCCATGGAATCAAATTTCATATCTAGTGGTAATCACCTTGTACAATTCAATTTTGTCATGATTTGGGTGTCTCAAAAAAATTGAAGATTGACAAACCATGTAATCATGGTCAATAGATCTAACACAAAATAGCAATTTTATGCAGACAATAGTCAAGTGGGTAGGATAATCAATTAGCATATTCTTGAAGTCAATTTTAAACAAATCAGGAATCACACACGTATTACCAAAATTTGACTACAAGATGTTAACTTGGAACATGCGTGAATGAGATATTGCTGAATTCATGTCCAATATGCAAAATAGTATAGCAGACCCTACCGAAAATTCTTCTTGTATATTCGATGATGTTGATATTTTTCTTGTTTGTTATTATTATGGTACTCACCGTTAATCACGGTTAATCGTTTTCTTCATCATTGTTATCGTTATCCCCAGTTGTCAGTTGAAACTTCATAGTTCATAGTATATCTCCGTCATTGTTATCTTTGAGCCCATGTCTTCTTCGTTATCTAGTTACTATTCTCATCTCTGTCTCTTTCTCTCTGTACAAAGTTTCGTTTTGACAATTTGGCAAACATATTATAATCACAGTCGTGGTAGGAAATTATGATGACGAATGCAAATACCTAAGGCTTGAACTTCATATAGCGGACAACCGACAAGTCTGGGTTGAAAGGAAATCTTCAGAGACCAAATTGGCTTTTGAATTAACACAAAAGCTTAAACTACACCTCGTCACACGTGCTTGTGCAATAAGACTTTTTTTTTATAAGAAATAAAAACTCTGATTTTATATATATATATATATATATATATATATATATATATATAATTTTTATTTTACGAATCTAATTTATAAGTAGATAAAGCAATTTGACAATTTTACAATTAACAGGAAAGTAGTCTTATTTTTTAGACAATATTTTAGTGAAAATTAGAGTTGCATTTTTACTAGATTGTGCTTTAATTTTATCTCTACTTAAATATGGGGATGTAGGAGCATTTTTAAACTAAAAAAAATGAAGAATCTAAACAGTGAAAACCCTTTAAATAGTAGTATAAATAACATTACTTTATGTAGCGTGACTGCCGTAAGAAATTGTATACTAAGCAAAAAAAAAAAAAACAATTAGATGGCGTTTAGTTTGCTGTGATATGCCTTTAATGTAATGCACATTATGATGATGTGATATTAAGATTTTTGGTTTTTTTAATATTATCATAATTTAAAATTACAAAATATACTACATTATTTTAATTTCATTACCCTGTAAACAATGTAATGTTATATTCTTATATTAAAATTACGTTATTGTAATCTTATATTAACGTAAAATTACAATAATATAATATTATGAGATAATATAATATCACGGTCAATCAACGCTCCATAATAGTAATATCAGAACACGAATTTCAATCATAAGCGCTTATCTTTGAGGTGACTACTTGAATCTACAAGCAAAGGTTCTTTGAAATCTACTAGAAGAATAAGAGGACATTTTCTGAAATTGTTATTATTGAAATAGTCTAAATGGCCAAGGGACTATAAGTCTATAACCACTCATTTATAATAAAAAAGTCCTAGACCAGCTAGGAAATTCTTAGGAAACCTTAATTCGTGGTAGGCAAGAAGTTTGACTAATAAATAAATGATAATCCGAGAAAATTACATAAATTAATACTTCAGGTTATAGAAAACATCTTAAAACTGACGGGACCTATTTAATTTTTAATTTCAATTTGAAAATTATAACAAAAGATAAAATTAAGAGTAAACAAAATTCTAAATGAAGGAATTTGGCCAAAAAGTGGCATAGATCATGAGCATAGGCAATGCTTTTTTTTTTAATCCTTATGTCAATTCCCTTTTGATCACCAAATTTCACATAATTTCATCGTTATCTCATTGATTTCTACCAGTCCTTTTACTTTATGAACTTCTTGCAATTGTTCACTATTACTCTGTTTGAGGAAAGTTTGAATTGTCGATTTTACATTAGTCCTCCTTACTTGATAAGAACTCAACCCCAGGTTCACATTTACTGGCTCGTCTGAAGGGTAATACTGTATAGGTTAGTGACATTAAAGGAAGAGGAATAGCCAATTTTGGCTGGAGTACAACAAGGTATGCGTTACTACGGATTTTCATGATAATATGAAACAACTAATACTTGTCTTTTAACTTGTTACAGGTACCAGTAGGAAATTGTTCATTTCGTAGGTAGATGATCACCAAGTTCCCCTCGTTGAAGATATTTTTGCGCATTTTCTTGTCATTATCTTGCTTGTACTTGGAATCGGTCACCTCGAGCAGTTGTCGAACCTCTTCCTTTATATCCTTAATATAGTCTACCATATTTTTGTTGCAATGCTCATCCCGAGTTTTGAGTATCTCACGTAATGATACTGATCTAATGCATGTTTTGGGTGCATGCAATAACCTATGGCGAAGGGGATTTTTTTTTTGGGTGCTTTGATTGATGGTACTATTGAAAGTAAATCCTCTCCTAAAATACATCAAATGAGATTACTTAGGGTTCGGTTTACATATTCGGCCTGTTTGTCCATTTGAGGATGCGTAGTGCTACTGTAACTAAAGGATATTTCAAACCACTTCCACAAAGTCCTCCATAAGTAACATAGAAACTCGGTATCTCAATGAAAGGTTATGCACTTAGGTACTCATGGAAGTGTACTATCTACTTGAAAAATAAGTTGGATACTTTTGTGGTATTTGAGGTATTTTTACAAGCAATGAAGTGTGCCATGTTTGATTACCTTCCAACCAATACAAAAATAAAATTCATTCCTCACCAAGTTCAAGGGAGACACAATAAAAAATGGATAGGTCCTCCCTAGGTTATGTAGAAATCGGTAGAGTTTGGTATATGCTAGTGTTTTGAGACTTCCTCTTAGCATTCTGGCAAATTAGACACTTACATTTCATTTAGATGAGGCCCGTAGTAGCATTCATTCACAAGTTCTGTAGTCTTGTCTTGCCTTAACCAAAGATTTCTTCATGCAACTCAAAAATAATATGCTCCCTCAAAGAGCTTCCAAACACAAAAAAAAAAACTTAGTACCTCATCGAGGTGTACATCATTATGAGATTTGACATAGACTTGTTAAAATTAGGCATGTTTGGCTTATTATCTTAAGTTTTTGTTGGTGTTGTGAGGGCATGAGGAGCAAAATGAATAATAAACCATAGGAAATGAACCAAAACTAAAAAGAATCATTCATCATTCATATCAAAACAAAAGGGACATATAGTAACCTCATTTTACACTTTATACCACTTAAGCCCCCATTCTCCAATGATGAGAGACTCGTTATTGAAAGACTTTGACCAAGCAAGAAACAAAAGAACTCAAAGCATTATAAGATATTTTCAAAAATCCTACCTATGCAATGTCTATGCATGTAGGAGTTGGTGGCTACTTGTGGAAGGTTTCTTTTGAAAATTTACTTAGATTTTTAACTATTAAAAGTACAACTCGCCCCATTTTCAAAACATAAGCAAGCAGTCAAACAAATAATTAATAGAAATGCTATTAAAGTGAATTTTGAGTAAAAGAGGGCTTTATTTCAAAATTCCTTTATGTTTAATTTCTTGATTGGAAAAAGGTCTCGATTCATTGGTCCTTTTGTTTGAAGTTTGCTAACTCTTTTATCAGTGTGGCAGAATATTAGTTTCAAAAATAGATTAAGGGAAATTCCATGGTTTGGTTCTTGCAAAGAGGGAAGCACTCTTTTAATTTTCCTCTGAATTTTTCTTTAATTGATTGCTTTCTTTTATTTTCTTTGATTAATTTTAGTAATTTATTAGTTTTATTTCTTTCCAGTCTTAGGTTCATCTCGGTTAGCGGCATTTTAGGCCAGAGTAGATGGATGTTATGGTCTCTGCCCGACGTGTTGTGTAAACAATCTTAGAAATGTGTACTTTGTGGAAAAACCCAAATTTAATTGTTCATTGATTTGTATGTTGTTTTGATTTGTTTCCTACTTCCTGTAACATGCTTAGGAGTTTAAATTATTAGAAACATGCCAAAGTTGTTTGAATCTTATAGGAACATGTTTAGGATTTAATAAGTTCTAGAGTCTAGGGTAAGGATGTTCTAATTTAAAATCTGTTTGAATATTTTGTGTTGCTAGTTTTCAAATTCCATGTGTTTATGAGAAGCTTCTTACATGGGTCCTTATTGGAATACGGCTTTAAGTTGTGGGGATCCCTTTTTTTAATATTAAACTTAGGCTAAACCTAATGGTATTGGAAATCCTCAAGGGTGTGTTGTGCTGTGTGTGTATTGAGTCGCCACATATTTTTTTAAAGGAAAATAAGAAAACCATAACTAAATATACATCTTTATTGATATTGAATTGAAGTACATTATTGGATGTACTTCAATTGAGTTTAAAGGCACTAACCCAAACCCGGGTTTAGGCAGGGTTGTTTCCCAAGCAACAAGTAAATTCATGTTCTGTGCTGCTAGAACAAGTATAGTTAAAAGCTTCTAGGTCATCAAGGTAAGGTGGAATAGGCCTAGTGGTGGGTGGTTCAAATTCAATACAGATGGTTCATCTTTGGGGAACCCTAGAAGGGCTAGTGGAGGGGGTTTAGTTTGAGACTCTACTAGGCTATGGGATAAAGGGTTGACTCAAAATATCGGGCTCTCCACCAGTGTAGATGCAGAATTATGGGCATTAATTGATGGGTTAACCTTATGTATCGCTCTCAATATATCGGCTATCGAAATTGAAATTGATGCTAAAATCGTTCTTGACTGGATTTCAAGTGAGTACAACCATAATCTAAATCACTCATATCTTGCATTGGACTATAGGACCTTCATTAGCTAAATTCCTCAAGTGAAGAGAAGCCACTATTATTGTGAAGCTAACAAGTGCGCGAATGCTCTAGCTAGGAAAGGACCGACCATCTAAAAAGACTTTGTTATTTTTTATAGTCCACTTGTGCACATTTGTATGCTTTTATATTATGACAATATCGGTATGTACTATGAGAGGAGATGTCCTTAGACTTCTTTGCCTTCTATTTAGTTAATGAAAGTCGTCTATTTGCCCTAAAAAAGAATATCATTGGATAAAATAAAAATGAAAAATCACATGGCTTTGGTCCTAGATTCAATCTAAGAAAAAAAGAAAAATCACAAGGCTTTGTATCTAGTTACATTCTACAAAATAGATAATTACATCATTTTGTTTCCTAATTACATTCGAAAAAATGAGGCAAAAAAATAATAAGGAATTGGTCTTCAAACTATGGTTTTTAATTTGGAGGCTAGGTTATGAAGATAAGGTGTTAGACGCCTATTTTACCAAATTTGTAGATCAGCCTTCAGGGAATTAATGGAGGCAAACTTGTTATGAACTTGATTCACTTAACATATGATGTATGGTATGCATGAACATAATTATAAAGTACAGAAAATAAATGATAATTCCATAATATAATACGTGATCATGTGAAATGTGAAATGTGGAGATAATATTACTAATCAAAGCCTCTAATTAGAGAAACTATTTGGATAACATCAATGGGGATGTGATTGAAGCATAAAGAAGAATAAATTACCAATGACAACGCCCTACCTAGGGATTAGAGATCCCAAAAAC
This sequence comes from Castanea sativa, assembly GCF_040712315.1. Lineage (NCBI taxonomy): Eukaryota > Viridiplantae > Streptophyta > Magnoliopsida > Fagales > Fagaceae > Castanea > Castanea sativa. Next base: position 29,330,686 of record NC_134016.1, on the reverse strand, counting down.
TTGGTTTAAAGGGGAAAAATCATAGAGTGGTTTGAAAAACATGCACACAAAAAAAAAAAAAAAAAAAAAAAAAAATCATTCCTATGGTGTGGTGAGTGTATCATGTGATGTAAAAAGAGGTGGTGTATTTTTATACACTTAATAAGGCTATAGCTATAATTAGTGGGATGTTGGAGTTACAAGGGCATCCTTGATAGACTCGCCTATATGAGCATAGAAGTGGGTGGAGCCACTTCTTATGAGAAAATGGCTAATTCTCTAGAATACAAATGAAAGTCATGATCAATAATATAGTTGTAATGTGCTAGCTTATGAAGTTCATAGAAGAACATCAGTGTTCTATGTGTGTGACGCAAGTTTGGTTTTCCAAAAGCTGCCTTGGTTCAAGGCTTAGTTCACCATTGGCACTGCAACAAAATTTGTTGAATCACTAAGCAAAGGCTCGTGCTATTTGCACCTTTATTATGCATGGTGATATACCTATACCCAAAAGTTAAAGGTTAAATATTTATTAAAATAAGTGCCAGATTGCTGTAGTATTTTAATAAGGTAAAAATGCAAAACTGACCCTCTAACTTTTAGTTTTTGTCATTTCACTATTTCAGTCCCCTAACTTTAAGTTTTGTCATTTCAGTCCTCTAAGTTTTAATTTTTGTCAATGTAGTATTCTGTTAGGTTTCAGTTACTATTGTTGTTAAGTTTGACCATTTTTTTAAAAAAATAATTTTTGTAATTAAAAAATTTTTTTTTAAAAAAAGCTGTAAAAAAAAAATGTAAGGGGAATGACGTTGTTCCCCTTCCTCTGAAATCAAAACCGGCAGAAACGGAAAAAGTCAGTTTAATTTGTTTTTGTTTAGGAGGAATGTGCTTTTCTGGCGGTGCACAACATGAAGATTGCTGACCTTTCTCCTCTGGATTACCTTTACACAAACAACCCATTGCCAAAAGGGGAGAGGGATAGTGAGATAACATTGATCTTCCCTAGAGGTTGATTGTGGCAATGACTCCTTTGTGCCATAATTATTTCCAAAGCCGCTTCGGTTCAAAGTTTTATCCAAAAAAACTAGAGAATGAGAAAGAGAAAGGTCATTGTGTGCCATCACTGCCATGTGCTCAAAATTTTTTACGTAAGTTGGTTCGTTCTAAGGTCAATACTAGAGTATGTTAGGATTCTGTTTTTTTACAACTTTTTTTTTTCTTTTAATTACAAAAATTATTTTTTTAAGAAAATGGTCAAACTTAACAGCAATAGTAACTGAAACCTAACAGAATACTACATTGACAAAAATTGAAACTTAGAGGATTGAAATGACAAAATTAAAAGTTAGAGGACTGAAATGACAAAAGCTAAAAGTTAGAGGGTCAGTTTTGCATTTTTGTCTTTTAATAAAAATACTTTTGAACCTAATGCCATAAACCACACACAAGAGAGTGGTAACTCACTTCTCTGGTATCCAATGTCATAAAAACAAAAATACAATAGTAACTCACTTCTTATTCATTTAACTATGCATTGTTCTTTGTTTATTATGTATATAATAGATGTGAGATAGAAGTAGTTCATTTTGTGTGCGTGCCTCTTAGGTTTCTTTCTTTCCTAGGCCTATAAATAGCCCACCTATATGATCACTTCTCACCACTCAAAAAGCAAGCTTCTTCCTAAACTCCTTCCATAGCCACCTAATCTTCTAAATCATTTCATCCATTAAACCAACAAAAATAAAATGGGAAAATTACATTTTTTCACTCTAAATTACCCAATTTTACATTTTGCCCCCTTGAACTATCAAAATGCACTATCAACCCCCAAATCAAAAACTTTGTAAAACTTAAGCCCTTATCGACTATTTTGCAACTAAGTCTAACAAAATTTAGCATTAAAATACCAATTTACCATCTATCGACTATTTTGGAGAGGGATAAAGTGGTCTTTCAATACTTAATTCCGTCTTTTTTGACACCAAAAAACAGATGGAAGGGGAGGGGGGCATTGAATAGATTTATAACTATAGAAATTTAATTATGTATTTTGATAGTTCAGGGGGGTAACGTATAAAATTGGGTATAGTTTAAGGTAAGAAAATGTCAATTTAATTTCCAAATAAAATCCGTCTTATTTCTGGGTATAAGAGGTGTTAAAATATGTGGAGTGTCTACCTTACAAATTTGTGTAGATTTGTAAAGTGTAAAGTGAGTTGTTGATTTGTTCATTGTTGTATCTTGTGGACGATGTGCCAAAAAACCTATTTGCATCGATAATACTACCAAGTGGGCACAAATCACTTAAAAAAACAAAGACCTAATTTGCAACTCAATCTTTATCACCCAACTTTTTGCAACTTATTTCTCAAAAATAAAACTTTTTGCAACTTATTTTATACCATTATTTGCGGTATAACTTCTCATATTCTCTAACAGAATGTCAAATCTTTCTAGTCATTTTTCTCTATCATCCTATCTTTGGTCACCACCGTATACTCTTCTTCTATTAGGAAAAATCTTTTCCACAACTCTCCATTTTTTTTCCTTCTTTTTTTATTTTTTTTATTTTTTAATTTTTTTTAAAAAATTCGTTCACTTTCATAGCAGACGTCAATCCTAACAAAGAACACAAACCCAACCACATCTTTTTATTTATTTATTTTTTTGGAGGGGGCTCTAATTTTATTGATTGCAAACCAAATAAAATGTCTGCTATTTTATTTTTGGATGTTCAAAATTATTGTCGCTTTTAAATGACAATCGGCAATATTTCAAAAAAAAAATTTTACTTTATTTAAAAAATTGATATTCCATTCTCGTTAACTAACTCAGGATAGCCCCTTTCACCTTTTAGTCAAAATTTAGTTAGTTCTCCCCAAATTTTGCTCGAACATATTAACTACGTACGGAGTAGCTAAGTTTTTTAATCACTACTGTAAGTTACTATTGTGATTTTCTATATTTTCCAATCACTAAATTTTCACATCTAGCAAGTTACTGGACTCACACCAATCTTGGTGTTCAATGGCCGATCTTGCCATTGAGTGGCCAAGCATGGCCGTTGGATTGATAAGTCAAGGGGTGGCCAATCTTGCAAAAGAAAAGGCGGTCAATCTTGGCTTGTTGGATTTAAAGTGTCTCTGTAAATAAAAAGAATAAAAAAAAAATTATTTAAACAGAAAAGAGAGAAAAAGAAATAAAGAGTTTTGTGAATATATATGTAAAAACTAAAATGTGAGCAAGTTTTTTTTTAGAATGGAAATGTGAGCTAGTTAAAATAGAAAAAAAAAATTAACTAGAATTTAATTCAACATTTGAATAGTGCTTTTCAAGCACCTAAGAATTCCTCTAGGTGTCTTTAGTTTTTCTATCTCACATAGATTCAAGTTATTATAAATCGAGTTACTATAAAAAGAAATCTCTTAAAAAGGAGATTTAAACCGATAACCTCATGGATGCACATAATTATTCTCTCAGAGTATGTGTTTTATCTTTTGAAGGTTACTCAAGATGATGGCATAATTTTATGTGAATGATATTTTTGATAGATAGAAAATAAGAACAATAAATATGAGATTTGAACTATAGATAACATCACAAAATGTGTCATAAACCATAAAAAATTATACCTTTTAACATGTATATGTAACATCTCTCTTATAGTAGGTTAGTTCTAGTGCGTATATGCAGCGTCTCTCTCATAGCAGGTTTATTCTAGGTCCACCTGCTATGATAGAGATGCTGCATATACTCACTATCACCGTGGGCACTGCGGGGTATACTGACTCTTAGCCATCATTTGTATGGTTGAACCCTTCAATGTGAATCCTCAAAGAGGTAGCAACATAGACGGAACGGTAAAGCACAGTTAAGCGTCAAAGTTAGCTGCAGTGACAAATTTAGCAGACTTTTCAATGATCTCATTAATTTCTATCTTTGTCGTTGAACAGTGATATGGGGGGTTGGAGAAACCGGAACCACATAGGGAAGCTGCACTGTTGTAGTGCGAAGCAGACATCATAAAAATGAAAGCCACGCAAAAATTAAAGAAATTTAAGTATAAAAAAAAAAGGGGGGGGGGGGGGGGGTCATGTTCTGAGAATCCAGGCAAGCTTCAAATGCCGCCCCTCACTAGGCAACACACCAATAACTTCACGTTTTTTAAAACAGTTTATTGTATAATATTTTGGTCAGTCAAGCACGTTTCGTTTCATCTTTAGCATATTTAGAAAATCTAGAAAGAAGAAAGTCTTGGAGAACCGAAAGAACGACCCCATTACCCATGAACATGCCATATAGTTTCATTTTCACGAAATTAACTTTTTCCCTTTATTTCTTTCACTTTTCTTGGTATTATTGGGGTCACTCGACTGCACAAGATCATCTTTGAGTAGAAGAATAGAACTCTGATCAACATCATATTCTCTTTTTTAATTCTTGGTCAATCATATGGCCATATACAAGCCTTTAAATTTTCGATCTATATACTTACTATACACCTGTGATATTCAGGACCACTGTGCCTGACCCAACATTACTACAATAATAGTACCATTTTGCTGGAGTATTTGTTTTCTTCTTCTTATTTTGGCCCTTAAATATTAGCTCAAGCAATATGGCAAAAATAATATATATAAACAATGAGAATATAATTTTTTTTTTATATAAATAGAAAACTAAACCGTAACATTAATAAAAGACTAACATGTATTTACTATTTAGAGTGAACAAAACATAAACAAAAAAATAAAATACAAAATAATTATTTCTGAATATATTAATCATTTATAAATGGGATTTGATGTTCTTTTAAATTCTAAAAATCTTATAAGATTGATTATGTATTAATTTTCTTGAAATTTTCTTATAATGTACAAAATCAAAGAGTTCATTAATATATATATATATATATATATATATATATATATATATATATATATATATATATATATATTGTTCCAAAGTCTAATTTTATCAATATTATATTTAGGAATAAAAATTCTCATACTATGGTTATGATGGAAACATTAGAAAAGTCAGCACAAATACACTACTTAAAAATTCTCGTACCATTGTATTTGATCCAATTCAAGAAGAAAATAGTAATAATGAATAAAAAAATCTATATGCTTTGTATTTGATCCAATTCAAGAAAAAAAATAATGATAAATAAAAAAATCTATGTGCTTTGAATCTACTATCATTTCCGTCAAAACTTGGAGGGCTGGGGGAATTAATTTGACATATATTAATAAATAAATAAAAGGAAATGTAAATTTGAATATACAAAGCTAAGGAGTTGCCTTAACATTGCTTGAAAATTATTGGATTTTATTTCTCAGTTTTTCCTTAATTTATCTTGATTAAGAAACACTTTTTGTTTACAATAGGATATTAGCTGCATGAAACACCAAAAAAAGAAGAAGAAGGAATTAATCTTAAAAAAAATTATATGTTGACAAGTAGTTTTTTTTTTAATGGACCTGCTGACTATTCCATTTTTCTTCCTTTTTGATCTATTTGAGTCAATTGAATTTTTGGGATTCAGAAATATTTGGGGACCAAATATTAAATATTTATAAAATATTATTTATAAAAAAAAATTAACTTGGGATGGTAGGGGTAAATATATTATAAAATTAAAAAAAAATGGTGTTTAATGGGAGGGGTTTAATTATGGTTCCCTTGGTCTTTAACATTTTTTTTTTTTTTTTTTGAGAAAGACGTTGGTCTTTAATTTGGTTCCGTCTCCGAGTTGATAATAATTTATAAAATTATATTAGCAGTGAAAAGATACATAAAATAAATACCTATTGCTGTTATCTTCCTGTAAATGATTCCTTTTGCTTAATACTTTGTGATGGTAAGAAGCAAAAAGTATTTCGGTCTGCTCTTTGACTGAGAATCTATTAAGGACTTCTGAGTTGTATCATTTTAAATTCTTAGGATGGTGATTATGGACAAAAGTTCATTCCAATGAAAAAACAGGTTACGAGACCAAATAACCGACAAATCCAAAAAATATATTACTATTATTTCCTATTTTCTGTTTTAGGCTTCATGGAAGGTGAATGGAAAATGCATGATCAAAATTTGATCAAAATTTTATTTTTGATCATAAGGTTTATGATTATTTTTAAGGACAAAACTTAGATACAATATTTTAGGTACTGTTATTTAGATTCTCTTTTTAAAATTCAGCTATGTGGTTAATTAACTAAAAAATACACTTCCATCCCATGAAAAAAATCCACATTGCGGAATCTTAAAAGGGAACTTAAAGAACAATACCTAAATCCTATACCTAAGTCTGACCCTATTTTTAATATGGTTTTTAAGTTTGAGATTTTTTATTTTGATCCACCAAGTTTAATATAATTTTCAAGATAATCACTCTGTCTGTCTCTATTACTTATAGACTGTTAAGTACCAATAAAAGGATTTTTCCCCCTCCAATTTAACAATCAGATCAGTTACGCCCATGAACATAATGACCCTTTGAAAAACAGGATCAAAATTTGATGATTAACTAAAAAAAATCTCAAATTTAAGGAAACAAAAACAAAATAATCTCAAATTTTAGAAGTTAAAGAATAATTTAGACTACCGCACACCATTGGTCTGATAACCACTCCACAAATAAAAGTTCTTGTGAGGCAGAGAGCAAAGACGCTAGAGTTCAAGTATTTATAAGTGAGTTTTACACCCATACACTTAAATTATGGTAGAGTGTGATTTCTATCTCTAGTCCAAAGGTAATTCAGATTAAAATTTTAATTTGGAAACTATTTTAAAAAGATGTTGAATTGTTGATTAAAAGTACAATATGCCATTTTGACAGCCCCTCCAAATAAAAAAGATTTATATATATAAACCTTGTAAGTTGTTACATATAAAGGTTGTGTTGGTTGTGATTTGCTTCACTCAAGCTTCAAGACCCCAGTAACCCTCCTCTTATATATATATGGTTTTCGGGGCCTTTATTAGTAAGAATCGCCATGTCTACCTGTAGTAAGAGCATAAGTAGTTCAAGTGAAGATGACAGTGAACTGCGGAGAGGACCATGGACTCTTGAAGAAGACTCTCTGCTCATTCACTACATTGCACATAACGGTGAGGGCCGTTGGAATTTGCTAGCAAAACGTTCAGGTAATCTTAGAGAATTCTATGCAAGCCTGTGATTAGTAACATTTAGCTATTTGAACTTCAATCTTTATACTAATTATATTCATTGCTGTTTTAGGATTGAGGAGAACTGGCAAGAGCTGCAGACTGAGATGGTTAAATTATCTAAAACCAGATGTAAAGCGTGGAAATCTTAGCCCACAAGAACAGCTTTTGATTCTTGAACTCCACTGCAAATGGGGTAATAGGTAATTGTCCAATCTTATGTTCATGTCATTTGGACCCTGTGAACTTGACCAATATTGATGCATATTTTTTTGGATGTTAGAAAAAAAAAAGAAGAACTAATCTCACTGTTCAATTTTCTCATCACTCTTAATACATTAGAATCCCCAATTAAATTCAAAAAACACATAACTGCATTGAATTTAATTGTCTTCAGAAAAGATAGCAATGTTTATAACCATGTGTTTGAATTACTGTCATGGTTTTGCCTCCTGTGAAATAGAATTTGTTGAAATAGTTATGGTCTGATTTGAATGCAATTTTCGATTCTTGACCACAATAGTCACCTTTTATAAGGAATATAATGGTAAGTTGTTTTCCATCTTATAGTTGTTCTTGTTCATATGGTATTTTAGGTGGTCAAAGATCGCACAACATCTACCAGGAAGAACGGACAATGAAATCAAGAATTATTGGAGAACTCGGGTGCAGAAACAAGCTCGGCATCTTAAGATTGATACCAATAGCATAGCATTTCAAGATATTATTAGGAACTATTGGATGCCGAGGTTGATTCAAAAGATAGAAGAGTCATCTTCTTCAGGGGTGTTATTTCAAAACTCAGCAATCCCTCAGCCTCTTGATAGTGCCTATCAACATTCAGTAACAACAGCACCTGCACAAGTTGTGATGCAGGGACCTCTTTGTTTGAGTGAAACAATACAAAGTTTGGATCACCATGAGCAGAATCCAGAGTCAGAATCAATGAATGTATTACAAATCCCTCAATTTTCAGAATGTCCAACAAGTCAATTCCATGCTAAAGTCAACAATGACGATGGCACATTTGTAAAGGATTATTACTATGCTGCCAACAATAGCTATGATGTGGAAGCCTTCAACTTGGAAAGTATTTCACCACTGGAGAATTTTGAAGATTCAAGTAGCAAATCCCATGTTGTAGAAAATAACTGGGCTAATAATGACTTTTCAGGTAGCATGTGGAACATGGATGGGCTATGGCAAATAAGGAACTAGAAAGGGAAACATAGGTTCTTGTTTTTGGGAGAATCCACAAACAAGTGGATGAAGTTTGTGACATAGATTAGTTTCTAGGAAAATTATGTCATTTGTTTTTTTTTTTTTTTTGTAATGAAAAAATTATGTCATTAAGTTATCAGTAATGATTAATATTTGTATCCAAAAAAAAAAAAAAAAACAACATTATTGATTCCATTTTTTCTTTTTTTCTTTTCCATTGATAGTTTTTAAGAGAGCTATAGCTTCTAGATTTTGAACCTACACACTTCTCACGGTGGAGGCAGAAAAGTACCAATGGAGCCAAGAGGCTCATGGTATTGATTCAAACCTTTGACTGAACCATTCTTTGGCCCTTTCAGTAGCTACCATGTGGTGGTGCCTCTGTTTCCATGGGTTTGATATGAAAAAAACCGATGACTATACCTTTTGTGTCACAATTTGGTCACAACTTTAATGTGGTAAATTATAAATGGTATATAAAAATAAAAAAAAATAAAAAAATAAAGTAGTGGAAAATAACAGACAGTCAGTCATAGTTTGTGACGAAAAATAATTGTTAAAAAGGGTATTGTCTTAGAATTACTCGATTGATATTGAATTGCCCTAAGTGTAGCAAACACGTCTGTCCCGAACCGACAGATGGACTAAATGGCTTCACATTCGAACTATATGTGCTATAGTTGTAGCACAATTTTATAGGCCACTTAGAATAAGAGGATTGGAAAGGGGATGTAATTCTAACCAGGTAACTTTCATAATATTAATATCTCTTTTCATCTTCCCATTTTCTATTGAACTGCACAATTTCTAGTTGAAAGTTCTACTGAGAAAATGAAATGTGGAAATTTATACAGAAATGAGACAAAAGAAAGGGTAGGAAATTTTATATAAAAACGAGAAAAAGAAAGGGCTGCTATAGCTAGTTGGACTTTTGGATTTCTCAATTTAATTTCAAAGAAACTAGATTTGAGAGAACTTAATTTAAATTGAGTAATACTATAACTACAAACTATTTTACAATATTTTTACAAACTATTGATGTGATAAATTCTTACTAATACTCATTTGAGCCCATCGCTGACATTTCTTTTTTACTTATTAGTATTAACCACTCATTACATTAGTATTTAGTAAAAAAAATTTATAACTTTAGCATTTTCCATTTAAATTTACTTTCAATTTCCAATCCACTAAATTCCCACCAATCAAATAAGCCAATTCGTGGAAACAAGATCTTATAACAAATGCCTCTTACACCCCCCACAAAAAAAAAGAAAAACAAAAACAAATGCCTCTTAGACTTTCTATAATGGATAGACCCACCAGTAATAAAAGAATTAAATTGATTTGAAGATATTGTTTTAATCTTACACTAACATCCAAGATAGTTAACATCCAAATTGATTTGGAGGGAAACGAAATAAGCACATAAAGGGTGAGAAAAGAAACGAGGAGCAATAGTCAAAGTTTTGAAAATAGTTTTGCGCCAGCCAATACAAATAAAATTAATGTTTTAGACACTCAATTTGACATGTTAAGTTGTCAAGTTGTGAGTGGAACATAATAAAAGTAACGTTGGTGATGGAGCCAAGTCACAACTTGACAGCCTAATTTACTGTGAAATTGAGAGTATTTATAGAGTTACTAATATTCCATAGCAATTTCTTTTGAATGCATAGCATACCAGTTAAAATACCAAGTTGTATCAATTATCATCAAGACATCAACCAATTTCATATGTTCCCCAAAATTTCACAGATGTCAGCCTTTATGTTGTTTCGAACAATTTGACTTTATGTCATTTGGTGTATTATGAAAATCGTTACTTGCCTCTGAGTAGGATGGTCCAAATGGAAAGAGCTTCCAAAGTTGGTTTTTGTCAATTTTGTATGAGCGATATCTCACAATCTAAACATAGTCTGAGACGTTGTTTTCTCCAATATATAGATAGTCACTTCTAGTTCCTCAAAGAACCAAATTTCAAGACCAAATTTGTGTGAGAATTGAGAAATTCAAGTGCAAAGAAGGCACCGCTAACTTGTTATTTGTGGTATTCGCATTATTTTTCCCATCTTTGCAACTTTACTTTCTTGCCTTTTCGACTATTTGGTCCAATAGAAGTGTCGTTGGAAAGATCATGATATCCACTTTTTTCCCCCCCAACTTTCAAATTTGGTAAGCTAGAATGCTAGATGCTTTGCAAAATAGTGTCAAAATCAAGTTCGTATCGTAAAATTTCAACTTTGATATTTATTGCAAATTCTTTTTGTTCAAATGGAATTATTGTGATTCGAGGAAACCAAATTGAAGCTTTTATTGAGACCTTCCCAACAACTCCTTATACGGGCCTATCCGTGGTCATTTGATCATAATTTCACTAAGATCAAACTACAACCAAGCTTTTGAACCTTTGTTCTTAAAATTAGCCTAGTGTTCGGAACTTTTTTACTATTTTTGTGATATCTAGCTTGTTTTGGATCCGGTCAAGGCCCAAGAGCATTCATTTAATAGGGAATTCAATTATCTTCGGTATTTGCTTGAATATATCCTGATCAAACGGTTGAATTTTTATTTAGACCTTGGTTGAACCTAGGTTAACCGTGTTCAAACTTGAGAAAAGTGTTTGGGAATATGGATGTTGATGTAAAATGATGGAATGGGTGGGGTGAAATTTTAAGTTCATCAATTCAGTGAAAGTTTGGTCCACAATGACATTTTGGTTATTTTAAATTAGGACCTGCTAAGTTATTTTTAAAGAAATTACACCTTATTACTCTAAACTATACCTCAAGTTACACTTTGCACCCTAAATTTTCAGAATGCACAATTAACACCCTAAACTATAACTCATGTTATACTTTGCACTCCACTATCAATTCTGTCTTCATCTTGGACAGTATCAAGTAAAAAGACCCAATTGGTCATCCAATCAATCCCTTAAAAACAAATAAGAAATTATATTTTACCACTCTAGACTATACGTACACACAATTATACTATGCACCCAAAAGTTTGGTTTTCTATCCAAAATAAAGGCAAACTTGGCCATTGGGTGCAAGATATAACACAAGTTATAGTTTATGGTGCTAATCATACATTCTGAAAATTTAGGGTGCAAAGTGTAATTTAGGGTATAACTCATAGTGGTAAAGTTTAATTATCCCTTATTTTTTACATTATTATGATCCTAAAGTGAAAATATGATTTTTTTTCCCTCTTTAGAGTCTTTAAAATTAAATTAGAATTTTGCACACGGTATAGATATATGAAAAAACTATGCTAAAATTTTCACATAATAATTCTAGAGTATATGAAATCACCTTTTAAAGTTTTTTTTTTCTTCCTCAAAAAAAAAAAAAAAACTTTTAAAGTTTTTAACATTGTAGTAACTATGTTCCAAGCTGAATTTTTCCTCAAATTGGTATCCATTAGTCTTTGACTCTTTCTAGGGGAGCGGATCATAATGGGTTTTTGTTGAACCTAATGGACCAAGGAATGAGCCACACGCTTCCCCAACCATGTAACTTGCGAGTGGACTATGTCAATAAACTTTATTTTTCATAATTCTCTTTCTATAACTCATTTTCATGAATCAAATAAATTTCCTACTTATTGTTTCAACTAGCAACCAAATGTGTAGTTATTTTTATGAAAGTTATGTCTTATGATCATGTTTAGACTAATTTACTTACTAGTATCCTCCCAAAAGTCAAGTTATTAACATCCTAGAGTCACAAACTATCCATCAAACCCAAAATTCATCAAAGTATGAGGTAATTCACACCCAATTGGCTTAAATCCATCTAATAATGAAAAATCCCCAAATTCTAAAACCCTAAACTACAAAATCTTTGAAAAGATTAAAAATATATATTAGGGAAGATTTCTTACCTTAAAGATGTTTCAATTGATTTTAACTCCAAAATTTCCACTTGAATCTCCTTGCCTTTTTAAATTTTGGTTTGTGTTGAGCATATAACTCCAACGGTGGCTGATCTCAAGACTTAACTTTACATGTTGTTCTTAAATAAAAAAACCAAAAACCAAAAAAAAAAAGGTTTGTTTCTAGAAGTGTAAAATTTCAATCCTTGACCCTAAGTCCTAAGTTAAATTGCTAATTTAATTTTTAATCCAATTTTTTCTTGAGTATTACATGTGCTCGTCCCCCCCCCCCCCCACACACACACACACACACACACACACATAGTTTTTTTTCTTTATTTTTTAGTTTCACCTCTCAACAGCCTGAGACTCGTCAGGCATACACACACACACACATATATATATATAGTTTTTTTCTTTATTTTTTAGTTTCACCTCTCAACAGCCTAAGACTCGTCAAGTATATGCCTGACGTGATGCGGGATTGAAAGCAGACCTACAAAACACACACTCAATCAATATTCAATTAATCTTGGACATTATACTTAATATTATTATTTCTAAAATAATTTGGGATTCAAAATATCTGTCACCTGTAACAATTAGTAATATTTCAGAGAGACAGCGTGGTCTTCATCCCAGTATCCCACTACATTAACCATCACTAATTTTCTATGCTATTAGTTGTCAATTACTATTCTCTTGATGAGCATAATCTCACTTGATATTGGAAGGTATCTTGTGTGCGGCACGGGATCCACATATCAGTGACAGGGATGTCGAGCGTATGTGAAAGTTTCTCCACGTGATACACATACTCATCTTACTGCTGAATAGACAAAATGTGTTCAACACGACTCATTCAGTGGTCGCTGCTAGTGCTAGCTTATCATCACATGTTCTGTTCTGGCTCAATGAATGTAGAATTTAGTAGGTTAACTGAAATTGACCCAAAAGAAAGATCATTGGAATATTAGATTATGTGCTCTTTGGTGCCAGTGATGGACTTGACAAATTCTTGCTCTCATAAATGTATACAAGCTGGAAGAATCTGGTTTTTCTAACAGAGAAAAGTTTCACAATTGGAAAACAGACAGGCATAATCATGACCGAAGAGAAAGTTTGAAATTAATTTAGAGTAGACTGATCAGCCAATCTCCATCACAGAAAAGGAACTCCATATTGTGTTTAGAAAAATCTTACTTTAGAAATGATTTGACTATTCTATGATTCTATCAGTATCCTTTGAAAAAATATCCATTCTCATTATAGAATCCAGTTCCCAACCAGTACCTATTTAATGATCTTGTGAAATCAAGTTCGGTCATAGAATATGTGGAAACTTGAAAATGACACCAAAATGACTTTTCTTAATTTTTAAGATAGTGCTTGACTGGGCTGGCAAAATTTGACACAACTTACGAACCTGACACAAAATTAATAGATTATACGTTAAGACTTAACGAGTTCATGACATATTCAGGTTGACACGATTGACATATTTAATAAACGTGTTGGGTTCGTATCCAACCCATAGAACTCATTTGACCTATTTAATTAGATGACATTTTAATAATATACTCTTCAAATCCTAGATATATATATATATATATATATATATATATATATATATATATATATATATATATATATATATATATATATATATATATAAACTTATTAGTTGTTGTGATTTTTTTTTTGACATATTATGATTGATTATTTGTGATATTAAGATATACTTTAGTTTTAAATGATTTTTTTGTAAGGACAAAGTTTAGCTACAAAATTGGTTGTAGCTTTAGACTATAAACTCACTCAGTAAAATAAATATTACTGCATATTTTGAAAATCTAACCGTTGAATTGCATATTCTTTACGCTCTTAATACACATGTCAAATTTTGTATCAATCGGATATTATTTACTCTATAATCTATAAACTTATATTTTATGCATAATTTTAAATGACAAAAACTTATAATTTAAAATTTTATTGATGACATAGCTATTGATCTTTAATTTTCTTGAAATTTTGCAAACGTGGAGGATATAAGAAGAAGATATAATCCAATGGTGGATTTGTCAAAATTCACATCCAATAAATAGATATTGAGTGAGTTTGTAGCCTAAGGCTACAACCAATTTTGTAGCTAAACTTTGTCCTTTTTGTAATGTAGTTACTCATTAGTTCTGAATTTTATATTAAAAAAACTATTTGTTGATTTTTCATAGTTCAGATCAATTTGGTTAATACTAAAATTTATATATTTTTTCGATTTGATAAAATCTGATAAACGAGTTGACATGACTGATCCATTTGATAAACAAGTTATGTTGGGGTTGAAAAACTTTGACCTATTTAAAAATGGGTTAGGTTAGTGTTGACCCATATAGTTGAATGCTCATGAGTTGACATGATACGAACCCAACACACGAATACAAATTGCCATCCCTAGTGTTTGGTATGAGGAATTCACATTATCCTAGTATTCAAATTGTTGAGAAATTATAGATTTATGGTGATCTAGATGTCTAGAAATGTTTCTATTTCTATATTTGGTTTAATTTGGAATCTAATAAAAATCATAAAAATATGAGCACTTATATTTGGTTTATTTTTTTGAAAAATCTTATAAGAATTATTTATGTTTTCCAAAATAACATTTGATTTGTAAATTCAATGCCAAGCCTTTTTTTAACTTTTCTCTAAATAAATTATGAGAAAACAAATATAAACTATAAATCATAAAAAAAAATTAATAAAACTATAATATAACATCTTTTAAATGACATTTATAATAAAAAATTTATTTAAATTGATAATAATTTTTGATTGGTTAAAGGGTATGGAGAATGGGTAAACTTGTAAGTTTATACAAAATGTAATTTTATCTAGGCATAATGAGAATGTGGATATTCACTTTTTAAAAAAGGGAATCCACGTTCCCACAAAATGGCATTGAGTGAAAATTTAGATACTTTTGGAATCTAATTCCCTAATGTAATTTTCAACTAAATGTATAAATCTTTTAACATCCTAAAAATCTTAAAACATTACTTCATACCAAATGTCAAGTGTTGATTACATTTTTCCTCATAAACTGAACAAGGGAGTCAGTCTTATGATCACACAACCCTAACAAGGCTCTTCAATCAAGTTTGATCAAACAACCAACTTCCTCAAGAGCACCCAAAAATAAAAACTACACAAAAATGGGGAAAATAATCTAAAATACTAGAAACACTAGTGCAAATCCCAGATGCTATTCGAATGGAAAGATGCTTTTTTCTTTTTTAGCGAAGAATGGAAAGATGCTTGATTCTTAATAATTTAATGTTACTTTGAATTTAAAGCCTTAATTGTTTAAGTTCTTGAGAAATTAGATCTCAGTGGTTGGTATGTTTTGACAAACTAGTTAATTGTTAGCATTTAATGTAAAATTAATAGGGAGAAAACAAAAGGGCAATTACACTTTATCACCCTAAATTATACCATCACTTACGTTTGTGATGCTGAATTTTCAAAATACATGATTACTACCCTAAAACATAACATGTGTGTCACTTTTCATCCTATCGTCAATTGAACTGTTAACTTAAACTGAAAAGCATGTCACATGCAACTCACATGACCTCTGCATGTGCATACATGACACCACATGAAGAATATCAAATTTCACCAGAATGGTTAAATTTGTTAAAAACAAAATTTTAAGGGATTGAAGAGGGGCAAAGTGCAATTTCCCCATAAAAAAATTATCATGTGGTCATTTAATAGCCAAAGTTTAGAGAAAATCCAATTAGATTTTAATTGGATTCTCAATTTTGTGCCATGTGTCTCATTTAATTTTTAATTTTTGTGGCAAGTGAATTACTGAATGCAAAAATCAAAGTCTAAAACCAATTAAATTATAAATTATATATATTATATGAGAAAACATTACATATTTTAGAAATGTATGGTTTTTAAAAAAGTGCAATCTAATATTATGTATAATTTAAACCTTTTCTAAAAAAAAGTATAAGTTGAACCGTATAATTGTGATTATTTTCAATTGTACCCGTGCATATGCCCGGGGCTACACACTAGTTTTGATAATAGGTGAGGCCTCATGCGGAATGTTAACTAATTTTAGAATGCTTTATAATCCTATACTGTATATATATTTAAAGCCAAAAGCGATAAAATCCAATTAGCTTTTAAATTAAGGTTGCGTTTGGTTTTATGTAAAATGTTTTCCAAGTGTAAAATATTTTCAAGTGAAAATATTTTTTGAAAAAGAAAATATTTTCAGGTGTTTGGTGGTATTTTAAAAAATACTTTAAAAAATATTTTTTAGTGTTTGGTTGTGTTCTTGAAAATACTATAGAAAACACATTTTCTACTTGTTGCTCACATTTTCTCAGCTTCCAAACAAATATATAACATCATTTCTTAGTAATGAAACACAAAAGAAACAAAACCCAAAAAAAAAAAAAAATCATCAAATCCGGTCAAATTGAGAGAAGAAGGAAGAGAGAAAGGCGACTGGGTTCGATCTAGAGGCGAGATCGCGCAACGGAGGCGAAGGCAAGATCACATGGCGGAGATGAGATCACACAGCGTTGGAGTCGATCTTTGCTTGTCGGCGGTGAGAGGCATGGTCCCAACGGCGGTGGAGTCGATCTCAAGTTTAGGTGACCGGCCTCTCTCTCTCTCTCTGACGATGGGCGGCTCTCTCTCTCTCTCTCTAACGGTGGCCATTTACAAATAGTTTGTAAATGGGACCTTTTTCAAATTGATGTCAAAAATGCATTCCTTAATAGGGATTTAAGTGATGAAGTGTATATGCAACCTCCTCCTAGTCTCTTTGTTAAATCAAACAAAGTTTGTCACCTTCGACGTACTCTTTATGGCCTTAAACAAGCTCCGAGAGCTTGGTTTACCAAGTTCAACTCCACCATCTCTCGCTTGGGTTACATTGCCAGTCATTATGATTTTGCCTTATTTCTTCGTCGCACCGACAAATGCACCATTTTGCTTCTCCTATGTGTGGATGATATGATCATAACTGGTGATAACCTCAGTAGCATTCAAAAACTCAAGAATTTTCTCAGTCAACAGTTTGAGATGAAAGATCTTGGACAACTCAGTTACTTTAACCAAGCTTGGATAATTTTCAACTCAGCAGTTTGGATAATTTTTTTTTTTTTCTGGAAATGGTTTGAAGGTAAAATAGATCTGTAATCTATTTTACACTTCAACAAAGCTCATTTTACAGTCAACAGAAATGATTTTTCATTTGACCAAATTTTTCATGTGCAACCAAACACACAGCAGGGTGTAAATTGTTTTCCCAAATCCATTTTTAGCCAAAATAAATGCAGCCTAAATTTCAATTTAAGTCTAATTTCACACTGTGATTCCATTTTATTTTTTTGATTTTTGTGCACAATGATAATATTTACTCACCTAGACAAGTACTCGAAGAAATTTTAAAGATAAAGAGTTTTCTTAAAAAAAGAGCATGCGCAACTATCTAGGTGATTTTCTATCTATGACTTAAATGTTGTTTGCTTCTATTTAACCAAAAATTATTTGTTAAGAATTATTTTATTACATTCAATTCTCTCTTGATCTGATGATAAAAAGCGCTTATTAGGAGTGGAGGTTAAAAACTCTCTCTAAAAGAAATCTCTCTTATTTAATCATATTTCTAAAAAAAAATTTAAAGAAGAAAACAATGGAGTAGAAATTGTTGTAGTTTTCAATCTAATGCAATTTTCTGTTCTAACTACAATATTTCATATTTCATATTAATTACCACTTTCCTTAATCAATTAGCAGTTATTAAAAATTAAAATACTATAATTAATTTTTTTCTGAATAAAATACTATAATTAATTTTATCAACATATGGAGGTTCCTAGAATGTTTAAAGTACGAGAATCCATAATGGTTTCAATGCTTCACTGACATGCGGAAACGTGCAAGTTGTACATCAATCTTTTCTTTTCTTTTTTGATGGGATGTTGTACATCGATCTGATCCCTGATTGTTGTAGGAGAAATATTACAAGAATCTAGAAAAATCACAGGTTAATCATTGCATTAAAAACGCTAGACACTAAGAGCATCCACAGCAGTGGAGCTAAAAATTTAGCTTTTTAGCTCCACAAAAAGTTACTTTATCTATTTTACCTATTCACTTTACAAAACATGCTGCAGCAGTGGATCTATTTTAGCTTTCAACACAATAAAATAATATAAACATCACAATAAAATAATATATCTACTACAATAAAATAATATATCCAATACAATAAAATAATATATCTACTACAATAAACAACAATCACAACTACCCGCAACCGCAACTGCAACCGCTGCCACTACCGCCGCCGCCACCGCAATTGCTACCACCGCCACTACCACTGCCGCCGCCGCCGCCGCCGCCGCCGCAACAATCTTTATTTTTTCTTCTTCTTCTATTTATTCTCAAGAATTATATTTTTCAAAAAAAAAATGTTACATCCACAATATTTTTTACAATACTTTCACGAGAATCATAACAAAATCTTATATGGAAAATTGTTACTAATTCTAATTTGATCCCGCCACTAAAATTATATTTTTACTCACCAATATTAGCTAATTACTTAAAAATTTATTGTGAAAATATTGTAAAAATATTTTTAAATTGACATGTCTTATTCTTTGCTTTTCTTTCATCCGTTTCTTTTCTTTCTTTTTTTTTTTTTTTTTTCTCTTGCATTTTGTCCACCACACACTATCTTCCATTCCATCCACTCCTTTTTTTTTTCTTTACTTTCCCCTTTCTCCAAACCCACCCTCACTCTTTCTTTCTGCCTCCAGCCCTCTCGTTTTCTCCTCTCTTCTTCTTTTTTTTTTTTTTTCATCTTCTACTTGATTACCGTACAACCACAACCCACCGTGCCATCAAATCCCATCAAAACCAAGAAGAAGAACAAAACAAAAACTTAGAAAAATCAACACAAAGACCGAGGGGCACGATTTTAGTATCGGTGGACGAGACCCATGCCCGATACTCTGTCCGATTCAATATCGGTGGACGATACCTGCACCGAGGGGCACGGTTTCATGGTCTTCACTGACGAATCGAGCCTTAACTGATACGGACCGCCCGATTTTGCTGCCAACGGCGTGGCTCTGTCCTTCACGATCGAAATCGGAGCAAGGCAACACAGTGGATTCAACACAGCCAAACCGAAACCCATGCCTAATACTCTGTCCGATTCGGTACCGGCCGACGAGACTTGCGCCAATCATCTCTCTTGGCTTCGATCTCATCGCTCTACTCGTGGGTCTGAGGCGGATGGCGGATCGGCGGCGTGGGTCTGAGGCGGATGGCGGATCAGTGGCGTGGGTCTGAGGCGGATGGCGGCGTGAGTCTGAGGCTGATCGGCAGTGGGTCGGTGACGTCGAGCTTCGGAGTTGAGAGAGATGAGGTTCAGAGAGATGAAAGCTTCAGTGCACAGAGCACAGAGATGAGAGTGACTGAGAGAGAGACAGAGACAGAGACAGAGAGAGAGAGGCTTTGAATTATTTTAATCAAACCCGAATAAAATAGTATTTTTTTTTTTATAACTTTCAGCTACAGTGCTCATGTATTGATACATGAGCACTGTAGCGCAAAGCTAAAAAAATTTAGCTTTGCCTCCACTGCTGTGTATGAGATTTTGTGGTTTGAGTGGAGCTAAAATAGCAATATAGCTATTTAGCTCCACTGCTGTGAATGCTCTAACATATATAGAAAGTTGTTGTGCTATTACTCTTAGGTGTATAAGAATTTCCTTCTCCAAAAAAAAAAAAAAAAAAAAAAGGTGTATAAGAATTTTATTTTCCCTACAAGAAAATTCAATTAAATAAAGAACATCTAGGGCAAGTTTGGTTGCCTGTGAATCAAAAGTGTTCGTATTTTATATAATATTGCATTCAAGATATCACTCACTTTGTTTATAGGATGACCCATTTGTACAGATTAAAGATAATACCTCACTTTGTTTATTTATTTATTTTTATTAATAATAAAATTTGTTGCATCACGTATGACAGTGACACATGTCCAGGGGCGTAGCCATAAATTTTTATTTGGTGGCACCAATTTATGATACTAATTTATTAGCTTATAGAAACTTCCATAAACATGCACACGCACAAATATTTATACACACATATAACTTAGTATTCTCCATAGTGAATTCTTAAAGTTTTCTTTTTAATATAAGTAACCAAATTATCAACCAAAATGAGTAAAAAATTTTTAATTGAACTAATGAAGTATTCAATGATACGAATGATTCAAAATTTTAATAGACACAATAACACATCTTACAATAAAAAAAATGAATGTGAGAAAGGGAAAAAAAAAAATTCTCTATAACACTAGACCAATTTGATAATTTTTTAAAGAAAATTATTGAACTAGCTCAAATATTGGGGGGTCAAGTCTCATTTTTGTAAGTTAATAATTAAAACATTAAATATTTATATATAGTATTAAAATAATTTTAAAATTTTGGAGGAGAGGGGGCCACCCCCCAATTTATTATGAATTAATAAAAAATTTGTGATTAGGATATAAAATAAAAGGATATTGTGGGAATGTTTGGATTGTCCTAAAACCGCAGTGATTGGCTCTGCCCATGGGCCATGGCTGACTAGTAGAACCACCCCCACCAGCAACGCATATTATGGGGTTCTTTGATTTGAGAAATTTATTAGTTTACACAAACGTAGAAACCGAAGGTAGAAGCACTCTTCAGTCATTATTGATGATTCATCCTCCAATCCGACCGTCCTCTCATTTGTCACTGTCGAAGAGAAGCGTGAAGAGACTGAACTCTCTATATTTCTTGCTGCTCTTCTCAATACCTCCCATCATTATTATTAGTTGAAGATGCGTGTATTTTTTAATCATAAACTTATAAAACGTACGCAGTAATTTGCGGAAAAATAATAGTAGCTAATAATATCTGTGAATAGTAAATACTCTGTATATTTGTCACTTATAAATAGAGTTAATATAAAATACTGTGCTTTTAAGCTTTAAACAATCACAACAGTCTCGTGGGTTTCAATTAGCTCAACTGGTAAAGTTTTTAATAGTTGAATAAAAAATTTGTGGTTCAATCCCCACTTACACCAAAAAACAATTAGTGTCTTGGTCTCCAACAAAAAAAAAAAAATTACAACATTCTCTAAATTCAATAACTAAAAACAATCCAAGGGAAAAAAAAATTTTTGAATTTTGAAGGTAGGGATAAACGGAACCCCATGTCAACAATTAAGAACAATCCAAATTTAATAAAAATTTTGTAAAAAAAATTGAAAGCATAGTTAAGTAGGGAGAGACTTTAGAAAAACTTACATGGGAATTGGATTTGTTGATCTAACTAGAGAAGTTGTTGTCCTTGAAAGCAAGTAATTAAGAGGTAGAACTCATGTGAATTTCACTCCATAAAGAAATATTGAGGATTTATATATAAACATGCAGGAATTTCATTAGGTATAGATAGAAATTGGTGCTTCTTTTTCTCTTATATCCAATTGGAGGTTGCATGCTAGTGGAGTGTTAGGATTTACTCTTACTGTGCTATTGTGTTCTCTGTTGTATTGGATTGGTTGCTGTTTAGAATAAGGCCATTGGTTGTATTAGCTGCTAATATTAGCTGCTATACTATACTAGTTAATTAGGGCCTTAACTTTGGTTAATTGTAACTGCTGTTAGTTAGGTTGAGGGTTAGTTAGGTTAGCCAGTGCAGAGTTGAGGTAGTTAAGAAGTGAAACAGGGAGAGCACTCTTGTATAAAGGCTAGGATGATGATCAATAACAATTCAGGCAAGTTATCACTGATTCAATCTACTTCCTATCTCAATCCTCAATTTCCTTATCTTCTCTCTATTCTAGAGGCATAGCTGTCCTCGAACTCAGCTACAATCAATTCCCATTTTCTTTGAAATTAGTTTGTTATCCTTGCATGGACTATGGAGACCATTATAAATTTATAATTGTTATAATCCCATGAGGAACTTGGTGGTGGTGTAATTTAACCCCTAATTTTGGGATGAGCACAACTTGATAAAAAAATTATAATGATAATAAAAATCATAGCATATAAATTATAAAACCTATTGATAAGAACAATTCATAAGAAGGAAAAAGAAAAACAATAATAATTAACTTTCAATCGATTTCTGGATTGAAATTCACGCTCATAGCCCTGCGTATAATCATGCGTCGTTTTCTCACAAATTAAAAGGAATTTTTATAAGGAAAACACATACTTCCATCCATTAAGTATTGTTTAGGCAAGTGATACCTTAGCATTAGAGTACTTGTGAGTAAAATTAAATTCTAGCTGAATTTTGTGATAGGCTCAAACTTCTTTAGTCAAAATCTGCCTCCTTTAGGGTCCGTTCGTTTGGGGTGAAAATAGGGAAGATGGAAAATAGAGAGAGGAAAATAGGGTGAAAAATATTGTTTTCCACTGTTCAGTTAGGGAAGGAAAATAGGAAAGAGAGAAAACCCATGAGAAAGTTTTCTCTCCGGCCCATATTTTTTTTTCTCCCAAATCAGGAGGAAAACCTGGGAAGAAAAGTGCTATAATAGCACTTTTATAAAAATGCTCTCTTCCCACCTTTTTTTTTTCAACGTTCTCTTCTCTCTCTCTTTCTTTTTTTCTTTTCTGTTTTTTCAAAGTGACCTGATCTATTTTTTTTCAACATTCTCTTCTCTCTCTCTCTCTCTCTCTCAACGTGACCTGATCTTTTTTTTTTTTTCAACGTGACCTAATTTTGTAACCACCTTTTTGCTGGTTACAAAATCCTTTGCCCAATTAAATTTATATGTACACTATTATAATTTTTACATTATAATAATATAAATTTATATATATGATGAGATAAATTTTATATTATGTAATGAGTACAAATAAATCTATTTCTTACATATTATGTAACAAGTGTATAATAGTCAATTTATATAAATTACATTTTTCATCCTTCCCTTTTTCTCTCCAACCAAACAAAAGACTTTTCCACTCTCCTACTTTTCCACCCCTCCAACCAAACACACAAGAGGGAAAACTAAATATTTTCCATCCTCCCACTTTTCCATCCTCCCACAATTTTTCATCCTCCTACTTTTCCACTCCTCTAACCGAACGGACCCTTAATTTTTTAATTAAGTTGGATATGATATCCTCTTTCTTGTTTATTATTGTATTAAAGTAACATCACCCACCTTGACATTTCTTTTATTTATTTTTGGTTTCTTTTCCACCATTATAAAATGATTATTATTTTTCAAAATTTTAATATAATATAACACATGGAAAATTTATCTCCAACATGGTTTTTAAATCCGGACCAAACCGTACGGTCGGACCGGATTGATCGAAAACCTGTGAACACTTCGGTTTTTTAAACTTACTAAACCGAAAATTCCATTTTTGCAATAAACTCCTTGAACCGCGGTCAAACTGTGCGGTTTTCGAAACCAAACACGGGTTTGCCGATTACTTCTCCGGAAAATTTCACAGCAAAAGTGATGATGAATAGTTTCGGTCTTCATATAAAACGGTTTCCCGTTCGCCAGATCTATTCTTTAAAGAAGAAAGAGCGAGGCAGAGAGAGAAAGAGGTAGAGTGAATGAAGACCAAACCTGTAAAAGAGAGACTTTGTTGTTGCAGATTTTTGGAGGAACTGGAGAAGACAGAGACAGAGAAGTGGGGGAGAGGAAGAGACGAATATTGAGAAGTGAGTTTGGAGGACAAAGTAAAGGACTGGAAATGAGTTTATCAGATTGCTTGGAAAACTGTATTAGATTGGCTTTTTTCATTATTTATTTAAATTACCATTAGTTTAAACTTAAAAGGCCAATGTTGAGACTTGGCCTAGGCCCCAGGTGACGTGATTATGAGTAGTGATATTTGATTTTAATGAGTTGAAAATTTTATATTTTTATTTTTGCTGATTCAGCTTTTTTTTTTTATACTTTTTTTTTCCTCAAAAAAATAACCTCTCTTTATTTACTTTAAAGTATTATATAAAACATTAAACATACCAATAAAATAATCATTATAACTAAATACTTGAAAGATTAATTGTAATTTTAATGTATTGTTTTATGCTTTATTATTTTATTATTTTTTATTATTTAAATTTGTGATAATATACTTGAAAATTATTTAATTTCTATATATTTTTCATGTCAAGATTTCTTATTATTATATTATATATTTTATTATTAAATGATTTATGACATCATTACAGTCCAGCCTCGGTTCAACTTTATAAACCTTGAACCTCTTATTTGTCCGGTTCTAGTAACGATCCAGGTTTCAAAACCATGATCTCCAATCACTGTGAAACCACCAACCAGAAGTTAATGTTATTGTGCTACTAGAAGTTTACGTTATCTCCAATGCAAGAGTGTATCTTTAGTGGCAGATAATAATTTGACAAGATGAAAGCATGTGCATCCTTAGAAGTAATTGGCAACAATGACAAAATACTAGATCCAAGGGACTCATCAAACTAATGGAAACTTGTGATTAGGGGTGGCAAATGGGGTATTTTGGTCATTTTTTGGGTTTTGGGGATATTTTTATACTTTTTCGGTTTCAGGGGTATTTTGGTCATTTTTTAGGTTTTTGGGGGGGTATTTTGGTAATTTTTAGGTTTTAGGGGTATTTTGGTCATTTTTTGGGTTTTGGGGGTATTTTGTAATTTTTCGGTTTCAAGGATATTTTGGTCATTTTTGGGTTTCAGGGGGTATTTTGGTCATTTTTTTAGGTTTTGGGGGGGTATTTTGGTCATTTTTTGGGTATTGGGGGTATTTTGGTCATTTTCTAGAAATTTAGATTTTATGTTGTTTATTTAAATTTTAGATGGGTTTTAGTGGGTATTAGTGGATTTATCCATTAAGACCCTTATAATTAAATAACATAATGGGTTTTTACCCATTTAGCCCAAATATTCAAATGGATTGGGTAAAGACTTATCCAAATTAGGTGGATAATGGATGGAATCATAGATATGGATAAAAATTACCACCCTTACTTGTGATTGAGCATCTTCTAATCTCTTGGAATGGCCTTGAGAAATCATTCTTTGCCCAACACTCTCAGCGTGCAATTGAAAATGGTGTGTATAATAGTTTATTGATTTCAGAATTCTCTAATTAAAATTTTAAGTTCCTTTAGGTTAATGTGAAAGCGTCTCCATAAACTTCAAGAATAAAGGATTTTGTGATCTGGAAAGCTAATTGAATTTTGTTTTGATATTTGTGTTTCGGTATAAAATAGATTTTTTATATATAAAAAAAAAACCCTATAGCCACGTTTTATAAACGCGGCTATAGTCAAATTATATACATATATATATATATAGCCATGTTTTAAAAAAGCGGCTGTAGGTTGAAGACCTATAGCCGTGTTTTAAGAACACAGCTAAAATTATTTATATAGCCGCATTTGTTAAATGCGGCTAAAATAACTCATATAGTCGTATTTGAACAAACGCTGATGTAGACTTGTCGATCTATTGTCACAATATATAAGCCATGCTTAAAAGCGCGGTTATAGACTAAATGGACCTATAGCCACATTTTTAGGAGGTATAGCCCTGTTTTTAAAGCGTCATTGTAGACCAGTTGTTTTTGTAGTGACAACACATTGATATGAACAATTGAATAAAAAATTGATATTTCATATTTACGTTTTTGTTGATATGAAAATTTTTTTCCTTATCAATTTTTCTATTCAACTGTTGGTATCAACATGTTGTAGTAGCACAATAACATTAACTTCTAGAATATATATAAAACATGCTCGACGCCTTTGAAGAAAGAGATATTTTTTTTAATTACCATTTGATTCTTAATCCCTAATACTCTCTCTTCTCAAATACAAACTTTGTTCCACTTACGAGACACTGCAGTTCACTTGTAGTAGGTGAAATTGGCAATGGGAATGATCTGATGAGTTTTATTGCATAAATTTGGGATTTAGACCAATGTTAAGAACTTTATTATCACGCCAAAGAATGTAGAGATGTTGCTTTAATGTAAGCCACTTGATACTCACAAAATTTATATTGTAAGCTCAATTTCTCTAAATCTTATTGGCCCATAGTCAAACAAGAAATAAAACTTGTTGGTGGTTGTTACTTAATTTAATGTAGTCATTACTTTTGGATGGTTGACTTCATATTACATTTACATAATTTAACATTTAAACCAATTTACCCAACTTATCTACTAGCATGATTAAAAAAACAGATCAACTTGTGAGTCAGACAGGTTGATCAACCCAACTCCGAAAAAAAAAGATATGGATCAACCCGTTTTTAATGCAGGTAAAAAAATCTTGGGTTCGGATTTGATTAATGGACCCGAGTCTAGTTTTGGGCCAAAAAAAAAAAAAGAAAAAAAGAAGAAGAAGGAAGTTTGAAAAAAAATTAAGAAAAAACAAAAATTGATAGTGGAAAACAATTGAAGAGTAGAATGGGTTTTGGGCTTGCCCCAAAGCCCAAATTATGCAATACCCAATTCAAAGGTAAACCCATCTCACAAAAGAATCCATAAACCCCAAACCTAGGAAAAGGGTTTTCTCTCTTATCATCCAAAACCAAAAGGTTTTGTTTTAAGCTTCAGAAATTTCGCTCGCACTCATATCGTCGCCTTACCCTTCAGGTGCGCCTCAAAACCCATTAATCTACAATCTCTGAATCAGTTTTGTTATTCTCTGTATGTATTTATGTTTGTATGTTTGTTTGTTTGTTTCCCGAGAAACGAATTCTCTTAATTCCTTGTGTTTTCTCATATATAAATCTTAATCTTATGTTGTTGGGTTTAGATTCAGTTTTAGTTTCACACCGTAATTGGGTCCTAAAAAAGCTTCGGATTGGTCCCGAATTCTCTGCCTTTGCCTTTATTATCATAATACGATTTTAGATTTTTTTTTTTCTGTGATGTTAATGTTACCCAAGTAGTAGTAATAAGTTTTGTGACAATTGCAGTCTTATGGCAATGTTGTGGTTACATATGACAATGTTGTTAAAAGTGACATTTACTTTCTGGAAAAAGTTTGGCTCTAGACGGGTTTGGAGCTATCTTCCTACAACCTACTATGTGGCAATTGAAGAGGCCATCCTTATGTAGGAACAGATAGGTCCAAACTGGTTTGGAGCTAATCTTTGTCTGGAAATTATTGTTTCACACTTTTTGGGGTCCACTTCAACCCACAATGTGCACACTTTCACACCAATGCCCGCATTTAACATATGATACATGATCTGTTCAGACAGACAATGTACATAGAGAGTGATACAATCAAAGCCCGCCCTTTTGCGGGTGTGAATTAATTAAGTGCTTGTTTCATAAGTCATAACTAACCCCAAACGGTATATTTTCAAAGTATAGGGCTCGTTTGATATGTGTGCTTAAACAACATTTTTCAAGTTTAAAAATTTTTTTTGGAAATACACGTGGGTTAAAAAATGTGTGGAAATACGTGTAATTTTATTTAAAAACTAAAAATTGTTATTTGAAAACATGTACCAAACACCCCCTAGATTTTTTAAACTTCGTTTTTTTTTTCTAGGTAAATAACCTCTTTTTAAATTAAAAAAAAAAAAAAAAAACTTGTGCCAAACAAGCGCTTAAGAAGCCACATTGTTTTGTCACCCTGATGCTTGGTGTTAGGGATGGGCTTTGTAGGACAATAACTAGTTACTAGTACTTTGTTTTAAATTCTTTTAGTGGTAATTGACAAGTGGTGGTTCTGGTGATGGTTTGTAGGGCTATATGTTATCTTCAATTTATCTTTATCTAATTTGAAATATATATCTGTTCAGTATTCAGTATGTTCATCAAAGATTATCCCAAAATAAGTTTATTTTAAAGGTCCCTTTTATTTTATTCTATTAGGTTTCATTTTAAGTTAATATATTTCCTTACATTTTAAATCCCTCATGCACATCACTCTTTTTTGTGCCAGTTGTTAAACCAGTTTGTCAACATGTATTCTGCAAGGAGGAAGATCAGTAAAGCTGAGGATGCTTCTCTCACTGACATGGAAGAGTTGGTTACAGAGGTTGTTATACTGGCTTCTATAAGATTTTCCTTAGGTTATTGCACTTGACAGTCCCTTCCAAATGTTTTGGCATCTGATTGTGCACTTTATTTATCATCCCTGCAGGCACTCTTTGATTTGGAACATACCAACCAGGAGCTGCAAAGTGACCTGAAGGATCTCTATATTGACTCTGCAGCGTAAGTATTTTATATTGCACCATATGTAGTTCTAACCACTTGCTTTTGGTTCTCTGCCTTATAAGTGACTAGTATTCTTTCTTTTCTGTTATAGTCCAATCGATGTTGGGGACAGAAAGACTGTTGTTGTCCATACTCCCTATAGATTGAGGAAAGCCTTCCGCAAGATTCATGTTAGGCTTGTAAGAGAGCTTGAGAAGAAGTTCAGCGGAAAGGTGAATGAAAATGACTTTCTATAATTTGGTTGTCTTACAATTTCATTTGGGCCTTTGGTCCAACACATTGCCATTGTGGAAGAAACTTTAATTCATACGAAGTTAAGGACAAACAACCCAGTTTGGTAGAAATTTCTTTGACTCACTAACATGATAATTTAAATGACCATCCATGTGCTTTTAATCACAGGAGCAATTTAATTGTTGTCAATAACTTAATGGGTAATGTGATTGAAATCTATGCAGATGGTCATTGAATCACCTTGTAATAGGTTGCAAGATATCTCTCCAAACTGGTTTTGAAAAAAAAAAAAAAAAAAAAAAACTTTTTTTTCCAAATAATGATTTTTTTTTTTTTTTTTTTTTTTTTTTTTTTTTTTTTCTGACAGTATCGTTTGAGATTTCTATTTTCCTGTCATTCTCTGTGCTCCCTTTTTAATTATATTCTCTTGTGTGCTCTTTCTTTTGTTCCTCACAGATTTTTAGCCAGCCACTTTAAATTTTTCTGTTTATATTATTTAACTAGCCATTGGACTTCCATGTAATTATGTGGAACCATTATCAAACCGCATTTTTTTGATATACATCTTTTTTAAACATCACATTTTTCTAAGCACAACATTTTCAAAAAACTGAAAAATAAGCTGTTTTCCTTTTAGTATATATATTAAGGTTAATGGTGTTGATATTCTAGTGATTTTACTCCCTTTAAAACCTTGCAGAATGTGATCCTTATTGCCACCCGGAGGACATTGAGGCCACCAAAGAAAGGTTCTGCTGTTCAACGACCTCGCAACCGCACACTCACTGCTGTGCACGAGGCAATGCTGGAGGATATTGTATTGCCTGCTGAGATTGTTGGGAAGCGTGTCAGATATAGACATGATGGATCCAAGATAATGAAGGTGACCACTACAGCCACATAGCAAGCAAATTACTTCTTTTGGTTTATTGTTGGGAGTTGTTTATACAAATTTGTAACAAATTATAATATGAAGATAAGGTTTGATTTTGATTTGGAGAAGATTAGTGAATAGTATGGCATCTTAATGTTTTCATTACTTATCCAAAAAAAAAGAAAAAAGTATGGGATATGATTTTAATGCAATGGTTAGAGTCAGCTTGGTTAATGTACTGGTGATATGTTTTTTACATTTAATTCCAGTATTTATCCAACAATCATGCTTTTGTGGACAGGTTTTCTTGGATCCTAAAGAACGAAACAACACTGAGTACAAGCTGGATTCCTTTGCTGCAGTTTACAAGAAGCTCTCTGGCAAAGATGTTGTGTTTGAGTATCAAGTAACAGAGGCCTAGAATGGCATTTTTGAACATTAACCAAGAACTCTGAATTCAACTTTCCAAAATTTTGTTGTTGAGTTTGCTTAGAAGCAGGAAACCTTAGTGATGGATATTATTTTCACCATTATGATATGATTTATGTTTTGTGGTATGGTTATGACCAAAATTTAGGTGGTTTTATGTAAATCATTCTCTTATATGCAAGTGTACTTTCCTTCACTTTTTTGTTTATGATGGAACCTGCCGACCTTTTTTGTTATATGAACTTGACTTTTGCCTTGGTAGGAAGCTCAATCTGGCTTTGTTCGCAGCTGGACTAGATGATTTTTGTATAATTCTCGAAAGGCACCTAGTTTGGTAGTAATTGTGCTTGGCTTGGAAATACCTTTGTACACCTTGAAGTTTTCTTCATGTGTAGTTCCCAGATGTTGGGATCACTTTTGTTTTGCATGATTTGACAAATTTCAGCTTACACATCAGCATTTGCACGCTCATGTACATGAGATTTATTGAGTAAAGGTTAATTAATGGTTAGTTTATCCGGATTTTTCTACTAAATAGATTTCTTTAGATCCTAACTATTCTTTTATAACTTGAGGGTCTAGATTTTGTCATGTTAGCGTTCTACAAACAATAATCTTAAAACAACAAAGGGTTATGTTAACGCATACACAACAGCATATGCACATGCATGTACATGAGATTTATTAAGTAAAGGTTAATTAATGGTTTGTTTATCCGGATTCTTCTACCAAATAGATTTCTTTAGATTTTAACTATTTTTTTTATAATTTAAGGGTTTAGATTTTGTCATGTTAGTGTTCAACATACAATAATCTTAAAATAACAAAGGGTTATGTTAACAAATGCCCTTAGGGCAATTGTTATTAAATCATAATAAAAAAGTTTTAACACTACTTTCATGAAAAATATAAAAACTATCAACAACATTTATTGTTATATCATTTTTCCAATAAAAATATTTCTAAAAATAGTTCTTAAACCAATGTCCTTAGGACATTGGTTAACATTTCCCAATAACAAAATAATGTTGCAAACAAAACATAAAAGAGCATTGTTAGTGGAATGCTATCATGGCAGAATCTAAGCTCTTAAATCAAAAAAGAATAGTTAGGATTTAAAAAAAAAAAAAAAAATCTATTGGTAGAATATCTTAGAGGATTTGAATCCAGTTTATCTTTATCTTGGATGAATTTAAATCCTCTAGAGTTCTTAGAGTATTCTACAAGGTAAAGTTCTTCAAATCTCCACCATTCTTTCAAAATAAATGGGTAATATGCTGCCACATCATCAATCTACTAATAAAATCTCAAATCAATCTTAAAAGTCATGAGTTGATATCATTAACCCAAAAGTACGCACTCACCATTGTTTACGCTAAAATTTATTATTGGATACCTTTTTTGCTATTTTCTACACTTGTATACTGAAACAATTATGGCCATGGATGGCTAGATGGAAGTAACTTGGAAAAGCACGAGTGCGTTGATTAGGTCAGCACACCCGAGTCTAATATGCATGGACACGTCGTGTGACCGTCAACGCAACTACAAGCGTGTCTGTGATGATTTTTTTTTTCCATTCGGGCCGATACAGTCCACAATGGGCTAGAATAGGCCCCAAATCAAACCAATATGGGCCTAAATAAGTGTTTTAAAAAAAAAGGTAAAATTTTTTGTCAAAATACATTGTTTTGACATCCTAATTTAAAGAAAAAACTCTAAACTTATCTCAAACTCTCTCTGACTCTCATTCTCTTCGTCTCCTCTCTCTCTCTCTCTCTCTCTCTCTCTCTAACCCACAACTCTCCCTTAGATTCACTCCATCTACTATTGCTCTTAAATTGGTATATGTTTACCATTATATAAAAAAATATGTTTAACAATACAGAAAAATATATAAACAAAAATAAATTTATTAATAAACATATCTTGCCGCACTTATACTCTAATTTTTCAAAAATTGCTGAATCACTGCACTACACTTGTAACCACACCCCAATCCGAATTTGCACCCATGCTTCCTAGGAAGTAACATTTTTTGATGAACCCTAGGAAGTAACATGGACATTATTATTTCCGTTTTAGACATGCCTTATTTAGAACGAGAGGAGAAAATAACAGTAACAACGAACTCTATTCAGCAATTTCATGTCCTGGATGAGTTGTAACAGGATATACAGCCTTATGAACTTTGCATACCAAGTCCCGACACAGATTACCCTCAATTGCAGAATTTCCACCAAAGTTGGGACTGTCCTGTTGCTCTTGTTTTGGCATAAAACATCAATCCGGATACAAGTCTCTGCTAGAATGACCCCAATATTGGCAGTTTCTATGGTTCTTATCAGTTTTTTTTCAACTTAAAATGCTAGCTTGTTTTTACCCTTTAATGGTTTAACCTCACTTTTCTGGGTATAAATGTACTTCTACACAGCTTATTTTTAAAACAATGAAAATAAATTCATCCCAACACACTCATTGAGAACAATGAAATGAAAATACCGATAACATGGTAGTTAAATAGCAAAACATCAGCATAAAATTACAAACACAATTCTATATACTACATGGTTCCAAGCTAAATTCTAAGGTATTGAACTATGAATTAACGAAAAGTATGTCGATTGACATGTCATTTCCCATAGTTAACATAAGTCAGATATACCAACCCACAAGAGAAGGGTGGAAAGAATGAAGCTACAGAAGCTGGCTTGATTAGAACGTCTTCTCAATAACAAAAAATGAGATCATGTTTAGCAACGAATATATGCAAGAACAAGACATCGGTATCAACCAGAAACTTTCATCCTGTACAGTTGCAACAAAAGTGATTGTGATGTATAGAAGCATATATACATTAAATATTACAACGTAAATAATGGCAATGACAACATGCTGCTAATCTATTAGAATCCTTGTTGCGCCAATTCAGAATGAGATTAGACATAGCAAAAAATTTAAATTACTGTTGGTTTTCCTATATAAAAAAGAAAAAAAAAAGTGATCATACATAAATGCTGAATAGTCATCAATAAAATAGGAATATTTATCAGAACTAAACACATTTAAACATTGTTCCATCCAGTTGAAACATTATTGTTATAAAAACACTGATGCTAATTGGCATCAATTCAAGTCCATGGGCATCTAGATGTCATGATTCACAAAATCATTTGCAAAATAATTTCATATATTTTTGTCTTTCTATTATATAAGCGTAATATACTAATATCACAGCACTAAAGGATTCAATAGTTCACACCAAGAGAGTTTCAGCACAGTGCAATATGGTGGTCATTTGTATTGAGTTTTTATTACATTTTGGGTTAACTAGCAGCTTTTGGAACCTATGCAACATGAAGATGTTTAAATGTATAGTTCCCTATGATTTTCCATTTTCACTAAACATCATTCAGTAAGCCATAACCTAAAATCATAATCAAACATAGTTGTGACAAATGAAATGTTCTCAAGTCACAAAATGTCCTCAACATAGCCATTAAGAGGTGTGAATGTGCAATATAAATTCTGAGAATAAATGAAAGGAATTATCTCAAGTGACATGATAGTGATATGGCAAGGAAACATAATCAACTGAAAGTGCTTCTCACAGCAGTTGAAAAAGGATGAATGTTTATGTTGGTAATATTTAAATGAGTCTCCATTTTTCTTCAACCCTATAATCAAGTTCAAGATAATATTATATTTAATTCAATAAACAACCTCAACTTTGTGCGTTTGTACATAGCATAATAGAAAATTTTCAACTATAAAAGTTTCAAAGTCCCTAATGACACTTTTCATAGTGAATTTGAACATCGCCCAATGACAATCACAAACATTTTCTAAAATCATACATATGAACAAGTTTTAGACAACATGCCAACAGAAATTACAAAATTCAAGGATTGAGCAATCATGATGTACCTCAAGACAAAATCACAAGACCAAGGTACATGGCTCCACAAAGAAACAAAAGAGATATCAACCCCCTGAAAGTAGAGTTCTTCACAATTAGAAATTGAAGCAATAAAACATAATTATAGGTCATAAGAGCACCTTGTGTTATTGGTTTAAGATATAAGAACAAAAACTATTCAAGTCAAAAATTGAATTTTTCAACTCTTCTAAAATGATACGATGCTCAGTTGCTCACCAAATAATGCCCCATCCAACACCATTACAGCAAGGACACACTTCAGCAAATTTTTCGGCATCACTAGAGTGAACTCTACGGGATATTAGATCATCATATATGTCTGCATAATTACATACAGATTAATCCATATTTCCATACACAGCCAATTAAATTAATGATTAAATTGATTGTTTCATTCCAAAGTCATACCATAAACTGAAAACAAGCTGTTCATAACACCTGCATTTTGATAAAACTGAGTAAGCATTGATTTTTCACCCCATCACATTGTGTAAAGGTACAATCATCCTATTCCCTGAACAATATGGAAAGAAAAACAGCAGAATTTCATTTACCAATGAACAGAATGATGTACCGCAGTATACGAACTTTTGTTGTTTCTTGTAGAGCCCAAATTACACCAAGGAAAAGTATAAACCCTGAGGTGAAATACGAAATACATAAACATATAGAACCCAATATGTTGTGGCATGTATAAAAAATAGTAAGCCAAATTTTAAATTATGAAAACACTTACCAATACAGAGTCCTCGAAGAGTCCACTGCAGGAAAGACCAAAAGAAAATTGAATTAAATTAATTAATTAAAATGTCATACCACAGGATAAGCATGATGACTTCCAATATTTAAAGCAATAAAAAAAATAATCATGATAATTGATGGGCATTCAAAACAATTTAAATCATCTTCTTTTGTCTTGATGGTATTTTTATCTTTTTTATGGTATACAAAAGAATAACTTCAGAATGTCAAGAACGAAAACTTTCCACATTTTTCGTCAATATGTTCCCAACTTCAAATTTTGCATTCAACTACCATTTGAAATGCTGTGTTTCATGTGAAATCCAAATTCCTTCATAAGTGCAGTGCAGTGCAGCATTCATATGGAATATTAAACAAAAAGAGAAAATCTACATGTTCATAAGTGCTCACATTTTTAGCTACAAAAAGTACAACAAGAAGTGCAGCAAGAAAACATCCGGCAGCTATTCTTGCAGTAAGAAGATTTGTGGATGCAAGTATCAAGACCATTCCCCAGAAGGATGAACCAAGATCTGGAATGCCACAAAATGGAGACGGTAAGAAGAGAAGATTGCATAATTACCAATTATTTATTGGAAAACTGCACTGAGAAACAACATGTATTGAACCCAAAGATTCTAAAACTTAAATTCAAAACAAAATGAATCAGGTTAATCATGGATAAACAATATGTCACAGCAAAGCATGCATTTGAACACTTCTACATAGCTGTTGCATAAGAGTAATATCTGCTATTAAATAAGAGTTAAAATATATTAAGGACAGGTAACATTACATCCAGCCGGCAAGATTAACCAGTAAACTCCACCACGTGTCTGTGTGGTTCCACCTTCATCTACATTAACCTTGATCCCTTCTACCTGCATTGAACCATATTTTGTCATGCTGACAATCAAAATGGTCGATGTTGATGCTCAAAATCTTCCCATGCTATGTTTACCCCAATGCTCAACAAAAATTGATACCAGAAGGCTTTGTTGAGCCACAAAATCATCAAGGTCCAGAAAAGACCTTACTTGTATGGCTTCTTCTAGAGTATTATAAATATGATGGCATATCTTATGTCAAGATGTCGTCATTATGTACTAAGAAGGTATCCCACCAAATTAAAATGAAAATAGCCATTTTTTTCTCATATCAAAAGAAGATCAATACATGCAACTAGATACATATACCCAGTCCAAAAAGGCCTAAGCAGAAATAGTATGTTTTAGTAGAAATCCCAAGACACCTATAATTACTCCTCTCCCACTTCATGGCTTAGAAACTCAATAAAAGACTGATGGTGCCAAATTTATTACTAGCATTAAAAGGTATGAAAAGCGGCCTATGAAATCAAGAGTTTACATAGGCATCAATAAAAGGCATCTTTAATCTTGGACATTTAAGCCAACTGCTATGAATGTTTTTGGTAAATGGATAAAGGTTGTGCAAGTAGATGTCCCTATATTTATTTAATTTTGTATTACAACGAAGGAGAGCCTGCTGTGTTACTTTACACTATTAGCCACAAACACTATGTCTTTTAGATATGAGAGTTGTGCTGCTTAAGTCTATAGAAGAGTTTGTTATTTTCGGAAGCAAATAACTCTAAAAATAAAAACATATAAGCCATCATAATAAAACCAGGTTTTCTTTTGTAACATATCACCATGACTGCATGAGTGTTGGGAAATTCATAGATAAAATTATGTGGAAAGAAGTGAGCTTCTTACATGGCCACAAGTAAGTTTACACGCAACAGCATGACTCGCTTCATGAAGAAATACAGTGACTAGCTTGAATGGTTTCAGCAAAAATGTTCTCCACAACTACATCAATAAGAAAGATTCACACATTAAGCATGGCATTCAAAAAGTAAATTCTAAGAGAATTACATACCAGCAAGTACCAATGTCTAACAGCAAATAACAAAAACTGGCTCTGTTTCAAAACTGACTGAACTTTTAGTCAAGTCCAGTTTTCAGAAAACCACATAACTTGGATTTACTTTTATGATTCCAACTTTTCAATTTCCATGGGTTAAGTGTATTATCCAGAACTGAATTGGAATTGCCTTTCATTTATGATAAGATAGAGCTTTATACTGCATAGCAAAACAGTACAACAACATTATCTATCTAGGATTGTTTAGCAATTTTTTATACGCATTCAGAGTAATGTTTTGTCTTTGAGTTCATTAACAATCTTCCATCCCAGATTCAAACTTTAAAAAAGATTCTGTAAAAAGAAACAAAACTAAAATATAACTAGCAAGAGACAAAAAGGGGGTGGTCTCAGAATTTTATTGAAATTGATAAATACCCACTTGCAGTTTAATAAAACACCACCATTCAATGAAAGAGGTAAGCACATTAACAGAAATTGATAGTGACATGGGCACCCTTTAAAGTTTTGATCAATGGAACCTTGGGGCAAAAACATACCCCATTAAAGAAAAAAAAAAGGGATTTTGATCAATGGGTTCCAACTTCTCTACTACAATGCAACAAAGAATAAACCATTAGGCTCTTTAACCAAATATGGGTGTCTCACTGATCAAACGTAGTTCAAGATTTTGCTCAAGAAGTATGAGAAGCAAAAATGAAATAGGAAGTGAGAGAGAGAGAGAGAGAGAGAGAGAGAGAGAGATACCGCTAGTATGACAACAGCGCAGACAGAGACAGTGATGAGAAACACAACTTGATCATGGTTGCAGCAATTCTTAAGCTCCCAATTGGGCTTCATCTATTTTCCTTATCTGCTTAATATTTTATATGAATACGATCCCAGATATGATATGCAACAACTTCAACTTAGGCTGATCTCTTGGTTGGTGCTCAAGCTCAATTGGATTGCTGGTTGGGATTCATGGGATCCATAATCTTATTATTACTGTTTAGTATTGAAGACTCGGAAAAAGAACTCAGAAAGTTTTGGTAGCCAAAAAGTGTAACTTTTGCAAAGAAATTTTCAAATTGTAATGGGGATTTGAGCTTACCTATGTTTATGTTAAGAAATGCTACTACAGTCAGACCTAATAATAACGCTCGTAAAGTTTTTTAGTGGAACAAGATTTTGAATTTTTTGATGAACAACAAGATTTTGAATTCAATCAACCACAGGTCCAGATTTGTATATAAAATATATTAGTTTATCATTTGTTAAAAAAGAAAGTACATGTATAACTTTACTTTTAAGCTTGACTTTATCATATTATTTTGTCGTACTTTGTTTTTTTCTGGGACAGCCAGACCAATCCCGACCTCCGCAATTATGCAATTGACATTTGTCTTGATGTAGGGCTGGGGCACAATGTTTCCAGTCATGATAACTAGGTCGCCCTCATTTTAAAACCCTCCTACTAGAGAACAATGTGGTGGTGGTTGTTGTTGTTTGCCTTTTCACTCTTTCTATTAGGGCATTCACTTCCGCCTTCTAAAAGATATTTGTTGGTATAATTTAGCATCAAAACACAAAAAACCACCATTAATCCATTCACATTCCCTTAATATATTCCTAATTTTTAAAATATATATATATTGGGTTCAACAGTTCAACGTAACAAAAGTTATACAATTGATTAGCAAAAAAAAAAAAAAGAGTTATACAATTTTTTAGATCATAGATGTCTAAAAGTTTTCATTTGGGAATATAAATATATATATATATATATATATTGCATTTTTTAAATGTACTTTATTTATTTTAAATTCTCACTTAACAATATATCTTACCTTTCATACTTTACTTTACAATACATTATATTAAAATAATATTAAAAAATTATACTTTGATAATGGAGTCCATGCTCAACTCACCCAAAAAAAAAACACAATACCCAACACATGATTAGAAGTTTAGAAAAAAGAATTAGAACCTGCGCATTTTTATGAACAATGAGAATCATTTTACATTTTGGCTCCCGGATGCGAATGCTATCTATTGGTTAAAATCTTAAAAACGCTCTAATAACATGTCGTGTTGAAATATTTATTACTTGCCATATTAACTTGCCTATTTAATAACAATTTTTTCTCTTTTCCTTTGTTAATTAGGAGTCCCAAAATGAAGAGAGAAAGAGAGAGAGATTTAATGCAATCTCAATTATTCTTAACTTTAATGCAAATTAAATGATTTGTTTGCCAAAAAGTTCATATTTCAAATTTTTAATCTAATAATCTAACTTTAGATTTAATGGTGGATTCTAGTTAACTGAACTAGTCAAGTCTTACTTTTAAAATAAAAAAAAAAACTAATAAAGTCTCTGATGGTTGAATAAGAGATATGAGATTCAATCCCCACCTACACTACAAACCGATTGGTGTCTTGGTCTGATGATAAAGAGCTATCATCATAAGCGAACGTCATAAGTTGAAATTATCTCCAAAAAAAAAAACTTTAAATTTAATGTAATCTGTTTGCCAAAAAGTTTATTACTTTTTGTTTCTTTATCTCGGTTTTTTTTTTAGAAACTTTATCTCGGCTTGATTTTAAACAATCTAAGTATTCACTTTTAATTTTTTAATAAATAAACTAGCTTTTAGCTTTTTATCTCACATTATGCAAATAAGCTATAGAAAAATAATGTAAGCAATTTTTAAATAGACATTTATTTGTCCATTGATCATGTTGTTTACAAATGACATATATTTACCGTAGCTAATGTTATGATGGACGGTCAGATTTTACAGAAACAACTATGGATGGCGGCACTAGGGTGATGGACAAAGAGAGTAGGTAACACAACGACATGTGTAGTGAGTAAACAGATTAACCTTGTTGGACGGACAGGGAGGTAGACGGACACTAAAAGGTGGATGGTGGCAAGAGCCACGTGGCACCTACATGGTTTATTTGGTCCTCAAGGAACCTTAAATGAAAACAACTTATACTCCATGATTAACCCTAGTCAATAAAATCTCTATATGGAAAGGATCCCACAAAATATGCACATTTATGAGGATCTTCTTACAAGGAAATATTCCCCTTCGCCAAGGAACTGAGGTCGGTTTCCCTACTACTATAAAAACCCAAAATCCTTAGAAACCAAGATACGCATAATTCACCCCAGCTCTAGCACTCTAGAGTTGTAACAGTTTTTTTACTTAATTTTCGGAGGGTATTTGGTCAGTACCACACCAGTACTTTCTTGAGGTCTTCTTTTCCAGTGTTGTGTAGGTGTTGTTTTGGGCACGTGAGGACTGTGTAGCTTACTAACGATTTTCGGCTTCATCAGTTGGCACCATCTGTGGGAAAACATAAGTGAGCCATACTACTACTTCCCAAACAAAAAGTTACATGGTTCTTACTGGCTCGATGGCAACCAACACCAACAACCAAGGAGACAAACCCTGTACTGTGACCTTTAAAAGATAGGTCCAGACTCTCGTCGTGGCTGTGGAACGCCTTACCAAGCAAAACCACGACTTAGAAGAATAGTTGCGCCAAAGGGACGCTAAGCCTCGAAATCAAGAAGAGGAGCAGAAGGGCAACAACCTTTTGCACGCTAATGGCAGACAGAATAGGGAAGGGCTAGAAGGCAGCAACGCCATGAGTAGGTTGACAGCCACAGATATCACCCCTCGAACCTAGCCACAGATATGCAGATGATAAGGGAACAGATGGACTTGATGATGAACGCCCTCGAGGGACGGGTATCAAGTTATCTCGACGAACTGGTGCACCGAACGGATTCGCCCTTCACGCGCCTGTTACTTCGTTCCCTCTCCCGCTGAAGTTCCGTATACCACAAGTAGAATCCGTTGACGGGTCAAGGAATCCTTTGGACCACCTGGAGACGTTTAAGACCTTCATGCACCTGTAAGGCGTAGAGGACAAGATCATATGCAGGGCCTTTTCCATTAAACTGAGGGGTCCTGCAAGAGTATGGTTTAGCAGGTTGACGCCAAATTCCATCAACACCTTTAAGGAGTTAAGCGCCCAGTTTGCCTCGCACTTTATTGAGGGACACAAGTGCAAGAAGTCAACCGCATGCCTAATGAACATTAAGCAACGGGAGGATGAGATGCTAAGGTCTTAAATCACCCTTTTCAATGAGGAGGCCCTCTCAATTAATGAAGCTAGTGACAAGATACTCGTGGCCGCGTTCACCAATGGATTACGGAAGGGGAAGTTTTTGTTTTCCCTACACAAGAACAACCCGAAAACCATGTTAGATGTACTTTACAGGGCTACCAAATACATGAACACGAAGGACGTGTTGCTCGTGCGAGAGGAGAACCCCAAAAAAGAGAAAGACAAGAGGAAGCAAGACAGGAAAGAGGACGGAAGGCCATGAGGACAATAGAAAGATGAAAGGAAAAATGCTCCAAGCCCCCTACAGGAAGGTTCACAACTTTCACCCCACTAAATGTCCCCATCGATCAAGTACTTATGCAAATCAAAGATAAAGGATCGCTGACGTTTCCTGGCAAGCTGAAAGGTGACCCAACAAGAGGTCCAAGGACAAATACTGCTGCTTCCATCTAGACCATGACCACAATACGTCCGAATGCTACGATTTGAAGCAACAAATAGAAGCCCTGATTAGGCAAGGAAAATTGCAAAGGTTCATCAGCAAAGAGAAGACGAACCAGCCATAAGAGCAGGGCTCCCGGAGGGAAAATGAGTGCCCTAAACTACCCATAGGGAACATACAAATGATTGTAGAGGGCACCGCAACCTCCTGTTCAATCAGGAAGGCGCGCAAGATCTACCTCCGGATGGTTCAGAATGTCTAGTTGACCGGTATGGTCTTGAAGATGGCGTGCATCGATAACCCCGTAATCGGGTTCTTGGAGGAAGACACTCGACATCTCCATCATCCACACGACGACGCACTTGTTGTGAGTATACAGATTCGTGACTACAACACTCATAGGGTCGTGGTGGAAAATGGCAGCTCTGTTGATAGACTCTACTATCCAGCCTTCTAGTAGATGAGGATTGGGAGGGAACAGTTGACTCCGATTGACGCACCACTTGTTGGGTTCGGAGGAACAAGAGTGTACCCACTCGGCGCAGTCACCTTACCTGTTACCGTCGGCGATTACCCTCAGCAGATCAACAGGGATGTCACATTCCTAGTAGTAGAATGTTCATCCACTTATAACGCCATCTTGGGCCGCCCTATCCTTAATTCATGGAAGGCCGTAGCCTCCACCTACCACCTGATGGTCAAGTTCCCCATTGAGTATCACATAGGAGAGGTACGAGGTGATTAAGTAGTAGCACGCGAATGCTATATCACCATGTTGGAGATGGACAATCATTTCTCGGTGATGTGCATAGAAAAGCGTTGGGCTTGGGCAGAGCTGGACGATAGGTTGGAAGAGGTACTGCTTGATGACTCCATGCCTGACCAGAGGACAAGAGTAGGTACTCTTGCAAGCCCACCGGTCTGTTAGGCATTGATATCATTTCTGAGGAAGAACTAGAATGTCTTCACCTAGAGCCACAAGGACATGCCCGGAATCAGTCTTTCGGTCATGGTCCATAAAATGAATGTATCGCCCACATTTTCTCCCATTTGTCAGAAGAAACAGGTATTTGCTCCAAAACGAGACATGGCCATAGCAGAAAAGGTTTGTAAGTTGCGGAAAGCAAGGTTTATACGAGAAGTATACTACCCCGACTGGCTGGCCAACGT
Source organism: Castanea sativa (assembly GCF_040712315.1). Taxonomy (NCBI): domain Eukaryota; kingdom Viridiplantae; phylum Streptophyta; class Magnoliopsida; order Fagales; family Fagaceae; genus Castanea; species Castanea sativa. The sequence goes on along the minus strand of NC_134016.1, from coordinate 29,288,258 downwards.
GGTGATGGTCAAAAAGGCCAATGGGAAATGGAGGATGTGCGTAGACTTTACAGACATGAATAGGGTGTGCCCCAAAGATAGCTACCCGCTCCCCCGGATAGATATCCTAGTAGACTTAACAGCAAGATATCAGCTACTGAGTTTCATGGACGCATTTTCTAGTTACTACCAGATCAAGTTAGACAAAGCTGACCAAGAGAAGACTTCTTTCATCACTAGCCAGGGCCTCAACTATTATCAAGTAATGCCATTCGGACTTAAGAACATAGGTGCCACGTACGAGAGGTTGATGGATAAGATATTTGCGCATCAGATTGGGTGGAATGTCCAAGTATACGTGGACGACATTCTGATTAAAAGTGTACGAAAGGACGACCACCTAGATGACCTTAGGGAGACTTTCGAAACCCTATGGCACTATAACATGAAGCTGAATCCGAACAAGTGTGCTTTCGGAGTGTCGGCAGGAAAATTCCTAGGACTCATGGTATCTCAAAGGGGTATTGAGGTTAACCCAGACAAGATACTTATCATCACGGAGTAAGCTCCGCCAAAGACCGTCAAAGAGGTGTAAAGTTTGAACGGAAAGGTCGCTACATTGAACAGGTTTGTTTCGAGAGCCACAAATAAGTTCTTACCCTTCTTTCACACATTAAAAAATGCCTTTGAATGGACAACTGAGTGTCAGCACGCGTTCGAGGATCTAGAGGCATATCTTTCTTCCCACCTTTGCGTAGTCCATCCAAGCCCGGAGAGGGGTTTTTTCTTTACTTAGCCGTCTCTTCAGCCGCTGTCAGCACAACCTTAGTTAGGGAGGAAGACGGGGTACAAAAGCCTGTGTACTTCACGAGCCAAGTGCTTCGAGGCTCAGAAGAGAGGTACCTGTTATGGAGAAGCTCGCTTTTGCATTGATAACTGCAGCATGAAAGCTAAAACCATACTTCCAAGCCCACACTGTTGTTGTCTTGACCAATAAACCCCTACGGAGAGCTATGAGCAATCTGGAGGCAGCTGGAGGAATGGCACTACGGGCAATTAAGTTGAGTGAGTTTGACATACAGTATCGCCTGCGCATAGCCATAAAAGGACAGGTTCTTGCCGATGTCATTGCAGAATTCACCCACATGGATGAGTAGGGGGCTGGAGAGAATCCCCAATGGATGGTCCACACGGACAGCTTGTCAAACAAACATACAGGAGGAGCTGGTGTAGTACTCTGCAACCCAGAGGGAGACGAGGTTGAGTGCGTGGTTCGACTTGACTTACCCACAACAAATAACGAGGCTGAATACGAAGCTTTGATAGCAAGGCTGGATCTTGCACAGGCAGCATAAGCCACGAGTGTGATCATGCATTGCGACTCCCAAGTAGTCACCAATCAGGTCAACGACGGTTACAAGTGTAGAAGGGAACAGATGAAGGAGTACCTTGAGCAAGTGAAGAGTCAAATAAACAATCTCAATGCAAAGTTGGTGCAAATCCCTAGGGAAGAGCACGAACAGGCCGAACGTCTTGCCCAAGCAGCATCAGCAGAGCACATGTCTTTTTTAAGTCAAGGACTCTTCTTTATTTAGGATCACCTGTGATAAACACAGTTAGCATGCAGGAGATAGGTTCCGAGAATAACTGGACGACGCCAATTACCACCTACCTAAAGTTCGGCACGTTACCGGATGATAAGGGAGCTACAAGGAAGTTGAAGGTCCATGCTGCACAATTTGTACTGATCAAAGACATTTTTATACAAGAGAGGATTCTCCCGACCATACCTAAGGTGCCTTATCCCCGAGAAAGTAGACTACGTCATGCGAGAAGTTCACGAAGGAATCTGTAGAAACCATTTCGGATCTCGATCATTGGTCCACAAGCTAATCCGGGCTAGAAATTACTGGCCCACTATGCAAAAGGGTGCCTTTGCATATGTCAAAGCTTGAGACAAGTGTCAGAGGTTCGGCAACATAATCTGACAACCAATAGAGGAACTCACCCCAATAATGACCCCATGGCCCTTCGCTTAGTGGGGTTTGGACATCATGGGTCCATTCCTGACGGCTAAGATTATTAAATCTTTGGAACATTATAAATAGAATTAGGCCCTATCAACTATGCTATTTGTGTTTATAGTTTGGATTTAATATCTTGTGTGTACTAAGTGGCTGTGTTGGGCTGGTTGTTCTATTTGTAATTTGTTTGCTCTTCAATATAATGTCTGAATTATCCAAAAATAAAATAAAATTATAAGTACATCTTATGCACTGGATCATGTGGAACAATGTTAATTTGCTTTCATTTACTACTTTCTATTTCAAATGATTATTGTTGATTGTGCATCACTACTCTCTCTATTTTATATGTTCGAATATGCTATAAGCCTATATTTGGGGAATTTATCCCTCTGTGGTGCTTGTTGATTCTTAGCTAGCTTGCGGGGTTAATGATCTATTGTTTTTTTTTTTTGTCAGTAGTTTCTGCTTTGAGTTTGTATTGGGTCTCCCCTGTTATTGTGCAGGGGTTTATTTTGCTTTTAGGTTGGCCTTTGTGATTTAGAGGCTGATGGTTTGTTTTTTTCATTTTTAAGGTCTGATGGCCTAGACTTTGTAAAGTTTAAAAGAGATGTCCTATCAATTAAGCTAGAGAAAAAAGGCCTAAAGCTTTCAAAATACATTCTACAAGTGTTGATTTTGGACCCAGACCATCATGAGCCATCACTACTAATATTAATACCTTACCACTAAATGTTATCATATATCAGCATTTCCTAGATGTTATTCCACTTGAGTATGATATGATTATAACATAAAATACCAAATAGTTAGACAAATAGTGAATTCTATAATTAGTTTCTTTTCGTGAAAAAAGCTACAACAAAGTATTGAAAGCAAATGGAATGTAATCTAAGATAGCTTTATGGATGAATCTAAGATAGTGGGTATGGGGTATGGTACCCGCCCAAATCTTAGCCATATGTTTTTATTGTTTCAATCTTGACCGTTTATTGATTTTAATATATTTTCTACACATGTATATGGACAGTGCAGTCATTCATCAGGCAAAGTTGAAACATTCAAGGACAAGGTAGACGCCATCCATCGACAAGATATTTGCGGACTTGGTTGTTAAGCATATACAACTTGTGAAAGAGCAAATTACTTTTAGTTGTTATAAACTATTAGTTGTTGGAAAAATGGAGCTACAATGTGAGGATGGAACCTTTGACGAAAAAATAGTTGCAGAAATATTGAATGTAATTGTTAAATATTGATAACATTGCATTTTGGCAAACTTTGAAATCTAAAATTATTTTGAAATGTAGTTATAGCTTGCTGCTGGTTTGGTGTATTTTTTCTTTTGCTTGGTTGCTTCATTTTGTTATTTCCTAACAAAAATGTCATTAGCTATTTTAATTATAATGCATAATTTATTTGCTTCTCAATTTTACACTCTCTTTCCCTTCACATTTGGTATATCAAGTTCTTCAAGAACACGCTCCGATGCCTAAATTTGTTTTATGTTTCAATTTCAAGTTCTTCAAGAAAACACACTAAGGCCTAAATTGTTTTAGGTTTAATTTTTTTTTTCTTCTTTAGAGTTCACAATTATAGCATTGTATGGTCTAAATATAGAGCTTCTTTGGAATCATTTAGAGGATCAAATGTTTCCTAACAAATAATGTTTGCTTTGGGTCACCTTTTTTTTCATTAAGAAAATTTAACACCATAAAGGTATCAAACAAGCTAAGATGTGTTTGATTAAAGCTGATATTTAGCGCTACTTTGTTCATTTTTAGTGTTTTTTTTAAAATTAATTTTGAAAGTTTAAAAATGTATTTTAGTCATTTTATAGGTTAATGAAGGTATTTTGGTAATATTTGAAGCATTAGGGTATTTAAGTAATTTTATATATTTTTAGGACTATTTTTTGAAACCCTTAATTTCTAGGGTATTTTTGTTAATTTTCAAGTTTATAACTATTTTGGGAAAATTTCTTGTTAATATTTTAATTATTACCAAGATTGTTATGAATTGACAAAAATACAGGTATATGTGATGTTGATATTGCCCAATATAATGATTAAACTGTCAAATGTGAGAAACAAATTATAGAAAATGAGGGTACCACCGAATGTGACAAAAGTACGGTCACATGTGAAACTATTGTGACCGTACTTTTAGGTAATTCAATGGGGTTAGGTTGGGTTGGTTACGCCCATATGTAATGTTGGTTCTACGTAATGTGATGATGGAATTGTCAAATGTGAGTAAAAAAGAAGAGAACCATTAAATGTGACAAAAGTACGGTCACATGTGATGTTGATACTACCCAATATGACAATAAAACTGTCAAATATGAGATAAAAGATAAGGAACTACCGAATGTGACAAAAGTACAGTCACATATGATGTAGGTACTGCATAATGTGAGAATGGAACTGTAAAATGTGAGAGAGAAAAAAAAAAGAAGAAGGGAAACTACCAAATGCGACAAAAGAACAGTTACATGTGATGTTGGATCTGCACAATGTGAGGTTGTAACCATCAAATGTAAGAAAAAATAAAGGAACCATTGAATGTAACAAAAGTACAATCACATGTGATGTTAGAACTGCACAATGTGAGGATAGAACCGTCAAATGTGAAAAAAAAATCAGAAAACCATCGAATGTGACAAAAGAACTATCACATATGATGTTGGAACTGCATAATGTGAGAATGAAACCGTCAAATGTGAGAAAAAAAATAAAGGAACCACTGAATGTGACAAAAGTACAGTCATATGTGATGTTAGAACTGCACAATGTGAGGATGAAACTGTCAAATGTGATAAAAAAAAAAACAAGGGAACTACTGAATGTGACAAAAGAACTGTCACATATGATGTTGGAACTGCATAATGTGAGGATGAAACCGTCAAATGTGAGAAAAAAAGTAAGAAAACCATAGAATGTGACAGAAAAATTGTCACATGTAATGTTAAAACTGCACTATTTGAGGATGAAACTGTCAAATATGAGAAAAAAGTAAGGGAACCACCAAATGTGACAAAAGAACTGTTACATATGATGTTGGAACTGCACAATGTGAGGATAGCGCCGTCAAATGTGAGAAAAAAAGTAAGGGAACCACCAAATGTGAGAAAAGAATTATCACATGTGATGTTGGAACTGCACAATGTGAGAATGAAACCGCCAAGTGTGAGAAAAAAGTAAGGGAACCACTCAATGTGACAAAAGAACTATCATACGTAATGTTGGAACTGCACAATGTGAAGATGAAATCGTCAAATGTGAGAAAAAAAAGTAAGAGAACCACCAAATGTGATAAAAGAAGTAAGAGAACCACCAAATGTGATAAAAGAACTGTCACATGTGATGTTAAAACTACACAATGTAAGGATGGAACCGTCAAATGTGAGAAAAAAGTAAGGGAACTACCAAATGTGAGAAAAGAACTGTCACATATGATGTTAGAACTGCACAATGTGAGGATAAAACTGTCAAATGTGAGAAAAAAATAACTGATATAACAGGTTACCTACTAGTGAGCACCATACCATATTTTTTGGGGTTCCGTAGAATTACTCATATATATATATATATATATATATATATATATATATATATATTAACTTCAATCCTATAAATTTTATGAAATCTCAAGTTGGACGGTATATATCTCTCTCCGTTTTGGGAATTGTAATTAATGAAGGGAGAGAAAAAAAAAGAAAAAAAGATGCTATTAATGAGCAAGTTAATATTGTAAGTAATAAATATTTCAATGTGATATATCGTAAGTGCATTTTTAACCATTAGGAACTCTCACGGCCTTCAAAAAAAAAAAAAAAAAAACCATTAGACAATTTCACCATGGAATTATATGTTTCCTATATTCTTAATATACATACCAAGTTTCATGCAAAGCAAATATTATTTACTATTTGATCTAAAAGCTTATCTTTCAGGTTTAATTTTAAATACAAAAATTTGAAATTTAAATATTTTATCGATAATATAGTTTTTGATCCAAGATATCGATCTAAGATCATCTTGAAATTTTGTAAGGATATAAGTTATATAGTCCCCTCATGTTAATCGCATTCAATAAGAAAATTCTTGTTGTTCGTTTGTAGGCGGGTCTTATTAGGTCAACGACCTACTTCATAAGAGCATTAGTTTAAAAGAGTTTGACAACCAACTCAAATCAACCGTAGTCTGTAGCTGACCAACTCATAAGCAAGTTCAGCTTTTGTCAAGTGAACTGTCCCTTGATAATGCCTGTATGTGAAATGGTCAAGGTGTTTTACTTTTTTATGCTTTCACATATATATATATATATATATATATATATATATATATATATATATATATATATTAGATGCCTTCGCTTACAGAATTTAATGCAGTCATGTGGCAAATCATATTCGGCAGGTCCCATGAGAAAACCATTTTTAATTGGTCTATTTCCTTGCAAGTAGCCATTGGTAGTGTTTTAACGGGATAATATAAATTAAGGGTCCGTTTGGTTGGAGGATAAAAAAGTGAGAGGATAGAAAATAGAGGGAGGATGAAAAAGTAGGAGGATAGAAAAGTTTTTAGTTTTTCTCAGTTGTGTTTGATTGAGAGGGTGAAAAAGTAGAGGGATGAAATTTTTTTTGGTTTAGTTGAAAATAAGGTTTATATAAATTTACTATCATGTCCCTCTTAAATAAAAGAAAAAGTAATACATTATACTTTTTTTTTTTTAAAATTGTGTATAGAAGAAAGTGGACATTTCAAAAAAATAGTATAAGGAATCATCCAAAAGTCTTTTCTTAAAAAATAATAAAAATAAAAATTAAGAGAAAAAAAGAAAGAATAGATGAACCACCACCTGACCAAACAAAAGAAAGGGAAAAAAAAAAAAAAAAACCAACGTTTTGGAAAGTCAAAAGGAAAAAAAAAATGGGGGTAGTTTTGGCAAAAAAAATTTCTCACTTTTCACTCCAATTTGGAGAGATTGTATTTTGAAGGGGGAGGAGAGAAAACTTGTGGCCCCACCACTTTTCTCTCCTCCTCCCCCTCTCAACCAAACAGTGAAAAATTTCATTTTTCACCCTATTTTTCATTCTCTCTATTTTCACCCTAACCAAACACACCCTAAAGGAAAAGTTGCAGCAACTCCGACAAAAATGAAAACATCTATCTAGACTTATATTTAAATGAAAACTTTCTTATTGAGATTGAATTTTTAACCAAATGGCCACTTGACATGTGCTTGCAGGATTTGCTATAACTTAGTTTTATGTGAGCATTAAAACTTCTCTTAACCCAACTAAACTTATACATGAATAAAGACATACTTCGTTTAGGGTATTACAAATAGGAAAATGTTAACGGATGCCTTTAAAATAATGAATAACAATCTATTTAAAAAAAGATGTTATAGGAAAAAGAAAAAAAAATTAATGTTTTGATAACTTTTTTCATTTTCTATAAAAGTCTAAACTTTCCTAAAGGATTGTTTACCCTTTACATTGAGACTGTCTAACACAAGTTTTAGCATCACCATCTATGACAACTTGCAACCAGTTCTCTCGAGTGGCAACTTGCAAGGCCTAGAGAAATGCTACTGTCTCGGCCTACAAAGGAGAGCACAACTCATGTAACTTGGCTCAGACTTTGAGACTTCACCGTAATTGTCTCTTGCCACCACTGCCTTGGCAGTTAAGTGATATATGATAGTTGCATCCATGGTGAGTTTGAATGTTTGATTATGCTTATAGGTGGCGGTTGTCGTGATTCAGGTTCTTTAACTCTATTAAATGCCTTGGTCTCCTCATCAACAATATGTCAATAACCAAATCATATTCCTTGACCATGTTTTCTATGTTGTTAGTGATAACCATAATGTCCACATGCATGCTATGATGCACACAGTTTCTAAAACTCCAAATTGAATCCATAGTGAATATCATATGTAGTGAGCACACATGAAAGCCTCCTCTCTATGAAGATAAGCACATGAAAGGTGGGTAAAATGATCTAGCACCAAATTAATAATGTCTTCATTTGAATTTATTGGGCAATGGTCAGATTCCATGCCTCATTTGTCAACAAACCAAATGGCTTTGGCAACAAGGAATTTAAAGTAAAATGGGCACAAAACTCAAATGCAGAACAGAAAAGCACACAGCTTGGATAATCCATGTCAATTCTTTGCCGGAGGTTTTCTCTAGTAGGTAAGCAGTGGGAGCCAATCCTCCAAAGCAACATTTTGATTTGGTGCTTATACCAAACCTCTTATGCCTCATAATAAAAAACAATACACACATGAGAACGTCCACAACACTTCATGGAATCGACTATTGATAGCACCATAATGGCCTTGTGTTCTTCTCAGGTTAGTGAATAATTACAAGTGAAAACCCTTTTATTCTTGGTAGAAGTGGCACCACATCTATTTTCATAAAAGTAAAGTTCCTTCTTTATGTCTTTGTTACAACATGTACTTGTTTATGAATTTCTTTAAGAGTATAAAGTTCATCTTACTAAATGTAACAAATATCATTAATTCATCTTGAATGAAACACAAAATTTAGTGTTATTACTTACCACGTATCAATAACTTTTTGTTATCCTTTAAACCTCTTAGATTAAATCAATTCGAGGTTGGATTCCTACTGCTAGTGATTCTCTTTAAGATAAAAGGTTTTATACTTTTAATTCCACCCAATGAATGTTACCCTTACCAAGTTGTGAGATAGCCTTTGGTATAAAAAGGGCCTATATCATTTTTAGACTTTACATAGGCAACGTACTAGTTCAACCACATTTTACTTGCCTTACATATTCTTGTCTTAAACTTATAAGTTTACATTTACATCGTATACTTCACTTGTATACTCTATGAATGGTGGCTTCACCATTACATTACAAGGAAATGGTTCACAAATAATCAGCCATGACACTTTATCCAAACCTTGGCCATTTTCTTGTGTTGGAGAATCTTGTCAAGGACTAGTTGAGGTCAGTTGTAATTTGTAAGGCGTTGAAGCATTTAATGGGGGATGGAGGTAGATTCTCATGTGGCATGATTATTAGCATTGTGATCGTCCTTTGTATCCTATATATCGATTTGGGGTGATGTATATAATGCTACAAGTGATATGAATGCCAAGCTTTCCACTGTCATTCATGAGGAAATATGGAATTGGTTTCTAGATAGGTCTAAGGACTTTAGTTTCCATTCTTTGAAGAAAGCTGTGAAAGATGAACGGGGACGGGTTTGAGGATTCTGTTTATTTGGTTACCCTCTCAAACAAGCAAATTCTCTTATGCAACCCCATGGGAAGGGCTTAGAACAAAGCATCTTGAAGTGGAATGGAGTAAGGATAGATTGGTAACCAAAAGACCGTGGAGGTGGATACATTATGTTTGATATGTAGAAGTATATAGCAAAGAGCATCTATTTTTTCAATGCTCCTTTACCTCAAGAATTTGGATGAAGTTTATGAATTTTGATTGATTACTAGACCTTACTAAAGATGGGACATCAAGTCTAGGATCAAAATCTGCTGTAAGGTGAAGAAATCTGTCCAAAATATAGCTCTTTGCTCCAGTTGGGGAAATTCTCTATTTGTATACCAAGATTGAAGTTGTAAATGAGATTGTTTAGTGCTTGTCAGCTCATTTGTTTTGTCTTGCAGCTTTTGTCCTTTACTTTGTTTTGAGATGAGATATTGTATCTGCATTTTTGCTGCTTGTCCCTGGACTTTGTATGTTAATCCCAATAAGTATGGGAATACAACATGTTTTACAACAAATGATATGTTGTGAATAATAAAAGTGGTGCCAGTAATAAACCCAAGTGAAATTGATGTTACTTTAATCAAAACAAGCTATATCAACAAAAGCAAAAAGTTGTATCCATAGAACCCTATTACTCCTGGGTTTCAATAAAATCATTCATTCATCTGAATAAACATGATTCCAAATTTCATTCAGAAAACATTGAAGGTTCACAAACTATTTGCTCAAAACCTATACAAATTGGTAATTTTTTTTTTTTTTTGATGGGTATACAAATTGGTAATTGACTATTCATGCATTATCTTCAGAGTATCTAATCATTCATCAATAATTGAGATTCAATGTTTAATCACGTAAAAACCTATAGATTCAGAAAATAAAAGCTCTTGATCTTTGCTCTATCACCAGCACAGCAAATGGTTTTGTGTATAAAAAAAAAAACAAAAACAAAAACTACACTAAATTAGAATAAAAAATTTAGCCCCAAAAAAGAAGAAAACTTTACATAATATAAATGAAGCTAATTGCCCTTTACAATCTATAAAATCCAGTCATCTTCCTTCATCAATAGAAGAAACAGATATAGAATTTCTAGAATATTCCTCAACAAAACTACTGCCTCCAGAAGCCTTGGTAGCACCAGTAAGCGTGCTACTAGCATTGGTATTAGTGAGAGCAGTACTGGTAGTCGTCCAACGTCCCCCACGACCTTGAATTCCGGGTTTGCCTGGTCTGGGCAATGTAAATGAATCACTCGAAAGCATGAGATGAACTGCATTCATGTCAGGCCTTTCTGCAACACTTTGTTGACAACATAACAGCCCAAGCTGGATGCACATAGCTGCCTCATCAGTATTGTACTTGGCAATGCTTGGGTCAACTAATTCCAATGTCCTCCCTGCTTGATACAGCATCCATGTCTGCAAAATACAGCAACGAAGAATCAAAGGATTGAATGAATTGACTGAGCATTTTTCCCCTTTCCCAATGTGGGCAACAAACACCTCTGCTTTTAGGCCAATCCAAATTGCTAAATATACTTGAAGATCAATATTGATTAATTAGATTTAAATTCATGAGAAGGCACTATATGACTACATTATGCAAAAGAAAGCAATTCTGGGAGCACTTTATAACTCAATATGTGAGATAAGGATATATTGGAATTGACAACTCTTACTCAGTCTGTTTCAGTGTAAAATGTTTTCTGTTTTAGTGGAAATTATTTGTTTTTTATTGTTTGGTTGCAACCCGGAAAATATTTTTAAGTGCTTAGTTGCGCCCAAAATTTCAGACAATAATGGCAATTGGGGGGAGGAAAGTGGAGGCAGTGGCAACATATTCAGCTAACCGCTAACAGTGGTGAGGGAAACTGGGCGGTGGCCAATGGTGACAGCAGTGTCTGGCAAATTGGTGGCGTAGAGCAAGCTAGTGGCAGCCAGCAGGTTGGCAAATAATGGCTGGTTGTTGACAACAAGCGAGCAAGCAGGTGGGTTGGGTGGCAGCTGGTGGCTGGGGGTTGGTGGCCACGATAGTCTGCAATAATGACTAAGGGGCTATCTACTGCTAGTGGTGATGGCCAATGATGGTCAGGTGGGCAGGTGACAACAGCTTTTGGCAATGGAGGATGAGATGGTAGTGGACTAGTGCCGGCATAGAGGGAAAGGGATTAGTGTGGTGGGGATGAAGCCAAGGCCTTTTTTAGAAAATGGTTGACACTTTTAAAAGCATAAATCGTTTTTTGCCATTTGTGTAATTTTCCATTGTCCAAAGAAAAGTTTTACATTGACTGACATTTTAATCGCACCAAACACCGGAAAATATAAAAAATATTTTCCAAAAAGCATTTTATGCCTAAACAAATAGGGCCTTAACACTCCACAATTTGTTCATAGATACCATCAAATTGGTTAAATGGCAAAAAAATATGAATTTTAAATTACTCCTACTTGAATTTGAGAAAACTAGCTAAAAACCAATACTTATCAAAGATAGAAAAAAAAAAGGGGGGGGGGGGGTGCTGAATAACTTGATCAATCCACCTTCTCAGGCATAGCAAATTACTCATTGAAATGGAGATTCCACTACAAGGCAGGAGAAGCAATTGTCACAGGTGACTCATTGCCTAACCTCATTGAGGGTGGTTTTTGTGTGTGTGTTTTGTCAGGAACTTAATAGAGAAGGGTTAAAGAAGAATTATAGTAAATAAGTAGCATGTTTGGGAGGTACAAATGCTAGAAAATATTCAGTAATGATGCTAATATTTGCATTAATACTCAATTATCTGGAACAGAAGGTTACCCTTACAAAAAAGAACCTTTAATTAGATTTCTTTTTCTTCCTTAATAGATGTATCTTCAATTTATTGGAGTACGTTGTAATATATGGGTTTCGATTCTCTGATTCTCAAAGGATGATAAGACATGCAAGAATATAACAACAATGACTCAATCAGTTAATGCAAATTTCATTGTATATAAATCTTTTAGGCTGGCATTCAGAGAGATGAGCATTACATGTAGCAACCATCATTCATTACAAGATTGAGGTTTCAGATAAAGTAACTTACATAGTTCAGGAGATCTTGTTTCTCTGAACTAAGCTTTGTGTCATTGTTCTTTCTCCCACTAACAATCTCTAACACCAAAACTCCATAACTGAAAACATCTGTCTTGACAGACAAATATCCATGCATTGCATATTCAGGGGCCATGTAACCACTGCATTCAACAACATTTTTTTTATCATTTTATTAGCTACTAACCCCAAAAATAGTTCTTAAGATAGACTAATATCACTTGAAGCAGTGAAAACAACTAATTAAGAACAAACACAAATAGGTGAAGTTGACGAAAGAACCACTCACTGAGTACCAGATATCCTAAACGTATTTACATGGGTGTCATCCCCAGGAAAGAGCCTTGCCAAGCCAAAATCTGAAATTTTTGGATTCAAATGCTCATCCAACAATATATTACTAGCTTTGATGTCTCTATGAATTATCCTTAATGGGGCCTCTTCATGTAGGTATTGAAGGCCTCGCGTAATGCCTGTTACTATTCGAAATCTTGTTGGCCAATCCAGGGATGCAGACTTCTCTTTATCTGAAAAAAATAAAAATCCCATCAGTTTTAATCTCCTTATACCCTCTCCCCCAAGAGAAGATTTTTCATGTATACTATATACACATCCTTCCTCTCAAAGCGTGTGAATCCCATAGCTGTAGATGCATAAAACAATTATTGCTCCCCCACTCCCCAAAACAAACACTAATAAAACCATCACATTCATGATAGTTTTGTCAAATAATGGTATTAAGATCCTCTAGAGTTCTTATTATAACTCCACCACAAAGTTCTTAAAATCCTATTTATTCATTTTAAAATGATTGGCTTATTATACCAAGTCATCAACATTTGATAGGAAAAAAAAAAAAGACTATTACAAATTTAGTATCTATTTAAATTATTGTTGATGTGGAAAAATCCAGTTCGCTCATTTCAAAAATGAATGGATAGGATTTCAAGAATTCCATGTTGACGTTACCCTAAAAACTCTAGAGTATATTAATTCCAAATAATGTGGCAATATTTTATTTATACAAAAGTCAGTTGGCAACATGTATAAAGCCCCCAATAGCAAAGAACCTTGTAACTCGGTAGTATTGTGACTATTGTTTGGTCTCCTATACACGAATAACGAATGCCCCTCCCCCACTTGTTATGATTTATAACAATTGGTCGTACCCATTACACAAAACTCCAGCGACCTGTCGGTTTTTGATGTAAGGCACTTGGCATTGCACACCTCTATATAACTCACAACAATTAAATTATTAAAAAAAGATGGGAAAGTTTTTACCGAATAGAAAGTAATCGAGGCTTTTGTTAGGCAGGTATTCGTAAATAAGCATTTTCTCAGGCCCTTCAGCACAACATCCAAATAATGTGACCAAATTCTTGTGCTGAAGTTTGAGTAACAGTTTCACCTCATTAGTGAATTCTCTCCTCCCTTGTCTTGATTCTAAAGATAGCTTCTTCACTGCTACTTCTTGACCATTTGGCATCAATCCCTGTATATTTTTTGTTTCCATAATCATCATTAACCAATTAATAACAGTCCCCAAAATTAACACAACACTAATTAATTAATAATATTAATATAAAAAGCTGAAACTTTTTTTATAGGTATATAAATTATTTTTTAATTACATTTCAATTTTATTTCTTTTTTTTTTTTCCAATTGTCCAATTAAACTCTTAAGAACTCACACAAATTTCTGAAATTTTCGAGGATAATTTCGTAATTTGGTTTAATTTTTTATAATTTTTTTTTTTTTTAAAAAAAGGAGAGTTTAAGATACCTTGTAGACAGGACCAAAGCCACCGTGTCCGAGCTTATTGATCTCGGAGAAGAAATTGGTGGCGATTTGGAGAGCGCGGAGCTCGAAGAAGATATCAAAGGAGTCGATAACTTCGTCTTCAGGATCGTCTGCGGCGCCGCCTCTGCCGCCGCCGCCGCGTTTGAATCTCTTTAGCAAGCAGGAGCAGAGGTTGGACAGAAACCTCATCAAAGCAAGCATTAATGGTAAGGCGATAATCACTAAATAAATGGACAACAACACAACACTCTTCCAGCTTTGCTCGCTAATCTTTCTTCTGGGTTGTACGGATAGGACTTTTTTGCAAGGAAGAGACCCAACAGTTGTTGTCCGCAATGAGTACGTCTGTTTTGGTTTAATGGTTCTATCTGTAATGAATTGAGTGTTTTTTTGTTTTTTCGTAGGATAATAAATTGAGTGTTGAGTTTTCACTTTGTGTGATGTTGTTGGGTTTTGGAGTATATATTTACATTTTTGGGCTTTTTTTTTTGGGTCAAAAGACTCGAGTTTTTAGTTTTTACTCTTTGGTGAAGGGTAGTTTGGGGAAGGTGTATATAACATTCAACCTTGTCGTTATAATTGGGTAGTGAAAAAGTACAGAGTTTTCTAAGGCCAAGCTGGAAGAAAGAAAATGGTGTCGATAAATACTTATAATAAGAGATTTCACTATTTTTAATTTGTATTTTCAGCAGTGGGTGAAGTTGGTGTTGAGTGCCTTTTTAGCACGTGTCCAATTTTAGATACGTGTGTTCGTTTGCATCTTAGTATGTCTTGGTGCAAAAAAAAAAAAAAAAAAAAGACATTGGTTAGATATAAACTATGGCTAACATTATTTTACATTAAAACCAGTCATTTGTATAACACTTGACTCTTAGAGTTTTGGGATGAGACAGAGTTTAGATATAATCTGTTGTTAAGCTATTTCATTATAATCATTGCGTAAGTGCAATATTTAAATAAATTATATGGCTCGTTAAAATAAGTATTATGTGGACTAGAATTATATATGAATGATTTCTTTAATCGACATATAATAGCTTGAAAGAAAATAGTTTTAGTATTCGTTTGAATACGGATTAATTTTACTGTGTTTAGCGTTTTCACGTTTTCTTCTTTTTTTTCCTGCTTGTGTCAAGGATGGATTTTACTGTTCATGCTATTGTTTATGAACAGTAGTCGTATATGTTTGACTTTTCAACCCTTTTCACTTTTTTTTTTTCAGGAGTTTCAGCTTTTACCCAACAAATTGTACTGTTTAGTACTGTTCATAGGACCTACAAGCACTTTATTCAGAACAAAAAATATTAAAAATGGGTCCCATAATACTATTCACATATTTAAAAATTATTTTACTACAGTATTTTCAGTTTCAATTTTCAATTTTCAACAATAAGTTCTATCCAAACAGACCTTTAAATTGGTTTAAAATTAAACTTTTTGAGAAGTGCTACACTCACAACATATTCACAACTAATCCTAGATAACAGGTTATTACAAGTTTTAAATTCGAATTCATCAATGTAATAACCTATCATTTATGATTAATTGTAAAAATGTTATTATTGTCATTTTTTCAAACTTTTTCCATTGTGAAACATAACTGGAAAATGCGACTCTAAATTTTGACATGAAACAAAAGTCATATGAGATTTTGTGTTAAACTAAACTAAAAAAATTAAGACCCAAATACAATTCAATAAAATAATATTAATTACACTTAAAACTTCCATAGTTTAAAGAGAAACCTCGGAAACAAATTTGTATACTTCTTTAAAAATAATGGTACACTGAATGTGAGTGCTTCAAATAAAATAATTGGTAATACTGATTTTTATTTTATTTTATTGACTAGAGGAGACCAATTCAAATATAGTCATCTCATCGCAATGAAAAAAAAAAAGGTCAAGTAAAATATACTTGTCCACATCATCGTTCTGTGGTCAAGTCAAAAAGAAATACTTTCTCAATAAACAATAAGAGGTTGCCGCACCAGACAGCAAAGCTGGAAACATCGTGGTGAATGCAAGTCCATACAAAAAGAAGTGCAAATGAAATTTCAAACCCATGTCTAATCAATCGATGTAAACAAAAGAAAAACTCCATTTGACCAAAATTTAAAAGTCTTCTCTGCATAAAGGAGCTGCATGTATCAACGTATGTGTGGGAATGATGGCTACACGTTTCTGTTAGATTCCGTGATTGAATTAATTGTGATTAGCAGTTGGATACTTGCTTGAATGTAATTTGTCTAAACGATCTCTTCTATAAGAACAAATCAAAACTCAACCTTTTACAGGTGCTTTTGACATTTGGAACGTTTTGTTCGTCACATTGGGAACGAAGAGTAGACAATTTATCGTGTTTGACATTGTAATTTAGAGCATTCATTAAGCGCGTGGACTAGTACCACCTTACCTAAATTTTTCTTTATTACAATGGAAAGTATGGAAACCAACTTCTTGTTTGAGAGAAGTTATTACATGTTATTGGTGCATGTTTCCTCTCTCTCACAAGAGATGGACCTTACAAAAGAAGAAATCAAAACTCAACTTTTTACAAGTGTTTTTGACATTTGGAACGTTTTGTTCATCACATTCGGGATGAAGAGTAGACAACTTCTCGTGTTTGACACGGTAATTTAGAGCATTTATTAAGCACATGGACTAGTACTACCTTACCTAAACTTTTCTTTATTACAATGGAAAGTACGGAAACCAACTTCTTGTTTGAGAGAAGTTATTACATGTTACCAGTGCATATTTCCTCTCTCTCACAAGGGAGTGGACCCCACACTGTGAGAGAGAGGAAATATGCACCGGTAACATGGTGAAATTTTTCCTTGTTTGATCTAAATTCATATTGCTTATATTTAATTTGAGAAATGTCACTCCGCCTACCTGAGTTTCAATCCATTTTTCTTCCATAATCCACCTCTTTAAAAACAAAGATAAATATGTATTTTTATTTACTTTTTATATCTCTTTCCTCCCAAAACAAAAAAAATACCTTAAAAAAAAACAAAAGAAAATAAGATCTAAAAGTAAGGTTCTGTAAAAGTTTACAAACTTGGCTCAAGAACTGCAATAGAACACAAAACATCTTTGTGACTTAGAACGTTAGGCAAAAATTTAACTCCATCCATTATTTCATCTTAGACCCAAAAATTTGTCTCGCTGTAAAGCCTAGATCGCATGAGGGATGAAGAGACTGAGAGAAAAATCAATGAGAACCCAAAGCCAATCACTCTCTCTTTCATCTCCTTTTTTTTTTTTATCGCTGCATTTCTTTTCTCGGCAAAATTCACCTCTAGTACCTGAAGGTGTGGTACCAAATGTGTGATTTACCTTTAAAATTTAAAGATCTACCGAGTATTCTGTGAATTTCCACATTCAAAATTTATTTTTCAAAATTTATTGTGAACTTCCACACCTTTAAACATTTACTGTAAATTTCTACATTTAAAGTTAATCCTCATCGAGCATTTCCACATTAAAAGGTGTAGTATTTTCATAGTAAACCCAACAAAGGAACCATTGGTGGGTTTTCAATTTTTCTGCTTTTTAAAAAAAAAAAAAAAAATTTAACTTACTCTTTGAAGTTCCTTCTTCTAGGCGTTTGGACTTTACAATTCCTCTATTCTATTATCTCTCTACAAGAAATGATACTGCTTTGTTACACTTCCTAGATCCAATGTAGCATTTGAGAACCATATGGGTCTTATAAATCGTCCCACTTTTGGTCTTTTTAAATCTTTTCTCCAAAAGGATTTTAATGTTTAAAGATACATCTTGAGTTTTCATGTTAATCTTTTTTATTCTTGGATATGTCGTTGTATTTGGTTTCCAATTTGTTGAATTAAGTTACTGATTGGAGGGAAATGATGGAAGCAGGGGGGGCCTTCTCTACCCGCTTGGTATGGCCTTGAGGAGATGGGTAATTTTTTTTTTGAGAAGCAACAGAGGGTTATTGTCACATTTCTTCAACTCTGAAGGCCTACCTCCTTCTCTCATTGTTTCCTCCATTTGTGTTACTAGTCGTCAACTTGTGCAATGCACGACAAAATTCAGAAAAAATTTCAAGAATTTTTTTTTTTTTTTTTTGTTAATCAAAGAAAAAATGAGCTTGAACATTAATATACAAATTTTGTGTTCCTATTCCTCTATAAAAACTAAAAGGGAATGAAAACCAACATCAAAGTTGAATAAAGATTGTATCTGAAAGCACAATGTAAAAGTCGTTTCTTATTAACTTATATCCCAAAATTTTAAGGAACATCTCAAGTAGTTTAGTAGCTAAACATAACTTTTTTGTAAATATAGCATTTAGCAAGAACTGTCAATATCTAGCCTAACTTACAAAAAAAAAAAAAAATTCAATAGGTAGCCTAATTTACATACATGACAGCTTAGCAACTGAGAGAAGACTTCCACAGAAACTTCTATGTCAACCATCTAACCCCAAACTTGTCAACATGTGCTAGTAATAGCCTTTGAGACACTTGTGACACTTGCTCTTGACCAAAATGTTTCATCTTTCCTTTAGATCCAATTTTTCCACCATGTTCTATAATGAATTACATGCAATCATCATAGAACTCCTAATCATAAATTGAGCAAGTTTTCAAGAACTCCATAGAACTCTAATTTTTGGTTTTCTTCCACACTATCTATGTGGGGGAGTGCGCCATCAAATACACAATTCAATGTAAACATTTGTTTCTAGTCTAGCAAAAAAAAAAAAAAGTAAATAATCTTCAATTGCATTATTTCCATTTAAAATAGAATTTGGATGCATGTTTGATTCAACAAGTCAGAGAAAAAAAAATTAATAGGATTTTCTTTATTATAAATAGAATTTATATAAGATTTCAAAGAAACTATCATGCATTTACAACTTAATATAAAGGATAAACAAAAACCTTGAGATTGAAGACGGTAGCTCATCATCTTTGTATAAGTCCCCCACATCACCATTCACATCCAGCAGAACAATACGAACTACAAAATAAAAACATAGAAAGCTTATCAAATTTTCCCCACAAGTAAAATAGTAGTACAAATACAACATTAGTTTGTCACTGAGTCCTCAAAATTGAAACACTAAGCAACACAAATTAATAAATTAGAGAGAACTTTAAAAAAGAGCATCAAGAACTCTCATTTTCACCTTCATGCTTGTGTATTGAATTGATGTTAGTTGCATTGAAATCTATACATAAAATTAAACAGCAAAATTATATCAGGGGAAGGAAAAGAATTGAAACAAAAACATGCCAAGAGACTACCTGGATGTTCATGGCCTTCGTGTTGGACTCATGTTGTTCATGGCTTTTTAGATAGTAAAAGTTTCTAAAATTTTCACACTATTACATTTCCCAAAATTCACCGGATTTGACATACTAATCTAACTACAAAATGTATGTTCTAAAACCCCAATAACTTACTCAAAATTAAAAATATTAACAAAATCAAAACTCTTCACATTAAAATTTTTTTTTGGGTAAACTCTATAAAAATAAGCAAAATTAAGAGAAATAGAGAGATTTATCGTGCACAAAATCCCTAAGAAACTTGTGCCCTGAGGAACTTACAACTAAAAATTATAAAAATTGAGACCCAAAAAAAAAAAAAACTCATTTAGCCAAGCATAACAAAATATTTAAATTATCCAACTAACATACTACATATATAATAGTACATTGATTATAATAAAAAAAAATATAGTAGTACATTCTTTTGGAGAGAAAAAACAACATAAGAAAGAACAAAGAAGAAAAAACACGTCAATGCAGTAATTATATTAAGCTTATTACAACCAAAAAAAAGGAAAAAATAAACAATAAACAAAGAATCATATGTAACCCCTGCTTAATCAAGTTCAGCTACAAATATGGAGAAAAAAAATTGCAAGCACCTGCAAAGAATGAAGAAGTTATTAAGGTGTTCTTCCCATATGAATAATGGTGTCAAGAGAGTTCCCAAATCTGTTGGATTGAAATAACCAATGAAAGTAAAATAGAATAGAATACCATAGAAACATCTTAGTAAACATAACATAATTATCAATGGTATAAATAAAACTACCATCCCATCTACAAAAAAGACTTTGACAATGCAAAAAACTACCATTCCATTGAATTTTGGGTTGAGCAATAGTTGCATTGCCACTTGCCAGCATTGTTGTCATTATTAGAAAGATTAGGATGTCAAAGAAGTGATGATAATCTAAATTTATTGCAAATCTACATGGAAAAGTCATTAATGTAGTCCTCATCATATATACCCCCAAACCGTAATTCATTCGCAACATGTTCACTGATATATTTTAAAAAAAAACAAAGATTGACCTTAAAAAATCAATAAAAATTAAACTAACTAAATACAGCAACCAATATAATATGAAGCTCCAAAGAATGTCAAGATACTATCGTCCTGCTAAAAGCAGAACCAATGCAAAATATGAATGATATTGCAACTCCAAAAACATACTTTTAAGATGCTAAACTACATAAAACACATGTAACACCTTATGGGTTCTTATTTTGGACAGTACCCAGGCCCAAGTAGAAACAAAGATCCTGAGCTTTATACTTGTTATATGATGGACTGGGCTTGGTTCACCATAACTATATTGGGTTGATTACGAACCAAGTTGTGCACAAAACATGAATCCTATAACACATACATATTCATATACGCAAATATATACATATTATAAAGTAAATGGCTGAGGAACAATAAAGAAATAAAGAAAAAGTAAATAATGACGTCTAGGATCCTCAGAAAATAAAATGATATTTCATTATATTGAGTTTTAGTACATTGGACTCTTCTTTTCACTGAGATGTGTCACAAGGTTCAAATAAGTTCAAAAGTCACAGACTTGGATAGCTCTTTATAGACTTCCAAGACTTGTGAGGTTTGAATCTCCTTGAATCCAAGTGTATTCTCTAGTGCTTGTCTCAGGATCCCTCACAATGTTTTTCCATTTTCCTATTTTTCTGAGATTTAAAGGAGTTTTTTAGAGGGTCTTTATGCTCTAATTCCTTATAGCTAAATGAATTTTGCTAATGGCTTGATCCCCTTTTATAGTACCTTTCTAGGGTTTTTGGTGTACCATTAATTCCCTCCATTTGCTGTCTTGGGTACCAGAACCAATGTTGTGTCAACAACATTGGCGACTGGTCATTTCTTTATTTTCTCACTATATTCTTCTTTTGAGGTTTCCCTCCAAAAAGTCCCCAACTAACCTTCCTCTTTTGGGAGATCCTAGGGGCTGATTTTTAATCTCTTTTTCCAAGGTTTCTAGAGAGGCTTTTCAGAACCCTCCTTTTGGCTACCTCATCCTTTGTCTTTTTTCTCTAAATAGGCAGATTCCCCCTTGTCAGGCCGAAAGATCTCCAGCCACCTTCCTTCATAGTTCACCTTGATGCTCTTCTCAAGGTACCAGGCTTCTCTTCATAGGTACTAGTTTCTAAGTCATCGTTTGTTTCCAAAGTATTTTTTTCTAAGATGTACGTGGCCGATGGGACATGTCTTTCTTCATTCCTTGTGCCCATGAGCATGCTTCTCTAAATTGTCCAACTCCCAGTTGATTCTTTCCTGCACTTCTCGAGGATCCCCTCCTTGGTTCTGTCAGCTCCTCAGTATGCTGGTCCAGTCTCTTTATGGGCTCCTTAGGGGTTCTTCTCATAGAGGTTGGGCCAAGCTTCCTCGACTTTTTTCTTTCTTCTCTAAGGCCCAAGGCTTACCCGTTCATGAGCTTGGGCTTCCTTTTATCCACTTTAAATGGGCCTTGGCTCACAGATTGTTCCTTTTCTATCCTTGAGAGCTCATTAGTTTTCGATTTCAATACTTGTAATATTTTGGACCTCAAACACCTTAACTACCACTGTTAATATGGTTAATTATCAAAATTCAGACCAACTTAATACAACAACCAACATAATATAAAGCTTAAAAGAACTTGAAGATAGTATCTTTCCCTATAAAAAGTAGAAATATGACACAAAATATTGGCATATATCCACCAATATCATCAACCAAATGAACCCAACAAAATCAGAAGCCCAATCAAATTCCCACAGTAGGCTTACATTACAAATTTACAAATACACCAAAGAAATACCTTTACTTACTGATTCTAATGCAAAGGAAGCTGAATAAAAATTCAAAATCCAAAATAAGCAACTGGGTATTCACCTAAACTTCATTAAGAAGCACGAGATAAGGAAAAGAAAAGAAACTTGGTGGACATGTAGAGAATTGAACAACTTGGGCTTTTTATTTTTTTTTATTTTTTTATTTATAGAAACAACAACTTGGACTTTAAAAAGGAAAAAAGTGAAAGACCAACCACAACAGATTAATAGCTTTCTTGATATTTAGTTTTCTAAAAGTTGGCGATATCCTGCAAAGATCAGACAATAACAGTCATTACTTAAAATTAGGACTTAGATTCATTAACTTAAAATTAGCAGCTTTTTAATGTAGCACCTACCAATATGAATACTCATGGCAGTCTTTATTTTCAATCATTCAAGTATTCCCAAAATAAGGCTACATTGAACAGAGCAACAAACTAACAAAGAGGCAAATGAAAAGATGGAATAAAAATGACATCAACAAAGAGAGATGTAAGCAAGAATCAACCTAAAAAACCCTATCTCTATAACCGAAATTTAGCAACCAACATTAGGAAAGAATTATAGTTGGATTCAAAATTGGAAGCACATATATTGTAGCACTTGCAATTCATGTTGATATAAGAGTCTTAGGATGCTCGGACTATCCTCTGACAAAAATTAAAATTGAATGAAAAAGATGGCATAAAGAAACTGAAACAAATCCTCCAACAATACAAAACCATAACCTAGATAAAGAACATTTAAACTCTCACAATCTGAAATAAAACAAAAAATTAAGTAAATAAGAAAATGGTACGAAGAAATGAACTTGATGCATAATTTTGAAGCATTTTTTATGATAGAATTAAATGATTTCAAATTTAAGGGGCAAACGAAAAGAAAAACAAAATCTTACAAAAAAACTACCAAACAGGGAAAAACATTCTAGCCAAATGACAATAATCGACAAAACAGAACCCAAAAAATTAGAAAAATAAAATGGGAAATCAGGTTACCTTTAACCTTGATTCAATAATTTTTTTGGCATAAGACCCAATGTTTGGCATAAAAACATGGTATACTGCAATTGGAGAAAAAGAATGGAAATAATAAATCAAAAATTAATTAGGAAGACGGAATCTTAACATGAATGAACGATATAGAAGTAATAAGGCGTAAACAATGTAAGAATGGAACCTTTGTTGTTGCAGGGAAGGAAAAACAAAAAAGCAGGAGAAGAAACTATACAGCATGAAGGAGAAAAAGAAACTACACAACAGGAAAAACTACTCTGAACCACAAATTTAAAACTATCTTAACATTAAGATAGATTTTTTTATTGAAATTAACAATGGGCTCCAAACCCATCAATTTGTGTTTAAAAAGACTCCCAAACAAAACCCTAAATCATATTTAACAGGAAACTTATAAAACAAAATTAAAAAATTTATTGGTAATAGTGTTTGAGAAAGACTAGTCTCCGGCACATATTTTTCTCTCCATCTCTGAATCTCTTTGCCGTAATAAAAATAATCACGGAGTGGGGGTAATTTTCCTTACCCTAATTTCTGAGCTTTTCTCTACTTGCTACTTCCATCTCTCTCTCTCTCTCCTCTCTCTCCTTCTTGTCCCTCTCTCTCATCTCACATCTCAAACCTCTCACTCTCTATTGTGCCTTTCTCTGAGCGAGTTCTAGTATTTGGGTTGGTGGGTTCCGATCTATTTGTGGGTTGTCGTAGTGGCGGTGGGTCATTGATTGGGATGCGGTGGTTGGATTAGTGGGTCATGCCGTAGGTTGTGGGTTGCATTTTGGTGTGGACCGTGTGGTGGCCTTGATCGTGGGTGGTGGGTCATGTTGGTGGCCTTGGTTTGCGTTTGGTGTGCTAGTGGATTCCAATCACCATGGTTGATGTGGGTTTTGATTGTTGTTTATAGTGGAGTTTTGGCTTTTGGCTTGAGATTGAAGATGAAAGGGTGTATGGGGATTGTATCTTGTTAAGAATTTTTCTAGGATTTCAAAGAAATTTTATGGGGAGAGTTGTGGTTGGTGGCTAATAATAGCTTAATTTTGCATATTTATATCATTATTAAAAAGTATTATCATACTTATTTTGAGTTAATTCATGCATTTTATAGTTGGTTTTGGAATAATGATAAATAATCAATTTTGTGCTTAATTGAATTTTAATGCGTGAATTTATCTTTAGGATAATGAAATTAAATAAGTGGATTTGTGCAAAGAAGAAAGCAAATGGACTTTACTCTTACAAGGGTCATGATGAAGTCAAAGAAGGCCAACCCAATTAAATTCAAGTCCAATTTGAGCAAGGAATCAAAGAAAATTTGCACCAAATCCAAGTCCAATTCAGATTGGGATTCCAGCTTGTGCACTAGTTAGTATTTGGAGCATAACTTTTGACTCAGATGTCTAATCGAGATGTTTCAAGTTGAGCTGGAAAGATAACTTAAAGGGCTAAAACTTTGTAGTTTACCAAAAGTCCTAATTCCAAATTTAAATGGGCCGAAAACGTTGGTTAAGTGAAGCCTAAAAATCTGAAATTGTCTCCAAACGGGAATTCAACTTGTAATGAGATTCCTTGACCTATTTAAAGGCTCTTTAGGACGAAATTCAGGAAGAGAGCTGCTGTAGAACATATTTTAGGACTTTTTAACATTTCTTTATAGTTTTTAGAGTTTTATTTATATTATGGCTTGCTAGAAGTCTTGCTAAGGCAAGGGGTGAAACCCAACTGTTTATTAGTATGTTCTTAACAATTATTTATTGGTTTTAATGCTTATGTTATTATGTTGTTGATTGTTTTACTCATCTAGAAAAGTGTTTAGTTTTTTATAATCCTTTGATTTATCATAGACTCCGAGCACGTTAAATGCTTAGTATTCCTTGCGAACTAATTCAATAATTTTGTTTTGCCTAAAATAAATCAATTTCATAAAACTACCTTAGACAATTAATTCTTAAGTTTTTATTGTTAAATCATCTGACTAAGATCATCTTTCATATGAATTTTAGTTGAGGTATAAAATAAATATTGTTAAAACTACCAATAGATGTGTTGTGTGTGGATCCTTAAACTTTAGTGCCTTAATATATTGTTATTTTCTCTCAATTTAAATTAAATTTACTAAACCATCAAAAATCTCTTCAATTAAACTTTATTATTTTGGTTTTATTCTCTTGTGGTTTGCTAATCAATTCCTTTTTCCTTGTGGATTCGACCTCGAACTTACCGAGTTATTATTTCACGACGGAGAAAATAGTAAAATAGCTTTAAGTTTCAAACAATATAATTAGCAGTTACTGATTACAAACTATATATTTTACTAGCATCTCGAGTCTAAAAGACTCGATTTTGAGGCTATAAATCGAGTTTTTAATGCTCGATTTTTATGGTTTAATTCTGTCTGATGTGGCATATTTTTCACGTGGCAACTACCTGGAAATCGAGTCTCTAAGACTCGATTTACAAACCCAAAATAAATAAAAAAATCTAAGTCTTTTGCCATCTGAAATCCACAACCATCAAAATCCACAACAACCATCAAAATTCATCCACCACCATGTGAAGATCAAGACTGAACAGAACCCAGCACGCACAAAAAAAAAAAAAAAAAACCATTGCCCCAGATCCACGGCTGCCTGGGTCTCGCCGGCCGGGGTCGCGCGACCTGGGGCGCGCCGGCCTGGGTCGCGCGACCTGGGCTCGCCGGCCTGGGTCCGCGTGGGTCGGCGGCGGCTGGGCATGCAGGAGGAGGAGGAGGAAGAAAGAAGCAATGAGAAAAAAGAAGCAGATTGAGAGTAGTGAGGAAGAAAGACCGGAGTGAAACGCAGAAAATGGGAAAAATAAGAAGAAGATAGGGAAAGATATAAGACATAAATCGAGTTTCTAAGTCTCGATTTTCAACTAGATGCCACGTGGAAAATATGCCACATCAGACAGAATTAAACCATAAAAATCGAGCATTAAAGACTCGATTTATAGCCCCAAAATCGAGTCTTTTAGACTCGAGATGCTAGTAAAATATATAGTTTGTAATCAGTAACTGCTAATTATATTGTTTGAAACTTAAAGCTATTTTACTATTTTCTCCTTTCATGACAATCCTGCACTTGGGAGCATTATTTAAGTCGCAGCAAGTTTTTGGCGCCGTTGCCGAGATTAGGCGATTAAAGAAGCGATCCACTTCGTTTAGAGATGTTTTCGGCATTAAATTTCATTACATATTTGGTAATATCTCTCTAGCCCTTTTCTTTTTTAAGTAGTTTAGTTTTCCTTTAGAGGTTTTTTTTTTTTCATTTTATTGTTAAAGGTATTTGTTTTGTTTTGTTTTGTTCTCTTTTTTACTTTTTCTTCCTTGCTTTACTATTGCATGCGTGTTTGGTGTCATGATAGTGATAATCGCTTGATTAGAATTGAGTCTAATAATTTGTTTAGCAATTTAACTGATTCTTTCACACATTCTTACGCACCTGATATCATAGCAGACTTAGAGAGTAATCATGGTAGAATAATTTAAATAATGAAAACTTCCATGCTCACCAACCCATTAGAACTCTTAGGGATTATTTGCAACCTACTAGGAGTAGTGCACAATCATGCATCATTTTTCCAACTAATGCAAATAATTTTAATTTTAAGCCCGATATGATTTCATTACTTCCTAAATTTCATGGCTTAGATTCTAAAAAATCCTTACCTACACTTTAAGGAATTTGAGGAGGTATGTTCTACCTTCTATGACCAATCATGTAATGAAGAAACAATTAGGTTGAAGTTGTTCCCTTTTTCTCTTAAAGACAAGGCAAAAACTTGGCTTAATTCTTTGAGACCTAGGTCAATTGGTACTTGGCAAGAGATGCAAACTGAATTTTTGAAGAAATTTTTTCCAATTCATAGGACTAATGCACTTAAAAAACAAATAATGAATTTTTTCACAAAAAGATAATGAGACATTTTATCAATGTTGGGAAAGATTTAAAGATTTGCTTAATGCTTGTCCATATCATGGCTATGAAACTTGGCGTATAATTAGTTTTTTCTATGAAAGCTTAACTCCAAAGATGCGCTAATTTGTAGAGATGATGTGCAATGGAGAGTTTTTGAATAAAGATCCTGATGAGGCTTTTGATTATTTTGATCTCTTAGCTGAGAATGCCCAATCTTGGGATACTACTGATACCTCAGATAGGTCTAGAGCATCCACCAACCCCTCTAGGGGTGGTAAGAACCAACTTAGGGAAGATGATGACCTTAGTGCTAGGCTGGCTAGTCTAACTAGGAAGCTTGAAGCCATGAAATTAAGGAAGGTCGATGAAATCAGTACTGTGCCTAAAATTGATGAAGTTTGTAGAATTTGTGAGACCATGGAACACCTTATGAATGAATGCCCTACAATTCCAGCTTTTAAAGAGGTGTTGCATAATCAAGCAAATACTATGAACATGGTGAAAAAATCATATACTTCCCCCTATTCAGAGTCATACAATTCAAGGTGAAGGAATCACCCAAATTTCAGTTGGAGGAATGATAATGTGATTGCACCTCCTACACGTGGTTCTTTAAATTTTATTCCCTATAATCCCCCTCCAAAGAAGAGTCTTGAGGACACTTTGCAACAATTCATGCAAACTCAATCCACCATTAATAATCAGAACTCACAAGCCATAAATGACATTAGGAGCACTCTCACTAAAGTGACCACATCCATGAGCACAATAGAAAATGGTAAGTTTCCATCTCAACCACAACCAAACCCCCAAGGTCAATTTTGTGTTGATGATTGAACTTCCTCTAAAAATAAAGTGAGTCAAATTAAATTTGTAACTACTCTTTGTAGTGGAAAAATTATTAAGAAAGATATTCCTAAAAGCAATACATATGATGAATCTTCTAAAATAAAGAGTAGTGATGAAGTTCTTGAGCTTAAATCTAATGAAATTGAAAGGTGTCATATCCCTACTCCCTTTCCACAAAGGTTTATTCCACCTCAAAAAATGAATCAAAATTTTGAAATCCTTTAAGTGCTTAAGCAAGTTAATGTGAACATTCCTCTTTTGGATGCCATAAAGAAAATTCCATATATGGTAAATTTTTGAAAGATTTATGTACTGTTAAATGTAAGCTTAATGTACATAAGAAGGCATTTTTGATTGAACAAGTTAGTGCAATCATTCAAAATAATAAACCTCCTAAGTTTAAAGATCCAAGTTGCCCCACTATTTTATGTGTGATTGGTAATTCAAAAATAGAGAAAGCTTTGCTTAATCCTGGGGCAAGTGTGAAACTTTTGCCGTATTCAGTGTATGAGCAATTAGGTCTAGGCGAGTTAAAATCCACTTCCATAATTTTACAATTTGCCGATCGATATATGATTTTTCTTAAGGGTGTTGTTGAGGATGTTTTGGTTCAAGTGGACAAATTTTATTTTCCTGTTGACTTAATTATTTTGGACATGCATCCTGTTTCTAATGCTAATTCTCAAATATCTGTTATTTTAGGACACCCATTTCTTGCAACTTCTAATGCATTGATAAATTGTAGAAGTGGGGTCTTAAAATTATCTTTTGACAATATGACCCTTGAGCTTAATATATTTAATACTTGTAAGCAAACTAGGGATGAAAAGGATGCGCATGAAGTTAACTTGACTGAAACAATTGTTCAAGACCAAACATTAGAACCTTGTTTAGTTAATTCATGTGATTTTAAATTTGATGAGAATTTTCGAAATTGCATACATTCATTGTCTCTTGGAATTTGCATAGAAATTGGAAGTGGGCAATTGGAAATTGAAATATGAGGAGTTGCCACCTTGTGAGATAAAGTTGTTGCCGTCTAGTGATCAAGTACCTAAATGGAAGTTGAAGCCCTGGCCAAATGAACTCAAGTATGCTTTTCTAGGAACTGATAAGACTTTTCCTATAGTAATATCTTTTGAACTTGACTCCTTGCAAGAATGTAAGTTATTAAATGTTTTGAGTAAACATAGGGTGTCATAGGAAGGAACATGGCTAACATAAAAGGACTTAGTCCATTGGTATGTACTCATAGGATTTATTTAAAGGACAATGGCAAACCATCTAGGGAGACTAAACAAATTTTGGAAAAGACAGTTAACCCAAATCGTAAAAATTGGTCTTTAAGGTTGAATGATGCACTATGGGCATACTGCACTACCTATAAAAATATTCTTGGTATGTCTCCTTATGGACTTGTTTATGGTCAAGCTTGTCACTTGCTTGTGGAATTGGAACATAAATCATATTGGGCAATAAAGATGTTTAACTTTAACCTAGACAAGGCTAGTTCATTGAGAAAATTGCAATTGAATGAGTTGGAAGAAATTTGGCGTGATGCATATGAGAACTCTAGGATTTCTAAAGAAAGAATGAAGGTTTTTCATGACAAACAAATTTTAAGGAAATCTTTTGAACTATTTCGAAAAGTTCTTTTGTATAATTCTAGGTTACATTTGTTCCCCCGGAAAATTGAGATCTAGATGGACTGGACCATTCATTGTTAAAAATGTTTTCCCCCATGGTGCCATAGAAATTGAAAATCCTAATAATGGTAACATATTTAAGGTGAATGGACAACGTCTTAAGCCATTTTTTGAGAATTTTTCACAAGAGGAGGAATCCATTAATTTGGAGAAAAACATTTATCAAGACTTGCCAAGCAATTAGCATTAGTGTTTGTGTTGTAGTTTAGATTGTGTTTTTTTTTTTTATAATTATTTTAGCTATTTTGTTTTCTAACCCCTTTTGCAGGTGTTAAAGTATTTTTTGTTCATTTATGTTCATCTCTTCAAGGTAATCTTGGTAATCTTTACTCTTTATTGTTTTTCCTTATTATCATTGAGGACAATGTAAGTTTTAGGATGGGGGGAGAAACTTGAGATCATTTGCATTTGGTTTTATTTTATGTTAATTTTTTTTTAGACTGTTTTTAGTGATTTTTGTTTTTGTTTTTAGTCCAATTTTTTTTTTTAAAAAAGAAGTGTTGCTTTAGGAAGAGTTTCAAGTCAAAGTTCTTTATGCTACTTTTATCTAAAGAATTCCATTGTTTTTCATGCTCAACTATTATGCACATGCACTTTAGCCAATGAACATGTTTCTTGGTTGAGAGATATAGATGACTTTGAAAATTTTGAAAATAAAATGTAGAGACTATAACCCAAGTGAGTTCTTGAGTCATTCATTTTTTTAGAGGTTTTTTTTTTTTTTTTTAATCTCATTTTTCATTTGGAAGCACATAACTCTGTTGTTGCTTAGTCTCATTATTCTTTGATTTGGTCGAATGCTAAGAATTCATCAATTTTATGCCACACTTGAATATATTAAAGTCATGGATTTTGAAGAACTATCCCAATCCTTAAAAGATAATTTCAGGCCATCTTTGTTAATTTTGAGCCTTTATTATTTTCTTTCTTGATACATTATCGCTAGTCACCCATTTGAGCCTATTATTTTAGTCATTCTTTCTCAAACCCTTTTCTAAAGTGTTCTAAGAATAAATGTAATCAAATTGTCTTATAGTGGTACATTTGTGGTGAAGTAGTTGGAAGAAAATGAGGACTCACTCCAAAAAAAAAAGACTTATAAACAAAAAAGGAAAAATGTTGAAAAAAAAAAAGGAATGTGAAAGATGAAGAAACAGAGAATGAATTTGTTAATGAAATTTTGAAGAAAAAAGAAAGTGAAAGTGCAATGTTCAAGAAAGTTAAGAGGATAAATCAATTGTCATATACTCAAAAGAAGTTGTCTCTCTAATTATTCTTGGGAACACTTTTTATTTTTACTTATACCATTTGTTCTAAATTCCTCCTCTTTACCCTACAGTACGTCTCAATGAAAATCCCATTTGATCTTAAGGAATATATGGTTTGGATCTTGACATGGCCAATCAATGTGTGTGGTGTAATATTTTTAGTGTTTGACATCCTTTCATGAGACTATAAATGTCCTTTATTTTGCTTCACCGTTCTTCATCTTATTTATATGTGAGATATTAGTCTTTGTTCTACATTATTCTACTCACATATGTTTGAGAGTGTTACACCCTTTTCGGAGTGATTTTATTTATCGAGTGTTAACAACTGTGAGATTTGAGTTGAAACATAACTTTGGATAGAAATTTAAGCCATGTTTTATTTTAAGACTAAGGTTGCGTTTGTGTTTGCTAAACTATTCACACACTAAGTATTGATGGTATGTGGAATATCTTTGGTGGTTGTTAGTGTTTTGAACTTTGATTAACTATTTTTACTAAAATAATAATTTTTTGTTTTTTTTTGTCTTTGTCTCGAGTTGCTTAAATTGCTAGGTATTAGCAATGAGCTGGTTGGGGAGTGTGATAATAGCTTAATTTTGCATATTTACATCATTGTCAGGAGCGGTTTTTGCGCATAACCACGTGTCTTCCACTGGAGGTGTGACTTTGCTAATCTCGTATTTGTTTTGGGGAGTTCAACCCGAAACTCAACATTAGGCCGCATAGACCAATGACTTCCGGTGTATTTTTAAGTCTACAAAATAGATAAAGCCCAAAGTCTTAGAATCATGATAATGGTTGAAATATATAAATAATATGTTTAGCATGATAGTTTTGATTAAATGGTGAGTTAATACATTGTTATTATGTAAAAAAATTTATTGTAAAATATTTTACAGTAAAATATTTTTAAGTGTTTGGAATGACAAAACGAGTGAAAATGCAGACTGCCAACAACCACCTCAAATGAGCAAAAACCACCAACAGCCACCCGAAAATGAGCACCACTCCAAAAACCAGATTTGGAAGAGAGGAAAAAGACAGCTACCACCTAAAAATCTGACCATTAAACCACAAATCTGAGCACAAACCACCAGCAATCCACAACATATGAGAATTAAGCCACAAATTCGACCAAACAACTCCATAGCCACCCAAAAGAAAGCCAAAAAAAATAAAAAACCCATGAAATAAAAAACAAATTTCAGGTCATAGTTTTGTTTCATCTTTGCTCGCCATTGTAGCACCTTCCAGACATTGATGGTAGATCACGACTGTAGCATCTTAGCACCTTCCTTTAATCTACCCATGAAACGGAACTGCGATCTACATTTCAGAAAAATCAAAACCCAAGAAGTCTTCCTTGGTCGCCGCTATCCACCGTAGCACCTTCCTTTGATTGCGACTATCCAGATCATGCCGGAAAGCTTCCTTAACCACCACCGGCATCATAGCTCCCCACCAAGAAGCCCTCCTCGTGACTTTCTTTTTCTCCGCGAGATGGGTATGAGAGAAGGGAGACAGATCCAATGATGGGAGGCGCCGATGGAAGCTGGAGTTGGCCGATGCTGCCTCAAACCTTGGAGTCAGTGATTGGTGGGAGAGGGGACCGGAGGTGGCTGGTTTTTTGGAGAGAAATTTGATTTGGGAGAGTTTGAGCTTCAAGTGACTGTAGAAGTGCTGTAGGGTGATGAGTATCGGGGTGTGAGGGAGTAAGCAAATGTAAAAAGTTTTACCAAAATTTTAAGTGTAAAATATTTTACATAAATTTTCTTAGATTGATTTAGTTAACTGAAAATATTTTATTTTTGACCAAATATTTTACTGCAAAACAAACACCGTAAAATTAGAAAATATATTCCTGAAAATATTTTACATCGAAACAAACAGAGCGTAAGTAATGTCCAATATTAGAAAGTAATTTATTAAGTGTCATATGTCTAGTAATGGGATGAGTCCAAAATAGTCCATATCAAGTTGTGGTTCGTGGTTCATGTACAATATAATAAGGTATGTCTAGCAATGGTCTATGTCCAAATAAGAGACGTCCAACAATGTTTTATGTCCAAATAATATATGCCAATCAGTGGTATATGTCCAAATAATATGTGTCAATAGGTGATATATGTCCAAATAATATATGTACAATGGTGGTAGATCAATTTATTAATATGTATATTCATTGATGAAGTATTAATAAGACCATGTTTTATTAAATAGTGAGATGATATTAAAATAATTTGCATTCAACGATACAATAATAATGAATTAAAATGTACTTAATAATGTAATTTTGAAGATAGAGAGATTTTGACTTATCTTGTATGTTTTTTACTCCAGTTGTACAACATCACTTTATTCTTTATATGATTTATGGCTCCAGCCGTATATCATTAGTAAGCTTCACAGTTTGTAGCTCCAGTCGCATCAATGAGTTGCTAACATTTCAGTGGTATAATAACATTAGTCGAGTGGTATAATGATAATGAATAAAATATACATAATAATATAAGTTTGAAGGTAAAATAGAATAACTCATTTTCATAGTTTGTAGCTCCAATCGTAGAACAGCAGTGAACTTAAACATTTCAGCGGCATGAGAAAATGGGTCCAGCAGTATAATATGATATTATGAATCCTTTCATGGTGACTTCATGATTGAAAGGGAAAAATGGGTGCAACTGGAGGGATAAATAATATGTCTAACCGTGTGCATAGGTTGGTTAAGTTTATCCCCTTTATCATGTATTTAAATGATTTTCTCTATGTAATGCTCTTTTGGTTTTTTAGTCAAATATGAGTGATGTTGTCTTCCATGAGAATGACTTTTAGTATTATAAGTTTTTGCCTTTCATAAGAAGGGCTTTTAGCATTATAAATATATGTCTTCCATGAGAAAAATTTTTTAGTACTAAGTTCTTAAAAGAGTGCTTGATATGTTTTAAGATGTGTGGAAATGGTAAGAAATGTTTTAAGATGTTTTAAGAAATGTACATATTTTTGTTAGATATGGTGTTTGTAATATGTATAGGAATTATATGTAGATGCTTTGTTGAACATAGATCTTGTATATGTATATTTTGTGAGATATGGAGTTTAAAGATATATGAGAAGTATGTATGGGTATTTTGTGAGGAATGTGTTTGTAAAAATATATGGAAGTGTGAGATAGATAATATGAAGGTTAAATATAGTAAATACATGAGATTATAGTTGTTGCTAGAGTGATTTTTTGTGTAATGTCATGAGTTATGTTGCTTTTTAAGAAGGGAGATTTTGTATGAGAAATAAGGAATGAGATGGAGATGTGTTTTTGGGCAGCAAAATGATGAAGTTTCAGAATATTAAAGTGTGGGAGAGATGGATAGTGTGTAATGGTGTGGTGTAATAGGTGTGATGTAATGGTGTTATCTAAGAAGAGATATTTTTGTAAGGGAGATGGAGAAGTATGGAAATGTTTAGAGATATGTGCAGCAAAGTGAATGAATTTTCAAAATATTGAGGATGAGAGAGGGATGGATTAGTCTCTCATGGTGTGTGGCTTGATCATCTTTATATATGGCCAAGCATGTAACTAGATTAGAACTAGTTAAAGGGAAATTTAGCAAATAAGGAAAAATCTTTAACAAAGTAAGTGGTTTTCTGTTTTTTAGCCAAAAGCAGAAAGTTTGAGATTTTAATGTTGCTGTGATAGCTGGATGATGTCATTTAAATGACATTTTTGGCATTAAATTCATGGTTTGACTAAAGATGGTAAGATAATTTTTATGGGATCCTTAAGGTATTATAGCTGGAGCTACTGTAGAATGTGCTAGAACTGTTGCAGCTTCTGCAGAAGCTATTTCTATAGAAGCTGTTTCTACTTCTACCGGAGCTGTTGTTGGTATTTTTGGTTAAGTTTCCTCTTTTGGAAAAAATATATGTTTAGTCCATATATAATTTTGGTAAGTAATAGGCTAGTTGGTTGATATTTGATGAAGTTTTAGAGATGTAATTATGATCTTTTTGTATTTTAACCAAATCTTTGAGAGTAAAGAGAGCATTTAATGCTAGATATGAGATATTAATATATATTTAGCCATGTGCTTGGAATTGATTTAGATGATAATAATATAATTTATATGAAATACTATAATTATATTTTTAAACTTATATTATATGATGGACATTAATTTTTTATGTACAGAGTATGTGGAGTTTTATCATTTTAAGTGTTGTGCGATATGAGAGGCTTACCAAATGTTACCTATTGCACACTGACCCGTTAGAGTTTAGGGAATTGGGGAAGACATGCTAAGCAACATACTTTCTTTTATCAACTTTAAACCACGGAAGCTTTACTGAACATACTTCTTGACCCTCCAAATCACGATTCCCAAAATTCCCCCAATAAGACTCATGATCTTGGATCATGAGTTGAAAATGAGATGTTGTGATAGAGCTCGAACTATGGGCTTTGATGAGATTATA
The DNA here is from genome assembly GCF_040712315.1 of Castanea sativa. NCBI lineage: Eukaryota > Viridiplantae > Streptophyta > Magnoliopsida > Fagales > Fagaceae > Castanea > Castanea sativa. The sequence goes on along the minus strand of NC_134016.1, from coordinate 29,252,706 downwards.
TCACCATGAGTTTTGGACCATGGGCTTCGGTGTCATTTTGTGAATATGGACTCTTTTGGGCTTTAAAAGAGATTTTCCCAAAATCCATGATAATGTTGACGTGGTGTGAGTTGCCAATGAAATGAAGCCATGTGGTGTGAAAAATTTGTCCTCAACAATCATTATTTGAAAGCATTATCATACTTATTTTGAGTTAATTCATGCATTTTATAGTCGGTTTTGGAAAAATGCTAAATAATCAATTTTGTGCTTAATTGAATTTTAATGCCTGAATTTGTCTTTTGTAGGATAATGAAATTAAATAAGTGGATTTGTGCAAAGAAGAAACTAATGGACTTTACTTTTACAAGGGCCACGATGAAATCAAAGAAGGCTAACCCAATTAAATTTAAGTCCAATTGGAGTAAGAAATCAAAGAAAATTTGCACCAAATCCAAGTTCAATTCGAATTAGGATTCCAGTCTGCACACTAGTTAGTATTTGGAGCATAACTTTCAGGTCAGATGTTCAATCAAGGTGTTTCAAGTTGATCTGGAAATCTAACTTAAAGGGCTACCAAAAGTCCTAATTCCAAAGTTAAATGGGCCGAAAACGTTGGTTAGGTGAAGCCTAAAAACCTGAGATTTTCTTTAAACGGGAATTCAACTTGTAATAAGATTCATTGACTTATTTAAAGGCTCTTTTAGGGTGAAATTTAGGAGTGCTGTCGTAGAGCATAATTTAGATCTTCTTAACGTTTCTTTATAGTTTTTAGAGTTTTATTTGTGTTATGACTTGCTAGAAGCCTTGCTAAAATAAGGGGTGAAACCCAACCGTTTATTGGTATGTTCTTAACAATTATTTATTAGTTTTAATGCTTATGTTATTATGTTTTTTATGGTTTTACTAATCTAGAAAAGTGTTTAGTTCTGTATAATCCTTTGATTTATCGTAGATTCCAGGTACGTTAAATGCTTAGTATTCCTTGCGAACTAATTCACTAGTTTTATTTTGCCTAAAATCAATCAATTTCATAAAACTACCTTAGACAATTAATTTTTGAGTTTTCATTGTTAAATCATCCGACTAAGATCATCCTTTATATGAATTTTAGTTGAGTTGTAAATTAAATATTGTTAAGACTACCAATAGATGTGTTGTGTGTAGATCCTTAAACCTTAGTGTCTTAATATATTGTCATTTTTCTCTCAATTTAAATTAACTTTACTAAACCATCAAAAATCTCTTCAATTAAACTTTATTATTTTAGTTTTATTCTCTTGTGGTTTGCTAATCAATTTTCTTTTCCCTGTGGATTTGACCTCGGACTAATTGAGTTATTACTTTAAGACAATCTTGCACTTAGGAGCATTATTTAAGTTGCAGCAGTGGCTTGCTGTATGGGTGTTTGGTTGTGGGTATCGGTGTTTAGTGGTTGTGGCTAAGTGTTTGGCTATAGCAATGGCTGTTTGTGTGTGTTTTGAGGTTGTGGAATGTTGTTTGTGGTAGAAATTGTTTATATTATTTTAATATGTTGTATGGTAAAATAGAACCATTGATGTCAAATGTAATGTAAAATGAGGTGTTAAAATAGATAAAATAGCTTTTTGAGTTGTTAAAAGTTAAAATTTTTAGCACAACTACTGTGAAAGCTCTTATATGGTTATTATAGTAATTTGCAAATTTACACATCTTAAACTTGATTGATGTGGGTGATTTTGGGGTTAAATCTGTAAAATTGTACACTTTTTGTATTTTGCATTGATTGATGCAAATGCTCTAATAGTTACTTCAAAATTAACCTTTATGTATAGGAGGAAGGGTGTCCCATTCACCACTTCTTGCTTTGTTTCCACCTGCAAATTCCCAATAACATAAATGGACAATAAATTTAGAAACTCAAAAGCATGGGATCTAGTACTTTTATTTGTCCCACTCTTAGGATTTTGTTTCTTGTCTTCCAAAGAAAAATACTTAAGTAGTCCCAAAGTAGTGTTTTGGGACAACCTAAAAATTATCCGTCATCCAAATAATGTCACAATAAATTGTTGTGAGTATAGTGAAGTTAATTACCTAATCTTTTTGGATCAATAATCAGTTTAACCGAAGATGCAAATGGAATTAAAGTTAATTTCATAGAATCTGATAAGCTAAGGTGACTAGGCCTATATGGTTATATTTATTGGGAAATCTATGAATAGATATCGAGTGTCCCTTCATTATCTCCACATAAGATGCATTATGTGTCTTCAATATGTAATATTTTTTGGAGTATAAACTTTGTTGAGATGACCCGTCTTGCCATCTTCCATAAGAGTAGTTTTAGTCTTTCTTAAATTTTAAACTTCCATAGAATTTTTCATTCTTTCTTTTTCCAAGAGGGTTCTCTCAATTTTTCTTAAGATTTGCATCAATTAAGATTTTGTAGGGAATTTACTTACGGAGTTTAGGACTCATACAACTTTATCCTCACTTCGTTTTTGGGGAAGATGAATCATTAGAATTTGGAGGAAGAATTCCTTCTCAAATGTTTCCTATATTTGATCTATATCCTATATGATTGGGTTATAAACTTATAATTATAGAGGATGAGCTTGAAAACTTAATTTAGGTTTTTTTTGGAATTTTCTTCTAAAAAATTTTTTTTTTTTTGAAATTAAATTTATGGACTTTGGAATGGATTGATTGCACTTGGTGCATTGAGATCAGATAAATTTCCTCCTCACCATTCAATTAAAAAAGTTAAAACTTTTTTTTAAATTAAATTTTCTTTTAGTTTTTTCCCGATCAAACGGTTATAGGCCATTCGATCTCATTGCATCCACTGCAAACCCACCTACTATACCATGCCCTCCCATTAAAAATATGGTCACATTTTTTAAGTTTTGTTTTATTTAAAGTCTCCCAAACATGTTATGCCTTGTTTGGCAATCATGTTTAGAAACTAATTTTTTGATTAAAAAAAATCTGGGTGTTTTTTTTAAACCTAAAAACGATAAAAGTCTTATTAAATAGCATTATATACGGTAGTAAGAGGTCAACAAGGACAATAGCTCAATAATAATAATAATAGCTCAATATATAGCTATTTGAGCTCCACTCAAACACAAAAAATCTTCCTGCAACAGTGGAGGTAAAGTAAAAAAATTTAACTAAAGTGCTACAGTGCTCATGTATCAATACGTGAGCACTGTAGCTGAGAGCTATAAAAAAAAAAAAAAATTTTATTCACCTTTTCAATTAAATTGTGGTTGAATATTTTTTGGGTAGTGAGATATATTATTTTATTGTAGTAGATATATTATTTTATTGTGATGTTTATATTATTTTATTGTGTTGAAAGCTAAAATAGATCCACTGCTGCAGCATGTTTTGTAAAATAAGTAGGTAAAATAGATAAAGTAACTTTTTGTAGAGCTAAATTGCTAAAATTTTTGTTCCACTGTTGTGGATGCTCTAAAGAGGCTAGATATGTCATACACAAAACTAGGAATCTGGTTCTTTTGTTATCGGCTCTGCCCCCACAAATATTTACTGAAGTTATTTTAGCAAAGCAATTCTTTTGATGTATTTCATCCTAGTTTGTACTTGTCTTTGTTTTTAAATAAAATTCTTTATGTTGTTCATAAAAAAACTAGGAATTTCTAAGGAACTCTCAGATCATCAGCTACAATTTGGCACTGCTCAAGCAAGTTGGGGGCTCCATATGTGCATTTGGATGTTCTCAAAGTACTAATAAATTTTGGGCATTCCAAATGGACTATGTAACTCATTTCTCCAAATCTTACATTGACAAGTTCCCAACTATTTCTTGTGCCAGAGCATGAAAGTCTAGTGCACCTAATATCACATTTATGTAGTTTACCTCTGACAAGCGTAAAGTTGGGTTTTCACTACAAACCATGTTTGACAAGTTGATTTATGAGATACTTCTAAAAAAAGAAAAAGAAATTTAGACCAACATAATCAAAAACTTTCTCAAGTAGAACCAACACAAATTTTGAAAATTTGACAACTACATATGGAATAAATAAAAATGAGTTTCCGCCTTAAAGTTTAACTGACATCTATTAGTGTTTTTAATGAAAATGTCTTAGGTTTTAATTTTGTACAACTTTTGAATTATAAAATATAAAGAAAGAGTAAATTACAAACTATACCTTTAAAATTTAGAGATGTTTAAATTTTATACCTTAAAATTTTACTCTTAAGTTATATTTCATTTACATCAACTCCATCCATATTATTTTAGTCAAGTGTCATATAAGTTTGCCACGAACAAATTAAACATAGAAAACTTGTGTGGCACTTGACAAAAAATATGGACAGAGGGGCTAATGATGCAAATAAATATAACTTCAAGAGTAAAATGTAAAATTTAAAATTTTAAGGCACAAAATCTAAATAATCCAAACTTTAGAGCGTTGTTTGCAATTTACCCAAAAAGAAAAAAAGAAAGAGTTTCCAAGAAGCCAAACAGACCCTAGGCTAATTCTCTTTGTCACATTAGCCCCCGAGCGAAAGCCAAATGACTTCCTTGGCCCTTCAGTCGCGTTGCGAGGATCGTATACGTAGCACTCTCTCTCTCTCTCCGTTTCCTCTCTCAGAGCCAAGGCCGCCATTGACGACCTCTGTCCTAAGCTCCTTCGCTCTCAAATTTCGGGGTCAGAATTGCGTCCACAATTCCCGATCCCCAAGGAAAATGTTTGTTTGGCTAGAAAGAAAGTAAAATAAAAATTGAACGAGAAAAAAAGAAAAAATGAGATCGAATTCTTCTCATAAACCTTCTTCTCAGAGTGTTAACATCGCTGCCAGTGCTCAGAGGCTCGATGTCGATAATCGGATTTCTCTCCGGTACTACTTCCGGATCGCCGATAATATTCTCAAACAGGTTTCACTTCTTCCTCCCCAAAATTTGTTGATAATTTTGATATTTTCACTTGGAGAATTTTCTGCAATACTGTGTTTTTCGATTATCGTCCAAGCAAGCTTTGAATTGTTCATTCTGTGTGGATCTCTCTTTATTTTTATTTTTATTTGTGTGAGATTAAATTTGAGAAATGTGAGTTTTTAGGCAATTTGGATTGGTAGGAAGCTGAAATACTAGTACGTGTTATTGGAATTAGGACTTGTTGCCTGTAGTATAATGAGCTATAGCAGAAGTTTTTTGATAAGAATTGATGGAGTTTTAGGTTATGGGTACTTTATGTTGGATGGTTAATTATAATGAGCCCAAAACTGGCAACCCAGTTGAAGATCAATCGACACAAGTCCAACAATGCGTAATACGCGTGTGGATGATCATGATCATGATAAGACATGTGACTAGGGTCAAGAACCTAGTGCAAGACAAGCTGAGAGCTGTTTGGTTAGTTTGTTACTAGGTGTTGTACAAGTAGTTAGTTGGGAACTGAGTAATGAGCTTTTCTTGATGTTAGTTGGGTAAACATTCTCATTATCGAACTTGATGCAGTTGGCTATCTTCCTAATTCCCCTTTCTTCTTCTTTGGAGTGTGACTACCTTGAACTAAGTCAAATCCTTACTTTCCATACACTTCCCTATCATTATCAATCATTTCACTCTCCTAGCCTTTAAACCACTAGCAGGTTCATTAATTTATATAAGAGCATTGATTCAAGATGGCTAAAGGTACAAGATTCTCTCTGCTGGGAGAGTCCTTTGCTATGGTCTAAGGAGATTTTGGCTCAACAAATTGCCCAAATCACTGAGGCCCTCCTCAAAAGATATCATGGTTGCTCTACCATGGGCTTAAGAGCATCATGAGGAGGTAAAAGTTGTGGCAGGAAAAAGAGGCATAATCCATCTCCCTAAGGCTACGAAGTTACAATTCCCTAAGTATGGTGGTGAGAACGCATTAGGGTGGATCTACAAGGCCAATCAACACTTCAAGTACTACTAGGTTCCAAATCAAGAAAAGGTTTTGATGTCCTCTTTTCACATGGAGGGTGAAGCTCTAATTTGGTTCCAAGATGCTAATGATTTTTTTGGTAACTAGGATTCTTTCATGAAAATCCTGCAAATTAGGTTTGGACGAATATCTTATAATGACCCAATGGTGTGTCTCACCAAGCTTAGGCAAACCTTGAGTGTGGCTACAACAAGGCCTAGTTTGAGGTCTTATACAATAGGCTAAGGGGGCTTTCTGATGGACATAAACTTAGTTGCTTTTTGAGTGGATTGAAAGATGAGATAATGCTACCTGTGAGGATGTTGAACCCTTAAAACCCTCAACCAAGCCTTTGGATTGGCTAAGATTTAGGTTTATGTCATTAGCAGCCATAAACCCTTTAAGGTAGCCTATGAACAAGGGTAGCCTTCCACCCTTGGCTTGCCTAAACTAGGATTAAGAACCTAGCGTAAGACAAGCCAAGAATAGTTAATTAGTTTGTTACAAGGTGTTGTATAAGTAGTTGGTTAAAGAACTAATCTTAAGCTTTTCTTGATGTTAGCCTTGTAAAATCCTAGTATAAATATCTTTATTAATGAAACATGACCTATCAAAAAAAAAATCCTAGTATAAATACTAGGCAGACATCCTTACTGTTGAACTTGATGCAAATTCGTCAATTCTCTTTATAGGCTCTCTTCCTAATTCCCCTTTCTTCTTCTTTGGGGATTTCTACCTCGAACTAAGTCAAATCCTTACTTTCCATATACTTCCCTATCATAATCAATCATTTCCCTTTACTAGCCTTTAAAGTTTAAACCACTAGCAGGTTCATTACATTATGTTGGCAGTTCTTACACTCAGAATTTTGTTCATTGTGATAATGTGTCTAGAAGCATGAAACAATGGACATTTATGTCTTAGTGGTAAAACTGGGTTTCAATTGGACCTTTTCATAGATTGCTAGACTTAGAGCTAGCAGTTGGACATACTTTAGTCGCAAAGTAAATGTGAATGGAGGATGATGTATGGGTTTCAAGTGAAAGTGGCTCTGTGAACAGTACTCACAGGCAATATAATGAAGGGAGAATAATGTTTGGGATGTGTTGTCACCCATGCCATTTTTTACCTAATCTCACCATTGAACGTTTTAGCCTAAAAAGAGAGAAAAAAACAGAAGAAGAAAGATAATTGGTTAAATATGGCACGCATTGTTGTTTCTTTGACTCACATTTCTGTTATGGAAGTGGCAGCGTAGCATTTTTAGATCATTGTTATTGCAGGGCATCTCTGTTCTTTCATTCATTCATTCAATTAACATTGCTCTAACTTATTTGTTATGCATTTTGCTACTACTATAAATTTTGAAAATTTTTTTTCTAGATGTGTTTATTATGCATTTTGCTACTACTATAAATTTTGAAATTTTTTTTTCTAGATGTGTTTACTGCCACTTTAAAATTAAATATTCTAATGCTGATGCTATGTTGCTCCCGTTGAATTTCATTTTAGATGTTAAAGTTACTTTCTTTTCTCTAAATCAATTTCTTGTTCAGTTTTCCTAAATGTCCTTGATTCCGATCTATTTGTTATATTTTAGGCTGACATCTTTCGAAGAGAGAAGAATATTATAGATCTGTACATTATGCTTCTAAGGTTTTCAAGGTGAGAAGCACAGATGTTGGTTCCTCTTTTAATTTGTTACTTTAATTGGCTAGTGCCTGTCAAGTTAGACTTCTATGTAGTTCTTAGTTATCTTTGGAAAGTGTCCCTGGAACTAGTTTCTTTTCTATTTCAGTTTGGTCTCTGAGACAATACCATGCCATCGAGATTACAGAGGATCTCTTCAAAGCCAAAAAGTTTATTTGAAAAAGGTAATATTTCCTGTTCTCTCAAATTTTTTTGATAGGTAATTAAAAATACACACACACACACATATATGTATATAGAAAAACTAAGGAGATTCACTTATATCAAATGATTTAGAATTTTCTGATACAGCTTTTGGGGCACAACTTGATTTGGAATATTTATTGTAGAAATTATTGGCTACATTGACTGAGCTGGAAGAGTTGAAGCCTGCAGTGCAACAGAAGATCGATGAATTAAACAAAAAACATACATATCATGTAAATGGGAGCAGCCAATTTCATCGAAATAATTCATGGGACTGGTCTCCTGTTAAAAAACAATCCTTGACGAATTATGATGTGACAAAGGTACAGTTAATGCTACATCATATTAGTATAAATTACTCTCTCCCTTCAATTTGCTATTCTGCTTCATTAGTTTCATTTTAGGGTAGCTACCTTGATTTTATTTTTAGGTGACAATTTGTTATTTAGTCAGTTGCTTCATACAGTGACCTTTTTCTCTTATTCCTATTTTTATTCTTTCTTTCTATGCTGCTGCTCTTATTGGTTCAATTCTATTGAGATAAAAGTTTTACTTCAATATGCTTTCTACATTTGACAGGCAGCAAGACCAGCTGCACGTCAATTCCCCACTCAAGGTTCAAGGGCTCAACAATTTTCATATGCCAGACCCGTGGAACAGCAGTTTCACAAATTGTAAGTGATTTTATGTATTCTATTAGGGTTCTGCTCTAAGTGCTTAGAGTTTTTCTCCCAACATGCAGCACATACCTACTATTGCGATTAAGGCTTAGTTGAGTTGAGTTGTTTTGTCTACTACTTTATCTTTAAAGTTAGATACTACTAGGCATATATACTTGTATCAAAACAGATACTTGGTTGCATGCATATTGGACAGAATCATTTCTTATATATAGAATCCTGAATACAATCTATTTGTTTATTGCCATTTTTTTACTTTGTGTTTACCATACTGGAGCTTTACAGCTTATGAAAAGATGATTTATTTTTGTAGCCCTTAATGCAAAAAGTTAAAGATATTGACTATATTGTCTGCCAAGAGTGTTGTATATTGGAATGCCCTTGATAGTACATACAGCATCTTGATTTACCAGCATTATGTATTTTACATTAGTAGATGATTTTCCAGCATTACGTTATTATGAAATAAAATAATACTAGATTCGTGTTTTTTTGAATGGAACCTGGTCTTATCTTCTAATTTTTTTAATGCTTATTTTACAAACTGTGCTTATTTGTGGCCTACCTTGTCCCTTTTCAGCTTGTAACAGTTTATCAAAGCTGCATTTGTTGGCAAAATAATAAGCAGAATATAGATACAACTTAACTCAAATCAACTAACCCTTAATCTTCAATCAAATCGTTGTTTTATCGATCATTAGACTTTGTTGGTTATTCTACTATATTTTTTAGATATCAGCATCTTCGGGTAAACTCAGTGTTTTTAGAACAATCAGACACACTTAAGCATAAAGTTCTCATGGAATCTTGTTACAATGCTTAAGTACAAGTCTAAGCTTGATTGAAGCAAAGTGCACATTTTTGAAATAAATGTCAAGTCATTTCTTATTCTTTTGGGACAATACAAATTTTTTTCTTATTAATCCTTGGTGATCATAATGCCAGGAAACTAAACTCTAAAATAACGACGAGTATCATATTCAGTATAAAATTACTAAATATTTAGTAGGATAATTTAAAATTGAAAATGTCCAAAGTCAACATGATATTTACAGGGTTAGAAGAATCATAGGCCACCAATTTCAAACCCATTAAGTAAAAAAAAAAAAAAAGATGGAAGCAAGTGGACCCATGGGGCCAAACTTTATTATTAAAATTATTAACATAGTTTGCTAGTAGAGATGGAGTCGGAGCCCCATCTTAAATGTACTATAATTTAAATGCAAGTGCATTAAAATTATTAACAGTCTTTAAGCAAAACTGAATTATTAATGTTTCAAGAAATTAAGAATAATATTTCAATTAAAATTCAATTACCAAAAGTTTTAAATGGAGTTTCATTATTATTTTTATATAATTTTAATAAGCTATTATTTATTTTTTGTTTAATTTTGGTCTTATACAATGTGCTTTCACCATTTATCTTGAAGCAATTTTGAATTTCAAGTTTCTCTTAGATTTTCCTTCTGAGATTTTGTACATTTTTGACACTTTGTGTTCATCATTATGAACATAAAATATTTTTAATTTTAATAGAAATTCATTACTTATCAAAAAAAAAAAAAAAATCTTGAAGCAATTTATGTTCTTTTATGTTCTGGAGTATAATTTACTAGTGCATGTGACAATGGAGAAGTTATATTATGAGTGATATGTTCATCTGTTGGTGTCCTTAATTTCTAGCTTCTTTGCTTGCTTCTTGTAGATCTTTTAGTATCCCGCGTCCAAAGGAGGAGACTCTCTCTAGGCACTCTATCTTGGGTCCAAATGGACTTCATGGACAGTGGCAGCCACCTATTAGTGATAAAGGGGTATGCCAGTAACTAGTGATTTCTTTTGCTTCATTGCCGGAACCATGCTGAAATATCTCTTCTTGATGTAGGTCCAATATCCAAGCAATATAGATCTGACTCCAGTTGAAATCCCAAGGTTTGCCTCTAGTTAAGTTCCTTTTACTTGGGCTTTTGCGCACCTCTAGATAGATCAAATCTCAGTTCATGGGGGGAATATATAAAGAGATACTTTCTGCGTAGGCATTGCTTGATTGTAGATAGAAACTTGATTTGTTTAAAGATTGAATCTTGTCACTGGTTCTCTCTTCATGATATCCCTTTGTTTATGCGTTTGAAGAGTCTATAGCTCATATGTTTCATCTGGTTGCCTTTCTGGGAAAACAGCCTGCAGAAAGCCATAGATGATGGACTTGCAATTAGAGAAGATTGTAGCAACTCGGGACAGGAAAAATCAAGGCAGGAACCAATTCTTACCTCAAAGGATGATACTCAGATGCATTGTGCTGAGGAACCTTCTTCCCTGATTTCATTTGAAACAACTCAATCTCAGCCAAATATTATCAGACAGCCTTCTCCTCCACCTGTACTTGCTGAAGTACAAGATTCGATCCCAGCAGTGTCACACACTTGTTCTCCAAATGTACTTGCTGAAATACAAGATTTAATACCTGCAGTTTCATCCCAAGTTGGTGAGTCAGGATGTGGAACTGAGATGTCCGCTAAAGATAATTTTGTCCAAGCTGAATCTCCACTGCAATTGCATATTGTGAGTTTACTCTTGACAATCTCTCTCTCTCTAAATTTCTTTTTGGGAATGACATTTTGACATTGGTTATATTTTTCTGATGATAACAATTTTTTATGCTTAAATCAATTACAGTGATGTAAGTAATACTGTAATAGGCTATATTTTTATCCTAACAGATGTTTCTCTTTGCAGTCAACCAATATGATGGAGACCTTTATGAAGCTTGCTAAGTCAAATACTGTTAAAAACTTAGAAACATGTGGTGTACTTGCAGGTTCACTTGTAAGTGCTGATAAAGATTACTTCTTATGACCTAAACACTTCTTAACCCTAACGTTTTTAAATATTTCATTTCTGCAGAAAAACAGAAAATTTTATGTTACAGCTCTCATCATTCCAAAGCAGGAATCAACATCAGATTCTGTATGGAGATTTCTTTACACATTTTACAGGGTTCTTTTGTGTGACTTAATAAGATATATACCGTTGTTATTCTAAACTTGTGCTTTTTTAATTAGTGTCAGACAACAAATGAAGAGGAAATATTTGAAGTGCAGGACAAGCAATCTCTTTTCCCTCTTGGGTGGATTCATGTGAGTATCTATTATTTTGGTTGGTAGTTATTTTACACAAGTAGCTATTGGGTCTTGAACCTAAGACTTCACCCTCCACCATACCCTTACAAGGGGAGGAGGTGCCCTTTGAGCTAAAGCTCATTGGAGGATTCTTGTGTCTATATTATAATGTGATGAATGATCCTACACTTATGCTTAAACCCTTTGCTGGTTTATGAATTGAATGCAACTTATCAAACTTGATTACACTTATTGCCGTTGGTATGTAGAGTCTTACTGTGCTGAGCCTATGGCCCCATGGAACTACTGTAACATATGAAACCAGTACTAACATTGGTTGATGTACTTGAATTGTTGACCCCTTGTACACTCCCTGTGTACTAGGGTGTTCCTTTTTTGATATCAATAAAACTTATTACTTATCAAAAAGTACTAACATTGGGTCATGTTAAAATTTGGTAGTTTCCTGTAATCTTTTTTTTTTTTTGATAAGTAATATAACTTCATTGAAAAAAGAAATTGATACGGGGAGCCAAAGCATGCAGGCAGTGTTCTAAGGATCCAGCAAAAACTATAATGCAAAGAAAGTACAACTATGTAACAAATTAGTCAAAGAATTAAAAGTAAAAGAACGCTCGAAGAATTTGTCCACTCTAGCAACATCTAGAGGAAAAGCACCTTCATAAAATGAATTAATCTCACTTCCTACAAAAGTATGAGCATTCCTCTCCTGCCAAATACCCCACATAAGGCAACGAGGAATCATATTCCAAAACACAATAGGCTTAGGTCTGCTACATCCACAACATGGCATGGCATAACCCAATGAACCTTAAATAAAGAAAACACTATATTACAACTCTCAATGTGAACATTAAATGATCAATGGACTCCCCATCCTACTTACACACACAACACCAATCCATCAAAACTACTCTTTGTTTCCACAAATATCAGTAGTTGAAATTCTCCCCAAAGCTGCAGTCTACAAAAAAGAAAAGACCTTTTTTGGCACCTTTGTCTTCCATGAAGTCTTCCAGGGGAAAGAAGAATGGGTAGTGGAATATAATACCTTATAAAAGGATTTAAGATCAAAAAACCCTCTGGAAGAGGGTTTTCAACATAATTTGATCCACTACACTCACTCTTACCAAACCAGAATTAATCAAATCCAAAAAATTGGCCACCGACCCCAATTCCTAGTCTTGCTCCAGACGAACAAAATTGACATTCCAGTGGAAACCATCCCGAGAAAGATAAAAGCTCAGACACAAAAGATTCCTTATTATAAGAAATATTGAATAATTATGGGAAGATATCTTTTAAGGGAGTCCCCCAACACCAGGTATCAAACCAAAATTTGATACAAGAGCCAGCCCCCCCACCTTAAAGCAACAAAATGATAGAAAGTATCCCATCCCTTCCTGATATTCTTCCATAGGCAAACTCCATAAGTCTCCTGCACACCATTAGAGCACCAACCCTCCCACATACTACCAAACTACCATATTTAGCCTCCACAACACTTCACTATAAGGCATACCTTTCTATAGCAAAATGTCAACCATTTCCTGAGTAAAGCCTTATTAAAAAGGACCAAATCCTGAACACCTAGCCCCCCAATTTTGAATTGGCTCACAAAACTTCTTCCCACCAACCAGGTGATACTTGAACTCATTTCTCAATCCTCCCCACAGGAAATCCCGTTGTAATTTTTCAATATGATGAGCAACACTCATCGGGTTAGGAAACAGGGATAAAAAATAAGTAGGGAGGCTAGACAAAGTGCTCTTAATTAATACAATTCAATCCCCTTAGAACGATACATCATCTTCCAACCAGCCAACTACCTCTCCATTTTCTCTAGCACAACATTCCAGACTGCTTTTTCTTTGAAGGTAGAGCCTAAGGATAGACCCAAATATGTCACAGGCAGCTGAGCTAATTTGCAACTCAAAATACCAGCCAAAGCTTCCACATTCAGTGCATCACCAATCTGAACCAATTCAGATTTCCCCAAATTTAACCCAGAAATAATCAGAAACGATATAAATACTGCTTTCAAGTGCCGACTTTGCTCTGGATCTGCCCCAACAAAAATCAACAAGTCATCTACAAAGAGAAGATGTGAGATAACTATCTGTCTACCAGGATGGCGACCAACTGAAAACTGTGTAAATTTTTTTTTTTGATAGGTAATCAAAGAAATATTATTAATGAAAATAGAAAGTAAAAATACAAATTGTTCATGATGATGAACAACAAGAAAAGGATAAATCAAACAACAAAGAAGAGGGAAATCAGGAAACTAATCTAAGAGAAAACATAAACTCAGAGAGAACAATTAGTAAAACCCCAACAACGAGACCACTCAAAAATACTACACTGGCATAAAACCTTTAACTTTTCCAAAGTTTTCTTAGTGTCCTCAAAGGAGCGATGGTTTCGTTCCAACCAAGTAATCCACGTCAAGCAACTTGGAATCAAATTCCAAATATTTGAAGTATTATTCCCAAGTCATTGATGCCAACAAAATAACAATCCCGCCACTGTTCCTGGCATAACCCAATGAATACCAAAAGCCTGAAGCATAAAAGTCTGTAAGGTATATGTAACAAGACAATGAAGAAGAAGGTGGTCAACCAACTCCCCATCACGACACATACAACATCGATTTTCCAAAGAGCGACCCCTAAGCATGAGATTATTCAAAGTAAGAATCCGACCATGAGTAGCTGTCCACAAAAAGAATCTTGAGTTCCCCGAATTGCATGGTAGGAAGATTGGGTGTCAAACTTACCATCTCCTTTGAGCCACCAACAAAGAGTATCACTCCTTTCACCTCGAGGAATATGAGATTGGATAAACTCAAGGAGAGAATAAGATGCAGCTATCTCCCAGTCTTCAAATTCTCTATAAAACCTTAAATTCCAAACTCTAACGGGACCCCCCTCCGGAAGTCACAACACCTCAGAGATACAAGCATCCTTGTTAGCTGAACACAAGTAGAGGTCAGGATAGAGAAATTTTAGGGTATTATCGCCAATCCATCTATCATGCCAGAAATAGATACGAGTACCTTCATCCACTACAAAAGACATGCTTAGAAAATCGTGTAAAATTTTAAGACATCTATTGAGATTGGTTATTTTTGCTCGTTGCTTTCTTGACTTTTTATTATTGCTATTGCTATCATAATTAATTTGTCTACGGAGATTCAAATTCCTCTTGCTAGCATCTTATTTGTATACTCGAGTTGCTTTCAAGTTCTTTGCCTGGGGTTTTGGTGCTATAGATTTCATGAGTAATTGGCAAGTCTGGTGTTCTTCCCTTTCATCTTTCTGCTTTGCTATTTTCTTGACTTCTTATATCTCTGAATAACAAGTGCATGGATAGTTGTGCCAGAGGGGACTGAACGCTCATTGCCAGAGTTAAAGTTGTTTTTCTTGAGACCCTTGTATGATTGGATGGCTGCTTTGAGTAGTCATTCCCTTTCCTCGTTGGAGGAATTTCCAGACTGATGTAATTTTGGCTAGCATTATAGATTCTTTGGTACTCAACCTGTGTACAGGGGAGTCTGTTTGTTAGGATCATTGTGTAGCTGTTGTAAGTGTAGCTGTGGTAATTCATTGTAATTCAATTGTAACTCAGGATAGTTAGTAAGGGAGGGTTAGTTAGAACCATGGTTTAGTCAAGGAAGGTCAAGGGAGTTAATTGGTAGTTAGAGGAAGTTAAGTGGTAGTTAGTTTGTTAAAGGCAACAAATGAGATATAAGAGTGAGGGTTGGACAGAAGGGTTCATTGAGCAATTGGTTAATACATCTTCTATTCTTTTGTATCTTCTATACTCTCTCTCTCTCTAACTTCTTCCTCATTCTGGAGACCTAGCTGTTCTCTAATTTAGCTAATCCCTAATCCAAATCATTGTCAATCCTTGCAATTTGGTATCAGAGCAAGCTTTCCTGATTAACCATGGCAGAAACGCGTGCTACAGCAGCCACCAATGAAGCTATTGCATCTCTAAGAACCACCACTGATCATCATACGAAGGAATTTCAGAAGATGCGAACGGTGCAACAGGAGATGCGAATTGTGCAAGAAATTCACACGAGAACTATGAATGAGATGAGTCAACAGTTGAATGTGGTATTATAGAAATTGAATTCCTTTGAAAATCCAGGGTCACCAGGATTCCAATCTCAAAGAAATGGTGAGAATATAAATCCTAATTCTGCCTTTGTGTTACTACCTGTATCTCGCACCATGAAATTGGAGTTTCCAAGATTCTTTGGGGAAGATCCTGCGAGTTGGGTTTACAAAGCCAATCAGTATTTTAGATACTATAACACCCCCATTGGAGAAAAGCTGATGTTAGCTTCGTTTCACATGGAAGGTGAGGCCCTAATCTGGTTCCAAGAAGGGGAGGAAACAGGGGTGTTTCATGATTGGAATTCTTTGATTCAAGCCTTGCATGTGAGGTTTGGTACTACTGCATACGATGACCCTATGGAGACATTAACAAGGCTAAGACAGACCTCTACTGTGGCAGTATATAAGGCCCAATTCGAAGTTTTGTCAAACAGGATCAAGGGTCTCTCTTCTTCACATAAGCTGAGTTGCTTTCTCAGTGGGTTGAGGGATGAAATCAGACTTCCTGTTCGTATGCTTAACCCACAGTCACTGAATGAAGCTTTTGGGTTGTCTAAAATTCAAGAAGAGTACAACTGGAGTTGTAAAAGGAGTTCCAAGATTCAATTGGAACCAGGTAAGACCTCAATTCTTGGTCCACCTCCAAAAATTCCAACTTTGACTGATAACAAGAATAATAGGCTACCACTTAAAAGAATTACTCCTGCCCAAATGGAAGAAAGAAAGAAAAAAGGTTTATGCTATAACTGTGATGAGAAATGGGGTCCGGGTCATAAGTGTAAAAATGCTATGCTTTTCCTTCTTGATTGTGTAGAGTTTATGCCTAATGCAAATTCAGGTGTGCACATTACTGAAATAGATAGTAGTGGTGGTAGTTGTGTCTTTGAGGAGCCCTTGAAGTGTCAAAGTGATATGGTTAAGGAGGCTGAAATTACACTATATGCTCTAAGTGGTACTCCTACATCTGGGACTATGAGGGTGAAGGGTAAGGTTAAGGGTAAATCTGTGGTAATTTTGATGGATTCAGGTAGCACTCATAACTTTGTTGATCTTTCACTATTTTCCCAATTACATATTCATGTAGATAGGTCCTAAATATTGGAAGTTAAGGTTGCTAATGGTGAGGTACTTAGAACTCATGGGTTATGTAAAGATGTGCCTATTGACTTACAAGGTCATCAATTTTTAGTTCAGTTGCATGTGTTAACCATGGGAGGGTGTGACTTGATCTTAGGCACTCAGTGGTTGAGTACTCTTGGAGTCATTCAATGGGATTTCAAGTTGCTTACCATGTGTTTCTTTTCTGGTCATAAAAATGTGCTACTGCATGGTTTAAAAGGGGCAGATGGTGACTCCATTCAAGATGGCCTTCAATTCTTGAAAGAACCTGTTAAAAGAGGCTTGGTATTGCAGATTTCTGAGTCTCTTACTCCTGTTGAGGAGGTTGTTCACATATCTGCAGAAAAGGTCGCTTCAGTTCCTGCCCAGGTTGCTGTCTTGCTTAAGGAGTTTGAGGCAGTCTTTGCTACCCCTGTTGGCTTACCTCCTATTAGAGGGCATGAACATAAAATCCAGCTCAAGGAAGGTGCCCAAGCTGTCTGCCAAAGACCATACAGATATCCATTTTATCAAAAAAATGAGATTGAGAAGATAGTTAAGGATTTACTATCTGTGGGATCAATTAGGCATAGTTGCAGTCCATTTGCTTCCCCTGTTTTGCTTGTGAGGAAAGCTGATGGGTCTTGGAGGATGTGCATTGACTATAGGGCTTTGAATCAAGAGACCATTAAGGACAAGTACCCTATTCCTGTCATTGATGAGTTGCTGGATGAGTTGGGTGGGGCTTGTGTGTTCTCCAAGTTGGATTTGAGGTCGGGGTACCATCAAATTAGAATGAAAGAGGAGGATATACCCAAGACTGCTTTTAGGACACATGAAGGGCATTATGAATTTTTGGTTATGCCCTTTGGCTTAACCAATGCTCCTTCCACCTTTCAATCCTTAATGAATGCTATCTTTAGGCCCTTTTTGAGGAAGTTTGTCCTTGTCTTCTTTGATGATATTCTGGTTTATAGCAAGACTCTATCTGATCACCTTGGTCATCTCAGGTTGGTTTTGGAAACACTAACCAAACACCAGCTATTTGCTAAACAATCTAAGTGCACCTTTGCTTGTGCTGAAGTAGAGTATCTTGGCCACCTTATTTTTGGAGAGGGAGTCAGAACTGACCCTAAGAAGACTGCTGCTATACAGCAATGGCCTATCCCTAAAGATGTCAAAGCCTTGAGAGGATTCCTTGGTTTAACTGGATACTATAGGAAATTTGTGAGAGGGTATGGCCAAATTGCTGCCCCTTTGACTGCCCTTTTGAAGAAGGATTCATTTGTTTGGAATTCTGAAGTTGCCACTGCTTTTCAGAGACTCAAGGAAGCTGTTTCATGTCCTCCAGTCCTGGCCTTACCTGATTTTACCAAAACTTTCATTGTGGAGTGTGATGCTTCTGGTTTAGGCCTTGGAGCTGTTTTGATGCAAGATCACAGGCCTATTGCTTATCACAGTCAGGCTTCAAAAGGTAGTAAGCTTTCTCTTTCCACTTATGAAAAGGAGTTCCTTGCTTTGGTGGTGGCAGTCAAGAAATGGAGACCTTACTTGTTGGGAGGTCCTTTTATTATTAAAATAGATCACCATAGTCTGAAGTACCTGCTGGAACAAAGGGTGGGTACCCCAGCTCAGCAAAAATGGATTTCTAAGCTCTTGGGGTATGCTTTCATAGTGGAATACAAGCAAGGTAGGGAGAATGTGGTGGCTGATGCTCTTTCTAGGAGACAAAGTGATGATACAACTGTTTCCTGTGATGATTCTTCTTCTGCCTTGGCCCTTGCTGCAAGTGGGTCAGGTGTTCATGAGGTGTATGCTAAAGGTACTCTATGTGTTATCTCCTTTCCCACTCCCTCTTGGCTGTCTGCTTTTAAGATTAGCTATGATTCTGATCCCAAGATTAAGGCACTCTTGCAGAAGGTTCAGTCAGGTCCTTGTCCTCCAGGGTTCACTTTTTGTAATGGGCTGTTGTTTTACAAGGGTAGATTGTATTTGGGAGACTCTAGTCAGGAGTTGAAGGCTGTGGTATTGTAGCATGTCCATGACAGCCCCTTGGGAGGTCATTCTGGTTATCTCAAGACCTTGCATAGACTCCAGAAGGATTTTTATTGGTCTGGGTTGAGACAAGACTTGAAGCAGTATGTGAAAGAATGTGACACTTGTCAGAAACTCAAGCATGAGACTTGTTTCCCTGCTGGGCTGTTACAACCCTTGCCCATTCCCGAGAAGCCTTGGTTGGATGTGAGTATGGATTTTGTTGAAGGATTGCCTAAATCTCATTTGAAGTCTGTGGTATTTGTGGTAGTGGATAGACTTACAAAATACACTCATTTTATGGCCTTGTCCCACCCTTACACTGCTGCCAAGGTAGCCAATCTCTATTTACAATTTATGTTTAAGTTGCATGGTATGCCAACCACTATTGTTAGTGATTGAGATCCAGTGTTTACTTCCTTGTTTTGGAAGGAATTAATGAAGTTACAAGGTGTTTCTTTGGCCATGTCTTCTGCTTATCACCCTCAGTCAGATGGCCAAACCGAGGTTGTGAATAAGAGTTTGGAACATTACCTAAGGGCTTTTGCAGCTGATAGGCCTAGTACTTGGGTGGAGTGGCTGCCCTTGGCAGAGTTTTGGTTCAATACCAACTTCCACACTTCCATTAAGATGACACCCTTTGAAGCTTTGTACGGATACCCTCCTCCAAGGATCTTGGACTATGTGGCTGGTACCACAAGGGCGGATGCAGTGGATGTGATGTTAAGGGATAGGCAGCAGCTTCAGTCCTTGCTTAAGCAGAACTTGAATGCTGCTCAAGAGCGTATGAGGTGGTTTGCTAATCAAAAGAGGGTGGAGAGATCCTTTGTAGTAGGGGATTGGGTCTATTTAAGGTTGCAGCCTTATAGACAGACTTCAGTGTCTGCAATGCACAATAAGAAGTTGGGTAAGCTTGATCCTAGGTACTATGGACCTTTTAAGGTCATTCAGAGGGTTGGGGCTGTGGCATACAAGTTGGACCTACCTCCTGGTTCCAAGATTCATCCTGTGTTCCATGTGTCCAATCTCAAAGTTAAGTTGGGCAGCCAGGTGGTGCCTAGACCTACTCTACCAGCTGTGAA
Source organism: Castanea sativa (assembly GCF_040712315.1). NCBI lineage: Eukaryota > Viridiplantae > Streptophyta > Magnoliopsida > Fagales > Fagaceae > Castanea > Castanea sativa. The sequence continues at coordinate 29,232,764 of NC_134016.1, read as the reverse complement.
TGCTGATTTGATAATCACTCCTGAACCTGTGATGATTTTGGATAGGAAATCAATACAGCTGAGAAGTAGAACTGTGACTGAAGTATTGGTGCAGTGGCAAGGGGAGAGCAAGGAAGAAGCTACATGGGAAGTGCTCTATGACTTGCAAGCGAGGTTCCCTCACCTTGTGGGCAAGGTGCTTTAAGGGGGGAACAATTGTTAGGATCATTGTGTAGCTATTGTAAGTGTAGCTGTGGTAATTCATTGTAATTCAATTGTAACTCAGGATAGTTAGTAAGGGAGGGTTAGTTAGAACCATGGTTTAGTCAAGGAAGGTTAAGGGAGTTAATTGGTAGTTAGAGGAAGTTAAGTGGTAGTTAGTTTGTTAAAGGCAACAGATGAGATATAAGAGTGAGGGTTGGACAGAAGGGTTCATTGAGCAATTGGTTAATACATCTTCTATTCTTTTGTATCTTCTATACTCTCTCTCTCTCTAACTTCTTCCTCATTCTGGAGACCTAGCTGTTCTCTAATTCAGCTAATCCCTAATCCAAATCATTGTCAATCCTTGCACTGTTTTGCTATTTTTGATGCTATAAAATTTCTTATTCTACTGATTAAAAATAGGAGGTTGAGACTTACAGTAAGAATACAAGGTTCTTTCTTAATGCTATAGTAATTGCCTAAGTAATGCTTTCCTGTTGCCGATTCAATTACTGATTCATAGGATTAACTAGAAGAGAGGGAAGGCAGTGGAGGCGCGTTTGGAAAGGGTTGTTGAGATCAATAGATCTAGCAGTGTTTGAATCCTTGATTTGAGTATGTGAAAGATCAGCTCTAGATTAGAGAATGATCTCCAATTATAGTTGAAAAGATAAGTAAGCATCAATGGATTTAGGGTTTAAATGGTGGTATTACATTGAAAAATGCGAAGCTCATGAGTTCGTTATGTCAGGCTCCAGATACTAATCACATGTTAGGTTAGGCTTCAGATACTGATTTTGTTGTTTTGCAGTGCAATTGCTTTGGTAATTGGAGGTCACCAGTTTGTGATAGAGATCCCCTTGATAGATCTGTAAATGTGCTTAATGCAGGGGAGCCTTGGAATTTTTAATTGTTAGGGTCTATTTTGCATGGGGTGGGTGGTTGGAGTATGCAAAGAAATGAAGAAAAGGATAAGGGAAAGGGATAGAGAAACTATTTAGGCCATCTTCAACAGCCAAGATGCCTAAAATTTTATTAATCTAACTCTACTATATTGATACAAGAGGCCTTACTTGTGGATTTTATGCAAACCTTTCTTAGCTAGCAAAATCATTTGAAAACAAAGCCAACAATATTATGACCAATTTTTACTTGGATCTAGACCTTTCTTATTGAAGGATCCAAGCTGCCATTTTTACAACTGAATGACACAGCATATAGTCCCACCTTGAAGTTTGCTTCAGTGCCCTGACTTTTGCCCGAGTAACTGAGGCATTTGCTTTCTGCTGATTTCTTTTATTTATTTATATTTTTTACCTTTTGCTGTCATTTTGGGAGTGGGAGAGCATATACATTAAATTGAAATTAAATAATAATAGAAAGTAGAGAATAAAAATAAGTAATGATTACATTAAGTTACATCATGAAAGCACATCATGTAAAACCTAATTTTTATTAAAAACAAAAGTTATAATATACTACTAAAATAATCTAAATTAAATCATTAGTTTCTTTTAAATCTCTTGAAATATTTGGCTATTAAGTTTTAACTTGAGTAGTATTTAAAATCTCTGGAAAGTTTGTAATAGAGTTTACTTAGAGCAAAGTAGATTAATAATTTTAATATATTGATAGTGGTGAAAGCACGTTGTACAATTTGTAACACTTAGGTAAAGCTCCATAGCACACTAATGACGTGGGGGACCCAGCTTTTATTATTAGAACAACAAAGGTTTTATTATTAGAACGAAATTATGATGGATGATTGAAATAATTTGGAATGGATAATATAAGATGTCTTTTAAATTTCTTATTACTTTTAGTAGTTGAGTTTAATTACAGTAGTAATTTGAATGTCTTGAAAATTTTGATAATTTAGAGTTTTAATTCAAGAAAATTATGTTAATAATTTTAATGTATTTATAATGCACCATATGATGAAAGCATGTTGTATAACGCTTTTGTTGAGCAGCATGGTGTAACCACAGTTTTTAGGACAGAGCTATTATTGTATAGAATGTGATATATTATTAACATTGAATTTTGCCTCTAATCACTTCCTGTTCAATGCCTGATCTGCATATGATTATGATCTTGTGATATGCATGTTCAAAAAAAAAAAAAATGTGATTGTTATGCTGACCAATTAATTATACCTTGGTTCAATTTCCAGACACATCCCACACAGTCTTGTTTCATGTCGTCGATTGATCTTCACACTCATTACTCATATCAGGTGTGTCTCCTTCTGTTAGTATAATGGTTATGGTTGCAAATGGAAGCTAAATTTTTAGATTCTCAGTTACCCATATTAGTCGTGGTAGTTATTTATGACTGAATCATCATCTTTATCTTCATATTTGATTAAAATGTTTATAAGTTACATGTTGGTTGTCTAATTTCTTAGGTTGAACAAACTTATCAAAAAAAAAAACAAAAACTTCCTAGGTTGAACAAGGCATCCCAAATAATTGTGTGCATAGTGATTAGTATCGTATGATATGTATCAAATCAGATGAAAAAAGTACTGCATTGTAAGTAGGTATCAATCATGCTCATGAATTGTATGATGCATAGATATGCGTATCATATGAATTGTTCGTATCGGACAATATATAGACATGGCTTTAAATTGGAGGTTTTTTTATTATTAAAATTTGTAATTTGAATCGAGTCCAACCAGTTATTAGGCTTGTTTTTAACACATTTATTAGGTTACTTGATTGAGCCCAATAAAATAAGAAGTTCAGGAGGGTTTTTTTTCCCTACAAAATTTGGTACTCACTTGGTATTTCATTTTCACATTTGCAAATTGCTTTTCTATATTGTGAATAAAGTGTTATTAAATGACAATATAATTATTATTATTAATTTTTTTATTGTTATAAATCCAAGAAAATAGAATGTCAAGAAGAAATGTAAAGAAAAAGTTGGTGCAATAGAAAAACAAGAGGTGATAGTAAATGTTAGAGATGATGAAGAAGATGCCAATGGAATGATTTTGTAAGATGATGAAAATGATAACAACATTGACTTGAACTATAGAGCTATGAAGCACAGGTGTGTTTCCAGATTTGGGTGCGAGTGCGGGTGCGGGTGCGGAATTTGGCAATTTTTGAAAAAGTAGGGGGCGGATGTGGTGATTAAAAAATTATTAAAAATAATTTTATTTATATTTTCTATATATTGCTAAGCATACTTTTTCATATAATTGTAAATATGTACCAATTTAAGAGTAATAGTAGTAGATAATAACTAAAAAATGATATTCATAAATTAGAATACAACCTACAAATTTATTTTTATTATTTTTTTAACATGTATTTCAGCCATGATTTTGGCCAGTTTCGGCCGGAATTGGCGCAAAAAAAAAAAAAAAAAAAAGAGGCTGAATTGGCCTGTCAGAGGAGCGTCACCGCGAGTCCGGTGTGGGTGCGGTGGCCCTGGACCTGCACTTGTGCTGTCTAGCTATAGAGATGAAGTTAATTAGGCAAGATGATAAATATATGTGAGAAATTATTATTTTGGATATATATCATGTATTATCATGTTTGAGTTTTACCAAATTGAACCTCTATATTATAAATATATTTTAATTTGATTTATTTATTTAGCTTTGTTAAATTACATAAGTGATGATTAAACTAGACATTAGTTGAAATATTTTCCAAATTTATGGTATGTATTAATTTTGATAAGTTGTTTTTGTATCTTATGATACACGATAGAAAACAATATAAAATTGATTCACGATATGATTCATATTTTGACAACTATGATTGCATGATTTAGGTAGAGATAATTTTATTACACAGTTTGATTCTTGGAAATAGGTTTTGGGTTATTATTTCAGCATTCTGATTCTCTTGTTGGCTCTGATACCATGAAATGAAATATGGGAGAAAGACCTTCAGGAGACTGAGAGTAAAGAAAGAAAACGGGATTCCATAGAAAAACTCTTGTGAACCACGTTCTCCCCTTCTCTCTTCATTTCTTCATTCCGTTCATTGTCGTTTGATAGATAGCACTTTAATCTAATTGAATGCCCAAGGGATTTGAAGGAAGTGCAATGGTGAAATGAAAATGTTTCACAAATCTGTGGAGGCATTGTCTATAGTTCCTTATAAATTATGAGTCCGGTTAACGGGTGTTCTTAAAGCGATTGTTAACAAATCATTTTAAGAACGTTTTGACACCACTTTTATAGGAAATAAAAAAAGCTGTCAAAATATTGATTGCTTTTTTTCTTTTTCTATAAAAACTTTCCTAAAATGACTAACAAATGTCCTTAGGGCATCCGTTAACACTTCTCATAAATCATTGCTATCAAATACTTGAACCTATAAAAAGAAAGGGAAAGATAAATTTGAAACCAACTTCCCCTCCTTTTTCCTCTGTGATAGTCTCATCCAACATACACAGAATAGATTATCAAAAAAAAAAAAAAAACACAGAATAAGTGGAGAATTTTCTTTTCCAATTGTCCTAAAGAGCTCACTGTTTGTCATCTAGAGCCACTTTGGTATTATTATTTTTGAAAGTTCAATAGTTACAACGGGGGTGGGGGATTTGAATCTTGGATGTTATGGACATACTATAAGGTGCCAACCAGTTAAAGCTACAAGGCTCTTGGCAAATAGCCACTTTGGTATTATGTCAGGAAACCTTTTCATATCCAACACACTGAAGGGTAAATGATTTTGTGTGCTTTTATCATTTCTGTATTAATTACATAAATGCTTATTCCTTTTTCCAGATTATGTTGCCAGAATCTGTTGCAATTGTCATGGCACCAACGGATGGTTCGAGGTAAGATCTCAATAGAATTGTGAACTCGCAAGATAATATATATATATATATATATATATATATATATATATATATATATATATATATATATATATTTGAAAATTATATCTGCTAAACAATTATCTGCTAAACAATTGTATTTTCTCTAGATAATCTCTTTGTTATTCATCTGTACAGAAAGCATGGCATTTTCCGGTTGACTACACCCGGCGGCATGTCTGTCATTAGAAAATGTCAGCAACGTGGCTTTCATCCACATGATCAGCCTCCAGATGGTGGGCCCCTTTACAAGACCTGTACAGATGTTTACATGAACCCCAGTTTAAAATTTGATGTCATTGATCTTCGTTGATCACAATCAAAACATTCGGAATTGTACATTTACGATGCAATTGTTCATATAATGTGTGCGCTATAATATTTTTACGATTAGGGAGCCTTCCGAATGCAAGAATAGTCATGTTAATGTACTGGTGTTTTGTGTAAAAGATGATAGGGGTAATATTGCCAGCTGACCACATAACTATCTATTGTACCCTATCTATTGTACCTTGATCAATTGGCCATCACTGGAATTGCAATGGAAATAACTTCAAGCTGTGTTTATGTATGATTTGTTGATTGAACAGAAATGCAACAGCTTCTACTTCATTACAAAATTTTCAGATCGGTTTTATCTGTATCATCAGGCATGAGCGCATCATAATCAACAATACATGTCGTTGCTGTGTTACTTTATTAGTGTCAATGAGCTTACAGCCCCATGGCATCCTTCCCCCTCCCCAACCCTTTGTGGGCTTAGATCCCTCCGCCTCTCTCCGGCCAGCGAAACAGAATAATGTGCGACAAACATATGCAATACATCGCTCCACTCGCATGGGATTGGGCCTCACATAACTGGGATCAATCCCTATTTGAGTAGGGTGTTCATAAGACTGTTACAACGGCTCCTGATACCTTAAATTAGTTTTAAAATAAGGGCAGAAAGATTTTAATGTTGAAACATTACTTGGGTTTTTCAAATATCAATGAAATTATCTGCTTGAGGGGATTTTTCTTTTTGGGGTAAATTGAAGAGTTCACATGGTACTTTTTTTATTGAAAATGAATCTGGTTTATTTTGCACATTTTACTCAATGAGAAATAGGCAAACTTCAATAGTATCAAACCTATTTGATCCTATCCTATGGAATGGATAAGATTTAATTTCATTCCTTTACCTGTCTTTTAGATGGCATGTCAACTAAGTGATTGATTATTTCTTTGATAAGAATCAATGGATATATATGGAGCTTACTCAAATTGAAAAAACTGTCATATCAATTAGTTACACTTTCAATTTTAGGAAACTCTTTATAAAAAATAAAAAAGTAACTAATTAATTTGACTTCTTTTTTAATTTTTTATGAAAAGTTTTTAAAAATAAATAGTTAATGTATGTCCTAAAGACATATATTAACCAGACTATATATATAAAATGAAAGAGTTTAACTTTTTAAGTAATTCTTCTCGTGTTACAAATGTTTGAAAGTTTACATTGTATGAATCAATTAACATTGTATATTTTATTAGAATGAAATAGTTAGATATTAAATAAATTATGATTAAATTATATTGCATCTTTTCTACATATTCTTTTATTTATAAATTATAAATATAGTTGGATAAGTTTTTATTTTATTTAATGTAACTTGCACAGATTAATCATTAACAGCTGGTTTCACCTTTTTCAAAGCAATTTAGATGGATGTTTTCACTGTTCATGCATTGCGTTTAGTTTACTTTTATTCTCAAAGAAAATTCAGATGGGTGTACGGGAAAAATAAAAGAAATGGAAAAAGATTGTGTGGCAATTTAGGAAGATGTGGTTAGACAAACATTTGGAAGATTGGAGTGATGACAAAGCCATCCCATCTATCACATTCCACATACATAGCTTAATTGAAAGCAAAACAATAATCGAAAAATATGGAGATTCGGCATCAATCGTTTGGCGGTTGCTCTGGATATGAGTTTTACTTTACATTTTCATTTGTCCAATCTTTGAGGTCATCGTTCGAAGACCATCATCAGGCCAAACTTTTGTTTTCTCTTTTAGAGGAGACTTTTATTAGCATGGTGCTTTCATTTCTCCTGCAAAAGTGGTCTTTGCCCCATTTTTTCAATTTCTTTTCCCCTCAAACAAACAAGTGTTCTTTATCATTATTATTAGTCTCGTTTCTTGATTTTACTTGTTCCAACTTCAACTGTGGAAGAAGAAAGCATCTCAGGATGGTACCACCACCCATACGACGTAATAATTCCACATGATGTGGGTCTTAATTTGTGCACGTACCTTTCATAAGTGGGGACCATTCCTATCCAAAAAATAAAGAGTTGGGTCCATTGGAATAATAATTAAGGCTACACCGTTGATCAGAAATTGTGATGGTGAGACGTCAAATATTCAAAATGTATGAATGTTATTCTTTAATTGTAAAACCTTTGTACTCTCACTATTTCTATACCAAATCTTGCTATGAAGATGCCAAATGGGTCCTATTATAGGTAGGGAGTTGTTGGGAGGGGCCCTTGTAATTGTCTAGGATTAAGCATTGCCAGCACCCATCAGGCACATCAATGCCAAAGAGTACAGATTTCTCAATGGATGGACGGTGGATTCTGATTAGTGAGGTGAAATATTTTGTAAATTTCGTCGTGTCATTATATTTATTGTTTTCACAATTTTTCGTTAAACAATGCTAAAGATACTATAAGGGATTTGTCTTTCCTTATTCATCCACGAGGATTGAGTGCTCGTGGGAAGTTGTCAAAATTTGAAAAATGCATATCTTTATGTGCGTTCACACGGGTTGGATCGAGTTGAGTTTATGTTCGACCCAATCATATAGAGTAAAAGAGATCAAAATCTGCCATTGACTGTTAAAGAATGTCAATTTGGATAGCTCGGTTTTTTCACAGGTGGTGGTTGAATTTGGTCAACATTGGCTAATGGCAGGGAGAGGCAAAGATGGAGGATCTTCGTTGGATTTTGAGGAAATCTCACCAGATTGACGAATATCTTGCTAGATCTAGTGAAGATCTCAGTAGATTTGATGGATATCTTGTTGGATTTAGCATATATTCATCGGAATTGGTGATAACTCTCACAAATTTGTACCCCTTGTCAATTGGATCGAGCTCGTTGGATTTGAAGTAGGTAACTCGCCACTTAATTGATCATCGTCAGATTTTAAAAGAAAAAACCTATCGTCGAATGTTGCAATCATTGGATTGATTAGTTTTTTGTTCGGGTCTAGTCGAATCCTTTGAGTAGGTCGGTTTGCTTGGGTATGTGGACAACCCTACCTAGCTCACATAGAACCACTACTCACTCATTTGACTCCACCACAAACATAAAGAAAAGAAGGAGTGTGAAAATTTATGTGGAATTTTCGATGTGATTAGAGTTATTTAAGTTAAGGAATTTTGCTATCAACAGTCTTTTTACAGAAAAATTAACAGACTTTATCACAAATTCACATCACTAAAATCCATCACAACACAAAAAAAAAAAAAAAAAAAAAAAATACACTAATGACAAAATTGGTGACAAAGTGTCACCAAACTTTTCCTTAAGTTAGGGGATTCAGATTTGGTGTAATGCAATAGTGAATTGATGAGCGAGATTTACATATAAAAATTCACTTTTAATCTGAGCTCTTAGACTAGTAACTTTTTAATCTTTGAACTTTTTGTTTTTTTACCTTTCAAACTTTTACACTTCACAACTTTATGGAATTACACCATGCAATTATTGGATAGGATCGGAAACATTTGTAGCCTACTGGCGTTGGGGCCCTTCACCATCACCCCAAGTGGACCCTTTTTTCCCTGCCGTACAGTTTTCATCATGTCATTGGTTCCATTTTCCTTCTAAAGTCAGCCATTTCACATTTGGCTCGAAGAACAAATTTGGTATCTGAAATCTATATTCAGAGAGACCAGATTAACTTTATATGTGAAAGTTAGAGGCGTGATTATTGAAGGGTAAAGTGTTACTTAAGCTACATCATGGAGAATAGTCTCACAGGTTCAAAAAAAAAAAAAAGAGGAAAAAAAAAATCTTCTAAAAACTGATAAACACTAATATCTATTTTCGAACCAATCCATAGGCTAAAGAGAAAAAGAAAAAGAAAAGTAAAAGCATTTTTGAAGAAGATTCTAATTGGGGCTTGCTCAACGTATTGTGGGGCTTAAGACAATTACTTTTAAGCGAAACATATTCTTATATTTTAAATATTATTAAAAGATTTATTAAAATTTTAGTAATTTTTTTCACTTAAAATCTATTTTTTTAGATGAAAATTTATGAATTAAAACGAATCCATTTTTATTATTCAAAGACTATACAACTAGAATAAACCTTATTTATTGAGTGAAGCAACTAAATACTAAAAAGTTATAACTGAAAATTTTAATAAAATTATATATTTAATATCCCCAAATAAAATTTGAGTATAAATTTATTTACTAGTAATTAGTTATTCATTTATTTAATTTGTTTTTCCAAATTTGTTATATTTTATAGAAGTGTTGAAGTGGACAAAAACAAATAAAGTGATGGTGAAAATTTATTTTAAAAAAAAACTAAGAGCTCAGTTTCAAGAACAAAATAAAGGGAAAGTAAAGTAAGAATTAGAGTTTTTAGAAAACTATCAAAACTAAAATGAAGGCGTAGACTCATCGCAAATCATAATGGAGAAGATGGCCTGAAGCGCAACTAAGAACCTTTAAAAACAAATCATTTTCCAACATTTTTTTAATTTCATTTAGTTTTTAGAGAGAGCTAGAGAGAGTGATCTTTCAGCATTTGTGTGTGAGAAATTAATGAGTCTAAACTCTAAACTGAGAAGAAAAAAAATAGTCATGGCTGCATCAATGAAAAGATTATTTTTTTGTTTTTCCTTGGTAAAAAATTACTTTTTATTTATTGGCTAATATTTGAGGTTTAATTAATACACTCATTAGTACATAGATATCTTTATTGGAAAAAATCTGGGGTCTTAGGTGGTTGCTTATTTTCCTCATGCCTTCAGCCGACCTCAATTAGGATTTTACTAACGTACGCTCTTAAAGCATATATTAGTAAATCATTGTAGGCAAATTTTCATAAAAAATTAAAAAACTTTCTTAAAATTGATGATTAATGTTAACCAGTCTCTACCTAACTAATACACTAACAAAAAATTTAAGTCTAATTTGACAAGAAATTGAACCCTCAATCACATTTTAGAACTGAGATATAAAATTCTCCCCTAGACGAAAGTTATAAAATAATCTTCAAAGAAATCTTCATTGGCATGGGGTCCAACGTCAACGTCTTAATATCAATGTATTTTACTTTTACGTCAAAGTCCAAATATTAAGACTGTTCTTTTAAATTTTAATACAATAGTAGCCATGAGATGTGAATTGAACACACGAGATCTGCGAGGATCGGAGGCCTATAATTGGATTAAGAGCATTTAGGAATTGGATTCTTGGATGCCAGTGAGAGTGTAAGACCAAAAAAGAAAAGAAAAAATGAAGTGATTAACCTGTTTTATGAAAATTATGGAGTGCAGGGGTTTCGTGATAGAAGGTTGTAAAGAATTTGCTTCATTATTACTTTAATAGTAAATAAATGTTCAATATTCTTCTGTTTTTTTTTTTTTCTTTTCTTTTCGTAATAATCGTTTTTTCGGCTATGTTTAGTTGAGAGGAAAGAAAAGTAAATGATAGAAAATTAGTATAAATTTACTATTTTTGGTTGAGAAAAAAAGTTAAAGAATAAAAAAGATGGTATAAATTTACTTCTATGCTCCTATTACATGGGTACATAATATATAAGAAGTAGTTTGATACATTATACAAGTGAAAACATCACAATTATTACCTTAAATTAACTTCTTTCTTTATTGATTCATTTTTATAAATAAAAAATAATATAATTAACAAAATTAGTTAAAATGAATATTAAAAAGAAAAGAAAAATGAAGTTAGATTTTAGATAAGTTTTTTGGAGAATAAATATTAATAAAAAAGAAAAAGGAAAAGATGAAAAAAAGATGCTTTAGATAGTGTTAGATAAGACCAAAAAAAAAAAAAAGTGTTAAGATAATAAAATATATAGGACGGAAAAGATGACCAAGTTTGAATGGAACAAAAAAGGGTGAGAGAGTGGATATGAACGTTATAGGAGGGGTAAAACTGACTTTTTAGTTTGATGCTCCCTTTTTTGATAACAAAATCAAACAATGGAAAAATGAGCTTTCTCTCCACTTTCTCCCATATGTTTTCTATCGCTCTAGTTCTCATTTCAACCAAACCGACGTTATCCTCCAATCCTCAATCCCCAATAAAATTCATCCAAATTAGGATGCTTGTCTAACAAGCTCGCTAAAGAGCTAAAAATCACATGTGGATTGAAATTAGTTGAAGTTTATGCACCTTGATAGGGAATATTTTCACTAGTTAGAAAATTGTTTCTAACACCCTAGAGTCTGCGATCACCAAAAGCATCATGAGCTTACTAAAAGCATCTTCGATCATCAAAAGTATCGTCGGTCACAAAGGGAGCGCGACACCATGTGATGCGTTCTACCCTGACGGTCGTCATTTATTAATGGATCGTCAGGTACCCAGCGGTCGTTAGGTACTTTCCCTGACACCGCACGAGACGCTCTGCCTTGACGGTCGTCACGTATCAATGAGTCATCAAGTACTAAGGGGTCGTTAGGTACCTTCTTTAACATTGTGCGACATGCTCTGCACTGATGGTCGTCACGTATCAATTGGTCATTAGGTACCAAGAGGTCGTCAAGTACCCAATGGTTGTCAGGCACCTTCCCTGACACCGCGCGACACGTTCCGCCCTGACGGTCGTCATGTATTAATAGGTCATTTGGTACCAAGGGGTCGTCAGGGACCCAGTGGTCGTCAAGTACCTTCCTTGACACTACGCTACATGTTCCGCCCTAACAGTCGTCACATATCAATGGGTCGTCAGGTACCAAGGGGTCGTTAGGGACCCAGCAGTCATCAAGTATGTTCCTTGACACTACGCGACACGTTCTACCCTAACGGTCGTCAGGTACCAAAGGGTTGTCAGGTACCCAACGGTCATTAAGTACCAAAGGGTCATCAGGTACCCAACAGTCATCAGGTACCTTCCCTGACACTATGCGACACGCTTCGCCCTGACGATCGTCACGTATCAATTGGTCGTCATGTACCAAGGGGTTGTCAGGTACCTTCCCTGATACTATGCGACATGTTTCGCTCTGACAGTCGCCATTGTATTAATGGGTTGTCAAGTACTAAGGGGTCGTCAGGGACCTAGCAGTCGTCGGTACCTTCCTTGACACTAGACGACACGTTTCTCCTTGATGATCGTCATGTATCAATAGGTCGTCAGGTACCAAGGGGTTGTTAGGTACCCAATGGTCATCAGGTACCTTCCCTGACACTACGCGACACACTCAACCTTGACGGTCGTCACGTATCAATTGGTCGTCATGTACCAAGGGGTTGTCAAGTACCCAGCGGTCATTAGATACCTTCCCTGACATTGCGCAACACGTTTCGCCATAACGGTCGTCATGCATCAATAGGTCGTTAGGTACCAAGAGGTTGTCAAGGACCCAGCAATCGTCAGGTACCTTCCTTGACACCGTGCAACACGTTCCGCCTTGACGGTTGTCACGTATCAATTAGTCTTTAGGTACCTAGAGGTTGTCTGTACCTTCCCTAACATCGTGTGACACGCTCAGCCCTGACGGTCGTCACGTATCAATGGGTCATCAAGTACCAAGGCGTCGTCAGGTACCTTCCTTGACACCGCTTGACATGCTCCGCCTTGATGGTCGTTACGTATCAAGGGGTCGTCAGGTGCCCAACTCATTGCCCAGAACATCCAGACACTATACTCGTCCAGTTAACAAACCAACTTGCACACTAATAGAGGTATTTTTGTCTAATAAAGTCCTTCGAGCACTTTGACCCATCAGGATGGAATACTCCACCACTGACCTATCAAGGTTTGTGCCTCTTTTGGTAGGACCTACCAACTATGGACCCGTTGGGATAAACTCCACATTTGACTTCCTTGAAGTCTTTGCAAATCAGTGCTTCGCATATGTGCCCAACGGATGGTTGTGTATGTACCACGAATGGTCACATCTTATCCTCCATATTCATACCGACAGACAGATGGTCATACTGACAGTTGAGTAACTGGGTCTCACAAACCTTTACGTATTCTTCACTCATGCAACCCTATATAGAAATAACTTGCACTACACGCCCAAAAACCATGCTCCACGCTCGTGTCTTCCCTATATGGGAAGAAAAGTTCAAGATCTCGGGGTCTAAACTCCAAATCTTCTCTACAAGGAAAAACCCTACATTTAAGGGATCTTGGTCAGCTCTACACCACTATATAAGTTCTAGGCAGCCTCTTTCTTAAGGTACGTGAATTCTCCCTAGCTCTTGCACTATTGAGTTCTTGGATATTCTTCCATCACTGACTTAACTTTCAAAGGGTCTTTGATCGGTACCCCACTGGTGCCCTTTGATTGGTTCTTCTCTTTTGTTCTTCAGGTGCACCCATTGGCACATGTGTGGATGATCAACTCACTGACGATTTCTATGCATCATCACACCTCAACAATCTTCCTCTCTCAAATATTGAAGATCTACAGCCCAAATTTTAAATTAGCATCCATATTGGCCAATCCGACATAAAAGCTTAAACTTCTCTTTAGACACAACTTAAGTCAACATGTCTCTAATTTTTTTTTTCAATTGTGAACACATGCAAAAGGAGATAAAGGAAATCAGAGGACCATTAGGGGTGTGTCAGTAGGGGGGACTCTTTGAGGTCTAAGTTAGTAAAGAATGTTTCTAGATGAAGATCATAAAGAGAGCAATGCCCTAAGTAGCAATGACCAAATTTAAATATTTATGTAGGGTGTTATGATTCTTCTTATAGGAAATGGGAAAGAAGAAAAGAGTGATCACTTCAAGGGGACTAGGCCTCCATAGAAAGATAGAGAAATTAGAGTAAGAGAATGATTGAGAGTATTATTGCTTAACCATCATACAAATCTTATAGCTCTGTAACTGCCTTCCTAACAAAATGCTAGCCTAACAACCCTTATCTAATTCATACAACACACACGTGCCACTTGCTTCAAAACACTAGCTACTATTCACTACAATGCAATACAACACAAATGCAATACAACACAAGTACACAGAAGGTTCCTAACATAGGGTAATGTATTTATACCTTCTGTGGAGGCCTCGTTTCCTTTTAAGCAACCTACGAGAGTAGATTACTTTGTCATTGTAGATTGGGCTCCAAATTTGAATTGCAATGTCTCCTTCTATTTTGGAAACTATCTTGTGATGATAGGCATTGAATACAGAGATCTCGGTGATGGTAGGTTATCAGATAATTTGGGAAAATACTTCTCAATATATTAGAAAGATCAGATTTACAGCTTATATACAATACAGAGTAAGTAAAACTAAGTAACTAACTAAACTATACTAACTGAACTATGCACGTGTGAACAATAAAATAACTAACCAACTCACGTGTGGTAACTAACAGCATTAAGTAACTAACAGTATTAAATACAATGCTACATGTAGTTTCAGTCCTAAAGCTACTAGTCGTTTACTCTGTTTTGTAATTCTGCAGCTTCACTTGGTCTTGCTTCTATCAAGGCTTGACTTGATGCTTGCTTCTCATTCTCACACTTCTATTGCATATACTGATACTCCCCCTCAAGGGAAACTGCAGAATGTATATTAACCATTCCCATCTTACAAACCAAATTAGAGAATTGATTAAATCCTAATGCCTTAGTGAGCAAATTAGCTAGCTGACAGTGTGTTCTCACATGAATTAACTTGATAACTCTCTCAAGCATCTTGTCCCTCACTACATGTCAATCTATCTCCATATGCTTTATCCTTTCATGAAAAACTGGATTCGAGCTAGTATGCAAGGCAGCCTGGCTGTCATAGAATAGTAAAGCCTCCCTCTTGTGTTCAATCCCAATATCTCTAAGGAAATACAACATCCAAACAATCTCACAAGTAGCTACAGCCATAGCTCAATATTCTGCTTCTGTAGAAGATCTGGACACTATGCATTGTTTCTTGGACTTCCATGATACTAGTGAATCCCCAATAAACACACTAAAACTAGTCACAAACCTCCTTGTATCAGGGCATGAAGCCCAATCTAAATCAACAAAAGCTTTAACATGAAGCTCTGATTTTGATGAGAATAATATCTTTTTTCCTGGTTCATTCTTCAAGTATTGCAAAACTCTTTACACAACATTTAGGTGAGGTTTCCTTGGCTTGGCCATGTATTGACTTAAACTATGAACTGCATCGGTGATATATGGCTTGGTAATAGTCAAGTACAATAACCTGCCAATCATTCTTCTATACATTCCTGGATCCTTGAGTTCTTCACCCTCATACTTACTTAGCTTGACATCTTGTTCCATTGGTGTCTTGGTTGGCTTGCATCCTAAAAAACTTGCATCACTCAACACCTCAAGAGTATATTTTCTTTGACACAATACAATTCCTTGATCTGACCTAGCAACCTCAAGTCCAAGGAAAAATCTCAAATCCCCCAAATCTTTAAGTTTAAATTTCTGATTCAACAACACCTTAAACTCATCTACTTCTGCCTTATTGTTGCTAGCCAATAAAACATCATCCACATAAACCAAAAGAATCAAGAAAGACTAACCTGTTTGCTTAGTAAAGAGAGAATAATTAGCCTTAGACTGCACAAAACCCAAGTTTTGAATCAAAGTACTTGAGAACTTAGCAAACCATTGTCTTGAGGCTTGCTTGAGACCATATAATGACTTGTTTAGCCTACACACTTGCTCCCCTTGGCTATGGAACCCTGGTGGAAGAGCCATATAGACCTCCTCAGACAAATCCCCATGCAAGAACACATTATTAACATCCAATTCCCCAAGGTACTAGCCCTTAACAGCTGCCACAGCAAAAAGACACTTAACTGAAACCATTTTTGCAATAGGGGTGAAAGTCTCAGTGTAATCAATCCCCTCTTTTTGAGTGAACCCCTTGGCAACCAACCTTGCCTTATACCTCTCAACTGACCCATCAGACTTGTACTTGACTTTATAAACCCATTTGCAACCTATGGGCTTCTTGTTGGGAGGCAAGGAAGTCAAAGTTCAAGTGTTATTAGCCTCTAAAGCAGCTATTTTAGAAGCCATAGCATCCTGCCACTTTGGATCAGAAATCGCTTGATAGTAGTGTGAGGGCTCAACAATTGAAGAGATAGAACAACAAAAGGCTTTGAAGGAAGGAGAAAAAGACTTAAAGGAAAGATGAGATGATAAGGGATGAGAGGTACCTGTGTGAAGAACAGCAGCAATGGGAGTGGAAGTAACCATGTTACAATGGTAGGCTTGGAGATAAAAAGGTCTTTAATGAACTCTAGAAGACTTTCTTAAAGGAATGGGATCAATGAGGGGTTCAGGAGGTTCAACAAGAACATCATGCATAAAGTCATCATCAATCTCATAATGCAATTGAAAAATAGTATTATCCATAGAAGAAGTAGACGGAGAAACCAAATGAGATGAGGAAGATGAAGGCAAATCATCCAAAGGAAGAGGAGAAGTACAAGGTAAAGGAACAGGCAGATCAGGATTGGAATGAGAAACAGATGTAAGGAAAGGAAAATCTAATTCATGAAAGACAACATCTCTACTAAGAAAAATAGTATGAGTGTGCAAATCAAAAACCTTATAACCCTTGACATTGAAAGGGTAGCCAATGAAGACACATCTCCTAGACCTAGGATCAAACTTAGATCTAGTATTAGCAATGGTTGAAGCAAAATATTCACACCCGAAAACCCTCAAGTGATCATAAGAAGGAGGTTTATGGAAAAGAAGTTCAAAAGGGGTCTTATTGTTGAGTAAGGGAGAAGGAAGTCTGTTGATCAAGTATGCAGGAGTGAGTACACAGTCACCCCAAAAAGGGATAGGCAAATTTGACTGAAATTGTAAGGCCCTAGCAATAAAAAAGTAGGTGTTGATGTTTTTTCTCCACAACAGAATTTTGTTATGGAGTATAAACACAACTGTGTTGATAAATAATGTCATTAGAAGCAAAGAAATATGGCATATTAAATTACAAGGCATTATCAGTCCTTATTTACTTAATTTTGACATTGAATTGAGTAAAAACCATGGTATGAAAAGGCAGAATAAGAGACCTCACATCAGACTTAGATTTCATTAAGTAAACCCATGTAGCTTTAGTGGCATCATCAACAATAGTCAAGAAGTACCTGTAACCATCCAAGGTAGGAGTGGAATATGGACCCCAAACATCCATTTGCAACAAATCAAATGCAGAAGCACTGAGATTATTATTAAAAGGAAATGGCAAACGTTTTTGTTTAGCCAAAGGACAAATGTTACAAGCATTATTACAAGAAGTTTTCAGAAAAGGAAAAACATGACTTAAAGCTTGTAACCTAGAATCTGATGGATGGCCTAATCTGCTATGCCAAAGGGAAGAAAGTGTATTTGCTGAAGTTGCAATTGAGAAAGAATTAAAAATAGTACTCAGATTATGACTTGCCAGGAAATCAGCAAGAGAGCTTGAAGAATGTTGATGAGTGCTACCAGATTGTAACAGGTACAAACCATCATTTGCTAGCCCCACTCCAATCGTTCTTCAACATGTAAGGTCTTGGATAAAACAGAAGGTAGATAGGAAAATAAGGCAACAAGGGTGAGATTTAGTGATGGTGCTAACAGAGAGAAGGTTAAAGGTGAAAGAAGGCACACATATGACATTATGAAGTGTGAGGGAAGAACAAAGTATAACAGTTCCAATATATGTGACAAAGGCAGCTTCACCATTGGGCAATACAACTACAAACTGAGCAATAGCAATAATAGAAGTCAAAAGATTCACTGAGCAAACAATGTGGTTAGCAGCTCTAGTATCAACAACCCAAACATCAGAAGTGTAAGCTCTTCTATTAACTACCTTTGCAGAAAAAACAGAATGAGAAACATCTATACTTGCCATTGCAGAAGAAGAAGAAGAAGGAACACATGTTAAAGAAGCATCCTTGCCATAAATATCCTTGCCTTGAACAACAGACACAAGAGGAGAACAGGGAGTAATCAATCCAAGAAGCTGCTGGCACTGTTCTGGAGTAAAAGCTGACCTGTTGGGATTTGGACAAGGCATCAACTTGTGTGATTGAATGGTTGAGACTTGATGAACCATTGGAGGCTTATTCTTGAACTTAAAAAAGGAGGACAGCCATGTAATCTATAGCATTTGTCTGCTATATGACCAATCTTACCACAGTGAGTACAAATAGGCTTGTCCTTGCCCTTGACACCATTACTACCAAAGGTAATACTAGCATTAAAAGTTTGCATCTTTGCAACCAAAGCAGTTGAATCAACCTTTACACCAAATTGATGAGGAATTGATCTTTGCATCTCTTCTTGTATCAACAAAGCATAGACTTTGCTAATAGAAGGCAAAGGATCCATGAGCAATACTTGAGATCTCACTTGTGAAAAAGATTCATTTAAACCCATTAAAAACTTCAACACTGATTCCCTAACTTGCAAATCACTAAGCCTCTTATTCACATTGCACACACATTTTCCACATGTACAAGAAGGAAATGGATTGTAACTTTGCAATTGGTCCTAAAGCCCTTTCAATTGAGTAAAGAAGTTAGTTATAGAAACTTCACATTGGTGTAGATCAACAATTTCCTTCTGAAGATTGTAAATTCTTGGTCCATTGCTCTATGCAAATCGATTCCTCAAATCAGCCTAAATCTCCAAAGCCGTGTCTTCATAAATGATACTTGTTTGAAGTTTTGGTGACACTGAGTTGGTTAACCAAGTTCCAACCATATTATTGCATCTAATCCAAGCCTGAACAGCTGAAGGAGTAGACACCATTTGAGATGATAAAGTGAGAGAACCATCAATGAATCCTAGTTTGTTCTTGGTGAGCAATGCTTTCCCCACAGCTCGAGCCCATGCTTAGTAGTTCTCTCCACCAATCAAAGGCTGAGTCACAAGAACTGTACTCGGACTCTCTGTGTGATGCAAGAATAGGGGATCATCCATTGGTGAATCTTGCGAAGACGAAGATGCAACATTCTCTGATGTAGTAGCACCTTGAGTTGTAGCAGAAGCCATTGTTAACAATGAAGAATTTTCTTAGAGAAAGAAAGAAATTTTCTCAGAGAAAATTGAGGAAGTATAAACCCTAAGAACCCTAGAATTTGGTAATTTGCTCTGATACCATATCAGATAATTTGGGAAAATACTTCTCAGTATATTAGAAAGATCAGATTTATAGCTTATATACAATACAGAGTAAGTAAAACTAAGTAACTAACTGAACTATGCATGTGTGAACAGTAAAATAACTAACCAGCTCACGTGTGGTAACTAATAGCATTAAGTAACTAACAGTATTAAATACAATGCTATTTGTAGTTTCAGTCCTAAAGCTACTAGTCGTTTACTTTGTTTTGTAATTCTGCAGCTTCACTTGGTCTTGCTTCTGTCAAGGCTTGACTTGATGCTTGCTTCTCATTCTCACACTTCTATTGCATATTCTAATATAGGTCGAATTAAATATATTCCCTATGAATTGACAGAGTTTTGTTGTTTTCCCATTTGAGAGAATTTGATTGAGCAAAATTTCTAACGCCTTGATTGAGCTGCCATGTCATCATTCAGAGCTACCAAACACAGCTTGATCTTGTTGAGATGAAATGTCATCATCATCACCAACAAGATCGACGCACTTAAATAATCTTCACGTTATAGTTATGAAAATGAATGAATCCATGACTATGCACAACTGATCTCTATGGTACATCTTGCCTATGAAAACGAACGAATCTATGACTATGCACGATTTGACTTTACGATTAACCTTAAGAATTTGTTAAATTGGTCATTCTGTCAATTATCATCTATAAAATCACTATCAAGTCCACCAAAATGACGTCGAATTACATATGTAAATTGTGTTGGTTTTATAAACAATAATGAATAGAAGAACTTGATAAGAAATTAAAGTTTAAAAACTAAAATGATAAAAATCAAACTTTATGGACAAAAATGACAATTCTAAAAGATGTAATTTGGATTTTTAGTTTTCCCCCCTACAAAGCTCATACCATCAAACATATAGAAAACTATAATTGGTCATTATGCTTCTGAAGCCTCTCGAATATTAAGGTGAAATTATACATTACCCCCTAAACTATACCCCTTTTTACACTTACACTCTTAAACTATGAGAATCTTCACTTTACTCCTTACAACTATGCAATTTTTATACTTACACCCCTAAAATAGAGAATGCACACTTACTTTCCTAAACTATTATCTATAAGATAGAGTGCGAACTGCGAAGTGTTACACAAGCAATAGTTTAGGAATAAATGTACATTATCATAATTTAGGGAGGTAAGTGTAAAAAATATATAGTTTATGGGAGTTAAAGTGTTCCCCATAAATTTTTTATATGTAAAAAATAGCGTTGGGTGTAGGAGGTAATGAAAATCAAAGAGAATAGGCTGATTTTGATTAGCTATATACATTCCAAAATCCAAAAGAAGATAGAAAAAATAACTTCTAAGAGATGCGTACAAGAATGGGCATGTAATCCCTCACTTCTTTTATTTATTTTTCCATATCTCTGTAATCCGATTCTTTAATCATTTTTATGGAGTCAGAAGTCTTATAATTTTAGAAAATCAAAGAATCAGCAATGTCCTGACCAGAATGGATACAAATGTCTTACGTTTCTTTAAAGGAAAAAGTTTATCTCCAAACTAGTTTGGAGAGAAACCCTTCAAACTTATGAAATATTTTTATATTGAGTGTGAAATTTGAAAATCTAACCGTTGGATTGTATGTTCTTATTATATTATTCATGCTTGCAAAATTTCAAGAAAATCAAAAATCAATTGCTATGTCATCAAACAAATGTTAAAATTTCAAGATTTTGTAATCTAAAATTGTGTATAAAAAATAAGTTCATTGATCAAATAGTAAATAAAATCCGATTTGAACGAAATTTGATATGTATGTTAAGAACATAAGGAACATGAAATTCAACGGTTAGATTTTCAAAATTCACACCTAAAAATAGATATATGATAAGTTTGGAGAGAAACTTTGTTCTTATTATAAATTATTGGTCCACTATCAACACGTCCTCTAGCATTGTGTTACGTATAGCAATTACTTTTAGGAAAGGAAATGTTCAAAGTATAGCATCCACACTGAAAATTATTGTTTGAATATGAATACGTCAACCAATAATATTACTATTAAAGTTTAAATTCAGTAAGGATACTGCATAAATCCATATGTTTACACCCACCAATAGCATCATATATCACGTCAGATTATTTCACAAGAGAATAGAGAATATCACATACTATCACAATTTAAATATATCCAAAATTCCAAATATATTGAAAAAAAATCAGAGCCAAACTTCTCACATACACAAAAGAAAGAAACTAAATTTGTATAGTTGAACTGCATCAAAAGGCTTGATACCCAGTTCAATTCAAAATATCCAGTTGAATTAGGCATAAATCTGAAGGGAAACTTTTTGAGAAAATATGAGTTTCTAATTGCAAAAAAGATGAGATTTTTATTAATATATACAAGAATTGAAGAGTTTTGGCTAGTAATCTACTTAAACTCAAGCTAGCAAGTGCTCGAAAATGATGTCACTGAAGTTGTGGCTCCTTGCTCCGGCGTCGTCTACACAGTTCTCCTCCCTTTGGCATTTGGGACTTCTTGCTTTTGTGTTATTTATTTATTTAATATTTTGGATATATTTAAGAGAAATGTGATAAGGTGGGTTACCATCCATTATTTCCTATGAAATAGTCTGACATGGCAGGACATTATCAGTGGGTGTAAATTGAGACTCTAATTATTAGCTATATCTATATTACTATTTAAGTAGTTTTTCTTGTTTTGACTAGATTTTTTTTTATTTTAAAATATCCCTACATCTTTTTGTTTAAGTAGAGACAAAACTAAAAAATAATCAGGTAAAAATGCAACCCTAACTTCCACTAAAACATTGCTTAAAAAATAGGGTCACTCTCCTATTGATTTTCAAATTTATTTATCCACTTATAAATTAGATTCTCAAAATAAAAATTATATATATAAAATATAAATAAAAAAACATAATTTTTTTTTTGCTACTACCACTAAAAAAAAAAAAGCCTCATCGTACGCGCGAAGCACGTATGCTGAGGCTAGTTACTATTTAAGGAGGTTTAAGTTGTGAACTTTAAGCCGGCTTCCAAGCCTTGAGCTTTAAAGTTGCTAAAAATTAAGACATTATTTCTATTTGATTAATTTGTTAAACTTTGGCATTTAATCTTTCTCACTGAAATGTAACTTGCACATAGATGCCACAAGAAGTTACTAAAAATTAGGGCATTATCCTGATTAATTTGTAAAATAAAGAGAGATGCTACGTCCACAATATTTTCACAACAAATCATAAATGGTTAGTTGTTATTGGTTCAAATTTGAACCTAACACTAAGATTACTTTTTTGCCCCAACAATAAAAATCAGTAACAACCTGCCACTTAAGATTTGTTGTAAAAATGTTGTGGACATATCATTTCTCTAAAATAAAACCCAGAACCTCCTAAATTTTAGGTACTTCTTTTGAATTACCACTTTTATTTGGAATTCAATTTAACTGTTACTAAAGCGTAACTTGCACATAGATGCTAGAAGAAGTGGCTAAAAATTAGGACATTGTCCCTATTTGATTACACAACTCACATATAGTATAGTAATTCCAAATTATAATGAAGGTAAATAATTAACTTTTACCCAAAAAATAGAAGAACCTCTAAACACGAGTTCACAGAAGCTAGTTGTTGATAAACGGTTTTGTTTCACCTAGGTAATCAATTTTAATATTTTGGCAATCACTTTCTTACTCTAACTAAATTTCTCTCTCTCTCTCTCTCTCTCTCTCTCTCTCTCTCTCACACACACACACACACACACACACACACACACACACACACACACACACAACAAAGTTTCCTCTCTTTACTATTTATTCATGGCTGCCAAACTAATTTCTGAACAAGCCCTAGGTAGACCATAAAGTTTAATCAAAGTTTTTTTTTTTTTTTTTTTTTTTTTTTTTTTTTTTTTTTTTTTTTTTCTAATTTGCTCTGCTATAGCTATATCAAAGATGGATAGAGGCCTTACATTAAAATATATTAATGAATTTGGGACTTTGATTGACATATTTAAAAATCTAGAGTTTAATATGAAATATGGTATAAACTTCGGGTCATTTTATATAATTTCTCCATTTATTCTATTATCTATGGTTAATATAATATGAATGATTTTTGAGGTGCTATAAATTTTACTACATTTGTCTTACAAAACTATATATCAACTTTTAAACTTAACACAAAAATGTAATTAAGAAATTTATTTATTACTTGGTTAATGTTGTTATTGTGGTGTGTTCGATATAATTTTAATTTTGCATGTTTCTATCTCTACCAATATATCATTCTTTTATTTTGAGTGTGTTTAATTGATATTATTCATTTGTGATTCGGTCCATATTCTTTGAAATTATACTATGTTTTTTAAGTTTCAGATAAATAATTTAAATTTCTCATTCTCTTAAAGGAGATTATCATGATAAGCACACTCAAATGCATAATCAATATTGTGTTTTGATATAAATTCAATTTTTCACGTTCAATATGACTATGTATTAACTCAAACAAAAATCAAAGCAAAGTTATGAGAGGGAGAGAGACTATTTGTGATGGGACACTCAAAAATATAACACCAAACGTATTGACCAGTTTTAAAACGCACAATAATTCATCAACCTAAAATAGAGTTGCAAGAAAGAATCTAAAATCAAGAGAGAGCGATAGAATAATCATTTTTTCAAGGGAGAATATGAGAGAAAATAACAAATTTATAGAAAATAATATGAGAAGAAAAAATTAATAAAAATTAAAGATATAATAATAAATACCAAATTATCTAAGTTACGCTATGTAATAGAATAACATTATATTCTTATTAACTATCTTTATAATGCAATAAGATAACATCGATGAAATTAAAGAAAAAAATTACTTAAAAATACAAAACTAAGTCACATAAACCCAAAATAGAGTTTGTGCGTACCCAAAATGTGGTTTTTGGGCTCAACCTCTATTTGGGCTCACAATCTATTTGTATTGTGGGTTTTGGGTTTTCTACTATGGGGGTTCCATGCTTGGCCACTCAAATACACTCGTCTCATTCACTCTTCCCTGGACCTCTTAGAATTACTTCCTCTCTCTTTCTCTCTCTGTCTCTTGAATAATCTCCTTATTTTTCCCAATGTTCACCCTTAAAATGCCCAACCCCTTTTTCCTCATTCTCATCTCATATTTATAGCTCAAGACTAGTGGAGGAGTTATGATTATTTTCGTGGTGAGTGGAAATGGAGTCCAATGTTATTTCCTTTAAGTGGGTGTTTTGTTGGGAGTGGGAGGCAGTAAGAGTGGCATTGGAACTGGTTTCCACGATAGAAGATTTGCCCAGAAGCGATACTCCCCAGGCGATACCGGGCACCTTGGGACTCACCTCCCCGGGAAGTTGAACTTCCCGACCAGGCAGGGTCTCACTTTTGCATTTCACGTCATAATGGCTTCATTGCGGTTTCCGGACTTTTGGTTGGGTGACGAGGCTCGCCGGGACCACGTTCGTAGGCCCAACCGCTACTACTGCTATCACTACTAGAATCACTATAGCTAGTTGTGTTGCGATATTCGTCTATCTCCCTATTAACACTATTGCTAGACGAAGAAAAAACCTCGGACATTATGGAAATGTAAGGGAAGCCTAAAGACGAGTGTAGAGAAAATACCTGGCTCTAGATGACGGAAACTAGGGACGCTGGAATACTCCTAGACAAGGCGACGGACGAGAGATGTCAAACAAGGAAATTTGAAAAATGGAGAGGGTATGGGAGGAAATCCACTATTTATAGGCGTTGAAAAGTGAGACCTGAAACGAAATATCCAATCAGGGAGAACCACGTGGCAACTTCCTCGAAAACTCAAATCGACATGACGGTTAACCAAGTAAATGATGACACGTGGCACAATTTGGTGGCCGTTGGAGCCCACCCTCTACCTTGAGGCACGTGGGATGATATGTTGAAGCGTGTCCAAAAACCGAAGAGCTTTGGACGACCCTTAAACAGGGGGTAACTGATGGGGTATCGATTTTGCTTATCTCCAAGTCGTCCATAAAAGTTGCCCGTAACCCGTCTGGAATTGTAAGCACCCTTCGGAACCCACCTGCAACTACCTCATCCAAGCAAGAAGAGCTCTGGACGAGGTAAGCACCACCAGTGATGCACTCGTCTAGAGTGCCGACAACCTCGTCTTGAAGGAATTTGCCTGTTAGACGAGACAACCCCAGCGCGTGTACCAAAGCACACTCAACTAAGGGACTCCAGGACGAGGGTATCATACTTAGGAAAACTCCGAATATGACATGATAATCCCTTATCCCACGCATAACCGCCTGGTATCCGTTGTGGAACAGAAGCATAACTTCTAAACAGTTATGCAAGTTACGTTTGATTTCTACCTCTCCTTGAATCCAGGAGAAGTTCCAATTTTGATAACCGCCTATAAGAACACTATATAAAGGCTGTTTCGGACATGGCCAAGGTATGTTCATTTTTTACTCCAAAAAAGTTGGAACTCAGATAACATAGAGAGAAAAACTAACTTTGCCATCGGAGGGTTTTTGGCCGGCAGCCCCGGTCGCCTTTGATTCGCTTTTCTTTCTTTTTTCAGGCCGCAGAGAGAACCAGTAGTCCTTTCAAGTCCGAAGCATCCAGCCTACTGATCTTCTTTGCATCATCAAGATTCAATGCCATTGATTTCAAGAAAGCTAAATAATTCATGAAAATGCTAAGTATCAAAGCAAGCAAAATAGTTTGTGCCTAAATAGTAAACAAATCGATGTCTAAATATAACCAGACTAAACGCCAATTCAAATTGATGAAAACGCATTACTGATCAAACAAGATTGGCAACTAAGAGCTTAAACCAACTAAAGTGACAAATTACAAGGAAATGAATTTACTAACATGAACTCCTACAGCTCTATATACTAAGAGAATCTATTAAAGAACTGGAATTACAAGAGAATGATTTCTATATAAGCAAGTTTGTCAATTGAGAATGGTGTGTTTTTCTTGAGAATGAGTCCTCTATTTATTAGGCCTGTCCACGAGTTGGTCCGGGTCGGGTTTGTGCCCAACCCGGAATCGACTCGACCAGATCGGATATTCAGAATTTCAACCTGCCGTCGGTTGGAGTGGTTGATCGGATCGAGCTGATCCGACCTTCAACGGATGGCGATCTATTCGGTCAGAGACTGAGATCGAAAAATTGGCCAAAATTCGGCTAGTCAACAACGAAATCGACAAAATTTCAGTGATATTTTTGCTGGAATATCACTGAAAATTCACTAGATTTGGCGAAATCTCACCAGATTCGACAAGATCTCACCAAATCTGGTGGAGATTTCAAGGATCTAGTTGAGATCTAGCTGGAAATGGCTAAGATATTGTCGGATCTAAAAAATTTCGTCGAGAAATGCTCCTTATCTCGGTTCGTTCAGGTTTCTTCGGGTTTGGGGGAGAAAACCCGCCAACCGACCCGCCGTTTACGGGTTCTGGAGGCGAAGACCCATCGCCGATCGTCATCGACGTCGGGTCGGATTGTTCTCGGGCCAGATTGGATGGTTTTTGTAGGTGGGTCAAGTACTGGATTTTCGTGGACAGCCTTACTATTTATGTATGAGGCCTTCAATGATTATTGAGAGTTGTTCATTTCACGTGTTTCTCTTTCTTTAAGCTTGAATAACACTTGTTACGGTATTAGATGTTTCTTGTAACTTCTTAAAACTACATCAATACTATCTGTCATCACCGTATAATAGTGGCAGGGCCAGGATTTCAGTTTAGGGGTGCAAGATTTAAAAAAAAATTAAAATATAAAACCTCAAAAAGAAATTGATATTAATAATGAAGTAAATAAATATTGTAAATAACATGTAGAATTCAACATTTTTGTTCTATATTCTTCAAAGTATTTAAATTTAGGTTCATAGCAAAAATCAAGAGTTGGAAATTGAAAGGTGAATTGATAGAAGATTTAAAAATAATAATAATAAATAATTATAATAATAGTAAAAAATAATACAGGCTTTAGAGTTTGAGTACTGGGACATTAGTTAAAATGTAAGACACACAAATCAATTGAAATACATCAAATAAACCAAAAAAAAAAAAAAAAAAAGGATAAACATTCAAAATGTCGGAAAAACAAAAAAAAAAATGCCGTAAAAGTGAAATGCTAAAATAGAGAGACAAGATAAAAGTTCTTTTAAAAAAAGAAAAAGAAAAAAAGAAATGGGATATAAAAGTTTTATTTATAAAAAAAGGGAAACCAAAAAAAAGGATAAACATTCAAAATGTCGGATAAACAATCAAAATGCCGTGAAAGTGAAATGCTGAAATAGAGGGACAAGATAAAAGTTAAAAAAAAAAAAGAAAAAAAGAAATGGGGTATAAAAGTTTTATTTATTAAAAAAATGGGATAAATGAGTTGTTTAGTAACGTTGTTCTAATAACGTTTATATTTTTTTGAAAATACGTGTGGGTGAAAAAGTGTATAAAAATACGTGTAATGTTATTTAAAAACTGAAAATATATTGTTAAACTCCTCTACGGAACGGCCCTAAATTTTTTATTTTTTAAACAAAAGTTACTATAATTTGGTTAAAAGGTGCCGTGACTATCTCCTATAACTTTGTGAAATGATATATTCATAATATTTTTACAATATTTTTACAACAAATTTTAAGTGGCAGGTTGTTACTGATTGTTATTGTTGGGGCAAAAAAGTAATCTTAGCGTTAGGTCCAAATTTAAACCAATAACAACCAACCACATGTGATTTATTATGAAAATATTATAAAAATATTATGGACGTAATATCTCTCTCTAACTTTTTCTCATTTTGTTGGTTACAGCTATTTTCTTGCATGTAGGAACTGCTTTTTGTTCTTTTTCTTAGGTGAGGAGGGGCAGAGCATTTAAGAGGACCCTATATACGCATTTATAAGCATTTTTAGGAGGAGCCTGGGGGTACTTGCCCTCTTTCACTCTCACCCCCCTAACTCCAACCTTGCCGTATACACTGTTATAACCTCATTACAGTCCGATCTCAAAAACATTAAATTTCTCCCTTTTACTGTTATTTAATCGATACGAGGTATACTGTTGTGTATAAGGCTTACAGGCTCATCTTTGACATTTGTAAAGTAACTACTATGCAAATTTGAAATATGTACTATGGTCATGTGAAATACTTTATGGTTGCTGCCTGCCAATAGCAAAGCAGTTATCTAATGATCTCACAATTATGAATAGGCGCTACTGGCGAGGCGCATTTTGACTATTTTTGAACATTGAATTATAGCTTAAGATCGAGTGGGTGGTGGGTTCTTTCATCTGATGCAACATGATAACTAGAGTGATTAGAAAATTTTCTATATGCAGTCAGTACTCAGTAGGTGAGCAAATCTGTTAACTGTTCTTGCTAAATGCTACTATTATTTTTGGGAACTAATTTTTGATGAATTAAAAATAATACGATAATTCCTATCATGGATAAGAATAATATTACTATGATTTATGTTCTAGGGAAAAAAAATTTCCAACTTAAACTCGTGTAAATTAAGTTTGAAATTGCCTTAATCAAGAATAAGAGATTGAAGAACACAATAACAATAATAAAATAAATGCAACTAAGATTAACAATTAAAATGTTGGCAGAAGCTTGTTTGCATTAATTGAAGGTAACTAATCATAAAGTTTTTAGATTTTACACCCTTAACAGTAAGTCATAATTGACTTTATTCATTGGCATATGCCTATACTATAATACTTGTAACCCAAAAAAAAAAAAAAAAAAAAAAATTAGTTTCACACTTCGTATATCCTATATTTATCGTGTAAACAATTTGTATTTTTTCCAAACATACCATATATTATATTATATGACCTTCATAGACTATAATACTTGGTAAATGTTAAGATAATTGAGGACTGCGTCATCTTCAAAAAGTCAAAATAATGGTTTCTTTTTTAATGTTTTAAAAACCAACTAAATGAGTTTTTGGTAGTAAATTATATAGGTGTGAAACTTACCAAGCATTCGTAAGCAATGACAAGATGTTAACACTAATCTAATTCAAATTTATTGAGTAAAAAAAAAATTGAGTAATAATATTATACTGCATGAAAACCTCAAATTGTGAGAATTTGATTGGATTTAATTGTATGAGTGTATATTTGAATCCCATATACACCTCAAGTTAATTAGTTTTGTTGGGATATAAAAATAGACATGGCTAACTGACATTTCCTTAAGTTACTGCTGCTCACAACCCCATTACCATGACTTGTCACTTATCACTTAAACCTTTACCTTTTCTTTCTTTCTGTGCGGTTTTTCTTTGCCTTTGAATGTGGGTAACTTTTTTAAGATCTCTCTCTCTCATTATTGATTATCCGGCCACATTTCCCTTCTTTTCTTGCAACCTCAAGCCACATATATTTGATATTTCCCTCATAATTCATGACCTTGCCTTGGAATTTGTTGTCAAGTCTTTTTACATTTCTTCCAAATTCTCATATCTTATATACTTTCTTTTCCTTTTCTTTTTGTTCTTTTCAGTAACATACAGACAACTAAATTCTACTGCATATTCAGAGAAGAACATTTGATCCCAGATCCCAGATTTTCTTAGAATCCTCCGACATCCTTGACATTTTATAAAGATCGCCGCTTTTTTAATTTTTTTTATTCTCTCTCTCTCTCTCTCTCTCTCTCTCTCCTAAAAATTCAAACAACCCTTTCCACTTTATTGACTTCCTAGTCCAAGCCATTTTTGCCAAATTTCAAGGCTTTGATGTTGGCCTAAAAGTTTGAATTGTGTACCTGCTTTCTCTCTTTACCACGCGCATATCACGTCATTGAATTATTCTTCTTCATGCTATTTACAACCTCTTTCTAGTTTGTACCATTTTTCTTGGCCCTTTCTTGATAAGTACTGGAAATAATCAAATAAGCATATATGATATATTGACATGTGTTCAGAAACAAGCCTTCCTAGAACATCTTTCTCCCATGATCTTGTCCAAGCAGATGTTTGATCACTACTCAGCATGTCTGATCAAACAGACTCATCATCGCATTTGGGCTCAAATTCTGATTTTGAATTCCACATTAGCAGCAGCTTATTTGAGCATGAATCTTGTTCAGCAGACGAGCTCTTCTTCAATGGGGTACTTCTTCCAATTCATGATAAAGAGAAATTTGTTGCTAACAAAGAAGTCCATGGTTGTCAACCTCGGCCTATTGCTCCTCTTCCTCCTCTTCCACGTGATAACTCATCATCATCGAAGAAAGAAGCCATGGTTGTAAACTCAGATTTGGAGCAAAAGCATGTATCCACGGCGACCAAGTCTTTCTGGGGTTTCAAGAGAAGTGCTAGTGTCGATAATTTTGACAATAAGAAGAGCTTTTTACGCTCGTTACCGCTTCTGTCACGAAGCAATTCAACTGGAACATTGGACCCAGTTCCAAGAAGAACAACGCAGAATAAGGAAGTTCACAAGCACAATTCACAGAAACAAGAATCTATTTCATTGTCAAGGTCATCATCTTTTTCATCTTATACTAAAATGCAGCAGAAGCCTCAGTTGAAAAAGAGTTACGGAGAATCTTTAAATGCGGTTCAGATTAGTCCTGTTTTGAATATACCACCTCCTTACATTTCTAAAAAGGCTCAAAATCTCTTCAACTTTGGTTCTTTCTTACGTGATGGGAAGGATAAAAAGAGCAAGAAATAGTTTTCACTTTGCTTTTCCTTCATTGAACAGATAGTTGGATTTTCACATCTGTATAGATTTTATGGGTTTAGGTTCAACAATTAGTGGATTTTCCTTACCTGATGAGTCCAGACAAAGATCATGGAAACTTGTAAAGGACCGAGTATGATTGAGCCTAAGAAGATATCTACGAAAGAGGCTAATTGTATTATGGTATAAAATAAACGCATATGATGAGAAAGAGATGAAGAGGGAAGGATGGAGCCTATTGGAATTGAATTTCCTGTATTTCAAAATGTCACAAGCTTTGGACTTGGAGACACACACAGCATAGTAATTCTAAAGACCCAATCATTCGAATATTCAATTTCATAACTTGCTAGCTTATGTGATTGTGAGTAGCTAAAGTAAAGTGGTAGGTTGTACAAGACACAAAATATAAAATACTCACAATCACACAAGTTAACAAATAGTAAAATTAGAAATATGACTGATTGTGTCGTAGTAGACTGGACACAGCAAGAGGTTCCCTTCTTTCTAGTTGTCCCAACGTTGTTTTCGTTTGAATTTCTCTTCATTAGCTAGGTAGGTAGGTTACTTTTTGTTTAATCTAAAGCCGCTTCGTTGTCTATGTAAATCCTATTGTACATATAATTTTCAATTGGTTGTTTCTTTATGAGAGATGCTTTTTGCTCTCATTAAGTTTTGTTCTTATTATGAAATTAAAGACAGACCCCGGCTTGAATTATTGGGTGGGTTTGAAAATACAAATCTACAATGAAATGCCCTTTCAGAACTGTTCTGTATCGACTTTAGCTTCTCAACTAATCTAATCATGACATTTTCTCGGGTTTCTTTTCAAACTTTCAAACTGGGCCAGGCTTGAATTCGACTAGATGCCTTTCCCTATGATAAACCAAAAAATACCACATTTATTTCAAAAGCCCTTGCTTTAACCCAAATTTTCTGGACATATAGAACTATTCATTTATTTCACTGATGTAATATGACATTTCAATCTAAAAAAACAAAGATGGTCATGTTCACATTGAAGAACAAATAGGAAAAATGAATATTTGAAGAATACTGTTATGTTAGTAAACTTTATTCATAAATGAGTTTTTAACATAGAAAAATTATTAAGGTGTGCTTCATTGGATTGATTGCAACAATAAATGTAGTAAAAAGAATATTAGGCAATGATAATTTTGATTCACTATCCTCTTCTCCATTAACATGATGGTACCTCACTTTTGCAACCTTTGATATCCTAAGCATTCAGTTACCTAAAACTAAGAGTCCCAATTCTTTGCCAATCAGCTCTAATGAAAAAAAGAAGAAGCAAAGAACCAATCTTTGATAAAAAATTCAAATGTTCTAGTAGTTGTGGGTTTTTTTTCCCCTTTACCTATGAATTTTAGAATTTGAAATAAAGAACAAAGATTTGCATAATATATACATCATGATAAGGGGAATTTTTAATTGATAAAATATACGAAGTTGTTGGTCTCTAAGAACCCGTCAGCTCTATTATGCATGCTGACAACTTCACGCAAGATGAAGCCGTCAGCTTTAAGCCGACGACTTCACCCCACGACCTGACAGCATCTACACCTGGACGGGATGAGAAGCTGACAGGGAGAAAGCTGAAGGCAAGAAAGGAAATGGTGATGGGTCTAGCATAACTATACTTGGCTCCCAAGAATATGTATATAAGGAAACATCTTGTGCTCCCATGGTTAAGCCTAATCAAGAGGATTCTTATAAGGAAAGGATCCTACAAGATGCGTGTGTTAAAAAGGATCTTCCCTACAAGGAAAGACCCTCTCCGCCAAGGAACGAATGTCAACTCTACACTACTATAAAAGCCCCAGAGCCCTCACAAAACAAGGTTGGCATAATTCACCCTAACTCTGGCACTCTAGAGTTGTAGAAATTCTCTAACTTGACCGTCGGAGGGTATTTGGCCGGTACCACACTGGTACTCTTCGTAGGGTCTTCATCTTTTGTGTTGTGCAGGTTCTTGTCTAGAGCACGTAAGGACCGTGTAGCTTATTAACGATTTTCAATATCATCAGTTGGCGTCGTCTGTAAGAAACAGGAAGTAAGCCATATTTCCACTTCACAGACAAAGAGTTGCACGGTACTTACTCGTTCAATGGCAACCACCACCAATAACCAATGGGACGAATCACGTACCACCACTCTCGAGAGACAGGTTCAGACTCTCGCGGCAGCCGTAAAACGTCTCACCAAACAAAATCACGACCTAAAGGAGCAACTGCGCCAAAAGAAGGAACCAGCATTGAAGGAGCGGATGGACCAGGAAGGAACCAACACTGAAAGGAAGAACCAAGAGGGGCAGGAAGGCAACTATACCCCGACCAGACAAGAACGACAGGATACAAGTTGTCCATCAGCCACAAATACGGCTTCACCATCGCACTTGGCCATAGAGATGCAAATGATGAAGGAGTAGATGGACTTCATAATGAACACCCTCAAAGGACGAGTATCAAGCGACCTTGACGAGTTGGTCCATCAGATGAACTCGCCCTTCACTACGTTCGTTACCACGTTCCCTCTTTCGCCAAAGTTCCGCATGCCATAAGTAGAGGCTTACGACAGATCTAAGGATCCCTTGGATCACCTGGAGTCTTTCAAGACCTTAATGCACCTGCAAGGAGTGGCAGACGAGATCATGTGTAAGGCCTTCCCCACTACGTTGAAGGGCCCCGCAAGGATTTGGCTCAGCAGGTTGACGCCCAACTCCATTAGTACCTTTAAAGAGTTAAGTGCCCAGTTTGCCCCACACTTTATCGAGGGACATAGGTATAAGAAGTCCACTGCATGCTTGATGAACATTAAGCAACAAGAGGATGAAACGCTAAGGTCTTACATAACCCACTTTAACAAAGAGGCCCGTTTAATTGATGAAACTGACGACAAGATACTCATAGCAGTATTCAAGAATGGGCTACGGAAGCGTAAGTTTCTGTTTTCTTTATATAAGAACGACCCAAAAACCATGTCAGATGTGCTTTACAGGGCTACTAAGTACATGAATGTGGAAGATACATTGTTGGCCCGAGAAGAGAAACCTAAAAAGAGGGAAAGACAAGAGGATGTGCGATAGGATAGGGGTCGAAAAATGGCTAGGATCGAAGAACGGCGGGAGAACAGGCGCTCCAAGCCCCCCATAGGGAAGTTCATAAGCTTCACCCCGCTGACTGCCCTAATCGACCAAGTCCTAATGTGAATCAAAGACGAAGGAGCCCTAACATTTCCCAACAAGCTAAAGGGAGATCCCGATAAGAGGTCTAGAGACAAGTACTGCTGCTTCCATCGTGACCATGGTCATGATATATCTGACTGCTACGACTTGAAGCAATAAATAAAAGCTTTTATTAGACAATGAAAGTTGCAGAGATTCGTCAGCAAGGAAAGAGCCAACCCACCATAAGAGCAGGTTCCCTGACGGGAGAACGAGTGTCCTAGGCCGCTAATAAGAGACATAAGAATGATTGTAGGAGGCACAGCGGCCTCTGGCTCATCCAAAAAGGCCCGTAAAACCTACCTAAGGATGGTTCAAAATGTCCAGCTGACGAGATTCGTCCCAAAGATGGCACGGATCAACAACCTCGTCATCAGATTCTCAGAAGAAGATGCTCGACGTCTCCACCACCCGCATGACATCGCACTCGTCGTTAGCATACAAGTAGGAGACTACAACACACACCAGGTCTTGGTTGACAATGGAAGCTCTGCTGACATCCTTTACTACCCGGCGTTCTAGTAAATGAGGATTAAAAGAGAACGGCTGGTCCCAACTAATGCCCTGCTCATTGGACTCGGAGGAACAAGAGTATATCCCCTCAGTGCAATCACATTACCCGTAACGGTCAGAGACTACCCACATCAAATCATAAAGGATGTAATATTCCTTGTGGTCGATTGCTCATTTGCCTACAATGCCATCCTTGGACGACCTACCAACTCATGGAAGGTCGCGACTTTAACTTATCATCTGATGGTTAAATTCCCCATCGAGTATGGGGTTGGAGAAGTATGCGGAGATCAAGTGGCGATGCGCGAGTGTTACATAGCAATGTTGGAGATTGATAACCATTTACAGACAATGAGCAAAGAAGAGCAGAGGACGGTTGCAAAACTTGTCGAGGGATTGGAAGAGATACCACTCAACAATTCCAGGCCCGAGCGAACAACTAGGATCGGCACTCTCGCTAGTCTGACAATTCGTCAAGCGCTCACAACGTTTCTAAAGAAAACCAAGACGTCTTTGCTTGGAGCCATGAAGACATGCCCAAGATTGACCCTTCAGTTATGGTGCACAAGTTGAATGTGTCACCCACTTTTCCCCCTATCCTTCTGAAGAAGTGTTCACCCAGGAACAAGACCGAGCTATAGCAGAGGAAGTCCGCAAGTTGCAGGATGCAGACTTTATTAGAGAAGTATACTACCCCGACTAGCTGGCCAACGTGGTGATGGTTAAAAAAGCTAATGAGAAATGAAGAATGTGCGTGGAATTTATGGATTTGAACAAGGCATGCCCTAAGGATAGCTACCCCCTCCCACAGTTTGATGTTTTAATGGACTCCACAGCCCAACACCAATTACTGAGCTTCATGGACGCTTTTTCCAGCTATAATCATATCAGATTGGACGAAGCCGATCAACAGAAGACTTCATTTGTCACCAGCCAAGGCCTCTTCTGCGACAAAGTAATGTCGTTCGGCCTCAAGAATGCGGGCACAGCGTATTAGAGGCTAATGAACAAGATGTTTGCACACCAAATTGGAAGAAACGTCCAAGTCTATGTTCATGACATGCTAGTAAAAAGCCGAAGAGAGGACGTCCACTTAGACGACCTCAAGGAGACCTTCAACACCCTCCGCTCTTACAACATGAAGCTCAATCCGAGTAAGTGTGCATTTAGAGTGACGGCAGGGAAGTTCGTGGGGTTCATGGTGTCCCAGAGAAGTATCGAAGTCAATCCATACAAAATCTGGGCCATATTGGAGATGTCACCACCTAGGAACGTGAAAGAAGTACAAAGCCTCAACAGCAAGGTAGCCGCGCTGAATAGGATCATATCAAGGGCAACAGACAAGTGCCTCCCTTTCTTCCGCACACTGAAAAAATCTTTTGAGTGGACAACCGAGTGTTAACAAGCATTTGAAGAATTGAAGGCCTACCTCTTCTCACCGTCATTGCTAAGTCCCTCTAAACTAGGAAAAGAACTATTCCTCTACTACAGTAGCCGAGCACTCTGAGGCGTGAAGGAAAGATGCCCACCAATGGAGAAGCTCACCTTTGCTTTAGTCAAAAGCCCATCTAGTACACTAGCCGAGCACTCCAAGGCGCGGAGGAAAGATACCCACCAATGGAAAAGCTCACCTTTGCTTTAGTCATCGCAGCTCGTAAGCTCAAACCATACTTCCAAGCCCACACTGTGTTCGTCTTGACAGACAAGCCTCTACGGAGAGCGATGAGTAGTCCTGAAACCACCGGACGGATGGCGCTATGGGCAATAGAATTAAGTGAATTTGATGTACGATACCACCCTCGAACTGTCATAAAAGGACAAGTAGTCGCTGACTTTATTGCAAAATTCATCAGCATGGAAGGCCAGGGGGCAGAAGAACATCCTCAGTGGAGCGTCCTCACAAATGGATCGTCTAACAAGCAGGTTGGTGGGGTTGGCATGGTACTCCGTTCCCCAAAAGGAGACGAGATCAAATGTATGGTTTGTTTGAACTTCCCAACGACCAACAACCAAGCAGAGTATGAAGCTTTGGTAGCAGGGCTAGATCTCGCGAAAGTTGCAGGGCAATAAGTGTGGTCTTATATTGCAAATCCCAGGTCGTCACCAGCTAGGTGAACGGGGAGAAGATAAGGAGATATTTGGAGCAGGTACGGAGACAAGTAGGCGAGATGCAGGCCAGGTTCGCCCAAGTCCCTAGAAAAGAGAACGAGAAAATCAATCGCCATGCCAAAGCCGCTTTAGTAGAGCACGTGTTGGTCCCTAGTAGAGCACGTGCCAAAGCAGATAGTTTCCTATTTGAAAAATGGTACACTACCTGACGATAAGGAAGCTACGAGAAAGCTGAAGGTCCAAGCAACATAGTTCGTCCTAATAAAGGACGTCTTTTACAAGAGAGGCTTTTCCCGCCTGTACCTAAGATGCTTAAGGTCTAAAGAAGCGAACTATGTCATGAGGGAAGTCCATGAAGGCATCTGCGGGAACCACTCGGGGGCTCGATTGTTAGTGCACAAGCTAATTCGGGCTGGATACTATTGGCTTACTATGTAGAAGGATGCCCAAGTTTATGTCAAACCATGCGACAAATGTCAGAGGTTCAGTAACATCGGTAGACAACTGATAGAGGAACTCAACCCAATGACGGCCCTATGGCCGTTCACTCAATGGGGACTAGACATCATAGGTCCATTCCCAATAGCAATGAGACAGTTGAAATTCTTAATAGTCAGCATGGGTAGAAGCTGAAGCCCTGGCCACTATCACAAAGAAAAGCGTAAGAAGTTTCGTCTGGCAAAGCATCATCTGCAAGTACGGGATCCCTAGAGTCTTAGTATCAGATAACAGGAAGTAGTTCGACAACAACTCCTTCAGGGACTTTTGTTCATAGTTAGAGATCTAGAACCACTACTCCTCTCCCGCTTATCCTTACGCAAACGAACAGGTGGAAGTCACGAACAGGTCCTTGCTTAAAATTATCAAGACTCGGCTCAAGAGGGCAAAGGGTGTATGGCCAGAAAAACTACCAAGCGTATAGTGGGCATACAGGACGACAGCCAGAACTCCTACAGGGGAAACACCATTTCGACTGACATACGGCAGCGAAGTAATCATCCTAGCTGATGTCGGACTCACAAGCTACAGGGTGGACAACCACAATGAAAGGAAGAATGACGAAACCATATGTCTACAGCTTGACCTAGTGGACGAAGTCAGGGCGACAGTTGAGCAAAGACTAGTACGATACCAGGACATTATGGCTAAGCACTACAACTCCAAGGTCAAGCACATGGACTTCCAAGTTGGAGATCTTGTCCTGAGGAAGATGACAGGTGCCACAAGAGATCCATCCTAAGGAAAGCTCGGACCCAATTGGGAAGGACCATACAGAGTCACGTCTTAGCAAAGGAAAGGTACTTACTACTTAGAGACACTTGACAGACAGAAGTTATGCCACCCGTGGAACGCCGAGCATCTCAGGAAATACTACCAGTAGAAGGCAGCATGAAGGGCGACACTCCTCATTTCTAGTTTATCTCTTTTAGTTAGTTTATCTATAGTAGTTTTTAAGCCCAAAGGGCAGGATTTCATTCATTTAAGAACAATTTTTTACTTATGCACGTATTTATCACAATAAGAAGAGTTATTCAGATATGGTTCGTGTATGTTTTTACAAAATGACAAAGTCCAAAAGTGGACAAATTTATTAAGTCCACAAATGGAAGGGGTTCATTAAGTCTAAATATGGACGAATTTACTACAAAGTCTATAAGTGGACGAATTTATTAAGTCCACAAATAGACAAGTTCATTAAGTCCAAATATGGACGAGTTTACTACGAAATCCACAAGTGAATGAGTCCATAAGTGGACGAATTTATTAAGTCCATATACGGACGAGTTTACTACGAAATCCACCAATGGACGAGTTTATTAAGTCCAAATGTGGACAAGTTTACTACAAGGTCCATAAGTGGACGAATTTATTAAGTCCACAAATGGACTGGTTCACTAAGTCCAAATATGGACGAGTTTACTACGAATTCCACAAGTGGACAAGTCCATAAGTGGGCGAATTTATTAAGTCCATATGCAAAAGAGTTTACTACAAAATCCACAAGTAGACGAGTTTATTTTGGAGTCCATAAATGGACAAAGTTATTAAGCCTGTGTTTGGGCGAGTTTATTACCAAGTCCATAAGTGGACGAACTTACTACAAAATCCACAAGTGGACGAATGCGCCACTAAGCCCACAAGTAGATGAGCCTGTTGTAAAGTCCACAAGCGGACGGGCTTACCACAAAGTCCACAAGTAAATGAATGAATTTATCACGAAATTCACAAATGGATGATTTCATTGAGACACATACGTTTGTCACAAGATTGGCAGACATAAATAAAAATCAACAAAGGTATATATCTAAAGCGACGAATACAGAAAAGACGCCATAATATAAAAAAGGTGTTTGCAATAAAAAGCCCAAAAAACAAAGGGCACTTGACATTGTCTGAAAATAAGACAAAGTACATGAAAATAAGTTAAAAGTAGGAAACTAAACTATAGGGTCTTGAACCCCCTACACGAAAGCATTCTTGTCATCTTTAGGAAAGGGGTCTTAGGCACTTGGAGCTGAAGGTCTCAATGTCAATAGGAGGATCTTCAGATGATGGGATTACAGGAGCGACGGGCCCTTCCTAGGCAGGTTGAGAGAGCACCACGACGTCACCCCTTCACACCTTGCTCTACGTGAGTGGACTCGTCGGTCACATCATTAGTGGTGTTTTCAGCAGCAGGGGTCGTCAACATAGGGTCGCCCATGGTGACCCCGAATAAGTCCAGGTCTGGGTAGACAGACCCATCCTGCTTAAGGTAGTCATCGAACCCATCACCATAGTATACCGCACACGCATTGACAAAAGTCTGTGAAGCCTTATACTCCTTGATGGCGTCAGCCCTATCCATTTCTACCTGCTCAATGAGGGTCGTCAACTCCTTCTCCACGTTCGCCTTTGCCTCCTCAGCCTTTTCTCTAAGA
This sequence comes from Castanea sativa, assembly GCF_040712315.1. Classification (NCBI taxonomy): domain Eukaryota; kingdom Viridiplantae; phylum Streptophyta; class Magnoliopsida; order Fagales; family Fagaceae; genus Castanea; species Castanea sativa. Next base: position 29,192,835 of record NC_134016.1, on the reverse strand, counting down.
CTGGCCTCCTCCGTCAGCTTCTTCTTCAAATCCTCCACCTCCTTGTTCAGTATACGAATGGCCTCCTTGTATTGTGCTTGCTTGTTGGTCAGGGTCACATTACATTTTCTAAGGCGACTGATCTCCCCTTCCTAGACAACACACCTGTCTTGGAGCGCCTTCATACGCACCAACGCTTGCAAAGCGAGACAAGCGTCAGCTAAAAAATAAAGAATCATAAAGTGCAGGAATCTAAGGGAAAAGACGTACCCTAGAAAGGTCAAAAAGACCTGACGACCCCAGGTTCTCAGTCTCCTGATTACCGTAAGGATCTAAGTCTGTCTCCTTGATGATTGACTCAACCATCTTGACGGCGTATCCCTTATGCGTAAGGAGACGACAAGTTCCTTGATTGATGGGGCCTATGACCGTCATCAAACCTTTGCCGACCTCGTGACCTTGTTTGGGAGGTGATGACTTCTTCAATTGTTTGTCAGCTGTGGGAGTAACCTTGCCCTTCTTAGGAGGCCGATCCTCATTCCTTTCAGCCTTACGTTTAGGCACCCCCTTCCCAACGACCTTGGGAGCTGACGAGGACGCCAACTCCTTATCTTTCTCCTTTTCTTTCTCTTCTCTTTTGCAGATAGCAACTGATGCCCTCACCGAAGCTCTCAATCTAGCTGCCTCCATTTCTACAAAGGATGAATGACGAGGTTAGATGCGTAGACTACATGCAAATTACGGCGAGCAAAAGGAAAGGAATGAAATACTTACGTCGACGAGAATAATTATTTAGTCTACGGGCTGGTGGCGTCAGCTTCAGACCACCACAGTAGGCGTGCAGAGTATCAAGAGTAATCAGGTCCTTGCACTTTCATTCCTCAAATGGAATTTCAAGGACCCAACGGATAAATGCCTCTTGCTCTTCAGTTATACGTGGACGAACGCTCACTGAGAAGAGAAGTAGACGACATTATCAAATTAAAAAAAGTAGACAACATTGAAGTTAACAAATATGTAGAAAAAAGTGAAGCAGACGGTCCTAAACCTTATTCCTTTACAATGCCCCAAGTGTTGTCAAAAGCATGAGGCATTGTAACCCACTCCTTAGGATGACATACCCAATTCGTCCCTTGTACGAAAAAAGTATCTACCCTTCCACTTCCTATTAGAGTCAGGCATGTCTAACACCAACTTAAGTGTTTTCTTCCTTGCTGCAAAATGGAATATCCCTTTGGACAATGTGATGTGCTGGGGTCGATAGCACCAAAAGAACTCGTCCAATGTAAGCTGACGATTTCCGCCACTTAGACAACCCTAGAGGATTTCAGCTCCAATAAATATCCTTCAAGCGTTAAGAGCAATCTGGCTAACGAATATTCCCAAAAAATTGGCCAACTAACGGTGTAACACTATCAGTGGCAGCCTTAGTCCGGCGGCAAACATGGCGTCATACATGGCAACATATGCAATCCTCCCCGAATAACACTTCTCAAACTTCTCGGGGAGACAAATTGGGATATCTTCAGGGATTTGGAAGCGATCCCTTAGGTCCTTAAAGATATTAATTGTCATTAAGGGCTTAAAATCGTTGACGGTCCATATTTTGGGAAGGATAAACAGATGGGTGTGATTATCCCCTGGGCATGCTGAACTACCTCCCTCAGTAGCCCTCTTGTCACCCTCAACCTCATCCTCATCATCTTCTCCAGCATGTTCTTCATCCTCTCCTCCCTCATCATCCTCATCCTCACCCTTTTCTCCCTCACCTACCTCTCCATCATAGCTTTCTTCTTCGTTAGAAGAATGGGTTGACGAATCCCTCTCCGACAGCCAGGAAAAACCCTCCTCGAGCTCATGACCTGACTGGAAGACTTTATCGTAGCCCGCTCCCTCACGGACTGACAACTGTTCACTCATCGCTTCTCTATCACCTGACATTTATTCACCTACAAGCGACGGAGTAATCTAAGTGCCTACTTTGACAGGTCTCTAATAGACGTGACGACTAAAACTACGAAGGGCCGAAGAAAAGAAGAAAGAAAAATAGAGAAAGAGTACTTACAGGGTAAAGCGACGACTCTAAAGCTGACGAAATATGACAAGGCTAACATGGTCCACAAGCTAACGGCAATATAAGCAACAGTATGACTACTCTTTCTCTCTTAAGGTTTACAAGAATGAAATAAGAGGAAATGTGAGGAAGAGGTGAGCTATTTATAAGGCGAAAATACTCGGAAAACGAAGCGACGCTTTTGTTCAGAAACAAGGCCAACCAGCTTGTGCCACGTGTCCTAGCATTTAACAATGAATGTTCAAGGAACCATTAATGAGAACACCTTTTTCTAAGAAAATGGAAATAAGAGTTACGAATCAGACTCCATAGCCCATCAACTAAAGTTGTCGGAGCCATGGAGTAGGGGGTAGCTGATAAGGTGAATTTTTAATTGATAAAATAAACGAAGTTGTTGGCCTCCAAGAACCCTTCAGCTCTATTATGCATGCTAACGACTTCACGCAAGATGAAGCTGTCAGCTCTAAGCCGATGACTTCACCCCATGACTTGTCGGCATCGACACCTGGATGGGATGAGAAGCTAACGAGGAGAAAGCTAAAAGCAAGAAAGGAAATGGTGACAAGTCTAGCATAACTATACTTGGCCCCCAAGAATATGTACATAAGAAAATATTGTGTGTCCCACGATTAACCTTAATCAAGAGGATTCTTATAAAGAAAGGGTCCCACAAGATGTGCATATTAAAGAGGATCTTTCCTACAAGGAAAGCCCCTCTTTGCCAAGGAATGAATGTCAACCCTACACTATTATAAAAACCCCAGAGCCCTCACAAACCAAGATACGCACAATTCACCCTAACTTTGGCACTCTAGAGTTGTGAAAATTCTCTAACTTGACCGTAGGAGGGTATTTGGCTGGTATCACATCGGTATTCTTCGTAGGATCTTCATCTTTTGTGTTGTGCAGGTTCTTGTCTAGAGCACGTGAAGACCATGTAACTTACTGACGATTTTCAACATCATCACATCATATTGGGACACAACATATAATATACTTATATTACAAATAATCTTTATTTCCATTACTCACGTCATCTTTGCCAAATAGAATAAACAATCTAAAAAACGTGACTCTAATAATAATAATAATTATCAAAGTCCTTTCTAAAATATTTAGCTAAATATAGAACTCTTTGTTTGCTTGTAGATAATACAAATGTATGACTATATGAGTATGTTCTCTATTGTTTTAATTACTTTAAATGACAATCAATTACCTTCTCCTCTATTATATCAAGGGAAAAAATGTTTTAGGTTTTAATTATTTTTTTATTAATTATTATCAATAAATCACAATAATCATTCAAAAAATAGTCTCTCTCTCTCTCTCTCTCTCTCTCTCTCTCTCTCTCTCTCTATATATATATATATATATATATATATATAGACACACAAACCAAAATATGAAGTCCACAAGTATGAGAGTAATATTCAAACCACACAAAAATTTACAATAAGGTTTGTCTTTTTTTCATTTTTCTACTTCTTTTTTTTATTATTATTCTTATTTTGTCAATTGGATTTCATTGATTTTGTAAAAGCCATATTTACTCTACACTATATTTAATTATGAAGTTTCTAGGGTATGTCATATATTTGATGGCCGATTTAATTGATTTCTTGACAAAATTTTGTTTGAATAATTTGATAGGTTATGTTATATATCTTTGTTTATTGTTTTATTTTATTTTATTTTTTTTAGTAATGGTAGTTTACTAACTTATGTGGTAAGAATATTCTTTTGATGGTTCACAAAATGATCCTTCACAAATTATTATTATAAAAATTATTATTTTCAAATAAGTTTAACTACAAAATGATCATTAATAATATTCTCACGCATTGCATGTGTCTGTGACTAGTATAGTATAAAACTTGACTACAGTTCTTCAGGTGCAATACATCAAGCATCTAATTAAATTCAGACACATAATTGTATTAAATTTAATTTTTTTCTTAAAAAAGATAACACTATTTACGTTTTATTTATCAATAAAGATTTGTAAATAAATAAGGAAAAAATTTGTCTAGGTTATAGCTAATGACTACAACTTCTACTAAAAAAAATATTACATATTTTGAAAATTTAATTATTGCATTGCATGTTTTTTATGTTCTTAACACGCGTGCCAAATTTCATGCTAATCTGATGTTATTTACTATTTGATCCATAAACTTATTTTTTATGTATAATTTTAGAATACAAAAACTTAAAATTTAAAAATTTTATTGATAACATAACTGTTGATCTTTGATCTTCTTGAAATTTTGCAAGCATAGATGATATAAGAAAATATGTAATCCAATGATGGATTTGTCAAAATTCATATTTAATAAAAAAAAAAATATTAAGTGAAGTTGTAGTCATTAAGCTACAACTAATACGCTACAGCCAAATTTGTAGCCAAACTGTCCAATAAATATCTCATTTACCTTTTAACAATTGGTGACACTTGAATGTATGTAACTTTTGTTGTAAAACTTATAGTATTTCTATCATCATTCTTGTGTCATAATGTAGTGGGGAGTGTTTTGCAACAAGGGCAAAAAATGCAAGAGCGGCTCAGATCTCCCCTTGAGTTCTTTAGAAGTGATTATTTGTGGAGTATTAATTCCAAAATTCCAATATTAGTGAATAGAGGTTAATGGTGCTTTAACAAGGGAGAAATCAAAATGTCAATAATAAAAATGCTGAAAAATGTATAGAAACACAAGGAAATTTGGACCCACAATCAGCGAGAAGAAGAAATTGAGAAAGGTTGTGAGGAAGAGAGGGAAGGTTTCCTTATACCCATATTTCCACCCACAAGCTTTAGAATTGTGAGAATGTCTCCTAGCTAAATGGGCTTTTGCTATAAAGTTTAATAACAAAAGTCAACAAAATGTATAAAAACAATAGGTCCGAAACTTCGACTCATAATCAGGGAGAAGAAGAAATTGAGAGAGGTTGTGAAGAAGAGAGGGAAGGTTCCCTTGTGCCCATATTTCCACCTCCAAGGTTCGGAATTGTGAGAATTTTAGTTGGCTGAACGAGCTTTTGCTCTAAAGTTTTAGGTCTAAGGGTAAAATGTGGTTGGTTCCTTTTGAACCTAATTGGGGCATTTTGTTTTGAGTTTAGGGTGCCTTTAGTGACTAGTTTTTTGGTTAATAAAAGAGGCTTTGAACACCCAAGGAATCAATCAAAGAGGTTATGGTCAGATTTGCTTTGATTGGGTAAGAGGGTTGGCTTGCTTTCTGCATAAGTTGGGAAATGAAGTGACTTAAATTCATGGACTAGTGTTTCCTAAACATGGCAAGTCCTTGGAGGCTACATTTGGTTATTGTAACATACAAGGCTAGCCACTTAGGGCCAACTATGCGTTTTAGTTAAAAAAAAGTGTAGAGCAGAAAATTTGAGTCAGTCAACAAGAGTATAAAAGCTCTTTTGGGGTGAAAATTTTGAGTATAAGACCTCCTCCATAAGCTTGATGTGCTACTATTGTCATTTGCCCACTTGGTAGCATGCATGGGCTAGGCTTATACAAAGGGTCCAAAAGAAACCAACCCATACCCTCCAAACCACATTTTCTCAATTTCTGCAATATGTTACATGGGCTTAGATCATGCTTGAAAGAATAAAATATAATACAATACATGAAATGGGCTTGTAAAAAAAAAATGTGCCATGAAAATGGGTGTGGGTGCCTTTTGCGCTATTGAGCTAAGGCTTTCTACAAAAAGTAGGGAAGTGGAATAGTGGATCTCACTTTCTCCGCAGTATTTCCTTAGAACCAGTTTGTGCACAAGACTAAACACTCCAAACAAAGAGAAATATATACACACACACACACACACACACACACACACTTATATGTATATAGTAATAGCAAAATAACTGTTAGTCCGAGAATGTTAGCAGCTTCAATAAATAGTAATTACAACAAATATAATAACAAAAGTAAAAGGGTTCTGTGGAGGATATATACTAAAAAGAGCCCAAATTCTAGCTCACTTAACCTTATTACCCTATAAGGCCATAAAGCTATGTAGTTTAGAGTCAGAATAGCTATTTTATTAATTGAGATGACAAAAAGGATGGTTTTGTATGAGGGAGGAAACAAGTTACCTAGTGATGCACGTTAAGTCTGCCGTTTATACTTTATACTTACTCTACTTTCTCAACTCTTTATTCTCTTTTACGTTTCACTTTCTTTTCCCCCTTCTCTTTTCTTTCACTTTCAACTCCCCATTCTAATTCTCTTAGGTACTATGTTTCTTCACACCATTGTTTATGTTTCTTTATGTCGTTTGATGATATCGTGTTTTCTCTCATTCTTGTTGCCCTTTTTTCTAGTTCTAATGATCTTGTCCCCATATTCATGGGTACTATTCCTTTTATACCCAAGATCAAGCCTAGGCGATTTCCCTTCTTTACCCTTGTTTTTACCTACCATTTTGTATACTATAGGCATTCAGTCAATACCCACAATGTATCGTTCTGGCCGTGTGCAAGTGGGCTCACTACCTTCTGGTCGCTAGAAGTGGGTTTAGCCCCACTACTTGCTTAGTGACAAACTTCTTTCCACTTTTAGGTAAAAGCCAATCCGACCATAATACTGTTGATTCCCACTTTGGCAAAAAAAACCCAATAACAAGAAGAAGCCCAACAATATAAAAGGGGTGAAGGAAAAAGAGTTAGTAAGGTAAGAAAAACCATTAGGCCCGGATGGTAGGAATAATGGTCCACAGGCTTATAAAGTAGTAAAAAATGTCACAAAGAAATCAAACGGGCCCAAGAGAACCTTGAGAAGGAAGTAGTAAGCTCATAGGAATCATAAGAAATGGAAAGCAAGCAAAAATGGCCCGAAGGAGCCCAAAGAAAGGAATTAGTAAATGAGGTTGGTGCAAAGGCCAACAAGCCCCAGAAGTAAAAGGTATGGTAATTGGGCTGGGGAAGTCCGAAAATTTTAGCAAAAGCCTATGAGAATGTAGGAATGGAATGGGCCAAGGAAGCCCAAAGGAATAAAATGGGCCAAGGAATCCCAAGATAGTATGAGAATTAGCCCAGCAGAAGTACTGGGCAATGTAGACTGAGTAAAGGAAAAGTATATGGCAGGCCCAAAGGAGACCCAACAAGCACAAGTTAAGTGATAACAAAGCAAAAGCAACGAAGCGACATGGCAAAAGTGTCAGTCGACACATAAAGAAGGCAGGAGCTGGATTGAAGAAGGAAGGGCCCATACCTAAGCAAAGCCCAGCCAAGGGAAGAAACAAGATGAAAAGAATGAAGACTCACTGACTCATCCATGCCACAAAAGGTAAAAAATAAGCAGCAGAATGCGTAGAAGGGCCAGACAAATCCGCAGGCAATGGCGAATGCATGAACGGCAGACAAGCCATGGGCTCACATAGGAGTGGAGCACACACAAGGCTCAGACTCCACCTACTTGAACCCAGCCACTACAGGCACGATAGGCCATGTGTCATAGGTAAGATAGGGTATAGTTTGGCAGTGGGGAGAAGGGGAAAGTTTATTCTAGGATTCCTACTCAAAACTCTTTTGTGGGAAATGTCCTACTAGGATAACATACTACCTAAAAAAGGGAAGGGTGAGCTGGAATCACTAGGTGCATGCCATAGGAGTTATTAAGAGAGAATACTCAATTCTTATATGGATGGGAAAGCCACAGAGAGCAAGAAAAATAAAACAAAACTCTTTTGTCTAGAAATGAAGCATGGCACAGCCAACACAGGGTAGTGGTGCTGGCTGAGTAGCCAACAGACTAGTGGGTGGCCCAAAAAGGACATCCATAGTAGTCCAAAAGTAGTTGAGGGGTAAAATAATAAAACTTGTCACGACAGACAATATAAGAGGGCCTTAGCTCTGCGTAGTGGGAAATGGGGGTAGAGAGGCAAATAGTAAGGAGTAATAAGTAAGAAGGAACAAGTGAGAGAACAACGAGAAAGAAAAACAACGAAAAAATAGAGAGAATAAAAAGAAAATAAGAGCGATAAGGCATGCACTAATAGGCTATTCCCTTCTCTCTCTCTCTCAATAGCCTACTCTCTAGCAAGTTAAAGGACATATGATTGAGTCATTTAGGTCCATTCTTTCAAAGTAGGCAATTTCTATGGCAAGATTTCCTGGTGAGATTGCCCACATTAGAGACTGATTCCCTTCTTGGACTTATATTTGCTAAGGAAATCAAGCACAACAGACTAATCCCTTTTCCCCTCTTTTCTTGTGATTTATTAAGCATTCCTTTCTTTTATCTATTATTGCTAACTTGTTTCTGCAATATTCATATAATCGTGTTCTTTTATTGAGAAAGTGGTTTGAATATTATCCTTTGTTCACAGCAAACATGTTTTCTCTTATCCTGTTATATTATGTGCCTTCTGCCATAACATTTTTGTAATAGCATCCTTTATCGTGAGCACATGATCAAGATCTCTGGAAAAAGAGGTCCTAGCTTGCACACAAGCTGGCTTGAGATGAGTTTCACTTGAGCTAGTCTCGACTCTCCTACCCCAGAACTATTGGGCCACAGTGCTGCAAGAAGAAGTCCAACCCAGAAATACAAAAAAGACCCACCACAAATACTATTATCTTTCTCTTTCCCATAACGGCAAACCTCCGTTAATCTCTCGTTTTGGTAAAGATGTTTTCCTAGCAAAGTATCTCCCGAAAGGGGTCTTGACAGGATACCAAAACTAGGTCTTTTCCACCTACACCAAACCACACCCTTTGTTCCTTTTTAGCCATGGGCCCTGCCTCCCTTGCATTGGCTAGGTTGCAGGTCGATAGAGCTCCAACTCTGGCTTCTTCTTCATGCGTTTTCAGTGGCTTTTGATTTTGTCCTGTTTCCTATTCACGCGTTTCCTACCGCTTTTGATTTTGTCTTGTTTCTTCATGCGCTACTTGTCGCTATGGCTTTGTCTTGTTTCTTCATGTGTTTCCTGCCGCTATAGCTTTGCAAAGTTTCACCTTGCTTTACCTCTACAAAATCAGAATTCATCTTTATCCCTTTATGCAAGGGCATTACGAGCTTTCTAGTATAAATTGGGTTAGGCCTACTAACCCCCTTTTGGTTTCTTTTCTTTTGTTCACTACTTTGGGTTGGGCCTGCTAACTTTTTTAATTTTTTTTCCCTTTATTTATTCACTATATTAGGTTGGGCCTACTAACCCTTTTGCTATATTTTCTCTTCATTTATTCACTACAATGGGTTGGGTCTGCATGCCCTTTTTACTTTCTTTTCTCTTCATTTATTCACCACATTGGGTTGGGCTGGCTGACCCTTTTGCTTTCTTTTCTTTTCCTTTAATTCTGTTAAGACTTACTTATTAGGCTCTATTTCATTATCATAATACTCTTCTTTTTTAAGTCATTACTTGGATCTTATTTTTGCACTCTTCTCTTTGGATGTTTAGAATATAGCCCGATTACTATCTCTTTGCTCATACTTTAACCCATCTCTAAGGGCTTTCTTGGACTTTTCACCTCATGGGCTTTTGGATGAAAATTTGCAAAAATAGGTATCAACAATGGGTATCAACAAATGTTAACCATCATTGAGACTACAATACAATTTTTTTTTTTTTTTCTTTTGACTTAGTGTTCATAAAAGGCCCAATTTTAGTAGGAAATTCTTAGTAACTTTGTGACATTATATATAGAAGGAAGTAAATTTCCAAACAACAGAGAAAAATGTAGAAAGAATTGAAGAAAATTCACATTTCTGGTTAGGAGAAAAATTTTACTCTAAGATAAAAGAGCAAAGAGCAAAGAGCACAAGTAGCATATATACTACTAGTGACTGCTTATTAATGAAATTTCTTTTTTTTGGCTAATATTACTGTCCAAAGCTCTTTGAGGACTTTGATTATTCTCCTAGGTGCGTGTAGTCCCCCCCCAATTCACACACATCCCAAAATGCTGGTTAGGAGTTTTGAATCCAAGACCTCATGAATCTCATGAGACCTAGAGAACTACTAGGTCAATCCCTCGAGATTAAACATATTAATGTAATTATCTCTTCTAGTTGTCTCAAATCTCAATTCTTCCATCTTCCAAACAAGTGTAGGTGGCTTCTATAAAAGCAATGTCCTTCACTGCTTATCAGATGTAGGAATCAGTAATAACCAGTTTCCTGGTAAGGGAAAATTTGATTGGCTATACAAACAAGTATTTACAAACTACTGTGTATACATTCTTCCCGAGGAAAAGGGATCCTCTCATTAGTGTGAAGTGGGGCAAATTGTCACCTCACTCTTGATCACTCGGGTGTTATATGATCCACAGAATCCGCACTTATGATACAACCAGTGGAAGCTAGAGCTGCCCTTTCTATCACAGTCATTGCAGAGTATATCCTGGATGGCCATATGAACATTTTAGTTAGCATTTAGACAGGAGCTGTAATCAGAATGTAAATTAAATTTTCTAGATGGAACCTCTTTCATTATCATAATGATGCATCACACAAGTTGTATGATGTGCGTCTACCAGTACATTTTTCTGAAAATTGAACTCAACTAAACCTTAATCCCAAACTAATTGGAACTGTCTGAAAATTTATATTATTAGATTAAAGAAAAAAAAGTTATAATAAGATTTGCTTCAAATTTCTAAGACTTTGTGATCCAAGTGGACCCTCCAAACTGGACAAAAGTGTAAAAAGGAAATATTATGTTGTAAGAAAAATCTTTGTATACTAAATGTAAAGCACGGTATACTCTGGAATGCCCAACTAAATCAAGATCATCTAAAATTGCACACCACATGGACTGGAGATAAACTTGCTGCCAGACATCATTAAAAAGAAAAACGACACTTCCAAACAAATAAAATCTTTCCAGCACATGAATGACTTCCATAAAGACAGCTAAAGTCATTATCCTTCCCTTCCAAAGGAATCTGATTATCAGTCTCCCTGTAGAACTAAATGCAACAGTTTTATCTCATTCACTCACTCTCATTTTTTTACTCTCTCCCTATATGTGTGTGTGTGTGTGTGTGTTTATCTACATCCATGTTTATGTGCATGAAAGATTTAGAAGCAGGGTACCTGATAGCGATCCCTATATTCCTCTGGAAGCTCCTCAGCAGCCAACAATGCGTCAAGCATGCCAAAGTAAACCTGAGTTGGCATTTTGGTTATAAGAATTTTTTTTTTTTTTTTTTAAAGCACTAACTTGGTATAGAAAAGACAGTGAAGTAAGATGCTTCTGATATTCTTCTGCAGGTACATGGCAAAGCACCTTTGAGAATCTTTTTTTACCCACACAAAACACGGTGCCTATGCAGAACCATACTATACACTATTCAGAAACACTCAAAACAATATCAGATTAACAAAGGGGTGAAAGTCAAAAAGAGAATTAATTATATAGTTCTAATGCGAAATTGTAACATACAATGGATTATCGGAGATTACATTAAATTGAATACAGTACAGAAATTTGACACAACGATTAATGAGCCCTATTTATTGACACTGATGAATTATAGACTCTGTAAGGTAGAAACTGACAGAGACTTGCTTATTGATGCATTACATCCTTAAATGCAAATAATGCCGTGTATGATGAAAATAATAAATAAATATATAAAAAAAAAATTCTAGGGATGACATGGGAGCTGTTCTATTTTATATACATATATACACACATACATGTGCATGCGTGTGTGACATTTTCATCACCTTTTGTACTAATATATCAAGTATACATTTACCTTCTGCAAGAAATACAAAAAGTGCTTATACAAGTCTCAGATAAATTATCCTACTAGACATCCACATGGAAGAAAAGTTGAATCGGCTTGTGAACTCAGCACCATGTTAGTGCAGAGATCAATATAAATGTATACTCATTCTTGATAACAATTAATTTGTTAAAAGAGTGATAGTAACAATATTGTAAAATATGCTAATTGGAGAAATTAACTTCTTGTTTCTTGAGGATTGAAGGAACGAAGAATCCTATTCTAAAATAGGAACAGAACTTCATTTATTGCCATGTTTTCCCCAAGTAACCAGCAGGTCACCAATTTCAGCACCATATACCAGATATGTACATTTTTAACATATTAATAATAGAAACCTCAGTCAGGTGGTAATTGAAAGGGGGAAAAGTTCACTTACCGCCATATCTCCTAAAGATTTGCTGCAGATTGGACAAGTGTAATGACTGCAAGTGTATGCCTAAGAGAACAAAATAAGGTTTGAGATTAAAATCAACCACTTCTCTCCAATTCTTTTCAGGACAGATAAAAAAGATGAAAAGGTCAAGGACAGTTTGGCAGAACATAAGTGTGGGATAGACAGAGACCTGAAAGCAAGCTGAATGCATATAATGACCACAAGGTAGACCTCTGACTGTATCACTTGATGTGAATAAGAAATCGCAGCAGATTGGGCAGTTTGTTTCTAAACTTTTCTCCAGACACTTGTGGTTCACTAACTTTATTCCCAGGCAACAATTGCATGTCATGCAATGAAAATAATCTATTCCAAGACCTCTCCCAAGACGGCATAAATTGCAGAATGGGCAGTGATATACAGTCCTAAAGCAAGCAAAATAAGTCAGTGTTTTTGTACAAGTGCCTAGTGTAATGAACCCCAAAATTAAAAGCCAAGGTTTGTGAAATCAAATTAAACAGCTCAATTGTTGTTTTTCACAAAAAATAATTATCAACTGGAAGTCACTGGTATTAATGTGAACAATAATTTTCAATTTTCAATTTTCCATGTAAATTACAAACAATATTTACATTATTTTGTCTCCACTTATTAGCTCTTAGGCCAGGATAGTTTAGCCCAGTAACTACTTTATGTACCAACCATTGTGTAAAGCATTTTTGTATAAGTTTAAAAGGGAAGAAAAGACACAAATATGAACAAAAGAACATTCTTTATAATAGTTTCCGGAAATCTCTTCATCTTTTATCCAAAAATTACAGAGAAAAGGATAAAAGAGAATGATTACACTGTACTTTGATACCATTGTATTTTTTGGTTTTTTTACCTGGCTGAATTTAAATGCTTTTGATAATTATTAAGTTAGAATCTTTCCAATAAGAACTTGTGTACCTTTCATCATCAAAAAATTTACATATATTGCAATAATACTTGGCCATGGAAAATTCATTGCACGAAGGTGTCATACATATTGGCCCAACTGCTTGAATTTTCAAGCAACGCATGCACATCATTTCTGATGTTGCTTTCCTGCAATTATAAAACAGAACATCAGAAATGAATGATTGCTCCTTTTTTTCTTTTTTCTTTTTTCTTGGTAAGCAAAATATGCAAACAAAATCACCTGTCCATAGAATGATCGCTCACATTGTCATGGCAAAATCTACATGTAAACAACTTGCCACAACAAGCAGCACGCAGTTTGCAGTTTCTTTTGTAATGCTCACACCCAAACACTCGTTTCTCAGGATCTCGGAATGATGGTGAGCATTCCACTTCTTCACCATTAGAAGTTTCCCCAGCTACTGATTTTGGCAACTTCTGCTGAGCTGCTATCCAACGACTAAAAATGAACCAGGAAGTAATAATAATCAATGATTCATGACCAAGAGATGAAGCACTTTAAGATTCCATGAACTGCTTATTTATATCAGACTGAAAATAAATAAAACCTATTTGAAAATCTCTAAATAGATTATTAGCATTTGAGCTAACCTAGTCATAAGATTCTGAACAAGATACGCCTTCCTCCTAGGATCAAGAGTCGAGTCCTGATAAACCTTTCTGATCTCTGACTCAAGCTCATTTTGATTCATACGGAAAATATCCTTCCAACCAGGCTTGAACATCTGATCACTCTGGTCCAAACTTTCATGATATTCTATACCAAGAACAGAAAACATTGAAATCAGTTCAAGCCATTCCACCAAAAAAAATTTGCACTTAACACATGATTGAGCACAAGGACAACAATAAACATATAAACATGTGAACTTGAAACTATGCAGTTCTCAGCAGTAACAAAATAAAAACCTCTTTGATAGGTGCTGGTTTCCAATGTTTCAGTCTCTGAAGTTGACCCTGGACTTCCTTTCCAACATTCATTAAGCCATTCGTTGAACATTGTGTTTTTGGTTGCCTGTTTCCATGTGTCCATCATTTTGTTCTGTTCATCCTGAGTAAGTGCAGAAGTTACCCATGGTAACATCGATTGTAGCACTTCAGCACCTGTAGTCCCAATTATGCGACCCACTATTTTGTCTTGCTCCTCCACAGAGAAATGTCTGCCAAACAATGGCCACAGCTCAAGTTCTTCCCTGAAAATATGCTGATCCAATGATACTCTTATTGATTTGCACATTCCTTGAAGCTTAGTAGCTAGCTCGTTGTACTTCCTAACAGAATCACTACCATGGGCAGAAGAAAATCCAATGTTATTTCCAGCTAAATCCTCTGTCTTATGTGCCTTCTGCAAGCTTTCAAGAAGTTGTGAAAGCTCATGAAGAACAGAAGATATATCTTCAAAAAATTTCTCTTCCTGCTTATGGTCTAGTGTGTATGAGTGACTCACATTATGAAGTGCTTCCTTGGATTCCAAGGCTGGAAACACAATATCATCTTCAGCATTACTATGAGCTCTATATAAGCCCCACAATAGACGAAATCTTCCAATGAACTGCCGAAGGAATGTCTCATCACAGTCACTAAGCTTTCCAGATTCAATGTCTAAATACTCCAAGTCTTTGCGTATGGCTTTATGAAATTTAAATATGTTATCAATCGGTCGTTCTGCACACCCAATATCAGAAGAGCTATTTTCTGTTTCCCAGACAAAAAGACTGGAGTTAAGAGATGGGGCAGAAGAACTAAAAGACAAGGAACGTAAAGACTTAGCAGTAGAAAGAGAACCCAACCCCAGATTATTATTGTTTACACCTAAACCAGGTACACAACAAGTTTGATCACTACAACATTGTTTCTGGACATTGAAAGTCTTTGAAGGTGGGTCAGGAGCATTGCCACTCCTGCATAACACTGATACATTATGTTTGAATGGCCTTTTGATTGCATCTGCTTCAGTTGATATTGGGCTGTCTTTAGCAGACAAAGTAGAAGCACATGCACAGGATGATCTACCAAAATTTTCTTCAATATCAGCAAAAGTTTTAGCAGGGCAGCAACCAGTTGCATTTGGAGACAAGCACAATCCTTGGTTACGAGCCTTGCAAGCCCAACCAGAAAAGAGGGTTACCAGAGCTTTATCTGGTGCTGGAGCTGAATCAAAGAACCACTCATTGTCAGGTTTATACTATGTAATTATAAATTTGTTGAATATTATTTGTTTAATATTCTTTCTAGAAGCAACTATATAGGAAACAGATGTAGAACCTGCCAATTGCATGTTTTCGAGGAATTTGCGGGCTTCATCTTCAGTCAATGATCCTACCAGCCATGGCAAGACGCGTTCAATCAATTTCAAGGGCATCACGCATAAGCTTTGATACAAAAGTTCTCGCTGTCTTTTGATGCTGAAGTTCTTTCGAGCAAGTGGAAGAACCTAGATATGTGGGTAGGTCAGCAGAGATCTTAAGGAATCAATGGGGATGTTTAGTATTATAAGTTTCTAGTCATGCAACCCTGATTAAGCCATTTACTGAATAACAGTAAGGCTTCAGATACCATCTTTAGTTAGAAACAGGAACATAAAATACATTTTATCAACCTCCCATGAGCTCTCTGATCACTGTCATGTATTATCATACTGCTTAACTTCCACAGAGGCCCAATTACTACAATTATTGCTGCATAAACTCACAGCAGTTACCAAGCATCCCCAGAATAGCTTATTACATCAATAGGGAACTCACCTGAACTTCCTCATTGTAGAAGTGCCGCTGTGTAGTTTCCATAATATGATCAGCATGTGAGCATAATTTTGCATAAAACTCAGAAGCTGAAGTTGAGGTTTCTCCTGCACTTTGTATACTTTCAATCAAATACCTAAACTCATTGAACTGGCTTTCTTCTTCCGCATGCTCCTGGGTAAAAGAAAATTCTCCATCTACTGCAGGAAATATGACCTTGTCCTCAGCAATACTGCAACCAGATGAAGAAAAGTGGGGTAAATTATTGTGCTGCAGCAGTGCCAGTTATTAAACTTCCACTCCAGCAAACCTCTGGCACAAAAAAAAAAATTTGCAAAATTAGGTCATATTTTAGCTTCATGGTGAACATATGAATGAGTCAGACCAGTTCTGAATCAAATTACCAATGGAAAGATTATTGACAATCATACAGAAGATTACTTCTGGAGTGCTGACAATTCCACCATCAGAGGTAGTGGATCTTTCTTTAAATGGAACTTTGGCTTGAGCATTGTTTTCTTTCTAATTTTCCCTTGTCCCTCTATTGACATCTTTATAGTGAAATTTTGGAATAAACATACCAAAAAAGGATTGTAACAGCATAATCAGCACCTAATAATGAAGAAAATGAAGAATACAGAGGCCCTGACAGTAACTAAAGCAGTAAACACATTGATATTTATAAACACAATCCCTACCCCCATGCACACCCAAAAAAAGAAAATGAAGCTTTCATTACATTAAAGTAAAGACCTAATACCCTAATATGTCAGCTGCATGATAAAATGATAAGTGGATACCTGTGAAAGATGCAAACTTCAGCAATAAACTGCAACCTCTCATTGAAAGCTGATAGATTAGTGAAATCTCCAGAAAGTTGTATCTTCCTAGCCTCCTTGGCTATCTCATTCAACTCTCTTTTAATAGCATTATGCCAGAGCAATATTTCATTTATTGGATGTGTTCCAGTGGTCTCTGAAACATCAGTAACTGACTCTAGATATTTCCTTTTCCCAGTCCTGGTAAACTCACAAGCACAGTTTACTTTCTTTAGTTGAGAAGCCAATGTGCTTGCATTAGAATCTAAGCAACTTCGGAGCTGAGGATTGTCTACATAACTTCCAGTAGTGTTAGTGCTGCTCCTCCTTTCCACCCAGGTAAAAATGACCTTCAATAGCCAAGAGCTGTCATCAGACAAATGTACCTAGCAAATCATATACAGGAATAATTAAATGCTCTGAAACCGAAAATTCACCTCTTGAAGAAGCTTTTCCGCTGGGACTATCTTGTTTAGGCACTTCCGCAGATCCTTGTATTCATCGGGTGAAATGGAGGTTGAAATCCATGGAAGGAACTCTGCCATCATATTCACTGGAATGCTGCACAAGAATTGCCAGACCAATGATGCCTGCTCTTCAAGCGAAAACTTTTCAATAACCAAGGGGAAGACCTAGCATAATAAAAGAAAAACAGATTAAAAGCAAAACAGGAATATATATATATATATGGGTAAAGAGATATTTAAAGAGTTGACATTATTTCTACTCTAATATTGGTAAGAAATTACTCTCAGCCCTATGGCTTGAATACATTTGAAGGGAATATATGTCAATATCTTGACAATATTGACGCATATTCCCAGTCATAGGTGATAGGACACACTATTCAAGCATGAAACGCATCAAGAGACACAACAAGGACATGGCAGCAAATTTTGATCTCCACGGATATCAGCTTACTTCCATTCCTTTTTTGGCAGTCCTCTCTTGAATACTTATTTGTACGTGTGCAACGCCCTCTTAGAGCCCTTTAAAAATTAAAATTGTCCCCCCTCCCCCAAAAAAGAAACCCTCAAAATGCTGAAAACCTTGATCTCTTCAATCTTAAAATTAAATCTCTCCCATCTATCTATCTATCTACCTATATATAATAAAATTTATTATTTTCTTTATAAAACTCACCGAGATTAACATTTCATTAAGTAGCCATTTCTGGCAATATGGACAGTTTTCAAGGAGTTTCAATGCTGTGGCTAACTATGAATCCTATCCTAAAGAGACAGCTACGACATCTAAGATTTTGGAGTTTCACAAATTCAATCACAAATGTGCATGGGTATATTTGCTGAGTATGTATAGTACTTTAACAGTCTTCCAAAGTCCCATCAACTAGATATTGTAAACTGGTATCTGCAAAATGAGAAATTTTAAGTTGGGTCTTCACATTATTCGTGGCATTTTCTGCTGGTAAAGGGATGGGGATTACCACCAATGTGAGTGTTTGTGGCTTTCACATGAAAAGATGGTCCTTAATAACTGCCCAAACAATGTCAGCTCTTGATAATGATAATAAGAGGGTTAAATAAGTCGGACACAGACATAGAAAGAAATATTCAACTCCAAAATCAATCTTGGAAAAAGAAAAGACAAACTGTATACGTGGTTTTTTTCTCTCCTCAGTCCACACAGACAGATCTAGTATATTTTCTGTAAGGTGTGCACTTGATAATCAAATGCAACGTATGTGAACCACCAGTAAGAGAATGGTTGGACACCAAAACTTCGAATTGTTGGGTTGATAAAATACGCCTCAGTGCTCTCCCTCCCTCACTCCACACACAGCTACAGATTTTATTTATTTATTTTTGGCTGGCAGTGGTACACCTCTTGTACCTTATCATGTGTAGAAACTATATATTACAATTCACAATATATATATATATATATATATATATATATATATATATATATATATATATATAACATGTGTTTTGGCATTGTACCCCTATTGGATATCACAGCTTTTAAACATTGATTTTCATCTCATGAATGGTCCAAAACTATTATCACTAAAA
The DNA here is from genome assembly GCF_040712315.1 of Castanea sativa. NCBI lineage: Eukaryota > Viridiplantae > Streptophyta > Magnoliopsida > Fagales > Fagaceae > Castanea > Castanea sativa. The sequence goes on along the minus strand of NC_134016.1, from coordinate 29,174,098 downwards.
AAGTTTACTCAAACAAGATTCTGAATACACAAACCAGAATGCAAAAAGCAGCAAATGAAGCTGTACCTGCTCCTCTTCCTTAGCCATGTGCTGGCTAACTGATGTCTGTAGAGCTCCTGTACAGGAAGCTAACTCCCTTGGAAAAATTTCATCATTTTGTGTGCAAGAATTTAGTAGCTCAAATAGGTGATCGAAAAGATCACTCTCGCCCTTGTGTTCAAGGGAATACGTTTGTGCTACATTCTTCACACGTATATCAAGAGCCGGAAAGATTACCTGCAGTTTTAGGATATCATGGCATGACCACTTTTATATATAGCATAACAAAAGATAGAGACAAAGTCACATCATCCATGTAAGAGGATCCACTCCATTTGAAATGGATCCATCTCATGGTTTAAATTAGATAATACAAATCTAAAGGTGTATCTAGTGCTACACCATTTGAAATTTTCAAAGAAGTGAAAGTATATACACGAAATAAAATCTTAACCATGAAATGGAATGTCTCCATTTCAAGTGAAACGGAGGTGATCGTGTTCTATCATTAACATGTTGCAATGAATCATAGTAGATTCAGTAGCCATCTCACAGATTTGCCCACGTTAATAATAATAATGACAACAACAACAACAATTTATTATTATTATAACAATTTTTCTATAGAATGATCTCAAGAATTAGAGTTTTCCTAATGTCACTTCACACAAAAACCCTAAGCAAGTGGCAGTTGGAGAAATTTTAGATTTTATAAATAAGATTTTACGGCCTTAGATGTCCCATTGCAGCCTATAGAACCATAAAAATGCCATGCAATGGAGAAAATCCAAGAGGGAATACTGCATAATCATACTCTACAAGTAAAAATCAAGACATCATTTCCATCAATAACATATTATTTTGACTTAGATGATAACAGATGTTTATAAGAATGAATTTTCCTATAGATGCTTACATACGTTAAAACTTAGCATTCCAAAATTCAAAATAATATATGTATATGTCAGCATATCAATCACTAGGATTTGTCTACCAAAAACGGATTGAACAAGGCTAGTGGGCCCTTCATTGAAAATATTTGAAGAATAAAAATTCGAAGTGGAACACAAATTTTGAAAAAAAAAAAAAAAAATATCATTCCACAATACCAGAGATATTCTTTTAGGATTTTCTGTGATAAAGAAGGGGCACATAATAAGCATTTTTAGAAAATCGTTGATTTGTTATCATACTTTTAATACTTCTAGATTGGTCTTTTTGATGAATTTAACAAGAAGATAGTAATTCAGCTTGCTCAGTTTGGTCCAAATGATATTTGAATTACAGCAAGTTTTGTTAAAGGGTTAATATACATCCAATGGGAGATATAAGGTAAAAATAGATTACAGTTGACCTTTACATTATAATTTGTACGAGAATTAAAAAAATATATTTATTTTATTACTTATATTAATTAAAATTTTCCAATTTAGTTTTCCTGTGTTTTAGTCTTCTCACGCTTTGACTAAGATCCTATCTCTGCTACTGTTCATCAGTGCACCTTTTTGGAAAATTTGAATGTACCACTAACTAGAGGTGGACAAAATTAACCACTACAGTGTTAAAACGATTCTACGTCCATTCATGTTCGATAAGTTATATGATTTTTCATCCAAGAACTTCGGAGAATTTTCTCGGATTCCTTTTTTTTTTTTTTTCCAAAATTTCCCGCAATAAAATATAAGAAACCAAAAAAAAAAGTAAGGAGAATCTCGTACACAGAGATGCCTACACAGAATAATCAGGAAATCTTTCCTGCTATGTTATGATTCAACAAAAACGCAAACACACTAAAGTAGGTGTTAACAGAATAGGAACTTTTTTCTGTTAAGGTAGCTTAAAAGAAAAAGATGCAAACAGAAATAATCCAAAGAATTTTATATATATATTCAGATTACAAATCAATACAATAATCAAACACAAAACAATTATCGAACGAACATAAAAGCAAAACTGCAGTAACGATTTTTTTTTTTTTAAATAGAGAGACGAATTATTCTTTACAGAAAAGAAAAAAAAGTCCAGAATTAGGAAAAACCAGAAACAAAATTTTGATAATGCTGAAAGTAGCAATATCAGTACAATTTTCTGTATAATATATATAGAAAAGATAATAATTATTTATATATTAATTAATAAAATCATATAAATACATTGAGAATGAGAAAAAAAAAAAATTACGGCCAAATATCAGGCTCCAAACTTTCCCTCTGTATCGTTCATTTTTAGAGCAAAGAAACAAAAGGCAGACAAAAAGAATCATCAAAGAAAATGTACCTCGTCTTCAGCATTGGAGTGGTTCTTGTAAACAGATCGCAGAAAATGATAGCGGTCGAGCAACGGCCTAATATCGCTGCGCTTTCCGGTGGCGAAGGCCATGGCGGATCGGTGAAGTGCGTCGAGCTCATTACGAATCGCTTTGTGAAAGAACAAGAAAATCAGGATTGGTGACCTCGTCTCCGGGCTCTTCACACAAGCAGCAGCTTTCGGAGTCGGAGTCGCAGACGAAGAAGACGAAGAAGGCGAATCGACCTTGTTCACTGAATTCGGCAGCACCGCCACACCTCCCGGCGTCGCCATATTTCTCTCTCAAACTTTCTAGGAAAAATTCTCACTCTAAAAATAAATTTGTTTTTTTTTTGTTTTGTTTCTCTCTCTAAAATTTAATTTTTGTTTGTTTTTGTTTTTGTTTTTGGTTTCTGTTTTTATCTCTCTCTTAGCTTTGGCTATATTTTCAGAGAAGTTTGGTTTCATTTCCTCATTTTGGTTTGATAAGGAGAGAGCTTGGAAGAGGACGGGAGGGGGGTCTATTTTTATAGTTGAGTCTGCGCCACGTGGACTGAGGGGGTGCCACGTTGGATAGCCAGGGGTGGTCACGTGAGGGAAAGTCGCTGGGCACGAGGATGGCGTGAGAGAGCCTGAGAGAAGAGTGCGGTGAAAAGCTGTTCAACCCTGGTGACTGGTGACTTGGCGACAAAGACCACAGTGAAGAGAAAGTAAGTACGGATTGTAAAATCTCATAATATTTCCGAGATAAATGGTAAGTTTGAAAATATTTTTACAACAATTCTATAATATTTCTTTTTATAAGATTTTCACAATTTCATAATTAATTTAGGTGGCAAGATATCAATGGTTCGAGGGAGACAATCTCATATTAGAGACTGTACTAGTTTAACTAGCAGAACGATATATTTCGATACCGGTTAATACCGGTATACTGTTTCGAATTTACCGTTATTTTTTTATATTTATAAATATATATATGTATGTATGTATGTATGTATGTGTCTACATATATATATATATATATATATATATATATATATATATATATTATAATATGTATAAAAGTTTATTATAAAATATTACCTCAATTCAGAACAAATTATTCATAATTTTAAACTTTAGCATCAATTAAAAGAAAAAATATATATAATATAAAAAATAGAAAGCTTAATTGTTCATTGCGTACTAAGAAAACAAATAATACTAATGAGTTAATGCAAATAAGGTATCATTTTGTCCTTACAAAAATTTAAAAATTACAAAACTAAAAAAAAAAAACTTTATTTATGTACTGGCTGATACGCCCGATACCGGCTGGTATTTAAACCGATACGGTACATACCAGCGAATACAGCCGATACCGGTACGATATCGACCACATTGGTTTTAATTTGGATTTACAGTTTAAATTATTTTTTTTCCCATCAGTAATAAGTTACTATGTAAGTTTTGTTGTAAAAATGTCATAGCATTTCTATTTTTTCACAATAATTAAAAAAAATTATAAACCAACACAATAATCTTGTTTTAAATTGAAGAAATGTTATATGTTCGTAACAAATTCGCAACAACTTATTATCTATATTTTGTTGTGAAACCAATACTTCTATTTAAATTATAGTGGTTTTGTCCCTAAAAAATTTTGTTGGTTTTGGGTAATTTTGTTTTTAATTTACTTTATTTTTTTATTTATGATGACTAGTGGATATGTTGAGCCATCAATGAGAATGGCAGAAAAAGTAGTGTGGATGAGGGGTAAAAATGTGGAAAAACTTTTTTACCACAATAGCAAAAAGCCAACTAGTTGGAGAATAGAATGATTAAAGGATTTCCTTTTATCTACGATTTTATTTGAGGAATCAAACATGGTATTCTAAAAAAGTTATTCTTAATTCTTATATTTGATTTGTTTAGAAATTTGGTGAGACATTTAGGGATATATCTTCTCCATATAAGCCTAAAACATCTCAAAATTTTACTGGTACTTTAAAACATCAATAATAGCAATCCAAGAGTTCAAAAAAATTTAATTTGAGAACGATATAACTAGCGACATTCATTAGTCAATGTAGTGAAGGTTGGAAGTATTTTCCCCATATCACCTACATCATTGGTTTCATGAAAATGTCTTAGATTCAAGAAAAAGCAACAAATAGATAGATTGAACTCAAATTCAATACTCACATCAAACAAAGAAAAATATTTAGGATGAAGTGTTATACATGTTGTCCTTCATGAGGATTCAATAAAGACAACAGGGATTCAAAAAAAGGCATGTCCACAATCCTCTTCATATTGCGGACGAGCGTGAATTGCACATTGGCTTGAAGAAAAGCCAACATGATTTGGTTTAGGACCTTCTTGTTGGAGGCAATGACAACTGTGGGGAGTAAAAGGACCCCAGCGGGCCTTTGGGCTCTAGTAAGGAGGGTCGATCTGTTCTTGAGCTAAGAATTTGTTAGTACTGCGAATCGGCCCATACGCCGAGGGTCCGAGGACACATCTGAGGGTCCGAGGACACATCCGAGGGTCAGTTTCTCCTCGGACAGACCCAAGAGAACACGGAGATTCACTACGAAGGTCAAGGCAGAATTCCGGAAAGACTGTTGGTTAAGAGGAGGAAACCCTAAACCTTCTAGATACACCGGTGTTAGAAAAATATCATGAGCAAAGGCTGCCACTTCCACATTAAAGACTCTGCACCTACCTCCCTGACCGCATTAATGGGGAAGTGACCCGTGAACAGTAGAACTGAAACTTCTGGTCACTATTCAAAGGCACTAAGAGAAGAAATATCTAGAAGGGAGGGAGTTTGAGTAACACGTGGATAAAGTATCAGGAAAAGAAGTATTTACGAGGGGTGAAGGCCAAAGAAAAAGGGGGGGATCAGTCAATAACCAAGAAAGAAATTAAGAATTGTAATCTTTAAGAAAGAAAGAAAAATAATACAGAAGTAGTACTCGGCTCACGTCTGAGGAGGTCCATCTGCAATTATTATTCATTATTTACAAGTGTTTGCACACCATAGCCTGTTATCAAGTTCTCAGTACTTCTAATCTAGATTTCAAGCCCACACTCTACAAATTTCATTGTTTAAGGCTCATTGAGCCTGAGCCCATAATAGTCTTTGGGTCCAGGTGCAATTGTGCACTTACAACAACATTAGGAAATGGTAAACTCTTAATCTTAGAAGGATTTGAGGAAAAAAAAAAGGAGACTAATAATAGGTGCAGTTTTATGTGATTTTCAAAACTTTCGTTGACCACCGCCCATTAGTTGGAAGAATTCGATACCAACCATTGTTGTTAAACTCATAATTATTACCGTCTAACTCAGGGTTGAGTTTGGGGTTAACCTACCAATCGACCCAACCACGACAAGTTTAGGATCGTGGAACCCACCATCGACTGTGAAGAATACAAGTCATCACCACCAAAGGCCGATTGTTCCAGTAATAGGATCAGTCAAGTTCACTTAAAGGTTGGTGGCAAAAAATAAAATATGTTGAATCTAGCCTCTAAATTTTGACAGTTTGAAGATTGAATTTCTCTTAACATGTGTTCAAAAAATTAGGGCAAGACTCCAAGAATTGCTCCCAAAAAGACCCATTATTCCACCTCAGAAAATCAATGTTTCTTCCTGCCAGGCCGGATTGGTGTGTGATGGCAACGCTTCGAAACTTTGGTGTAGGCTCGTTGCATTTGATTGTTATCTCGCTATATATGTGAAAAACGACAATATCGAAGGACGAGAACAGAGACTTGAAGGCAGTTTCGGTTGGATTGGTCGAAGGTGAATTGCATAATAGTAGAAGCACCATTCAACTGATCTAATTGGTTTTTGGATTTGAAGATGTATCATCCAATTGATTGATCGGATCAGCTGGTTTCTAGTTCGGCTCACCTCGAGTTGGACAGTATAGTTGGGTCCAAGTCTTTGATACACCATGTGTGACTATGAGTATATAAAGACATGTATATCAGTTATAAATTTTGTCCCCTTAACATAAATCCCAGCTTTGCCATTATTTCGATCGGTATTAATTTTTATGTCAGTACAATAAAACTAATTTAAATTGTTGAATTTTTTATTAAAAAAATCTTATAAATCATGTTAAGTTATTGGAAGGTATGGAGGAACATCTTCCATTCACACTAGACTGAGAGATCTACCACATTAATTAGTAGTATGTTTAGTAAGGCTATGGGTTATAGAATTGCATTAATGTCATACATGTGAAAAACTGAGAGAACTAAAAATAAAAATAAAAAACAAAAAACGTAGCATAAAATATCTTGCATCCCCCTTCCCAACAAAAAAAAAAGTTGTTTCATCAACACTCAAAAAGGGAAATGATTAAAGTGTGTATGTCTTTATCAGTTAGTTTGTTTCTTAAAAAAAAAAAAAGGGGGAAAAATGAACAAATAGGAAAGGGTTTACATCAAATGAATTATAATTCTTATTCTTCTTGGGAGAGGTATTAAATGAGGGTATTTTTATCACTTTATTGAATATTTAATAAATATTCCTTAGTTGTGAGAATGTACTATAATTGTAGATATCCAGCTGTTTTCAAGGAATCCATATTGCCATGGAGATGAAGTTTAATGGAAATATCAAATATGGATGCATATGATCATTTTTTGGAACTATGTGTCACCACCAAACAAGAATATAGGCAAAAGGGGATTCCCACAATTCTAAAAGACACCTATAACTTTTTTTTTTGAGAAGAAGACACCTATAACTAGAAATCCTTTTTTTTTCTTTTCTTTTTTTTTTTCTTTTTTTATAGCAACAATGGCTATTTCTTTCTTTGGTTATTAAGATAAGATAAAATAAACTTACAGAAATTTTTGTATATGAATTTTGCCGAAGTTTTGTGTATGAAAAATATTTCAACATTCTTAAAAAGTACTTTACAATACTTTCCTAAACTATCTGTTTTATTAAATAAAATTTCCCTTTTGTACCAAAAAAAGAAAAAGATAAAGAAAAGAAGATAAAGATGTCTTACCAATGACCTTGCATCCTGCCTAAGGACATTCTGCCCTAATTTGTGTGAACGTGAAAAAACTTAAGTACGCCGGGAGCAATGTTCCCTCCTCTCACATGAGGGGTGAGCTCCACACGTGAGTCCCACCAGAGGGCCCACCCCTCATGTGAGAGGAGGGAGCATTGCTCCCAAAGCATGTAAAAATTATCCATATGAATGACCATCTAGCCAATAACATTTTGCCCCAACCTGTGAATTAATGAGATTAAATTCTCCAATTTCACTTGGGGGGAAAAGATCTAAGGCCGTCTTTTTACTTTTTGTTTTTATTTTTTAGAAGGGTCTTTTTACTTGATTCCATTCCACCACAACATACCAAATATAAAGTAAATTACCAATTTAATGAAGTTTAAGAAGAAAAAAAACGCACTACCTAAACTTAGTTTTTTTTTTTTGAGAAAGGTATATACCTTAATTTCTAAGATAACATTATTCTAATTTCTAAGATATTTTCTCGCAAATAATATAATTTCTAATATATTAAAAAGTTATTTATCATTATAAAAAAATTTAAAAATCTATTTTTATAATAAAAATATATATTGAAAGGTCTGAACTTCGTCAATATCTATGTAATTCAGTGGGCTCTGCTTTATTAAGAGAACTGAAGATCAAATCCCTCTCCACAATAATATAATTATCAAATTGTTAAAATAAAGTCTTAACCTTCAAAAATAATGTTTTCGGTTAAATAAAAAAAATTGAGGAATTTTTTTATATTTATCCATCATATAGAAGAACTTAGAAGGGATTTGGTAAGAAAACCACCACTAATAAATCAGTCAATAAAGATAGGCTTGACAACACTCACTCCTCCCTACCAGCTTTTCAACCAAGATGATATCACCGTATGGTTTTGAAAATGTTAACTAATTTTATATGAAACACAATATTTTTCACAATAAATTTTAATTGGTAGGTTGTTACTGACTGTTATGCGTAGGCCAAAAAATAATTTAAGTAGTAAATTCAAATTAAAACAAATAACAACTTATCATTTATGATTTGTTGTAAAACTGTTGTAGATGCAACACTTCTCATTTAGTATTGCTAATGAAGTATGAACCTCAACTTTATGCAAATAATGGGTGTAATTTAAAGATAATAAAATTAATAAAATTCTACTATATCATTAGAATATTTAAATGGTATATATGTTTTTCAAAGAAAAATTTCCAATGGCTTGTTAAACAGATTAACTGAGGAATGGGATGTACCACATTATCCATTTTCCATATGTAGTCACAATATATGCAACCTTTTAATGGATCATCCATTATGAATGGCATTTGAAAATGACCTTCCATTAATAATGAATTGTGATCAACAAAAAGGACCACCTAGCTATTATTTGGAGGAGTAGTTGAAGAGATGGAACCTGTAATATATATATATATATATATATGGTTATAGTTTCTTCATATGAAGCAATGATGATGGGGTTGCTCTCATTCTGTTCCTATCATTATTTAAAGAGTAACGAGGATAGAAGACGACAGAACGATAGTAGAAAGTGTGAAGGACACAGTCAGACAGTTTTTGTTTGCTAATGTTATGTGTGATATTCAATTACTAGGTGTAATATCGCTGCAATACATGATCAGATTTTTTTTTTTTTAAGATTTTTTTTTTTATAAAAAATGTGAAATTTTGATAATTATGATAGTTAATTTTTTTTTATCAAAAGAATAATTATGGTAGTTATTGATAGATATTTAATATGATTGTACTTGTATATAAATGTATCTATTTTAGCCAAAGATCTTGTAGTTGAATTGACATCTTCCCAGGTACAAAATATATATATATATATATCTCTAAAAAATGATGATAGCTCGAGTGGTAATTATCTCTAAAAAAAAAAATATCTATTTTAGCATTTTAAGACAAATATAATAGTGGATTCTAGTTAGCTCGAGTGGTAAACTCAATTTTCTAATATAAGGTTTAAATATAGAATAAAGTTTAAACTCAATTAAAATATTATATTATTTAGGTAAAAAATTATTATTTTATAATAATGACATTTAAAATTATAAGGCATCCAAAACTTATGTGACATAATATTTAGAAGTCAACTAAAAGTTAAAAAAAAAAATTTGATTTACACATGTATTAGTTGGCGACAAAAATTTAAATAATTAAACTCATTTTTAAAAAATTTGACTATATAATTTTAATTAGAATAATATTTTTTTTAGAGAATTTTAATCTATAGTGTCTGCTCTTAATGATATATTTTTATTTTTAAGCTAACTGAAACTCACATTCGGAGTAATATTTTAAACTTTAGATATATAGGGCATAGCTCACATAAGATAAACCAACTTAATATTTTTAATACAATTATGAGTCACATGGCGAAAGCAATCTAAAATAAGTATCGATTGTGTGAATTGTGTTGTGAGGACTATTTTTTTAATCAGGATAGAAATTTAAGTGAGTAAAATTAAAGGAATACATGATTATTCATGTGGCATATATAAGGAGAAAAAACAAGAAAAAAAAAATAGTGAAAAGAAGAAGATATTCACATTCACGCCACACATAACGAAAGCATGTTCTTACTTATCACTTATAAATCTATCGACATATTTCTTATCCTTATCATTGTTTATTGGAATTATTATTTTATCTTGTATGAATCTATTTATTTTAATTTTTTGTTGGCATATACAGCTATATATAATTGTTATTTATTCGTGGGTTCCAGACTTCCAGTTAGCTCAACTGATAACATCTTTGATGGTTGTATAAGAGATCTGAGGTTCAATCCACGTCTACACCAAAAATTGATTGGTGTCTTGGTCTGATGATAACATAGATTAAAACTCTCTAAAAAAAAAATTGTCATTTATTCAAATGAAAGTGACTCAGTTAAATTTTCTTCCTTTGCTGGGATTCTTACTTCTTTTGGACTATTGAGTATTGACTGGTGTTTTAAAAACACAGGCAAGTTCGTTTCAAAGGGTGTAGGTTACCCACAAAATTATAAAAGAAATGAATGCTAAAGCTGTTATGGCCTGTTTGGGAGTTTAGAGAGGGAGGAGAGTAGAGGGGAGTAGAGGGGAGGGGAGTAGTGGGGAGGAGAGTAGAGGAGAATAATTACCCTCCACCTTGTTTGGATGTTTTTATAATTAGTAAGGGGGAAGGGAGTAATTAGCCCTTCCCCTTGTTTTTAATATTGTAATTTTATAAATATAATAAGGGTAAATTAGGTAATTTACTCTATAAATAATTTTATGTGCTCTACTCTCCCTCCAAATCTCTCCAATTTGGGGGAATTAAAAATGAGGGGGTTGGAGGTAGTTGAAACCCCTCCAAACCCCTCCAAATCCCTCTCCCTCCTTCCTTAAAAAACTCCCAAATAAGGTAATTGAATTACTCTCCTTCCCTCTACTCTACTCCCCCTCCTTTTTTAAACATCCAAACATGCCATTATTGATATATTCAATGTTAATGCTAACGCTGTTATTGATATATTCAATGTTAATTCTAACTTTAATTCCCATTTTCATCTTTACTATGCTTTCATCATTTAAATGAATGTAAAGCTCTTTAAGGAAAGAGTTTGTTTTTAGGATTAAAATTTTATAGTGTCATTACTGTTATATCATTAAAAATTTCAAATCACGTGACATTGGATTTACTTTTTAGTTTATAACATTTGATCAAAATAATGAAATGACTTTGTTTCAAATATAAAGGACCCTAATACATCTTTTCTCCACAAAAAAAAAAGAAAAAGAAAAAAAAGAAAAAGGACCCTAATACATCATATAGAGACTTGGGACCTTCTAATTCAACCATGAAAATTGTGAAGCAATTAAACCATTTCAAAGATCCTTTGATTTTTTTTTTTTTTAGCAAAAGAAGGAAGCAGCTGTACATCAATTAAATCTTTCTTGTTTTAATTTGAATGTTGGAAGATCCTTGGGGAGTTCATTACACTCTTTATTTTGCACTTAATTTCTTTAATTTATTGCATTCTTGTTTAAATTTAAAAAAAAAAAAACAATCAAACAATCAAACCAACAAACTAGGTCAACAAACAAAGTGCAAAGAAATCAAAGCTGTTAACCCCAACCCCACCCTCCCAAAAATTGATTTCATCGAGTTTGGTAATTACAAGTCCTACAACCATTAATTCATCATCATTGCATATTTTTGTTAAGCAACTTTTCATTTGATGCTGATTGTTTAAACAGGTTGAAGAACTATATTTAAAATATACTTTACCCAAAAAAAAAAAAACTTTAGAAACTCCGAAGGATTGAAGTGCCGTATACAATTTTTTTTTTTTTTTATGCAAATGCATTGTCCATTATGACTTCGATTTAATCAAGAACATTATTCTAAATTATAAATGCTATATTGAATTCACAAACTTACTATATATTTGTCTTTTTTTAACCATAATCAGGATCTTATCTTATATTATTGTTATTCCACTAGGTGATAGATATTAATAATGGAGTTACTAAAGATTGTACTAGAGGAAACTTGACCCGGTGAACAAATAGTCCCCAAATCTTTTATGTTTCATTTTCCTTGAACATAAATTAGTGTTCAAATGGATATATATGTTCCCTTATTAGCCAACACTTATACAAATGAATTCTTCTAGCGATTCCTTCAACGGTACTACTTCCCATCAATAATGATAGTGTTGGGCAGTGGATTGTCAAATATAAAGTAAAAATAATAATGTCTTAAAAGTCGATGGCAGCATAGAGATAAATCAGAAGATTAATAATGCAAAGGCCAAGAGACCAGAAGAAACATTTGAAATGCAGCTACCAGCTATTCGTTAATTAGCTTTGAGTTCTATGATGGAGAGTGGTCATTGTTGGACTCCAAAATAGAAAGGTTGACAAAGTGGATTCCTGTTATTATATTCATAATTGTGCATAGAAAGTGGATTCCTATAATCATATTCCAGGTATTTAGGATTTTTTTTTTTGGGAACCAAGATAAAGGCTTGAATGAAAAAATTGTGGTATTACGGAGCATAGTTGTCAAATCGTGAATTCGATTATGAATTGATTTTTTATTTTTTTGTATTGTGTATTGTATAGTATATCATAAGATACACTCATACACAAACATATAAGAAAATTTATTTAAAAAAAAACAATTATAGATATACATATATAAAACATATATTCATTATAATTTTAGAATATATTCAATTAATGACTAATTTGATTATCACTTATGTAAAAATATTTAATAAAACTAACTAAATAAATAAAATTAACATATGTTTATATCATACACATTCAAATTGATTAAGCTCAAAAGTGATAATACATGACATATGAGTCAAAATTGATTTCTTTTCATCATATTCATCATCTTGCATAATCAACTCCATTTAAGACCTTCTCCCCTCTCCCCGTGTGTGTGTGTTAAAAATACTAAGTATTCTAAAAATAATTAAAAAAATCCATTTAAGTCAATATTATCATCTTGTTCATTATCTTGTAAAACCATTTCTTCATTGGCATTATATTTATTATCATCATCAACATTTATTATATCTTCTTGTTCTTTTATTTTAATATTTTTTTCTTTATATTTCTTCTTGGCAGTCTAACTTCTTAGACTTGTAACAAAAACAAAAATAAATATATATTGTCATATAATACCTTATTTATATTATAGAAAAGAAATTTGCAAATACAAAAGGGTGGGGGGGGGGGAATCATGGACAAGTTATCTGATTGGGCTCAATCAATTAGCCTAATAATTTTTAATTAGTTCAAATAAAAGCACAAATTTTAACAAATAGCCTATCTTAACCCACATATCTATGTATTGTACGATATCTATGATTTTACAATACACAAGTATGTATCATACAATGCAATATGATTCATACGATACACACATATGTATCATATAATTCATGAACACTTTCAATATACTCTTATGAGCCAGAACTTTTTGTATATGATGTAATACGTATTGCTTATTGTATAATACTAACAATTATGTTACAACTATATTCAGGAGAGGTTCAAAGGAGTTCGAATAACAAATAATTTAGGATGAGAACCCATGATCATATAAGAGAATTGACTTTACATGTAAAGCAATAACTATGCTTATTTATTTTTATTTTTTTCAGAAAAAACTATGCTTAATTAGTAATTAGCAATTAGGGTGATGTGAATAACATCAATCCAAATGGAAGATATATTTTTTGAATAATTTATGTGCAGAATGGCATGTTTTGTGTATATAATAGGTCGTGATTCGTTTCTCATTAAAGATAGTAGATGAGGAATTTGGAAATGATACGTGTCTGTATCGTGTTGGCTTCAATACACTAAAGTATTGGAAGTAAGCTGAGTCTATTTGAAAATAATTGCTAGCACCATCTTGTCTATAGAATAGCTTCAAATATATATTTTTTTAAATAATTAATGATAGCAATAATAATTAGGACAAATTACAACTTACCTATCTGTGGTTTAACTGAAATTTAAGTTACCTACCTATGGTTTCGGTCAAATTGTAGTAATTTTACTTCACTTTTATGTTTCTCTCTTCCAAAAATACAAAAACACAAAAAAAAAAAAACATAAAAATATAAGATCAAATAAGATAAAAAAGAATCCTACGGAACACTTGAATCATAGGATTTCAAACCACAGGTAGGCAACTTAAATTTCGGTCAAATATCAATGGATAAAATGTCAAATTTTATACCATAAATAGACAGCTTAAATTTTAATCAAATCACAAGTGAGTAAGTTGTAATTTGCCTTATTTAAAAAAAATGAAAAGAAATGTCATATTTTATACAACAAATAAATTTTGGACAAAGGAAAAAGATTGGATGATTAAAGTGATATTCACAGCCGTTTTAGATTTGACAGGTAATGAACCCAAACTTAAAGTTTGATGGTACATAATCTACAGATTAGAGGGGAGGGGGCACACGAGACATGCTCAGGCTGAGTGTGCCACGGATCAGTGAGCACATGGCTAACCCGCGCTAACACACACCTTAATCTCACTTTCTCATGTTTCCTAGTTGGAGCCTATGCCAATTTCATTTGGTTGTTTAAATCACGAAAATGTTAAAGCTACTTGACTTATACGTGCTTTATTGTAAAAGGTCTACAAACTCATAGATTGATACTCTACTTCAACCATATAATGAACCAGTTTAGAATCCTATACATATGCACAAATACAATTAGAAAAGAAAACACAAACACCCCATATACATAAGTTTCTACCTTTTTCTCAAAAAAAAAGTTTCAACCTAATGAATAATAATTGTGTTGGAGCATTTTAATATTATATAATTAAAAATTAATTTATATTACAACATAAATGTAGAGATATGGGAGTTAATATGGAAGATGAGGAGTTAGTGAAGATATTTAATCCCACATTGAAAATGAGAGAGACTATTTTTTTTTTAATTGTGGTGATTAATGGGTTAATATGAATAGATTTAGATATTGGGTTAGATATGTACCCAAGAGGGGGGTGAAGGGAGGACGTGTAAAAAATGGAAATAAATCAACAATTATGTTCAACAATTAATCTTGTAACACCTACTACCACTTACAAAATGTCGCACCTCAGTCCAAATAGTGTTGTGTATTCTCAAATCTCAGATTAATAATATTCAGAAGTATTATTCAGTTTCTCTTTGTGTTATTTCTATTATTTTTGTGTTTGCACCAACAAATTGTTTGTAATATTATGTAAAAAGTTGATAAGTTTGAATTAATTTTAGCTAGACAAACAAATGGCATTATAAAGTATTGTATTTCAAATTCTCTCTTCTCATAATTTTAGATATATAATTTGATATGTGATTGACTTTCTTATGGTTCATTTATATTGGACTCTTTGTATTTTGTACTAAATTATCTCATTTGATACAAAAATTTAAAAAGTTTAAATTGGACATATGACACAAAGTTAGACTCCAATTTGGATTCTAATTTTCTCTTAACATTGGTTTATAATATATATATATATATATATATATATATATATATATATATATATATATATATATATATGATGAGCATTTAAAATACTTTTTCTTTTATTGGTGATACATTATTTTTTAAGATTTATGTAGTGAAAATTATAGTAGTCCTAATATCATTTTTAGGATTTTTGTTTGTTTGTTTGTTTTTTTGTTTGCTCACATCTTTTTAGAATACCAAAATTCTAAAGTCACAGCAAATTTTATAATTGATATGGAGTTGGATTGTGATTGGTGTACAATATAAGAGAAAATGTCAGTGATGGTCTCATACAAAAATGATGCTGTAAACTAGCAGTAATCACAATCTGTCACCTCAATTATTGTGAATTTGTTGAGTACATAGCTTTGTTGTTAGATTAATGACATCATTAGTGGACCAAAATGACACTTATAAGTTTCTAAACTAATCAGTATCTAATATCTATATCAACATCAAGGGGTTGGTTTTCTTTAAAAAAAAAATCAAGGAATTTTTTGTTGTTGAAAAGAATCAAGAAGTTGGGGTAGGGGTTTCAAAATCTTATGAGATCTATGAAGTATTGAATTCAAAACTCCCCATATCTTTTACTTATTGTGACTTTGTTGAAATTTTGTCTTAGTAACCACTCAAACACACATCTCAAACCCACGAAATTCCCAACCTAAAGCACCCATTTCCCCATTTGAAGACCTTTCCATTTATAGGATAAGCCATCAAATTCATTAACCTACATTTTATATAATCAAGACTTCAGTCATTAGCATCTGTCTTCGGCAATCAAGAATTCTAGCAATTCTAAACATGGGTGGAGCCAAGGGGTGGCGAGGTGGGGCAATTGTCCCACTGACCCCACCCAAGGTCCCTCCTAAGGCTATGTTTGGTTGGGGTGATTATAAAAATGATAGAAAATAGAGGAGAGAAAAGTGGTGAGAAAATAATGTTTGTGTTTGTTTGGTTGAGGGGGGAAGAGAAGGTGATTTTGGTGGGGCAAGAGTTTTCTCCCCTGGCCCACCAAAACACAATCTCTTCAAATTGAGGAGAAAATGAGCCAAAAGTATTTGGACAAAAATGCCAATGTCACAACTTTGCTGCCTATTTTTGGGGGGTGGGGGGTAATTAGGCCTAAATAGGTTTGTATATTAGACTAAAAGTTGGTCAAAAAAAATTTTAACGACGTGTGATTGGATTTTTTTTCTTCTTCTTTGTTGGTTCTTTTCATCTTTATTTTTTTAAAACCATGCATAATTTTTTTAATAAGAGTATACGAGTCAATTTATATAAATTATTTTTTCCGTCCTCTTACTTTTTTCCTGAGCCAAATAAAAGAATTTTTCATCCTTCCACTTTTCGACTCTCCAACCAAACATAAATGAGAGAAACTAAAATCTCTTCTATTTTCTTAGTTTTTCATTCCATCCCAATTTGTTATCATCCCACTTTTCGATCTTTCCAAAAAAACGGACCCTAAAGGTTTTTTATTTTTTTAAAGTACTAGATTCATTTAAAAAAAAAAAAAGATTCTAATTTTTAATTATATTCCAAATTCAAAACTTCTTGTGACAATATACCTTTTTCTTTTCTTGACTACGTTAGGATCCTAACGTAGTCAAGAAAAGAAAAAGGTATATTGTCACAATATCTCCTAACCAATGTACCTCTATAGTTTCTAGGAAAACAAAATGTACCTCTCTCTCTCTCTCTCTCTCTCTCTACATACATACATATATATATATATATATATATATATATATATATATATATATTAAAAATCTTTTACGAAGGTATATGCTTTTTAAGGTCTTTTGCAATCAATTTACACTAATAGTTGGAAATGAAATCTAAAATAGAAAAAACAAACATTAACACTTTTAAATTAATTCAAAATAAAAGGTCATATAACGTCTTTAAAAAATAGAACATTTAAAATTGTCAATTATATGATCATATTTAAAGTACTTCTAAGTTCTAAGTAAATTTATTCTTTCATTTTACTTTAAGTATTCAAATGATCTGTTTAAATATGTTAATTTTAAAATAATCTTTTAACTTTACACATTAATGACCATTCATTGATTATTTCTATTTATTTCTTAATTATTCAAAATGTATTTTTTTAGCCAGATTAAATTATTAAGTAACTTAAGCATAACAATGATTATATAAACTCTAATGCTAGGCTAGAAAAAATAAATTAAAACCAAGCAAAAAAAAAAAACTAAATTATAACTAACATTTGCATTATATTTTTTTTATGTTAATCAAATATTTTGTTTAATAAATTAAGTGATTTTTTAAATTAATTTTGTTTTCAATATTTTATCTTAATCTTGCCCTCCCAAACCAAAATCCTGGCTCTGAACTACGTCCAACATTAATAGCAATACAACTACTCCATGGAGGTCTTGAGAAGAGTCTATGGATCTATGATTAGAGGTAGGTTGTGGCGAGTGTTGTGTTGGTTGCATTTTTCGTCCATTCAAACTTTAATTTTAATAAAAGATGATTTGTCATTCATACTCATGCATGGAGGTGTGTATGCATGTAATCTTTGATCTTAGATATTTATGTAATTTTATTTTATATAGAATGGTGTTTTTTGATTTAGGTTATTTCATATGAATTGAGTTCTTTGAGAAACAAAAAATACAACAAAACCAAAAAAAAAAAAAAAATTTTTTGATTGCTTTCTAGGTTAGAATTGAGGTAGATTACAAGAATCAAGATAATGTTTTAATTTTCAAAATTTCTTTTAATTCACTCTCACATTCCATTTTGCTTCGTGCATTTTAATGTTTTCTTTCATAGTAACATGAATATGAACAAGTGTATTAGATCATAAAATCATCAAGAAGTGGTAGATTGGATCTTAGAGTTTTTTTTTTTTTTTTTTTGTATTTATTTCTCTAAATTTTTCTATTGCGGTGCTTATGGACAAATGTAATCGATGATGAAGAGCTAAGTATCATGATGTCGAATCCTTGTAAAAATTAAAGTTCTCTTTGTAGAGAATCGAATTGGGGGAGAGTTTAGGGATTTTTGGGATTTCTATCTGGTATGAATTCATTTGTAAGAGAAACTAGCTTGTAACTTAGGTTCACAATGAGAGAGAGAGAGAGAGGTAAAAAGTAGAGTGTAAAGTGGAACGCAAAAAATAGGACAAGATTTGTGTTCATAGGTCTAGTGTTTTATATGACATGAAGGCATCTTTCTTTTCAATTCTTTAGGCCTGTTTGATAGTAGCTTTAAGGTATTGTTGTTCAAAATAATGTGAAAACTATAATTTAAAAAGTATTGTAAAAATGTTCTAAAAAAAAAAAGTATTGTAAAAATACGTGTTTAAAGTACTTATAATGCAAAAAATGTGTTTGGTACCATATTTCAAGCAACATATTTTAAAATGTGTAAAAAATATAATTGTGTGTTTGGTATGTGTATGTATTATTATTATTATTTTTAAATGGTAACTTTTGACATGTACAAATATTTTATCAATTTTATTATAGGAATGAGAATTTCCCACATTATTCCCGGTTGGTCTTCTTCTTCCTCTGTGCTCTTCTTTCTCTTCAAAAATTTCTTCCTCCTTAAAAAAAAACACACACACACACACACAATCATTTGCTTAAAAAAAAACCCAGGAACCCACTCTCATTACTCTTCTAAAAAACTAACAAAACCTTTGCACAAAAAAAAAAAGGAAGAGAGAGAGATCGTGAGAGAGAAATGAAGAAATCTCACTTTGTGTTTTTCTCCTAATCAGTGAGGTTGGATTTTCTTTAATCTACATTGGCTTTTCCATATAATTTTATTATGATTTGGAGAGAAAGAGAGATGAGATGAGAAGTCTGAAAGTAAAGAGAGAAGGAATGTGAAAGAGAAGGGAAGAAAAGAAAGAAAAAAAGAAGAAGATGAGGTTTACTCGAGAGAGAGAGAGAGAGAGAGAGAGATGTAGTTGTGTTAGGTCTTATCAAGTGGGTTCCACACTTTTCTAAATATTTACAAAAGTGTCATTAAGTAATATTATTTGAAAATTGAAAACTACTAGAATGAGTTCTCTAAATTTAATGTTTAAACATCTTAAAATAGGAAACGTAACTCAAACACTTCTAAATGAAATTTCTTATCAAATGCGTTTTTTTTTTCCTCACAGTTTTCAATATTTAAACACTAAAAATTGTTGTTTAAATTACCTTACCAAATAGGTCATTAACCTCTTTACCCACTTATAATTAAACAAAATTCAAAGGTTTTATTTATTTATTTATGGTAGAGTGTGAATAGAATCTTATTCAATTCTTCATTTAAAAAATGACATTAGATTGGAGGACTATATTAGTATATTAGCTAGATTGCATAGCATAGTCCAACCCGGGGGCGGGGCGGGGGTGGTGGTGGTTTAAATAACTTCTCAAGTTTCACATACAAAACATACATTTTTGTTTTTGTTTTTTTCAAGAAAATTTTTTACGGCTTACGAAAATGAGTCACAACTCACAAGGATCATAGACTCATGGGTATATAGAATATACTGCCATATATATTCAATTATTCCAACGGCTAGATACATTCGTGCAATCACTGTAGTTTGCCACTTCAATAAAAAAGAAAAAGAAAAAAAAAAAAAAAATAGAAAGGGTAATGCTAAGCGCATTCGTTAAGAATTACTGAAATGCCATTGCATTTAAGATAAGCTGCAAAAATCTATGCAATGGCATGTGTTAGTTTGCTTAGAAGAAAACAAATGTTTTAGAATAAAAGTTCAAATCTTCTGTCTCACTTTTCCTGTTCCACTTTATACTCCATTAATAAAAACTTGTCACGTGTTTACCGAATTAATTAAATACTACTATTAATTAATAACGGTAACATTAATAAGTCAATAATGATAGTATTTAATTAATTAGGTGAACACGTGGCACGTTTTTATTGGTAGAGTATATAGTGGAGCAGGAAAAGTGGGACAGAATATTTGGACTTTTAGTTTTCTTCATTTAATGTCCCATCCACATAAAATGCCATAACACTTAGGAAGCAAACTAAAAAATACTTGTTATTTTTTCCCTCCATTTCACATATTTTTTCTTTTACTTTTTCCCTCCAATCTACTATTTCACCTTTTCATCTCCTACCTTCCTGTGGTCTTTTTTTTTTTATCATCCATCACACGTGAGAAGCAATAGATTATGCTATTCCAAATTAAAGACTTTTCTTTTTCCATGATTCACTATGATTCTGAGTAATATTTGAGTTGCCGACCATTCTCTGTGAGCTGTTTAAGTTTAGTATTAAACTTTTTTTGTTTGTTTTACTCTTTTTGAATGAAACTGCTATAACAACAGCCACAAACTCACAATTTTGTTTTTTTGAATTATTTGGAAAATTCCCGACACCCTTTATGAAGTTGCTGTAGTTGGGCATTTTAATAATGTGGTGCTCATGGGACTTTTTAAGTAATGTTAGTAGAGCCAAAAGGAAAAATTCAGAAGTCAATTTGGAAAAATAAAAAATAAAAATTCAACGCTTTGATTTCCGATCTCACCTCCAATTTAATTTAATTTAAGCATTTTGCTATTATTTATATCCACAGTACAAATAAAATAAAAACATTATAGAATGTTATTTATAGAAAAACCACAAGCAAATATGTAGATATTGAATTTAGGGTGCGTTTATTTCGACAGTAAAGCAATTCCGGAAAATGTTTTCAGCATTTGCGGGTGTTTGGCAACACCGGAAATTTTGGTCAAACGGAAAAGAGGAACCATTGACCGTAAAATACACCCTCCTCACCCGGAAAATATTTTCTATGTCTATTTTACCTTCAAATTGAGTTTTCCGTTGGAAAATAGAGAAAGAGAAGGAGAGGGAGAGAGCAACAACCCACACCAGAAAAGAGAGAGAGAGAGCTAGAGGGAGATCGCCGGTGAAGCCAAGATCACGCCGTCCTCAACCCAAAGGCCCGCCATCGAGCTCCCGCCGGGCGAGATCGAGGCGCGATCTCGTGCCGTCGAGCTCGCGCCGGGCGAGATCGAAGCGCGTGATCGCGCCGGCGAGATCGGTGACCCACCGATCTCACTCTTCCTCCTCCCTGTCTCACCTCCCTCTCTCAGTTTAATTTGATTTGGCCATGGTGTTTTATTTGATTTTTGTTTGTTTAGAAGTTGATGGATTGTAATGTTCTATTATAAAATTTGTTTGGAATGTGAGAAAATGGTTGAGAAAATATGAGAAATCAGTAAAAAATTTGTATTTTCAGAATGTTACCAAACACTTGAAAATATTTTCCAAAGTATTTTTTAAAATGCCACCAAACATCTAAAAATATTTTCCTTTGCCGAAAATATTTTCCTTTCCTGAAAACATTTTCCAGAATTGCTTTACTGTCGAAACAAACGCACCCTTAATTCCCAAACTCAATTGAAATTACTTTTATATTAATAGAAAATCCTATTATATATACAATTACTCATATACATATATATATATATATATATATATATATATATATATATATATTCTTTTTCCTTCCATTTTTATCTTTCTAGTCTTTTTTTTTTTTAATGATTACGCTCCGTTTGTTTCAATGGAAAACCTTGTGTAAAGATAGTTTTTCTTATTTTCCAGTGTTTGGTAGCATAAAAAAAGATAAGTCAAAGGAAAACTATCTTTGGTCAACATAAAAAGTATGGCTTATTTTTGGAGATTGTTTTCCATTAAATTTTTTTGGAAAACAACTCTATCTCACAGCAAGCTAAATAAGGGAAGTTATGAGGTTGTTTTTCAACTCATTTAAAGTTGCTACCAAACATTAGAAAATGAGATAGTTTTATAGAAAATGTTTTTTAGAAAATAACTCATTTTCTAGAAAACATCATTGCTGAAACAAACAAAGCGTAACCACCAATTCATTACTATTAGACCGAAAGTTTTATAAACATCCTGTGAGTGGGAGTGATCATAATAGAGATAAAAATGAACAAAAACTTTAAAATAAAATGGGACAATAAAAGTATCACACCTAAATAACATATCCTCAATAATTAAAATGCAACATATATTTAACAATTAAACCAACAATCAAGCAAAAGCAAAAGTTCAATAAGTAAATTCCATCAAATCTTCTCAAAAACATGTTGTCAAAATGACAACATTAACAAAATATGTGTCATAATTTTTCTTTCACAATCTCAAAAAGCTTTCACCTAACATTTCAAACAAAATACCAGGTTCAATCCAATATCAGTTGATGTTGTTTTCTTTTTCTTGTTTGCACAATTTGACGAAGTACCACTATTCTTCTCCGGACATGTAGAGATGTTATGGCCAATATGCTTACAAAGTCGACTAGACTTCTTTTGCTTTCCCAACTCTCTTCCACCTTTCATTCGTTTTTGCTTTGGACGACCTTTTGTCTTCGACATTGGAGGATAAGAAATAAAACAGTCTTCATCAATCACATCATTAACATCACCATCTTTAGTGGTTTCCTTGTCCACTAAATCTTCATCATTCAAAATTAACAAATCTTTTCCCTTTAGTGATGCTTCACAACTCCAACGTGATAATAGATACATATGTGGCATTTGGTGGCAATCTTTGTGAAGAAATATCCTAAATACGTGGCGACAAAGTATACCCCAAAATTCAAAGTGTTTGCAACTACAATTAGTCATATCACCATCCCACAAAACTTTGTGTTTCTGACTAGTTTTGTCTTTGTAATATTGCACCACAAATTCACTACCATTTTCTTGAAGCACGGAATATAGTGTAGTACTCCCAAACTCCACTTGAAATAATTTGAAAGCATAAGGTGTCAACACACTATGTGCTTGGCCTTCTAATGGTGAAAGGGTTCTTAAAGAAGAACTCCTAAATGTTTCCAACATTGTATCATGTGATTGTATTTGTTGAACATCTTCAATGGCAAGGTCAATCTAAAATTGAAAACAACAAATTAGAAGCATTTAAATGACACACCAAGACTTAAAAAAATAATATAAAATATACTAACATTGACAAATATAAACATAGATAAAATAAATTATAAGGGTAAATAATGACTTACTTGTTTAACAAATTAGATCAAGCTTATGTGGGAACTAACAAACCGTTTGATAAAAGCATTTATGCTTTCGGATCTTCCTGTTGTTGTCATTCCACCAAAAAAATATCCACGAAGGTAACTTGGTACCCAAAAGTGCTTAATTTGATATAATCTAATCATACACATGTCATATTTTGCAATAACTTGTAGTCATTGGTGCTCAAATTCTTCACATGAGTCCAACTTATATAACTTGTAGAAATTCATGCACCAACTCGAATATTGACTACGAAGAATTGATGTAAACCAACCACTAAATTTAGCGGTAATATGCCCTATACAAAAGGCATGTTTTGTGAATGGCAATTCTTTTGAAATTGTCTCTGTGATCCATGGATCTTGATCAGTCAAAATAGACTTGGGTGGCTTTTTCATCAATGATACAAAAGTCTGTCAATCAAACATAAAATTGTTACAATGCAAAAAAATTCAAATACTATCCAAATTAAAAAAGAATTGTGAATCTTTACAAGATTAAAAGTTTACCTTCATTAACCATTGAAAGGTACTAGTTGTTTCATTGCGAAGAAGTGCACAACCAAAAAGAATTGTCTTTCCATAATTATTGACACCGACAAAGACACCAAAAGGCATATCATAAGCATTCACCTTATAAGTAGTGTAAAAAACAACTACATCTCCATATTTTTGGTACCAATCAATACAAGGATAAGGTGCCCAAAAAATATGCTCCAACTTTCTTTCATCGTCTATTTTAAAGCATATTGAAACTTTGAATTCTCCTGTTTTGCATCTTTGCAATATTGTAAGAGGCTCATGGCATCACTCATTGCATGCTCCCGTCTCATCTTCCCAAAAAGGTTACGAATATCTTTTTGAAAAATGGAAGATGTCCATGTTCCACTTTTTTCTCAAGTTCCATAATACGCATTATTTATCTAATCGAAAGATTAGCTTCTTTCAACAATTGAATGCGGTCTTCATCTTCTTTTGTGATAATTCAATTACTAGGAAGAAACCGCACTTCCGAAGGAATCAACAATTCATGATTGTGATCAATAATAAACTTAGTGACATGCCATTCTTGTGGAAAAATATCAAATGACTTTCGTAAGGCAATCCTTAGATGAGTTTTGCATCTACATTTTAAAGACGCTCTATTTCTTTGCTCCTTAGATGGATCCACAATTTTTAATAGTGGTTTACCTTCTCTATGACAAAAGAAATCCCACCTTACTATTTCTTTATTTTTTGTGACAAACCGACCTTTTCGAATAGAAAAACCATGTTGACTTGCATAAGTTCTATAGAAAATAAAAGCCTCTTCTTCACTAAGAAAACATTGACCAACAAAAGGCTCAAAATTATATTCTTCAAGAACTTTCTCTCCACAAATGTCACTATGTTTTTCATTATTTAAAGACTCATCCAACTCAATATAATTTCTTGAATCACTTTGATCAGTTTCATTTGCAATAAAATCCTCATCCATTTGTGCTATATTGTCACAAGAATTTTTATAAAAAAAATCAACACCACATTTGAATATAAAAAATAAAAATAAATAGCCTTTCCGCAAATAAAATAATAGTACCTTCTTTAGGAAGCTCATTCAAGTCAAAATAATTCCTTGAAATGCATAGTTGAGTTCCACTTGAACTTAAATCCTCATCCATTTGAACTATAATAATATAACAAGGATAAATAAAAAATAAAGCAAAATCATTTTTTTAATATAAATAAATGAATAATTGAAAGCACCTTCTTAATTCTGATTAAGTTCTTTGAGCCCTCCCCTCTCCTAATTTGCTTATGTGTGTGTATGTTTTCAAAAGTGAGTAAAAAGAAGAGTGATGATAAAAAAAATAAAAATAAAAAAAATAGATTACAGAAAGGTAGGAGATGAAAAGGTGAAATAGTAGATTGGAGGGAAAAAGTAAAAGAAAAAAGATTTGCTTCTCACGTGTGATGGATGATAAAAAAAAAAATACTACAGGAAGGTAGGAGATGAAAAGGTGAAATAGTAGATTGGAGGGAAAAAGTAAAAGAAAAAAGAGGTGAAATGGAGGGAAAAAATAACAAGTATTTTTTAGTTTGCTTCATACCTATGATGGACTTTTATGTGGATGGGATATTAAATGAAGAAAACTGAAAAAGCTGAAGGGTATTTTAGGTTTATTCTAAAACATTTGTTTTCTTCTTAGCAAACTAACATATGCCATTTCATTACATAGATTTTAGCGCATTCATTAGCATTACCCAACTAGAAATTATCCAAATAGTTATACCAATGTTCACATTAAAAAAAAAAAAACTATACAAATGTGAATTCGTTACTCTATTAGCTCCTGACCAGTCAACAAAACCAACGTAATGGATCACGCTTCACCACAGTCCACATGTCCTATGCTATCAATTCTGCCAACCAACCCCAAGAAAGTGGGAGGCTGGAAAGTGGGAACCGACCAATGTTCACATTCAGTGTATAATTCGGTGTACTGGAAGACTCAAGTTATCATGAGTCCAACGTACCTTAACAAAAATTAGGGACCATTGTTTATGTAAAGACAATTGACTCAAGTTAAATTAAGTCTAGCGTAATTTGACACTGCCCCAAGCTTATCTTTTTATATCTTAATTTGTTTTAGTCATTAATGAGTACTAGTTTACAACAACAAGCATATGCATGGGTATACATAAAAGATACACATTAAGATGCATAGTATAATAATCTTACATATATAATTTAAATATTATTGATAGTCATTTATATATATATATATATATATATATTAACTCTTTAAAAAGTCTTGTAATAATGTTGTTAGGTAAAAAATGTAAATTGTCAATTTTTTTTTTATGTTTATTAATTCTAGACTCTTTGATTTTTGTACACAATAGCTCACTTGAATAGATATTTATGATATGGTCTCACATTTGATTCCAAAATTAAAAAATAAAACTCTCTCTAAAAATAATAATTTAGGACATATGGCTCAAAATTGGATTTCAATTGTAGAATCTAATTAGATTTTCTCCAAGTTTTACCTATATAAATATATATATATATATAATTTTTGTGCCAAATGATTTTTTTTTTAATTATAAAAAAAGGCTCATAAATTTAAAATTATTCATACTCTTTCTTCCTCTAATTTTATATATAGTGTTAGATATATGATTATGTTTTTTATGATTTATTTATATTGGACTCGTCGTTTTCTGTTCTAAATTAACTCATTTGACACACAAATTTAAAAATTTCAATTAGATGGAACACGTGCCGTAAAATTAAACTCTAATTGAAATCTAATTTTTACACCAAACTAACTAACTTGGTTCAAAAGTTTAAAATTTTTGATTAGATGGGACACGTGGCGCAAAATTAAACTCTAATTTAAAATCTAATATATATATATATATATATTTTTTTTTTTTTGAGAATCCGGGCCCGAAGGCCAATTTCATTGAAAGGAAAAAAGAACTACAAAGAGTCTCGATACACAAGAGGAGCTAAATCATCAGGGATGGATTCAATCCACACTTGGAGCTCATTACCAGATTTAGCTTTTCTGGCAAGGTCGTGGGCAATAGTATTACCTAATCTTCTTACATGAGAGAAAACACATAAACAGAAATCATTTGCTAATACAAGGGAATCCTGGATGATATAACCAAATTCTGGGTTGCTGGTACTCCCATCCTTGAGTGCCGAGGTGACTATCTCAGCATCCCCCTCAATTGTGGCTTCAAAAATGCTTATCTCCTTCGCAAATAAAACTGCTCTTCTATAAGCTAAGGCTTCCATTATGGCTATTGAGCATGGTAGAGGAATTCTTTCAGCCATAGCACCAATAATCATTCCTACAGAGTCTCGGATAACCACTCCTAAACCAGTAGCACCCAACTCCTTAAAGATTGCCCCGTCAAAGTTCACCTTATACGCCAAAGGGTTAAGGGGAATCCACTTAGTATTACTGCTAGAAATTGAGGGCTGCACATGTTGAGGGAGTTGAGTCGAGGAAAAATCATATAGAAAGGTTGAAGCCTTAACTCGAATGGTTCGAAGGTTAGAAGAGCAGCCTCCCACATGGTTAGAATTCCTCTTTTCTCAAATCATCCAAAAGATCACAGCAATCAGGTTGATATCGAAGCTATCCCTCATCTCCACTAACATCTCCATTAAGTCGGCAAACCTCATGAATCTGTGCTTTATATACTTCTGACCAGTTGCATTAGCTTCCCAAATGACCTTTAAAGCAGGGCAACTCCACAAAGAATGGATAGTATCCTCACAAGCCGAGTGACGCCTAGGACAGATGATTGAAGGGACTACTTTACATTTCCATAGGTTCAACAGGGTTAGGATAGCTTTATGTGTTGCTTTCCATGACATGTTTTTTACCTTGGGAGGGACCTGCAAGCTCCAAATTCCAGTCCACATTGTTTTACTTCGACCCATGTTAGAGCAGTTTAGAGCAAGGCCCCTTTCAAACTTAGTTAGCATCTGGTATGCACTCCGAGTAGAGTAAATTCCCTGATTGGAAGGAAACCAAACTTGTTTGTTCGAGATCTGATTGATACTCAAAGGCAAATCAACAATAATACTCATGGGGTAGGAACTCTTGCTTTATCAGATTAGTCTTCCAGGTCCGGGATTCATCGTCAATCAGGTTGCTCACCATAGAATCTAGGCTAAGAGAGGAAATCAGGGAAATGACACTTCTGGAGCTTTGGTTTGGTAACCATTTATCTCCTTGGATTTTTATAAACTTACCAACACCGACTCTCCAAATTGAACCCGATTCAATGACATATTTGGATTGGAGGATACTTTTCTAGGCGAATGATCCTTTATGATGACTTGTTGCCTTTAAGACTGAGCAGTCCGGAAAAAACTTGGCCTGGAAAACCCTGTGAAATAGAGAATCCTCATGGTTCATCAAGCACCAAATCTGTTTGGCCAGAAGGGCATCATTGAACTTATTTAACTCCTTGAATCCTATGCCCCCCTCATTCTTCGAAAGACACAATTTCTCCCAGCTAATCTAGTGAACGCGCTTCTGCTCACCTATGTATCCCCACCAAAATTTTCTTATAAGTACTTCAATTTCCTTAATCAGCCCTTTTAGGAGTTTAAAGCACAACATGGTGTAAGTGGGGATTATCTGAACAACTGCCTACTAAGATCTCCCTTCCAGGTTAGGATAAGAGCTTTTCCTTCCAACCCTTAAGTTTTTTCTAGATTCTTTCTTTGATGGTGCTAAAGGACTTCTTCTTTGCGCATCCCACAAGGGAGGGTAGGTTCAAATAATGTTCATATCTTTGAATGGCAGCCACTCCTAAAAAATTCTTAATTTCCTCCTGAGTCCGGGTTGGAGTGTTAGAGTTGAAAAACAAATTTGTCTTACCCCTATTAATATTATGACCCGATGCTTCCTTATAGAGCTGAAGGATTGATTGAATCTTTTGGCATTCTAAAATAGATGCTCTACAAAAAATAAGGCTATCGTCGGCGAAGAGAAGGTGTGAAATTCGAGGGCCTAATTGACAAAGAGAGACTCCTCTAATGCTACCCTCAGCTTCAGCATTCTTCAAGAGACCATGCAGCCCTTCTGTCACCAATAGAAACAAATACGAGGACAACAGATCACCTTGGCGGAGGCCTCTTTTTGGCAAAATGAAACCATGTGGTTGCCCATTCAGTAAGACCAAATATGAGACAAATCTGATGCACATAGAAATGAACGATATCCATCGACGGCTAAACCCCATTTTCTCCATGATTTTTTCAAGGAACAACCCACTCCACACGGTTGTAAGATTTGCTCATATCATGCTTCACCGCCATCAGCCCCAACTTACCCGTCCTCTTAGCTTTTAGGTAGTGGAGAGTCTCATGAGCAATTAGAATGTTATCAGTGATGAGTCTTCCTGCCATGAAGGCCCTCTGAGTTTCTGAAATTAGCTCAGGCAAAAATTTCTTTAGATGATTAGCGAGCATTTTAGCAATAAGCTTACACAACACGTTACTCAAACTAATAGGCCTAAAGTCTGTGACCCGTCTCGGACTTTGGATTTTAGGAATAAGCGTTATGAAAGTGTGGTTGAGGTTCGGAGGGATTTTACCTGAATTAAGCATTGCCAATACTGCAGCAGAAACTTCACCACCTATTTTTGCCCAGAACTGTTTGTAAAAGAGGGGGGAAGTCCATCAGGACTGAGGGCCGTGTTAGCTTCCATTTTCTTGAGAGCTAGGTGGACTTCAAAGGCATAAAAGGGTCTGAGCAAGTTTTCATTCATCTCTTGAGAAACCAGAGGCTCAACACCATTTAGCACTTCATTAAACATGGTCGGGTTAGATGAGGAAAAGAGATTAGAGTAAAAATTGACAATCATATCGCCAATCCTGTTTTCATCATCAACCCACTTACCATTATGATCCTCCAGCCCCCCTATGAAATTCCTCTTATTCCTTTCGGTTGCTTAGCAGTGGAAATACTTAGAATTTTGATCTCCATCCCTTAGCCAATCTGATTTTGCCCTCTGGTTCCACCTACATTGTTCCATATCCATCAATTTATTTATCTCATCCAACAGAAATTTTACCTGCCCATTCCCTCTTACTGCAATGGCTTTAGCTTCAACCTTAGTCAATAACTTCCTATTGCGGGTTAAAGCCAATCTAATATTACCAAAAACATACTTATTCCACGATATCAACTGAGTTTGACAATTACTGACCTTTTCCAGGACCTTACCCATAGGATCGTTCGTTGAGCACTTATCCCACGCTGAATGCACCACCCCTTTGCATCCCTCATCTTTCAGCCACATAGCCTCGAAGCGGAAAGGCTTCTAGGGGCTGTAGAATCTACTATGGACATCATTTGAGCAAAGCCAGATGGGTTTATGATCTGAAGAGAAGCCTGTCAGGTGGTGGAGGCGTACCGATGGAAATTTAATCAACCAATCAGCTGAGGCCACTGCTCTGCCCAAGCAAACCCAAACCAACGGACCTTCATATCGTCGATTACTCCAAGTCAATGGCAAACCCGTGAAGCCGAGGTCTTTAAACCCACAGAATTCTAGGTAATCACGGAATTCTTGCATCTGTTTCTTAGGCCGAATGGCTCCCCCAAGCTTTTCCTCCAGTCTTGTAATTTCATTGAAGTCGCCGATACAAACCCACGGCAAATCAGTTTGAGTACTAAGGTAACGAAGTACAGACCAAGAATCTTCCAAGTTGACTGTCTCCTGAGCTCCACAGAATCCCGTAAACTGCCAAGCGTCATCAATCCTTGGATTTACCACTGCATCAATGTGATGTGACGAGAAAGTTCGAATGTGAAGGTCCAACTCATTCTTCCACAACAGAGCATGCCCTCCACTTAGGTGTCTTCGAGGGACCACAAACAGGTTGTCAAACTTCAGTCGGCATCTTACCTTTTCCAAGTACGCACTCTTCTTTTTTGTTTCCAACAAGAAGATGAGGTTGGGTCCTTTTGCCTTCACAACATCGGAAAGTTCTTGAACTTGCAACGCGTTCCCAAGCCCGCGGCAGTTCCAACTGATGCAATTCATGGCTATCGGTGTGGCTAGGAAACAGCCACCGCTAATATAATTTCTAGTGAGGGGTCGTCATGTGGAAGGATAGCTCTGCTTTTAGAGGGTTGCACATCTAAAGCTTCTAAACTTGGGCATTCCCTAATAGACTCCAGCATAACAGAATTTGATGGGGTAGGGATGGGCTTACGGGTCACTTTAGGCCGCCTACCTTGGGTGTTTGCCTTGTTTCCTCTACTTGGACCAGCCCTGTTTGATATATCCCCGAGGGGAGGCCTAGGCTTGTTAGATGAGGCAGCATGTGAGGGTGAGAACTCATAAATATAAAATCATTCAAAAATTATTTTTTTTTATAGTTCACTTATATTGGACTCCTCGTTTTTTTACATAAAATTAACTCATTTGGTACAAAAATTAAAAAACTTAGATTAGATGAGACATATGTCGCAAAATTAAACTCTAATTGAAATCTAATTTTTACATTGAATTACTTCACTTGGCACAAAAATTTAAAAACTTAAATTAGATGGGACACATGGCGCAAAATTAGACTCTAATTGAATTCCAATTTGAAATCTTTTTTTATTTTTTGAGAATACTAAATATTTTTAACACATACAGGGAAAGGGGCGAAGGTTTTAAAGAAACTTACAATGGTGTATATCCAAAAGGGCTTAACTCTTGAATATACAGCATAGGCTTTAAACCTCTTTAACTTACACTCATTTTCCAATGTGGAATTAACCCACTATTTTTTCTTTTGAGAATACTAAATATTTTTAACACATACAGGGAAAGGGAAGAAGGTTTTAAAGAAACTTACAGTGGTATATATCCAAAAGGGCCTAATTCTTAAATATACAGCACAAGCTTTAAACATCTTTAACTCACACTCATTTTCCAATGTGAGATTAATCCACTATTTTTTCTTTTGAGAATACTAATTGAATTTTCTCTCTGTTTTACTTATTATTATATACTAGCGTGTAATTCTGTGCATATGTACGGGTACATTTAAAACCAATCTCAATTATATATATATGATTTGGAATCTAATTGAATCTAGATTCTTTAGTTTTTGTACCCAATAATTCACTTGTCATAAAAATTAAAAAAATTAGATGTGACACATGGCACAAAATTAAACTTCAATTAAAATTCAATTTAGAATCTAATTGAATTTAGACTCTTCGATTTTTGCACCTAATAATTTACTTGACACAGAAATAAAAAAAATAGATGAGACACATGACGCAAAATTAGAAATGATTTAAAATCTAATTAGATTTAGACTCTTCGATTTTTGCACACAATAATTTATTTTCCACAAAAATTAAAAAATTAGATGGGGTATATGGCACAAAATTGAACTTCAATTAAAATTCAATTTAAAATCTAATTGAATTTAGACTCTTTGATTTTTGCACCTAATAATTTACTTGACACATAAATTTAAAATTAGATAAGACACATGGCATAAAATTAGACTTTAATTTAGAATTTAATTGTATTTTTTCCCCCATGGCACATGACACATGGCACCTAATAATTACAGTATGTTGACTTGTCTCTCCCAAGATACAATAGCCTAATACAAGTGTTGTATGGCTAAAACAACCTTTGCACAAAGTGTTCAAGCCCAAAACTTCAACAAGAACAATTAAAAAGAATAAATAGTCTCTTTCATTTTCAAGGTGGGATTAGACATTTTTACTAACTCCTTATCTTCCATATTTACTTTCACATCTTTACATTTATATTGTAACATTTATTTATTTTAATTATTTAATATTAAAATGCTCCCACGTTAGTTTTGGTAAATAGTTTTTTATTATTGTAATAAGATGGTTTTGTTAACAAAAAAAAAAAAAAAAAAGATGGTTTCTTTTTTGGGTGTGATAATCAGCTGAAACTTGTATTGATGAAGAACATTATAAAAGACCTCAACTCCGATCCCCAGTAGGGGACCGATCGTTAGACACAGCTTTAACAAAAATTGGGGGACTACAAAACATTATGTAAAGACCATTTAGATAACTCATGAGCAATTATTAAAAAAAAAAAAAAAAGATGACTCATGAGCAGCTTTATTGGGATTTTCTACAGACCCACTTAAAAGTGCTATCAAGTATCAACTAAGTCAGCACATGTATTACTAGCTAAGTCAAGGCAGCTTTGGATACTCTATGATCTGTCAATTTTCTGTAGTGTGAAAATTGCTTTGATACATGCTTTAGAGTCCCCTACAATGACCGCTGCTTCAAACTGATTAGCCTCCGTTAGCTGTAAAGCTCACAATAACGCTTTAGCTTCTAATTGGAGATGGACTATTACATATTCTTGGCGTGATAGTTACTCCATAAGTATAAGTATGAGCGTTTGTAGAATATAAAGGGCAAAAGTAGGAATTTAAATCTTCAAGAAAAAGCTTAGAGACCTGGTGTTAACTTTTTTGAAACGGCTAATAACGCTAACTCTCTACAATCTCTATGAACCGTAGCAATGACTGAAGATGTCATAATCGCGAAAACAGGCATGATAGCTTTTTTTTTTTCATATTTTATTTTTCGATCCTATTATATTTATATACATTTATTTAAAGATTAACTAAACCACACGAAAGTAAAGAGCTAAAAATCAATCTGAAAAGAATATATTGAAACCCAAAATGAAATGATTTGAGAACAAAGTTTCTTTTTTCATTTTTGCTTGCAATAGTTAGTGATTGGTTGTATTAGCAAAAGAAGAAAATATATATTGTAAAAATATCATGAATTTGTCATTTTATTAGATGCGTGTGTAATGCTTAGGCGTGCCACACATTTGTCATTAAAATAATTCACCATGGTTGTTTCAAAGGGATTCCACTAAGGATGCACTACAAACTTTTTTCATATAAAATCACCTCTAGTTGCACCTTTTCTATCCATGATCCCATATCCAATCTAAAGATAATCACACTTCATCCTTTCTTTACATTTTGTTTGGTCATTTCTCTTCCCACTTTCTACCACTATCCTCCTCTTATTCATCCAAGCTCATATCCAAAAAAAAGCACATATCTTCTTTTTCCTTTTTTTTTTTTTTTTTGTTAAGTAATATAAATGAAAAAAAAAAAAAATTGACCCACTTAGACACTCGTGGGTGTGGGTGTTCCAAGAAGGGAAATTAATTGTTGTTCATCTAAGTAATGAGTGTTTTCCAAATGGGATTTACATGAATTTGAACAATACTTCTTAATTATTGGCTAGACCAAGATGATTAAAAATATCCCCACTTTAATTTATGTTACTGAAGAAGTCGTCAATTTTCTCCTATATATCAATAATTGAGAACTAGGAACTGTGTTTTCAGAATTGAAGATATTCAAGACTATCAAAAAAATAAATACCCATTTTTTTATAAGAGGCTAAACGTTAAACTAATAATACCTTAACAATGATTAATAGACTTAAAAGCGTAAAGAAATTATATTATAAATCTTATTAGAACTGCCCGTTTTTTATCAGAAGCTTGTGATTTAGTTTTTGATATAGCAAGTAAGGGAAAACAATTCTTAATGGTTGTACAAGTATAAGGCTTGACTTACCTACCAAGTAAGATTGAACTTAGGCCTAGACTATTGAGCTTGAATATCTCTAACATCCAGAAGGCCATATATCTAAACTCATCTAGAGAATGCATTATAGTTATTATTATTATTATTATTATTATTATTTTAATCTACCTGAAAGTCCAGCTAATATCTAGCTAATATGTTTAAAAATTTTATAAACCAAGTGGCCAATGGTTATCAAATAATATATATATAAAGATAAAGACAAAACAATTTTAGTTTCAGCAGGTGCCCAAGTTAATGAAGTTATAGCTCTAACTTACAAACCTGATCGTATATTAATTAAGATAATATATGTTTTAGGTGCTAAATGTAAGATCATGTTGTGGAAGCAAAACACGCACTACTAAGTTTTTAATGTTAATTACTTTATCTTGTCTTGGTTTCTAATAGGAAAAGAACCTTTTGGGTCTCTATCAAAAAAATTTAGTTTTAGCAGGTGCCCAAGTTAATGAAGTTATAGCTCTAACTTACAAACCTGATCGTATATTAATTAAGATAATATATGTTTTAAGATCATGTTGTGGAAGCAAAACACACACTACTAAGTTTTTAATGTGTATCACTTTATCTTGTCTTTGCTTCTAATAGGAAAAGAACCTTTTGGGTCTCTATCATTGTACCAGCTAATAACATTTAAAATTAGTGGTAACCCAGTCTAAGGCATGTGTGGTGTTTGGTGGACCATCACCTTGAGTTCAGACAATTACACATAACAATGTTGGACTTGTTGTCGCTTATGATAATTA
The DNA here is from genome assembly GCF_040712315.1 of Castanea sativa. Classification (NCBI taxonomy): domain Eukaryota; kingdom Viridiplantae; phylum Streptophyta; class Magnoliopsida; order Fagales; family Fagaceae; genus Castanea; species Castanea sativa. Next base: position 29,138,709 of record NC_134016.1, on the reverse strand, counting down.
GGTCTTCTACCCATTTTCATTTCACTGAAGAAGATATTGGGATCCAATCAATTAAATTTAATAATATGTAAAAGCCATAGAATGAAAATCAAACTACCTTTCTCAGTAAAAAAAAAAAAAAAAAAAAACCATACTACCTTTGTTCCAATAAAGGAGATCTGTAGGATTCTATTCATTCATATCTTTGATGATCGGATTATGAAAGGATGAGTTCAAATACATGCACCATGTACTTATATAAATGTTATTAATGAAAGTCTATGCCTTTTCTAATTAAGAATAAATTTTAATATCTTTTTTTGACGTTTATCAAGCTATTCAATTTCAGCCGGATTTTAAAAATAAAAAAGAAAAAGGTTGGGGGGTTGTACCTATCTTAAAATTGATTTTCATTTTCTTCTTCTTTTTTTTATGAATTTTTTTTAAATTATTTATATCCCAACTAACTTCAATTGAAAAAGAAGAAAATATTTCTTATTTTTCAATGCCTTTTAAAGGTTTTGCAAACCTGTAAAAAGAAAATAGAGTCAACAATATCAGAATTCACATAAGTTGTACTTGAACTTTGTTAAGTTACTAAAAATCCTTTCCTACGATTTGTAAAGGGAATTTTGGCTTTAAAAAAAATTCACAAAGCGGTTAATTCATCTGAAAAAAATTCTCTAACAATTAAACACAATATAACATGTGGTTTTTTTTTTTTTTGGGATGATTTTCTTGCATTGACATATCACTTAGTAATAGCCAAACCAACCCATTAGGTTGGTTGAACTTAGAGATCTTATCGGCCAGCAACTCGGAGTAGGATGACCACAGTCCCGACCTTTCTAGCATCGAAAGTGTACTAATCAATGAACCCCTGAAACCTAATTTCTTTTCTAACAAAATTAACCAAGCCTACCGATTGCTACATGTTGTTAATATTGATCAAGTTTGAGGGTCGATCATTGATTAAATCCATCCATAAGCCTAAACCTTGGCAACCTTCACAACCAAAACGTGATGATAACATCCAAATAAGGTTACCCTTGGATTCTTAAGTAGAGGGCAAGGAGGAGCAAACCTAATTTCTTTTCTAACAAAATTAACCAAGCCTAACCAATGGCCACATGTTGATGTTGTTAATATTGATTGAGTTTGAGAGACGTTCATTAATTGATTAAATCTATCCATAAGCCTAAACCTTCACAGCCAAAGCTTCATGATAACATCCAAATAAGGTTACTCTTGGATTCTTTAAGTAGGGGGCAAGGAGGAGCACATAGGAATGCTGACCAATACATAAGCCACAAGTGTTTTATATTATTCACATTGGTTTTAAGTACTCACTTGGAAGTGGGTGAATGTGTCTCTTATAGACTGGTATCAACTCTCTGTTTTTTTTTTCTTTGAGGTCAGAATTCAAATTTAAAATCCTCTTTGTGTCTCTTTCTCTCTATCTCATATGCAATTATATGGTATGTGCACATTCTCAATAAAATATATCAGTTGAATTTCTACATTTGAGTGCGTGTGCTGAGCTTAAGTATGACACACATTCCACATAAACTATTTCACAATGTGTACTTTTTTTTTAAAGACACAATATTTATACTCAAATGATTGAGATTCCACAATAAACTATTCTAAAAAAAAAAAAGACTGCACAATAAACTTCTATTATAAAATATCCTTTTTCAATTGGAGCTGTTTCAATCCACAACCTTGTCTTCCAAATTTAGAAAATATATTTATACTTCTTTTAATCTCTTCTTTGCTTTTGTCAAATAGTATTTTTAATTCCACTATCACTTGGTAATAGAATAGGTATGTTGTCCATCAGGAAGCTACTATGCAGCTTAAATAAACAATTGACAACTTTAGTCAATTAGTGCTAATTATGCTTCTATGAGGGGGATACTCTCAATTTTAGGGTCTGTTTGGATATCGCTTATTTTGCTGAAACTGAAAATTTATTACTGAAAGTACTGTAAATAAAAGTAAAAGTTAGTTGAAATAGTATAGTGGGCCCATAAATAGTATAAAAATAAGTTAAATAGTAAAATAATTTTAATTTTTAATCCTTATCCAAACGGAGGCCTAAAGTCACATTGAAGAGTATCATTATGGGTTTTAGGTAAGATTTAAAGACTAAACAATATTGAAACTCATAACGACAAAATTGTCTGCTCACACAAACTAAAATTGGTTTCTCCATAAATTTTCAATTATATTTTAAAGGTTTGGCTTGCATTTAATACTCAAACATGGACACCGCATGTATTCTAAAATAATGAGCAGTTGACTTCGTATCTTGTCTAGTGCACAAAAGCACTGAACGGAAATGCCACCCTTTCAATATTAAGGATAAGCAAATCACATAAGTTAGTTTTAATTAGATTTTGCAGAGAGGATCAATTTTCTGAAAACTCTGCCTTTTGCTGAAAGTGTTTTATTACTAGCCAGTTGCTGAGTTGCCATGTGAACAAAAGAGTGACTAACATCTTAATTATAAGGTTCATACTGATAAAATGTTGGAGAGTCAGTCGGCAGAAGTTTCATATTGATGATAATTTGAAAGTAATATTACAAGAAACTTCATATAATTTAGTGTTGAAAATTTGAGCGAGAAGTTCATATTAAACTTGCAGGTTTCTCAAGTGATTTTACCATGGATCTTCAATTCTATTTTCAATAACAATCGGTGATCACATAAACTGATAGCTCATTTTCAAATTATTGATAATCTTTTCAAAAGTTGTGGAAATTTTATAACTTAATTATAATTTATACCCTTAAAGTTGTGGATAATTTTGATTTTGTTCTCTAAAATTTCAAAATTTGAATACGTACCCTAACGTTACATTAAGCTTGTATTTAAGCCAATTTGTACTTGTGTTTGTGGTCATTACCTCCACTAAAAAATACATTGTTTTTTCATTCAAAGCTACGTTGCATTAATCACCAATTTAGAATTTACACTCTTTAAGTTTTGGTTAATTTTGATTTTAACCCCTAAATTTTCAAATTTTATATTCACAAAATTACGTCATTGTGAATTAAAATGAAAATTAATTAACTGACACCTCATCACGTCACATAAATGGAATAACTTAAATTCAAATGATATATAATATTAGGTGCAAGAATCCAAAATTTGAAATTTTAAGGGACAAAATTAATTAATATCAAGGCTGTTAATTACAATTTAGTCTCTTTTTTTTTTTTTGAGAAAAACAATTTAGTCAAATTTTATCATACAAGATAGGATAGAAAAAGAAGGGATTTGGTTTTATATAGATATAGCCATATCGGCCTAAAAGCAAAAGTGGCCGGCTGGTAAAAGCTTAGAAGAATAAAAATCTTAACCGAGTGTGGAAGTGAGCAGCAACGCTTTTGAGTGAATAATTATTTAAAGTATGCATAGTTGCATACCAAGCTGGTTTATTTAACTATAAAAACAAAACAAAAAAACAACTAAAGTAATGATTTAAAGTTTAAACTGTTATAGAGACAAAAACCAGATCAAGTCTAATTACATCAAAAGAGGTGTGACTAGTATTGCCCTTAGGATTATCTACAACAAAAGAAGGACAAAGTCTATCTACACCCCAACCCATCCTCTCAAACATTACAGCATATTGAACAATTAAAAGCTGGGCTCTGAGTATATTCTCTTATTCTTTCTACTTTATTTGTTCCTCTCTTAGCCAAAAGATGTGCAACCCCGTTAGCTTCACGGTAGATATGTTGTAATTTAATGTCCTATTGTCTATATATGCACACACAATGTTTAGTGGATTGCTATGAAGTGAATTTTGATAGTGATATCAAGGGCTAAAAAGAATGTGATTCTAGGCACGAAGTGATTGGTAGTTATTTAGATTTCAAGAAAATAATATAGGTCAAGATAATATCATTTAAGTCTTTGAATTATGTCTTAGATTTCAATTATGTCCTTAAAACTATTTATTGCTTCAATTTTGCCTTGAAGTTTTAGAAATCCTCGATATGGTCCCAAGTTTTTAAAAATGTTTCAATTAGTTCAGCACTACCTTATCAATATTGAAGCATTTTTAGAACTGCATGGACAAAGTTGAAATGATGAATAGTGTAGAGACAAAATTGAAATATGACACAAGGTTCATATATAGGTCAAAATCTATATCCATGATCACCTTGCATTCTTTACTAATAGTGAACTTTAAACTAACAGTAGACCAATAGAGTGGAACGTTTTGAGTATTTCAGTGTCCAAGTGGCAAAAAAGTCACAGATTGAAGATGCTGAAACAGTAGTGCATATGGTCTATAATCCGAGCTTGAATGAATAGATGAAGAAAGTGTTTTGAATGACATATAGCCAACGTGAATGTGACTAAGAAATACATTGAAATTCATTTTGAGGAAGTGCCTCTTTGTACTATTAAGAGTACAAGTTAAAAGCTGATGGAGAATGCACACCCACTTATATAAGGTTACCCACTTACCCGTTTTTGGTTCACATGAATATTTGCCCTTAATTTTTAGCTCATTTTTTCTGTGAATGTATGAATATGATATAACCCACTTTATGCAACCCAAAGTGAGGCAATATCTTCGTTTCTCACCAATGTCTCATCAATTCAGGTTTGTTGATAGGGGCACAAAGCCAATTGGTTAGGCTCATCCTAAAGCGCTTTTAATTTCCAATCTCTCGTATGGTGAAAAAGGCTTTAAAAAGCTTGCTTTAAATAAAACAAGGAAAAAGAAAAAGGATAGGCATAGGTGTTCAATCATCTTATCAGCCCAGTAAAAGAGTATAAGCCAGGATCACACCATCAATAAAGGAAAGTTTCATTAAAAAGAAAAAAAGGGAGTTATTTTGCGGACACCATCAATTCTTGGTGAGAAATTGGGGCCGTTTGGTAACGTTGTTCGTATTTTTTAGAAATACGTGTGGATGAAAAAGTGTGAAAATACACGTAATATAATGTTATTTAAAAACTGAAAATTGTTATTTGAAAACATTTGTGGAAATACATGTTGGTAAAAAAAGGTGTAAAAATATGTGCAATATTGTTTAAAAACTAAAAATTGTTGTTTGAAAACACAAACCAGACACCTTGTAAAGGTCTCAACTTCAAAAAACTGACCACCATGCATACAATGTATATACGATGACCAATAAAAAAAAAGGTCAACTACTGCTCACATAGCGTATGTGCAGCCATCAAAGGTTTCAAATCATAGGTTTTGCCTTTCACTATATTAAGTCTAGATAAGCCATCTCCCCACATATGCATGTCTTCCCAAACTCACCAAAATATACAAAACACTTCTATTTGACCAAAATGAGATAAATGTGATAAGAACAAGACATAAAGTAACTTAAGCATGTTTTATAGATAATTAAGTTGTATATTTTATCCAATGACTTTTCTCATTGAGAATTATTTTTCTTTTTAGAAGTTTTTTAGTTAGAGAAGTACAATAACAATATTAAAAATTGTGGTGTATGTGGCAATTAGAATATCTATTTGACGAATTAAAGTAAATATTAAATTTATTGAAATTTCAGTAATAGAATTTAAAATTTCTTGAAACTTAAATAATATAGTTTTAATTAAATTGTAATATCATTATATCATAAAAAAAATCTTATGAATTGATTTGAGAAAATATATTTAAACAATTAATATGAATTAATTTAATAATTGATGAGGGTGTAGCCATGTGTCGCAACTCGCAAGAGATAGCTACTTAATTGGTGCAATTACGGATTCTAAAACCCAAATTTTTTTATATAATAATATATTGTATGATGAATGGTTTAAAACCTTTTTCTTGAGAAGAAAATGATTTAAATCCTCATATTAGTACACACAAAAAAAAAAAATTTGTATACTATAAAAAGAATCTAACTATTGAAAAGTTTAGATTCATACGCATGTGTATATATATAAATTTGGCAAAAATACCTTTTGGTAGCTCTTAATTTGTATTTAATGTCATTTTAGTCTCTTGTGTTTTAAAATTGTCAATTTTTAATTTATTACACCTTATCTTTGTGAACACACCAAATATGCTCCTACTATCCATCGCTGTTGATTGTTGCCATTAACATCACAATTAAGAAAAAAACAAAAGCAAAAACAAGCCATAACTCCATCTCCATCGATTTCTTCTCCCAGAACACCATAACTCCATCTCCACCAAGCGGATATTGTTTGTTTTTCCCAACTCTATTTGGCAAGGTGTGGATTATATATACGTACAGGTTCAGGTTACTTGGTTATGGTGAAAAGGCCAAGCCATGCTAGCCTGATCTCGCCCTAGTTGATGTGTGGGGTGCACTTAGGTTGGATTCAAAATTGTCAAACCAAAAAAAGAAAAAGAAAAAGAAAAAGAAAACTCAGATACTTTCAGTTTGGAATTTACTGGGGCAGCTTATGTTAATCAAGATAATAATAAATGTTTAGTGATAGGACTGACGAAGTTGAACACGGACGAGGTTAGCCATGACGAACCTGACGGATTATCTGCGTCATTGGCGAGAACGTTAAATGCCATTCAATGCTGCCAATAATGTCCCGGACCGTTGCAAGACCAGCTGGACGAGCCGGTGGAAACGCATTAAAACCCATTACTCCGCCAGAGACGTTATCAAGGGAGACATTAACACCACAACGGCTATGGTCCAGAAGGATATATAAAGCCCTCACAACACTAATACGAGGTACACACAGAATCACAACATATACTGAACTATTTTTGATATATTGACTGCCACCTTCTTTCATACTAACTTTGGCATCGGAGGCGTTGTAGCAGGCACCGCACCGGTGACCATTGAGTGAGTTCTCGCTTCCATCGCGTCGCCAGAGCGTGACCGGCACCGTCTGGACGAACCCAAAGAAACTGACGAGCTTCTGTTTCATCATTTAGTTTTTTTTTTTTTTTTTGAGAAAGAAATAAATGTTTAGTTAGATTTGGGTTTAATAAGAGTTTGGCTAATCCTTTTATACCTCTAATGTTGGTATGTTATGACTAAGAGTTTTATACCTTAATTGACACTTTCATGTGCTTTTAACACTTTATGTCCACGACTCTGTTACAAGACTGTCAAAGCATCTCGCAAGAACACATACACCCAGCCCGAATGGAGCTCCCTAATTTATGTTGTTTAGTCTTCTACATGTTAAGTGGACATGAACAGATTGTACAGTTCAATGGGTTATACCCGATTTCTTAATAAAATTCTATCTTCACTGTCAAAAAAGTATTGAATTATCAATAATATAAATGTCAATTGGTATGTAATTTAATACTAACAAATGACAGGTGAAATCATCATCAAGCATTCAACCACAAGCCCATGGTACAATAATGAAAATTAGAGTTTGTATCTCTCAATCCTTAACTATCGAATTATCGCTAATATAAATGTCGATCGGTATGTAATTTAGTGCTAACAAATGACAGGTGAAATCATTATCAAGCATTCAATCACAGGCCCGTGGTACAATAATGAAAAAAACACAATTATTTATATAGGAAGCAGATTTCAAAAAACAATCATGAAAAATTGGAAGCATATTTCACTGTTTGGTCAGGAGTAATAAATCTGTGGGGATTTGGAGGAGACATCAACTTAGGGTCCATTTGGATAGAATTTATTGCTGAAAACTGAAAACTGAAAACATTGTAGCAAAATAATTTTTAAATGTGTAAATAGTGCTGCGGGACCCACTTTTAATAAAAAATTACTAAAAAAGTACATGTACAGTGTGCGCACAGTGCGCGCTTGTCCCCGCAGCAGCGAAAAAAAAAAAAAAAAAAAAACAGCAAAACGTGGACGCAACAACTTTAAGCTACATCCAAACGCCCTCTTATAGGCCAAGTTTTGTTTTTCACTTTCGTTTTTGTGATGGCCAAGTTTTGTTTCTTCAATTTTGTTTTTGTGATGTGATGTTAGTGGGAAAAAAAATAGAAATAGATGGAAGGGGCATATTATTAGCATTCGCATCCGGAATGCTAAATGCTATATGTTGCCTTTATTTAGCATTTTTTTCTCAAAAATCTCCCACATCCAGAATTGTAAAAGTAAAGTGATGAAGCAGTATCTCGTTGATTTGCTTGGACTCGTCCAGAAGGCTCCTGAAAGTACTCTGACGAACCTGTGGGAGCAGGAATTCACTCAAGTGGTCACCGGTGTGGTGCCTGCCACAACGCCTCCGATGATAAAGTCAGTATCGAAGAAGATAATGATTGAAATACCAGAAAAAATGATTCAGGTGGTGATGTTTTTTTATGTACCTTGTATTGGTGTTGTGAGGGTTTTATATACCCTTGGGGATTGTAGCCGTTGGAGTGTTAATGACTCCCTGATAACGTCTCTGGTGGAGTTATGGACTTTAATGCGTTCCCGTCGGTTCGTCCAGCTGGTCTTGTAACGGTTGGAGCTTTATTGGCAGCATTGAATGGCATTAATTCTTTTTGATGACGCGGATACTGGTCATGTTCGTCCGTGAAGGCAACTTCGTCTATAATTATCCTCGTCAGTTCTGTATTCGTCAGTACCATCAGATGCCCCCAGGCTTTATGGTCGTCAGTGACGATCGTGGAAGCCGAATAGTTTTTTTTTTTTGTCCTTTAGGATTTCGTGCCGCATTGAATGCGTTATGGCGGCGTTACGTGGGTCGTGGCCACGTGGCGTGATGTGGTTGGAAAGGGACTGACCCTTGGGTTTCCCGCCGATTTTCGGTTTTCACTTCTATTTTGGCTTTTAAACTCATTTCTCTGCACTTTACTTTTTCATTTCCTTCCAAACTCCAGTTTTTCTCCTCTAAGCATCCTCCTCGTACGTTTCTTTGCTCCTTTTTGGCTCTTGGCTGTTGGGCTCCTTGCTTTCTTCGAGGTAAGCTTCTTCAATCTCTCTCTTTTTTCTTTGCAAGTATCTGATTTTTGTTTGTTTTTTTTTTTTTTTTGGGTTCTCCTGTTTGTTTCTCCTTCTTTTACGTGGGAATCTTAGTATTCTTCTTTGTAGGCGGAAGTTCATGGTCGGTAATTTAGAGGTTAGGGAAACTGTCCTTCAATTTCTTTTCTTTTTGCTCGCTTAGGAGGGTCATTAGGTGCTTTCCCCAATTTGAGGGGCTTTGTTTGAGGTAGCCAGTTTAGGTGTTGTTTTGGGTGATTTATTCCCATTGCTCCAGGGAGTCCGTCGATTGGTTTGAAGATTTGTAGAAGAAGCTTAAGTTGATGTCAGAGGTTAGGTCTAGTGACCTCGATACTGGGTTGTCGTCTAGCGACGATCATATGGAGGGAGATACGGCCGTCTCGACTTTTAGAGAGGTTAGGGTTTTCCATGCCCTCGTGGAGCCGTGTGGATTAGATTCCGACGCCGTCAGTCGGTTTAGGGATAGATTTCAATTCCCAGAGCGGGTTCATGTTCGTCGCCCCACTGACGACGACAGGGCTTGCTCGTTTTTCCCCGGTGAAGTGTGCTTCTATGAGGCCGCTTTCACTTGTGGACTTAGGCTCCCCGTCCACCCGTTTGTGATGGAGCTCTTGGCATATCTGGGGATTGCCCCCGAGCAGCTTATGCCCAATTCGTGGAGAATAGTGGTCAACTGTATGGAAATATGGTTGGCCGCTAACGGGGATATGATTAAGGTAAACGAGCTCTTATATTTATACCGTCTAAAAGAGTCCAAAGAGTACGGGTATTACGAGCTAGTACCTTGGGAGAGAAGAACCAGGATCGTCAAGGGCTTACCTTCGTCCTTCAGGTACTGGAAGTCCAAATATGTGTTTGTGTCTGGGGACAATTTTGAGACTCCCTCCAGCCAGGACTGGGGTGAGATCCCCAGGTTGCTTCGTCGGTGGGGAACCCCGACCTTAGGTGCGTCAGTCTTCTTTCTCGCCCCTTTTTTTTTTTTTTTTTCTTACGTATGTATATATATATATTTTTGGGTGATTGTTGCTAATTTCCTCCGTCCTCGTGCAGCTAAACGAAGAACGAAGTTGAAAAGCAGGTACAAGGAGCGCGTTGAGGCGGCCATCACTTATTCCCAATCCATTGACAATTGGGACGACTTGGTAGACCCGAGGACACTCGCTTTCTACAACCTCGGCCCCGATCCGTCTCCCTACGTTTTACGAAGCCTTGATATCGAGGGAAAGAAGAGTAAGCTTCTAAGTTCGTCGGTCTTGACCCTGAGGCTGTACTTGTTCAATTTACTCTTTCTCTTACAAATTTTTCCCTTTTGCAGAGATGACGACGAAATTCAACAAGGGCATGTATGAGAAAATGAGGTCCAAGAAAGACGAACCCTTGTCGAGCCTTGGGAAGAAGGTGGTTCGAGTGAAGGGCAAGGTTGCTTCCGTTACTCCGACGGTCTCGACCACACCCGTGGTTTCGGGTGCTGAGACGACGAGGACGGCTTCTCCGGCCACTTCGGTAGAAGAAATTCCGACACCTGCTTCCAAGAGGCCTCGCACATCGGATAAAGAAAAGGATGCCGCCGGGTCGTCCACTATTTGGGATGACGAGAGGTTGGCGACGGATCGGGCTCGTGGGGTAGTGAATGCCGAGGACCTGAAGGTGCTTTCAGGTTCGACTCCAGCTGAGTTGATGGGTCGTCATATCCATAAACTCGTCCAGGTAAATCGTTTGTTTCTCATGACGCCTTTACACATATGCCTCTCTCTTTCTTATTTATTCTTTTGCATGCCCCTTTTTTTTCTTTTTAGGTGTTGGGGGAGGCCGTCCATTTTTCAGTGGAGTATCAAGCTCAGGAGGCCAAGGTCGAGTCTTCGCTTTCTCGGATCAAAGTCCTGGAGATGGAGAACTCGAGGTGAAGAGGAGCGACAAGCGCGATGGAGGATGTTCACCAATATAAGGACGAGGTCAAAAGGCGGGGCGACGATCTTAAGGTTGAACGGCGGTGGTTACGGAAAAGGACGAGCGGCTCGCGGCGCGAAGGAAAAATCAAGGTCGTCGCCTCTAGGGCCATCGAGGGCTTCCCGGCGGACGAAGAGTACAACTCTGTGCTCTTCGGTACTTTAAGGGGTTTGAGCTCTTGAGGAGGTATTGCATCAAGCATCCTTCCGGGGTGGATTTGGAGGCGGGATATGGAGGAGGTCGACAAGGAGATCTCTGGCGACGAGGCTGCCCTAGCGCCGTCGCCGAAGCTCTGAGGACGTTCACGATGCTCCCGTCAGCGATGCCCTTAGATGCCCCGGTGGAGACGATGCCGACCCGGATGTCTGAACCTGTCATTAAAAAGTTTTTATTATATGTATTTTTTTTGAGGTGCCTGACATGTTTTTCAGGCTCAATTTCTTGGACAATTAGAAATTTTCATGTGTATTTTTAGCCCAGTGTTTATGGGTTTTTTTTTTTTTAACAATGGCCTCAGGTTTTGGGCTTTTATAATATTACATCTACTTGGATACATTCTGCTATAAAAAATTTTTCCTGTATCCGTCAGTAATGTTCGCCCACTGGGTGGGAAAGTTATCACTTAAGCCTTCTCCTGTACTTAGGCGTTTTTTTTTTCTTTAGTCTTCGTCAGTGATATGTCTCCGTCTACGCGGAACCTCATTACTTAGACAAAAGTTCTTGGCTTTTGTCTTCGTCAGTAATATACTTCCGTCGATGCGGAATCTTATTACTTAGACAAAAGTTCTTTGCTTTTGTCTTCGTCAGTAACGTACATCCGTCGATGCGGAATCTTATTACTTAGACAAAAGTTCTTTGCTTTTGTCTTCGTCAGTAACGTACATCCGTCGATGCGGAATCTTATTACTTAGACAAAAGTTCTTTGCTTTTGTCTTCGTCAGTAACGTACATCCGTCGATGCGGAATCTTATTACTTAGACAAAAGTTCTTTGCTTTTGTCTTCGTCAGTAATGTACATCCGTCTATGCGGAATCTTATTACTTAGACAAAAGTTCTTTGCTTTCGTCTTCGTCAGTAATGTACATCCGTCGATGCGGAATCTTATTACTTAGACAAAAGTTCTTTGCTTTTGTCTTCGTCAGTAATGTACATTCGTCGATGCGGAATCTTATTACTTAGACAAAAGTTCTTTGCTTTTGTCTTCGTCAGTAATGTACATCCGTCTATGCGGAATCTTATTACTTAGACATTTTTTTTTAACTCTCCGATACTTGGTACCTGTATGAGCACATCATTTGAATCATCATTTCATTAATTTTCAGTAATTAGTACATTCTTGATCTATGTCTGTTGGTGGTACTTCTTCAAGTTTTCTATGTTCCAAGGTCGCGGGAGTTTTTGTCCGTCCAGGGTCTCCAAGTGATAGCTGCCTTGTCGGGAGTAGTGCACGACCTTGTAAGTCCTTCCCATGTGGGGCCAAGTTTTCCGTGGGCGGGGTCTCTAGTTGCGATCGTCACTTTACGTAAGACGAGATCGCCGATTTCTAGTCTTCGAGAACGACCCTTTTGTTGTAGTATTCGGTCATCTTACGGCGGTACTTCATCGTCATGTTCGAGGCTTTGTCCACTTACCTCGTCTAAGCAATCCGGATTGATTCGAAGGGTCGTCGTTGTTCTCCTCGCGGAAGACTTCTCGCCGGGTCTTGGTCATACCCACCTCGGCGGGATTCTTGCTTCGGTGCCATAAGTGAGCACGAAGGCGTCTCTCCCGTGGGGGTTCTTGCTTTGTCGTCTGTGAGGCCCACAAGACATTGGGCAATTCTTCTGGCCACGCGCCCTTAGCTTCGTCTAGTCGTGCTTTTATGATCTTGAGCAGCGTTCGATTAGTTACCTCCGTCTATCCGTTGGACTGTGGGTGCCTAGGCGACGAGAACTTATTCTTGATACCCAGTCCCGAGCAAAAGTCTCTAAATCCTGAGTACATCGAAGCGTCGGCCATTATGCAGAAATGATCGTTTGCGGGATCCCAAACCTGCAAATTATGTTTCTCCACACGAAGCTACGGATTCTTGCCTCTGTGATCGTTGCTATTGCTTCTGCTTCAACCCATTTTGTGAAGTAGTCGATAGCGACGAGCAAGAATCGTACTTGTCCTTTTCCCAGGGGTAACGGACCGACGATATTGATCCCCCATTGTGCGAATGGCCAGGGGGAGGTAATCGTTGTCATCTTCTCTGCTGGCAGCCTCTGGACGTTCCCGAACCTCTGGCACTTATCGCACCTCTTGACGAGCTTCATAGCGTCTTCCTGCATAGTTGGCCAGAAATACCCTGCTCTAATAACCTTACTTACCAAGGATGCGGGCCGGCGTGGTCCCCGCAAATCCGCCGTGGACTTCGTGGAGGACGTGCCTTAGCTTCTTCCTCGTCGAGACACTTCAAATAAGGCAAGGAGAATCCTCTTTTGTATTGGGTTTCATTCAAAATTGTGTATCTGGCCGCCCTTGCTTTAATCTTCTGGCCTCCATTGAGTCATGAGGAGATGTCGAGTCTTGAAGATATGAGACGATCGGTTCCATCCAACCACCCGTGTTACGGATGGGGAATACGGGACTTCCTCGATGCTAGGGTATTTACGAATCTCCATGAGAATCTCCTTGTTCGTTGGTTCTTCTATAGACGAGGCCATCTTGGCAACCTCGTACGCACTGCGCATTTTGGCTTCTCGGGATCCTGACGAAATTCAACTTGTCGAACCCACTAGCTAGATGCCTGACCAACTTGAGGTACTTCAGCATCCTATCTTCCTTAGACTCAAACTCTTACATGAACTCCCCTATCGCTAGTTTCGAGTCACTCTGAATGAGCAAGTTCTTAATCCCGAGAGCACTGCCAAGTCTTAGTCCCGTCAGTATGCCTTCGTATTCAGCCTCGTTGTTGGTTGCCGGGAATTTTAATTGGACTCCATATTGGAGTTTTTCTCCATTGGGGGTGTTTATAATAATCCCTACTCCTCCTCTTTCGGGCGACGATCGAGTCGGTCCGGAATCGTCCTTGTTCCGCCTCGTCCATGCGTCACCATCGTGCGGGAGGGTGGTGCGCTATAAAGTCTGCTAGAGCTTGTGCCTTGATGGCCGTTCGGGATGGTATTCGATGTCGAAGCTGGCGGGAGTTCGATTGCCTTTGGACCATTCTCCCATTGCTTCGGGTTTGCTCATGGATTTCACGATGGGTTGATCCGTCATTACAAGGATAGGGTGTGCTTCGAAGTATGGTCGTAGCTTTCGTGAAGCCACTTATTAGGGCGAAGACAATCTTCTCAATCTGGGGTATTTGGCCTCTGCTCCTTGGAAGGCTTGGGCGACATAATAAGCGGAGGCTTCTTGTCTTCTTCTCGGATTAAGGCGCAACGACGAGCTGTGGATGAGGCCGCTAGGTATAAATAAAGGTTCTCTCCTGCTTTTGAGGGTCTCTTGACGGTCGGGCTGCCTAGGTAGCGGTTGAGTTCTTGAAAAGGCTCTTCCTACGTCGGTCCGGCGAACGCTTGCTTCAACGTTTTGAAAAATGGGAGGCATTTGTCCGTCGCTTTAGAGACGAACCTATTCAGTGCAGCTATTCTTCCCGTGAGCTTTTGGACATCTTTGATGGTTTTGGGGGATGCCATGTCGAGTATCGCTTGCACCTTCTCCGGATTTGCTTCTATTCCCCTTTGGGATACCATGAACCCTAAGAACTTTCCCGAAGCTACCCCAAAAACACACTTACTAGGGTTGAGCTTCATCTGGTATCTTCGGAGGGTATTAAATGTCTCTCCCAGGTCGTCCAGGTGAGTCAACTCTTCTTTGCTCTTGACAAGCATATCGTCCACATACACTTCCATATTTCTTCCAATTTGCTTGTTGAACATCTTGTTCACCAATCTTTGGTACATTGCTCCTGCGTTCTTCGATCGAAGGGCATTACCTTATAAATTAAGTCCTTGGCTTGTGATGAATGCGGTTTTTCCGATCTTCCTCGGCCATCTTTATCTGGTTGTAACACGAAAATGCGTCCATGAATGTTAGTAATTTATGTCCGTAGAGTCCACCAAGCTGATCTATCCTCGGCGGGGGAAAACTATCTTTTGGGCGAGGCTTTGTTTAGGTCCGTGAAGTCTACACACATTCTCCATTTTCCATTTGCTTTCTTCACTAACACGACGTTGGCCGGCCATTCGGGATAATAAACTTCTCGGATGAAGTCTGCACTGCAACAACGTTGACTTCTTCCATGATTGCTTGGTTTCGTTCGGGGGCAAAGACCCGTCGTTTCTGGACGGGTTTCTTCTCGGGATCCGTCTTCAACTCGTGCTGGATTACACGGCATGGTATGCCGGCATATCTTCGTGACTCCATGCAAATACGTCCAAATTTCCTTTAAGGAAACGGACGAGCTCATCCCTCATCTCGGGGCTTATAGTTGTACCTATTCTCGTCACCTTCGAGCTTTCCCCTCAGCCCGAGTTCCTACCGTTTCTAGGGCTTCCATGTTGTCTTCTTTTTCTCTTTCAATCGTCCATGTGTGGTTTCTCCTGCACCAACACGGCTTGATAGCACTCTGCGGCTAAGACTTGATCTCCTTTTACCTCACCGACCCCCTTCTTCGGTCGGGAATTTTATCTTGAGGCGGTAGGTGGACGTTCTTTGCGCCTCCATTGGTTGAGCGTGGGCCTTCCAATGATCACATTGTACGAAGAGGGGCGAGTCTACAACCGGGAAGTCCGGATGACGGGTCTGTTGCTTCGGAGTAGGCGCCTATCGTGACTTTTAGTGTCACAATGCCCTTGGGGTATACACAGTCACCGCTAAAGGCGACGAGGGGGACTCAAACGGACGCAATTTACCAGGACCTAGTTTCAATTGTTGGAAGGCCGATAGGTACATAATGTCTGCAGAGCTACCGTTGTCGATGAGGATCCTTTTAGTATTGAACCCTTCAATTGTGAGTGCTATCACCGAGGGTCGTTATGGGGCTGCTGACTCCCCTCGCGTCCTCTTGTTGAAGAATATATCTTGGTTCGTCCGTCGTGTTTCAACGGGGGTTCCATGTGGACCTTGTTTACTTGTCTGCGGTATGTTTTCTTGAGGGACACCGTACGACCCCCATGAAAGGTCCTCCTGCTATCGTGCTTATCTCCCCAATTACTTCTTGTGGTTGAGATCGGCGATTCTCGTTTTTGGACGAGGGTTCTCGTTGGCTCGTGTCGCCCTCCCTGAACCTGCTGGAGTCCCCTTTCTTGAAAAACTTCTGAAGTTTTCCTTTCTGTATCAGTTCTTCTATATGTCCCCTCAGATCTCGGCACTCTTCGTCTAATGGCCGTGGTCCTTGTGGAATCGGCAGTATTTGCTCTTGACCCGAACACATCGAGACGAGTGCAAGGGCTTTGGCCACTTTAGGTGGTGTTGATCCTGGATCTGTGTCAAAATTTTGTCAACAGGCATAATTAGGGGTGTGAATTTTACCGGTCGTGAAGCTTTCTCGTCTTTCCGTCTGTCGGTGTCACCTCTCCGACGGCTCGGACGCTCCCTCTTTTGTCCCCTGCGTTCGTCTTCCTTCCTTCATTCCGTCTTTAGCTTCCCCTCGTCTACGATGGGCCGATGCGTCCTCGGCGTTCATGTACTTTTGAGCTTTCAATAACATCTACGCCATCGTCGGGGCGGATTCTTTGCTAACGAGATGACGAATTCTACGGACTTAAGCCACACGCCTTAAATGTCGTCGAGTGGACCTTATCGTCTGCATCGTCCACCTCTGGGTCTCCCGAGTGAAGCGTTTTACATATGATCGCAAGGTCTCCTCTCTCCTTGCTTAATAGTGAGTAGATGATCCGCGGTCTTTTGGGTCGTTGCCCCGACGAAATGGCGCGGAAAGCACTGCTTAACGAAGTTATCGATGGAAGAAGTGGGCAATCTCGTGAACCACTCTCGTCCAGCTCCCTTCAGCGTAGTTGGGAATGAGCGACACATGATCTCGTCAGGGGGATGTTGAAGGCCTAAGGTCGTCTTAAAGGTGTTAAGGTGATCTTGGGGGTCCTTGAGCCCGTCAAAGGCTCAGGCGGGGTAATTGAAAATTTCGGCCGATACGGTCTTTCTAGGACTGCCATGGTAAAAGGAGAGTCCGTCGCTCTGACCATTTTATCCAGGCTTCGATCAGTCTTCTCTTTGATGGCGTTTCTTAATTCATCCATCTCCTTCCTCATCTCTTGGAGGATGTCGGAATGCTGCTCTTCTGGGGTTATCGTTCTCCGTCGGTCGCTCCTCCCATGGCTATCCCCTTCGTCTTCTTGAGCTCTTGTGGGTTTTCTTCTTGCTTTGTAACCTCTTGTCTCATCTCCGGTTGTCTTGTAAGTTCTTCGACGGTGGCTGCGAGATTCCGGACTTCTTTGTGCCAAGGCCGTTGAGTCTGGTTGGATTCCATCTGGAGTACGGTAGGAGCTGCGTTCTCGTTGTATGACAAAGTCGTTCCCACGAAGACGCCGGCGCCAAGCGGTATCTCGTTGATTTGCTTGGACTCGTCCGAAGGCTCTGAAAGTACTCGACGAACACATGGGAGCGAGAATTCACTCAAGTGGTCACCGGTGTGGTGCTGCCACAACGCCTCCGATGATAAAGTCGGTATCGAAGAAGATAATGATTGAAATACCGAGAAAAAATGATTCGAATTGGTGTTGTTTTTTTATGTACCTTGTATTGGTGTTGTGAGGGTTTTATATACCCTTGGGGATTGTAGCCGTTGGAGTGTTAATGACTCCCTGATAACGTCTCTGGTGGAGTTATGGACTTTAATGTGTTCCCGTCGGTTCGTCCAGCTGGTCTTGTAACGGTTGGAGCTTTATTGGCAGCATTGAATGGCATTAATTCTTTTTGATGACGCGGATACTGGTCATGTTCGTCCGTTAAGGCAACTTCGTCTATAATTATCCTCGTCAGTTCTGTATTCGTCAGTACCATCATAAAGAATGGTAAAAAAATTTTCAACATTACTACAGTGTCATTCTACTTTTATGATGGCACTGTAGACTATTGTATTTATTTTTTAATTTGTTTTATTCTCTCTCCTCTATGTCAGACTTCTCAACTTTCACTCTCTCTCTCTCAATTGCTCTCAACTATTGGGATATATTATTTGATTGTGTAGAAATATTATTTTAAAGTGTTATATTGTAAAATAAAAGTTGGGATGCTGATAATATTATAAAATAGTATGATATAATTGATAAAGTAGTTTTTTGAGATGGTAAAATAGGATATGATATAATTTCCAGATGTGAATGCTCTTAGATGTGCTCTTAGAAATTTGGGCCTAAATTGACAATTTCAAAACACAAGTTACCACACAAGTTACCAAATGATAGAAATTTGTATTTATTTATTTTGATAATTAAAAAATAAGGTACAATCGTTGGGTTAGTCACTTTCTACCCGATGATATAAACCCTGCACATATACGGCTCTATGGCCCTACTTTGCTAAGAGTGACTTGAACCCAAGCGTTTATGGTGAGGAAGACAAAAAGTATTTTTGCCTATGAAGTTTTATTTACCTAGAGTTATGAGGCCATATGCCCAGCCTCTTGAAAACTCTCTCGTCTCTGATTCACAAACAACTATATATTAACAAACTGTTCAGGATTTTAATGAGATATTCAAGGCTGGAATTATTTTTTCTTAATCTAGTTAAATTTACATTAAATTTTGAGTGACATGATAGTCATTATGGGGTTTAGGGGCAAAACGATCTAAGCTTCCAAAAGCACTCCATACCTGACCAAAAAATGTGTAAAGTTTGCATGAAGATTTTCACTTGATGAAGGCATATATCTGTGAACAGGTCATGTCAACCTGAGCTGGGAGTATAATTGTACATCCACTTTAACACAATATACCATGTGTTTCTTCCTCGGATCATAAGCTATCAGAGTTGACCCCCAGCATCTTTTATCTTGCCAGCCATTGAAAAAAGAAACACAACTTTGCATTGTTTACATCATCGGCATTCATCACCATTATCATGAAGCTTGGTCCATATATACTATATTTGTTATTGCTTACAGATTCATCATCCAATTCTATCATGGCTGTAATATCCACCAATTAATTTCAACTTTGTTACGTACTTTCCTCCTATAGCTCTAGAGGATAGGATAGGATAGGATAGGACAGCCCATGTACCTAATAATTATGTTCGTAAACTACTACTTTCTGTATATTGCGCTTATGCAGTAAAAGTCCAAGGGCTAAGACATTTGTTAATAAGTTATTTTTAAAAAGTTTTAATATTAATTTTATGAAAAGTGTAAAAAATTGTATAAAAAAATCAGTTATTTTTTTTTTCTATAAAAAGTTTTTAAAAGTATTTCTTAAATTAATGATCTTAGGGAATCTGTTAACATTTTACATATATATATATATATATATATTTACATATGTCCTTACTTATGGTATATCTTAATAAACTATTTTAAGGAACTTTTTATGGAAAAATAAAAAAATTGATAAATTGTTTTGACAACATTCTTAATTCTTCATAAAAACTTTCCTCAAATGAATGATTAAAATATGTCTTAGGGCATACTTTATTTATTATACCATACCACTTTATAATGTACCTAACATCCTAAAATCTTTTTTTTTTTTTGCCACTTCATTTAAATATTCTTTTTTTTTATACTATTTCTCTTTCTTCCTCTTCATCTGTCTCTCCCTCTTCCTCTTAAGTAACCAACAACCACATCATAGTGCCATCACTAAACTCACCAAGCAAACCCACCGGCCACATCAACCACCACACACATAACACCCAAACCCATAAACCCACTTCTGCCAATCAACCACAACCTTTGCCAAACCAACCACTGCCAATCAACCACCACCTCGCCAAACCCACCACCCACCCCACCACAACGGCAACAACCCACCCCACCACCACCATGAACCTACAAATGCACAGAAACCCACAAAAAAAAAAAAAAAATCAAAGCAAAATTCACACAATTGAAACCCCCAAAATCAGAATCTAAAAGGCAAAATGCATCCTTAAATCAAACCCATAGCAAATTCCAACCCCAAAACCCATCAAAACCCACCCAAAAACAAAACTCATGAACCATAAACCAACCCATCATGAACCACAGTGCTTCAATCAATTTGCCTTAATCTTGGCCGATCTCAACGGCCCAAGCTAGACCCACGCTGGCGCACCTGCCCACGCCACCAAACCCACATCGGTGCACTTGCCCGCCCTAAGAATGAATGCAGCTTCAACAGCTCACTGTCACAGACTCATAGTGATGCTTATGTAGTATTGCAATGGAGAAAGAGTGAAACACAGAGGGATGAGAGAGAAGGGTTGAATGAGAGAGAATCAGAAATTGAAAAAAAAAGAAAAAAGAAAAAAAAGAAAAGAGATATATGAAAAAGGTTACATGAAGAGAGAGATAAAGAGAATGAAAAATATTAAATAAGTTTATAATTGTGCTACAATACCATCGTAAATAAATTTAGGATGGTACCGTAGCCAAATTGTAAAATTTTTTACAATTAAACGACTAGTTAATGCATCATTTTAGTGTTTTGATGCTAAAATTTAGCATATCTGGAATTGTAAACTCCAGATATTGATGCTCTAAGAGTTGACAAAATAGCATGTTTCAAAAGTAGTTTGAAATTTGAGAAATATTATGTTCACAATATTTTCATAGTATTTTACAACAAATTGTAAATGTCAGGTTATTGCAATATGTTATTGATAAGGCAATAAGGTAATTTTAGTATTAGGTTCAAATTAGAACTAATAACAACTAATTACCTATAATTTGTTGTGAAAATATTATGAAAGTGTTGTGGACGTTGTACTTCTCTTGAAATTTTCTTTTATAAAGTTTTTACCTCCCATTCTTTGTCAAATTGGATGCATTAGGAAGGATATCTTCATTTTCATTTGCCACTAAAACAAAGATAGGCCTAAAACTCTCTCTTATAGTTCTAAACAAACTAACAAATAAAATATAAAAAAAAGTTTGTATTTGGATTTGAAGATTTAAAATAAAAGGAGTTTAAAAATCATTGTGGTTTGATATGAATTAAAACAACATATGATGGGTATGAGTTGAAAATTTTGTTATAATAAAAAATATTTGTGGCAAGAGCCTCGTAGTTAACATTTGGATATCAAATTCCCCTTCTCCCAACTATCAAATTATCAAAAAGGGGGGGAAAAAAGAAGAAGAAGAAGAACCATTTCTAATGAAGTTGAAATTACGTCTTAGTAGTATTTAGGTAAAGTGGATTTGAATTTGGGTATTTAAATCAAAACAGCTTTTGGGGGGTTGGAACATAGCTACTTGGCAGACTTTGGGCCAAAGAGGAAAGGCCAAAGAGACACTCCCAAACTAAGACCTCAGCTCAGGTCCCAACTTAAAAAAGCTCAAACACAAGATAAAATAGTTCGTCTGAATCAACCGTCGAGGTAATTAGCTCTCTGAATCAACTGTTGAGGTAATTCAAGAAATGGGTTTACCCCTAGATACGATGACCTAACTTAGAAGAGATCAGCTAATTCATTGAAGATGCCACTTTGGTCCCTCTTTCCCGAGGAACGCAAAGAAGATGACATAGAGCCCAACATAACAATCACCTCCGCATTAATTAGCTGTTCCTACCAAATGTTAGTCTTATTAAATGCTGAATAATTGGCTTAAATAGTGAAAACACCCCAAAAAGCCTGCCTTTATGATCGAAATGGTAGGAGGGAGTCTGATGGGACAAGTATCTCCACAAATCTAGTTAAGAGAGAAATAGCTAGAAAAAAAAAAGGAAGGGAGGAGGGATAAAAGGAGGGGGGGGGGGATATCAACAAAAAGGGGGATCTAGAAAAATCAAAAAGAAAAGTAAGAGAGAGAAAAAGAGAGAGAACAAAAACTTGTATTTTCCTTAGATTCACTCTTTGTACATTGGGAAATTTGTTTTTCTCAATCAAAGTGCTTATTTTTACCTTCCTTGCCTTCAACCATCTGTCTAATTTTCCCATTGTGGAGTTTACCCCTTTTACTTAGAAATTAGTTGTGTTGATTAAGAATGCAAGCACTGTTCTTTATAGATTATGTTTTTGACCCCCACAAGTTTGATTGGATAGTTTAAAAGATTAAAAATTTGGATTTAGGAGAAATACAAAAAAGATTTTAAAACCTAAAGTCATTGGATTTGAAATAAATTCTAAACTCATGGAATTTTAAAAATTTAGTCACACTTCCAAATTATTGACACTCTAAAACAACTTAATTGACCAAAATATCCTAAAAATTCCCAAATAACTAGAATATCACTAAACATCTAAAATGATCAACATCCCAAAATCACAAAAAAAGGACCAAAATATTCCTAAAAGCTCCAAAATGACAAAATACTCCCTAAATCTTTAAAATGACTAACATACACCCTAAACTCCACGTAACAGCCCCAAAACTACTAAAATGGTTAAAACTCCCCCAATTCAAAAATGTTTCAGGTACCCCAAACTTATTAAATGACCTACATACCCCTAAAGCCTAAGAAATGACAAAAATGTTCCTAAAATGATCGAAATGACTGTAAATTTCTAAAATGATCAAAATTCTCCCAAAAGCTTCAAGTTGACCAAAATCCCCCCAAATCTTAACAATGACCTAAATACCTATGAATGCTCCAAAACAATTGAAATATTGCCAAAATTTTAAATTATCTCCAAAATTATGAAAATGTCCAAAATACCCAAATGAGCAAAATACCCCAAAACTTTGAAAATGACCAACATACTCTCAAACCTCAAAAATGAAAAATAACCCCCAAGACTTTCAAATAACCAAAAGACTCCAAAAAAGATTGAAATACCGTCAATTTTGGTATGCTTTTGGGTTTAGCAATTAAGCTAAAAATAAGTTATTTAGAACTTGTATCATATATGTTGTTTCAAAACTTTTATACCATATGATTTGAATATTAGATAATTTACACGAATGATGAGTTTAGTTTTTGATATATTTAAAATTTATGTCATTTGAAATATCTTTTTTTAGTTTACACATATTGTTATTTTATTTTAGCTAATTTTTATAATTATAAAATATATTTTCTTGAAGTTGTTTGGATCCTCGAAGACATTAGATTTATTTGTGATAGTTTTGATTTTATATATTTTGTTAGCATACTTTTACGATGTTATTGTGCTGCTCTAATGTTGGCTAATGTTTCAAAAAAGTAAGAGATGGTCATTGTTTAGTTAGAAAAATGCTCATATTTTCTCTTTTCCATTATACAACATATTTCTTTATAAATAAAGTCTACTATTGTTTTTGCTAAAAAAAAAAAACTTAATTTATACGGTTTAAACCAATAATGCATCAGCCGTTCAATCTAGTCAATCTTTGATTATTTTTGAGGAGTTTAGATTTGATTACTATGACTAAATAAATTTTTTTTTCCTTCCAAGTACTAAAATAGAATCTGACCCTATTAAAAAAAGAAAAGAATCTTTTTCTCAAAAAAAAAAAAAAAAAAAGAAGAAGAAAAGAATCTGACCCAAATTTTGATAGACCAAACCTCTATTTCTTGAGCCCTGTCCTGATGTGAGGCTCCTTTCAACCTTTCACCACCAATCTATTCGTAGGCCCAAACTCCAAAAAACATGTTCATGTCCTCATAACCCCATCACTCACCATAGGCCCAAAACCAAAAAAGTTCCATCCATCTCTTCCCACACCCCAACCAAAAAAGAAAAAAAACAAAAACCAGAGAGAGAGACAGACACATTGAGAGAAGAAAACAATGATGACCTTTCTCTAGCACAAGAAGAAGATCATCAAATCAAAAACACAAAAACAATTCCTTGAAACCCCAAAATCCCATCCTCAAAACTTTCACCCACCCTTCTCACCAATGATCTCTTCATAGATTGATAACACACACCAAATCTTGGTGTTTCATATCTCATTTCTCATCCCAATATTAACCTTAAAATCCACAAACAATGGCCAGCACCACTTCTTCCATCATGGACGCACTCTTCCAACGCACCTTAGAGGACCTAATCAAGGGCCTCCGCCTCCAACTCATTGGCGAGTCCGCTTTCATCTCCAAAGCCCTCGACGAGATCCGCCGCGAGATCAAATCGACAGACCCACACACCAAATCCAACGCACTCCAAAAGCTCTCCTACCTCTCTTCTCTCCACCACTTGGACATGTCGTGGGCTGCTTTCCATGTCGTCGAAGTCATGTCCTCTTCAAGATTTTCCCACAAGAAAATCGGGTACCATGCCGCTTCCCTCTCCTTCAGCGACTCCACCCCTGTGCTCCTCTTGATCACCAATCAGCTCCGCAAAGATTTGACCAACCCAAACAACGAGTTTGAGGTAAGCCTTGCTCTCGAATGCCTCTCTAGAATTGCCACTACTGATCTTTGTAGAGACTTAACTCCTGAGATATTCACCCTTTTGTCGAGTACTAAGATTTTCGTGAGAAAGAAAGCGATTGCGCTTGTTTTGAGGGTTTTCGAGAAATACCCAGATGCTGTAAAGGTCTGTTTTAAGCGTTTGGTTGAGAATTTAGATAGTACAGACCCCCACATTGTGTCTGCGGTTGTTGGGGTCTTTTGTGAGCTCACTTCTAATGACCCCAAATCGTATCTTCCTTTGGCGCCCGAGTTTTATAGGATCTTAGTTGATTCTAAGAACAATTGGGTGTTGATTAAGATGTTGAAGATTTTCGCCAAGTTGGTGCTGTTGGAGCCAAGGTTGGCAAAGCGGGTTGTTGAGCCGGTTTGTGAGCATATGAGGAGGACTGGAGCTAAGTCGTTGATGTTTGAGTGTGTTAGGACTGTGGTGAGTAGTTTGAGTGACTATGAAGAAGCGGTGAAGCTTGCGGTTGTGAAGATTCGGGAGTTGTTGCTTGATGATGATCCGAATCTTAAGTATCTTGGATTGAATGCACTTTCAATTGTTGCTCCAAAGCACTTGTGGGCTGTGTTGGAGAATAAGGAGGTTGTAATTAAGTGGTTGAGTGATGAGGATCCTAATATCAAGCGTGAGTCCTTGCGTCTTGTGATGGCAATGGTTTCTGAGAATAATGTGGTTGAAATTTGCAGGGTTTTGGTGAATTATGCTTTAAAATCTGATCCAGAGTTTTGCAATGAGATTCTGGGGTCCATTTTGTCCACATGTTCTAGAAATTTGTATGAGATAGTTAATGATTTTGATTGGTATGTGTCGCTTCTTGGAGAAATGTCGAGGATTCTACATTGCCAACAGGGGGATGAAATTGAGAATCAGCTAATTGATATCTGTATGAGGGTCAGGGATGTTAGACCGGAGCTTGTTCGGGTTGGTCGTGATCTGCTAATTGATCCTGCATTACTTAGTAACCATTTCTTGTATAGGATATTATCTGCTGCTGCTTGGGTGTCAGGGGAGTATGTTGAGTTCTCGAGGAATCCGTTTGAACTTATAGAGGCACTATTACAACCTCGTACGAATCTCTTGCCACCATCAATAAGGGCAATATATATCCAGTCTGCTTTTAAAGTATTAATCTTTTGTTTACATTCTTACCTCTTACAAAGGGAAAGTAGTGCTTCCTCATATCCTGATACTTCGGCACTTTCTGAATTAGCCTCTAAGAGGGAAATGCCTGAGGGTTCTGATTCGGCAACATTTAAAGCTCCTTCTCACAGTGAACAGGATGAAGTGTTCAACCCAAGGGTGTCAAATCAATCATTTGAAGAGCTTTCTGTAGGAAATGGTGGGGATAGAACTATTAGTCATGGTCAGACATCTACACCTGTTACTTCAGAGAACAGTTTCACATATGAAGCTGTTGTCAACCATTTAAATCTAATAGAGTTGGCTCTGGGCCCGCTTACAGGAAGCCATGATGTAGAAATACTGGAGAGAGTGAGGAATCTATTATGTTTCATTGATTTGATTAAGGGAGAAGTACTTGAGAGCTTAGTGCAGAAGGAAGAAAACTTGAATAGTGCAGAGATGAAATCTTCCAAAATCATCAAACTGATGAGTGATGCCTTTTCGGAGGAGCTTGGTCCAGTCTCAGTTAGTGCTCAGGAAAGAGTTCCTATACCAGAAGGATTAGTGCTTAAGGAGAATCTTAATGATTTGGAGATGATCTGTGGTGATATTCAACTACCTTCATCAATTTCATTTTCTCTTGTAAGTAATCATTATGAGGAGGGGGTTGGTGCTTCTCTCCCTGACCTCCAAAGCAAGGAAGAATTGGAACCACCAAGTGAGGCCACGTCTCTACTTGCTGAACACCGTAAGCGGCATGGGTTATACTATCTTTCTTCAGAGAAAAATGACATTGTAGCAAATGATTATCCACCTGCCAATGACCCCAAGTTGCAGGACAATCAGAATAATGACACTGAAGATCTAGTAAAGCTTACTGAGCAATTACTTGTGTCAAAGAAAAGGCCAAACCAGGCAAAGCCTAGGCCTGTAGTGGTGAAATTGGATGGAGATGTTGTACCTGTTTCAGCCAAGAGGCCAGGGCCAAAGGATGATTCGCTATCTGGTGCAGTGCAGGAAGTTCTTTTGGGAAGTGACACAAGAACCTCTACATCACGAAGTAATCCCTCTGATAAGTCATCAAGTAAGAGAAAAGGGAAGGAAAAGCTAATCACTGATCCTTCTTCCGAACTGAATGAAAATTTGGGTGATGCAGAAAAGCTTGACCATGAAAATCCAAGTTCAAGAAGAAGTAAACACCGTACTCATGGTAAAGAGAGAAGACATAAGAGTCCAGGAAAGATTAGGGAGGAAAGGGAAGAAAATGGTCAGAAAGAGAAGAAAAAGACTAGTCATCGCCATGCTAGGCACAAAACTCGACAAAGAGCTGATGTGCCCTTGAATGTGGTTTCAGAAACACCAGTAATTCCAGATTTTCTTTTGTAGCATTAATGACCTGGAATCATTATTTGCCATCAGCTGTCACACAACTTTTTTTTCTCCCTCATATTCCTCCACTTTGAGCGATGAGGTCAGTTCTGTTGTAGATTTTACACTCTTTTTTTTTTTTTTTTTTGGTGAGGGTTTGCCTTATATTTTTTGGATGAGGGTTTACCTTATTTTCCAATGTTACACAAAGTGAATTTCATCAAAGTAAAATTTCAAATTTAAGATTGTTTAACTGCTGTCTAGTAATAGTGTGGAAGCATTCTTTATGACCTTTTGAGGTTTTAACTTTCTTTCTTATTATGTTTTTAGTTTGAGCTGTTTTTGCAATTCTTGTTTGCTTTCATGATGACGTGTCTTTTATTATTTTTAAGATAAGTGGACTTCATTAATTAAGTGTAATATTGTATAGTTTTTAGGGAAAATTACACTTTACCATCCTAAATTATACATTAGATTACACTTTGCATCCTAAACTATTCGAACGCACACTTTGCACCCTAAACTATCATGTTTATGATACTTTGCACCCCGACGTTAGTTTCATTGTAAGTTAGACAAAAATTAATAGCACATGACCTGCACGTGATTTTTGCTAAGGTGGAACAAAATTGAAAGTCAAAAATACCCATCCTCACAATCAATTAAAACAATAACTTTTCCTTATTTTTTCCAGCTCTCTCCCTCGCGCATCATTGATGGAAATCAAGGACCTCCATTGCAGATCCTGCATGAGCATTTGGATATTAAGAACAATATGACCCAACCTAGATACATGAGACCCATATCAGTAATGGCCTTCATAACATTAGTATTCTCTCCTTTAATGACTAGATCTGTAAAGCTAGCTTCCATAGCAAATTCAATGGCCTTGCGACAAGCTAAAATCTCCACCTCATCACTATTATCCACTAAGGGACCTTTAGCAGATATGGCACCTCATCGCTATTGTTCCTTTTAAAATGAAAAATCACATGCTAAATATACTATTACTATGGGTTCTATATAGTATATATTTTTTCAGCGGAAATCATTGGATCTGTACCTGTACCATAATGAAATAAAATTTTGTTTTTAATTTTTTGTGAAGAGGGTGTTTTTTGCAAAAATCATGTGCAAGTCATGTGCTATTAATTTTTGTCTAACTTAATGGTAAAACTAACATTAGGGTGCAAAGTGTAATTGTCTAGGGTGCCAAATGTGCATTCAAATAATTTAAAGTACAAAGTATAATCTGGTATATAGTTTAGGGTGGTAAAGTGTAATTTGCCCTAATTTTTAAACAGCAATAGATGTGCCTCAGAACCTCATTAGCTGTGTCATTGCCCTAACCACAAAAATAATATATAGTGGTATAGAGTATTACCACAATTAAATGGGACTAGCACACTTTTTGATTCGTTTTCAAAATATATAGCAATGTTAATTTTTTTGTTTGTAGCCAAATTGTCATTTTTTTTAATAATTTATATATATACACACACACACACACACACACACACACATATACACCTGACTATTTCGGGGAAAAATTTTGGGTAGCCAAAGTGCCAAGCCCAATCACCTGGGATTATGGCTTGGTTTGATTAAGTCAAGTTGAACGTGGTTTTCCATATGCCCTCTTTCTTCTTTTTCTTGTTTTCTAGGTGGGGTAGTTTGCCTCATCCAGTACATCATATGTAGTCAATGCCCGGCTTAGGATTGATACAGCATACTTCACCAGACCAGGGCATGATTAATAGGGATATCTTGGATTTCTTAATAAATAGTATATACAACTTCTTGATAAATTTATACAAGATGTTTACTTTACATAACCTTCTACCTAAACATGTTAGTACTATTAGGAATTTGTTAAAGATGAAGAACATAAACCACTTTGTCATCTACATATGGAAGGAAATCTGGTTTTGGAGATGTTTACACATGTTTTTGCGATTTTCTAAACACTTCCTATTATTGGGTATCTGCCTTATTGAATTAATTCTGTAAACTGTTTTCTCACTACTGCTATTATCTTTTCCATTAATGTTAATTGAAAATTTGCAATCTTGGAGCTTTCTCTTCTTGAGGTGTGGTGTTCAAATCCTACAAGTCACACACCCAATAAAATCAACAAAAAAGCATAAGTTGAAAATAGAGGATTAAGAGAGAGCGAGATAGAGAGAGATGGATCAAAGTATCAAACTTTTGCTGGATTTGTTTGTAGTGGCTTGCTGTCTGGTAATCTAAGTTTGGCAAAAGACATGTCTTAAGTTTTTGAAGTAGCGGACCTGTGTAAAGAACTCATGATCAATTATAAATTTTTATTAAGTTTTGTCCAATTTGTATTCTTGGTGTATTTTAAATATCATTGAATCTCGAATTATGGTTGCATTGTCTTCTGTTCATATTCTTGGTTCATTCTAGACATAAAGTGAGTTACAAAGTGTGAGTTACTGACTAACCTTGGAGTGTTAGCCTTAGGTTACTTCTATCTGAAAGCAGTGCCTAATTCAGGTTACTATTTGTTACTCAATAGCCCTTTAATACCATGCTGGGTTTGCAAAATCTGTTGATATCTTCTAGGAAAAGATTCTTGAAATTCTGGTATTGCTTTTTGACTTATGAAATGAACTTTTAGATTCTTGCAATTCTGGTGTTGCTTTTTGACTTAGGAACTGAATTTTTTAGATTCTTATAATTCCGATATTGCTTTTTGAATCATGAAATGAACATAATTTTGATCCCTGAACTATCCATCTGATCTCAATGTGATCCATCAACTATCTATTGTTTTAATTCAGTTTCAATGGTACTCGCCTTATGTTGCCATTATTGATGGCAATTACTGATATTATAAAATCAAGGTTAAGGGAGGACAAAATATATTATTATTTTTGTAAAAATTTTATAACCATGTATTTTCATTTATTTTGACTTTGTGAGACTGCTACTTGGCTTAACTTGTCAAATCAGTAATTGTAATTTGTAAGTGACATGTATATGATACTCTGGGAAGATCCCAAGATATGGATTTTGTTGTTTTCGACTTTTTCCTGCTCCCCACCCCCCGGCCGCGGATTCTGTCTTGGGTTGTTTCATAATGAATAATTTGGTGATGATGACTAGTTCTTGCCTTGTTTTGCTTTCTTAGTTTAATATTGAATCTGTAAATACCCAAAAAAAAAAAAATCTCTTAAGCACTACTTTAGGTTCAGCCATAATGGGAAATAAAATGGAGCATCCAAACAACGTATCATCACAAGTCAAGGATTGTACAAAAACTATCCATCAAGTTAGCAAATGTTTATCTGAAAAGTTTTTAGAACTCTATGAAGTATGAACTCAACTGAAACAATTGATAGTTTTGGGATGAAATTGAAATTTGATGCGTAGTTTAAGGATCAAAATTGTAGTTTGACTTAAATGTTTGTATGATATGATGCTTGTTATGTTTGAACTGTATTTTGCTTAGAATTCAGACATTTATGCTTTGAGTACTTCGGCTCTGATAAAATAAGCTGGGCATGAGTAAACTAAAATTGTGTACTTTGAACCGTTCAGGTGGAGTAAGGTAAAGCTTGGCTCACTTGAATCTTTAGTTTGTTCAAAGCCTGTATGAGTTGGCCTCTTCTGTTAAGAAATTTAGCTTACTTTGCCTGAAAACACAAAAACAATTATGTTTGTAAGAACTAAACTAATAGTATTAGTATTGTTTTTGTTATTGTTAAAAGGAAAGCAAACCCTGGTTTAGAGATTTTTTTCAATATCAGGCTTTGTTTGAACTAATGTACCAATTTTGCCAAGCCAAATCAGATTCCGCCGAGAGTCTGAATTCCTCAGCATTCACTTACAGGTTCACTTCATCTTGTTAATCAATCAGGATTCAGAAGAGCAGAACTACTGAACAGTTTTGTTGTTATTCAAGTCTAATTTGTAGGGATAATGAAGTAACATGTAAATTAGGATTCATTCATAGCAACAAGCTCATATAGATGAATTCGAGAGCAAATTTGAAGTTAGATAAGGATCATAAGATAATACAATCCAGCATATAGAATTAAGTCCGAGATACAGCATCATGAAATGCTTAACTTGATGTCTCTCTTCATATGTTGCTTAGTAATAGTAATTAGCATGGATCATATGATTGGGTTCTCCCCTGCATTTGTGCCATGTTTCCTGTTTCTCTGCTGGAGTCAGGTAGGTGGGTTGGGATTGTTTATAATGTTGTTTCCCTAACGCACTAAACCTAGACTTGACGTTCTTCACCTATTTGCTCCTCACCCCACAACCCACCGAAGTCGAGAGTCTAGAATTGACACTTTCCTAACCCAAAAACTGGTGCTACTACTAATTCAGAGAGATCAATAATGGCAACGCACTAAACTGAGCTGGTTTGAATCCTCCAATTTCATTTCATCTCGAACCCCAACCAACCTGTCTTAAATCTATATTTAGGACTTCTGTTTTTTTTTTTTTTTTGGGGGGGGGGGGGAATTTAAACATTAATTTTGTTTGGGATTTTATTTATTTTTGGAACCGTTATACATATTTTTGTAAAGTACTTTATTCTTTTATGAGTGGCCAAAGCCCAAGTAATTTAATTGGGGACTTAAAGGAGTGTGGTTAGAGAGTACAATTGAGTTTTCTTTGGTTTTTTAATGGATCCAGAGCATAAATTTTGCTAAATGGGTTGGGACCAGTTACAAAATCTGAGGATCCATGAGATAAATCATACGTTGGCCATTTTCAGGCATGTAAGACATTGGTTGCGCTGCTCTATGATGAAGAAAAAGCACCTAACTTCATCACTCATCAGAAGCTCTCTAACGAGGTTTGACACTTTTAATACGTTCCCTAAACGCGGATTTGGCCCAAAGGTTAGATAACAAAATTTTCAGATCGTGAAGCTTGCCATCTCTTTAGATATACCCCAATTAAAAGCTTAAATCCCTATTCAAAAATGGATATTAGGAACCTTAAATATTATTCAGAAATGATTATCAAGCCAACTTTTTGCAGCTATTTCTCTTTTTTGACAATTTTTTAG
This sequence comes from Castanea sativa, assembly GCF_040712315.1. NCBI lineage: Eukaryota > Viridiplantae > Streptophyta > Magnoliopsida > Fagales > Fagaceae > Castanea > Castanea sativa. Next base: position 29,106,836 of record NC_134016.1, on the reverse strand, counting down.
TAGTTTTTAAAAAAAAAAAAAATATCATTCTTGACAATTTTTTTAATAACTTTTTGTCTTTTTTGTTATTAAGTGAGATTCATATAGGAAAATCTTAACAAACACGACACGGTATTTGTTAACATTTTCTTATATATATATATATATATTTTGAATAGATACTATTTTTTCAAACAACTTATCTTAAAAAAGAAAAAAAACTAAGTTTTTTTTATTAGAACTTGGGCGGGCTTACTATTGTCTTAAGTTTAAATCCTAAGAGAGGAATGCTTTGCTTATATTTTTTTTTGAGAGAGTTTTAACTTATAACATTCACTTTTAATGATGCTTTTTACCATTAGATTAAGACTGAGAAATGCTTTGCTTAAGTGACTCTGTTTCTTATGGAACGAAAGGTTGAACTCTTTTTTCCCCTAAAAGCAACTTAACATACAAGTACAACAAAAATGCGTTTTAGAGCGTTCCGCCTCATCCGGCGAACAAAACGGTTAAGTATCAACTTTATCTTAAATTGTTTTGCCAGTCTGTCCCATAACCAACAGTGCCTTTATATCATGGAATTGTCAATTTGTCACTCCCCTTAAAACCTTGCGTAAATTGGTATCTAACTTCATGGTCCTGTTTACCAAATTGACGAAATAAACAAACTTAAAAGTCCACAAAGTTCCTATAAAAAAAATAAATAAATAAAGGAAAAGTCCACAAAGTCCCATTACACGGTCAGCAAATTGGTGGAATTTCTAAGGTCAAAATTTTGAAGTCTGCTCATGAGTACTCAAATTGCATTCGAACAAGTACTGGTGGCATATTTTAATTGGAAAAATATCAAGTTAAATTAGTTTTCATCCACAGTTTTACACACAAATATCCACAATTAACGTAAAAATGTCCACATTTTAAACATAAAAATAAATGTAAAAAAAAAAAAATGAATGTAAAAAAAAAAGTAGATGTGAAAGTATTGACCATTTTGATTAGCACAATTATATATGTGTGTATATATATATATATATATTTTTTTTTTTTTGAGTGAAGCACAATTATATTTTAACACAACACACCAACTTGAATATAGGTTTACACAGTGTTTATATTATAATAATATGGAGATCGTTGCTCATACTTTACACTGAACAGCTATATAGAAATAAAGCTCCCAAAGTGCTAAATAATTCGACCTGCCTAACATCGAATTCTGTGTGCTTTTTCTGCTACAAGTAACGACTTCATCATACCCAAGGTCAGACCACCGCACATGCATGCCATCTTAACTTTCGGTTTAAGTGTTCTAATTAGTCATATCCTGCATTAAACTTACTGGGTTCTTCCTTATTGCCTCTCAATTCTATTCTAAAGACAACCCCAGACCCCTCTACCATTTTTTTTAGATTAATCAATGGGAATTGAACAACAGCAACAGTCTCCAAAGATTGCAAAGAATTCATATTTATCGTTAAAACATGTCTTCTATTTTGTGTTCTTTGTGATTGGTTTGTCCATTGGAATCACAACTAGTTTGTACCTTAAAACCTTCTCTTTCTACATTCAAACAACCCTGTCATTGCCATCGTTATCAACAACAATTCTACTGCAGTCACCACCATCACCATTACCACCACCACCTCTACTACTAATAGCTCTACAATCACCACCACCGCCGCCGCCGCCGCCAGTACTAATAGCTGTACAACCACCATCACCACCACCACCGACTATACAGAATGAAAGTAGGATTGCTTTCAATGATAAGCCTTTTCTCATGCACAACATGGATGATGACGAGTTGTTTTGGCGAGCATCAATGGTTCCAAGTATTAGAGAGTTCCCTTTTAATCATGTCCCAAAGGTTGCTTTCATGTTCTTGACAAAAGGGCCTATACCTTTGGGACCATTGTGGGAGAAGTTCTTTAAAGGTTATGAAGGTCGTTATTCCATTTATGTTCACCCTCATCCCTCATATAATGAATCTGTCCCTGAAAGTTCTGTTTTCCATGGAAGAAGAATTCCAAGCAAGGTGTGTTTTTTTACTTATGCTAATATTCAGTTTATTATTAAAATTATAGACAAAGTTTTCCTTTGGGTTAGAGGGATTTTCTCCAACCCATTACGTGGTAGTTCAAATGATTAAGGGGGTGTTTAGCAAGCTAATTTTAATACATTTTCATATATTTTAAACAACATTACATACATTTTTACACATTTTTTCACTCACATGTATATCTAAAACACCCAAACAACATAACTCAAACTACTCTCTCAAACACCATCTAATTATTCAGGTGTATTTTGCTTACATGAATTATTATGTCATCTAAAATTTAAACAAATCTCATAATTCTTAAATAGGTTGTGCGATTTATAGAGATACTCATTTAGGTCACCATTTAGATGAAGAATTTTATTTTGATAAAAACTTCATCCTAGAATTAATATCATCATTATTGAATGGCAATGATCATTTTAATATAATCCGATCTTGCAGATAAATAAATTATAAAAATGATTTGTTTAGTTTTATGCTTATATAGATGTTAGGCCATTTCTGTTAACTGCTCAACAGGGGGCAGAATTGATATTTGCTAGAGAGGGCTAGATCTTCTCAATTTCAAATAAATTAATTTCAAAGTTTATACTCCCTCAGTCACACTTTGTTTGTCCTGTTTGAAAAGTCAAACTTTTTAAGGGAATATTATTTATTGTCTTGTCTGCCTTATAAAAATATTTAAGACAAAAATGCAAAATTGACCCTCTAACTTTCAACGTTTTTTATTTCAGTCCTCTAACTTTAAGTTTTGTCATTTCAGTCCTTTAACTTTTAATTCTTGTCAATCTAGGCTTTTGTTAAAATTCAGTTAAGATTACCGTTAAACTCACTGAGAAATGACCGTTTTGCCCTTCTTTTTTTTTTAAAAAAAAATTTTTTTAAATAAAAAAAATCTGTAAAAAAAAAAAAGTTTGCCAGTAAAAAAAAAAAAAATCTGAAGAAGACACCGTTGTTGTAACCGTCATCGTTGACGTGGTTATTGATGATGATGATGATGAAGCGTTTGTTGTTGTTGATGCCGGTTTCTTCAAACGGTGAGTTCTAGGGTAGACTTCCAGGGGGGGGGGGGGCTCCTTCGGGTTTGACGGCGGAGATTGAGCGGAGGTTACAGCGTTTGTTGAAGTCGTCTTGTACGGACTACGAGATGAGCAAGCGTTTGTAATTTTTTGGATTTTTCCAAAAAATATCTCCACATTCTCTCGTCTCTGACTTTCTTCTCACTCTCTCTTCTGTTTCTTTTTCTCTCTCCTCTCTCGGTGGCATAGGGCTTTGGTTTTGGGGCTGGGGCTTGTATTGGTGGAGGGTGGCATGGGTGTGGTGGCTTGGGTTGAAATCAATGGGTTTAAATTGGGCTGCGTGGATGTGTGGTGGTGATTTTGGTGGGTTTAAATCAGTGGCTTTCTCGGTGGTTGTGGGTTGCTGGGCATGGGTGTGGTGACTTGGGTTGATTGATGCTGCCACTGGGTTTGATCGATGTTGGCTTGGGTTGATCGGTGGTTGTGGGTTGCTGCCGTTGTAGTGTCTTCTGTGGTTTCGTGGGTTTGATCAATGCTGCTGCCGCTATTGCTGTTGCCACCACCGCTCAACTCAGCTCTTATATTGAAGCCCGATCCTTGTGTTCATCTCATTCTCCATTTTTTTTCCACAAATGGGTTTCTTTTTCTTGTCTTTTATTATTATTTTTTGCTGTTTTGGGTTCAGATCTGAGCTGCTAACATTTTTTTTTTTGTGTGTGACTTTTATTGTAAGATGTCTGATTATGGACTATGGAGAGGCTACAGCGTTTTTTTTTTTTCAATTTTTTTTTCTTTTAATTTAAAATTTATATGAAAAAGGGCAAAACGGTCATTTCTCAGTGAGTTTAACAGTAATCTTAACTGAGTTTTAACAGAAGCCTAGATTGACAAAAATTGAAAGTTAGAGGACTGAAATGAAAAACGTTGAAAGTTAGAGGATTAGTTTTGTATTTTTACCAATATTTAAATTTACAAAATTGCCCTTAAATAAATTTATCGGTTTTAAAAAAAAAAAAAGAGTTATTCTTAATGAGGCAACTAAAAAGGTGCCCTAATTAGATTGATTTTTTAAATATTTGTTAGTTTTCTTTTCAAATAGTTTTGAAAATAAAGTAGAGGTATAATATGAATATTAGTAAATTAATTAATTTTATTTTTAGAAATAGGACAATATTTTGGGACATCCCAAAATGGAATAGAGAACAAACAAACTGGAACGGAGAGAGTATTAAATATTATAATGTGTGTATTTAGACTTATATTATTAGATGTACAACACAAATTTAAATGTGAGATGCTCTCTCTAAATTTCACTTAATATGGAGAGAAACCTTGTCTGATTTGATAAAAACAGAATTACTAAAACACACATATATATCTTTCTTTTTTTTTTGATAATCACAAATGTACATCTATTTGATAATCACAAATGTACATCTATTTGATAATACCTTTAATATTTTTCGTTTGAGATTAGTATAATGATTATGAATTTGGATAATATGATAGATTTGGGCCTTGCATGGGATAATATAATTGGGCTTGAACATTAATGTCTCTAACACATTTGAACATGGACGCGGCTTGAAAAGTATAAGTGAAAGCTTCACGAATTCTGAAAAAGAACTAACACAAGGGAAAATGTGTTTGAATTTTTAACATTTTGGATTTTTATTTTTAAATAAATATTATCTTTTTATGTAAGATTGCATAAAGCTTAATACAAATTTTAATACAATATTAAATATTATAAAACTTAATTTTTATTTATAAAAAATAAATGCGAGGTACCGGTAGATCTTTGGGGGAAAAAAATACCCAAGGCTAGTAAGGTGGATGTTAGACAAGAAATTTACCCAAACTCCCATTAATAATTATAAAAAAAAAAAGAAACTTCTTGCACCGGTGAACATAATAAGTGGAATACATATATTTTAAGTGTGTCTAATAATGGCAATGATCTTTAGGTTAGTTGGCATGCCTCTTAGCATTCCTAAAGATGAGAGGTTAATGTTTGTTCTCCCTCCCCCAATTTAATTTAATGTAATAATAATAATAAAAAATGCATCCCAATACATCAACTAATGCGATACTTGATTACCCCCAAGGGGGTACTCGGGTAGTGAATTCATTAGTTTAGAATGTGATATAAACTCAAAGGTCTTAAATTCAATTCACCACACTATTAATTCATAAGACTTTCTAAGTATCTCATGAAGAGGAATTAGAATATTTTAGTCAAAAACTAAGACACCACAATTAAAAGAACGTACTTAAGGAAAATAAAATATTAAAAAGTAGTTCACTCCTTATCTCATGATTTATATTTAATATTTTTTTTCCCTTCACCGTATGACTGGCTGACTGGCACCACTATCACACTCTTGATGAGGAGTCAGAAATAATTGAATGTATAACAATTAATTATTTGAGGAATTTGTAATATAATGGGTCATATTCACACTCTTTTTCTTCATTTAAAATTATTTAACAATAGAGATATAATGTCTTAAATTTCAGGCTACTCTATATCGAAAAATAATTAAATGAGTCACATGAATATGTTTCCTCTCTTATTGCAGCCAGTGGAATGGGGGAAACCAACAATGATTGACGCAGAGAGGCGCCTCTTGGCTAATGCACTACTAGATCTCTCTAATGAAAGATTTGTATTACTCTCAGAGACATGCATTCCTTTGTTCAACTTCACAACAATATATAACTATCTCATTGGCTCCAATAAGAGCTTCATAGGCTCATATGATGACCCAAGAAAAGTTGGTCGCGGTCGATACAATCCTCAAATGTTTCCAACAATTTCTATTGCAGATTGGAGAAAAGGGTCACAATGGTTTGAGGTCAATCGCAAGGTAGCCATTGATATTATATCAGACAAGAAGTACTACCCTGTATTTAGTGAGTTTTGCAGTCCTCCATGTTACATGGATGAACACTATATTCCTACGATAATGAACATTCTGAGCCCAGAGGAGAACTCAAATAGGAGTATCACATGGGTTGATTGGTCTAAGAGTGGTCCACACCCAGGAAAATTTGTCAGGCAAGCTGTTAGTATTGAGTTCCTGAATCAAATAAGGTTTGGCACTAACTGCACTTATAATGGCAATGCTACTACCTCCATGTGCTTTTTGTTTGCTAGGAAGTTCATGCCAAACACTTTGCAACCTTTGTTGCAGATTGCATCAGAGTTTCTACATTTCAGTACTTAAATATGTGTATACAAGTCTACAATTAATTTATCAATTATATTTAAGTTGAATTACATATTTAGTACTCAATCTTTGAAATTTGTTTCAAAATCATTTTTATAATTTAAAAACACTTTAATTCTTTTGATTCTTATACTTTTAAAATTATTTTCAAAGAACATTATTGACATCTAATTGAATGGATGAAAAATGTTGATGTGACAAACTAAATTCATAACATATAATAAACTCCACTACATCAAAGCAACTCAGTTTTATAAATTCTATTTGTTAGGTCAACATTTTTCATCTATCAAATAGTGTGTGTCTGTGTTTTTTTTTAACATTCTAAACAAAAGTTAAATTTGAGGACCAAATATGCAATTTAAGCTTATATTAACTATCCATATGATTTAACCGTTTAATTAACATCTATATAATATAACTGGAGCTGTAACACATTTTTTAGGAATCAACTTGGTATGGTGGTTTTGGATCGATGTGAAGAATTTTATGAGTAGTTTCCCTGGCTTCTTTATTAATTTTTATATAAATTTAGTAATTTAAAAATAGAAATGAGGCACATGGGCCCACACCATGATGACTACAATTTCATTAATACTACGGTGGGGTGGTGGGATTCCTTTAACCGTGAAGGCCACGAAATTTTTGGTGTATTTAAGTGGTTACACATACACTCATTTACACACTCTTATACACGAATTGAGATAGTTTCAAAAAAAGAAAAAAGAAAAAAAAGCATTGAGATCGTGACTTGGAAGTGTGTGAATTAGTGTATGTATAATAGCATTTTCCCTTAACTATTGTCGCACAAAACACTTATACATGTGAAATCAATATATCTCCAGAGGGTTCATTGGTGTTATTCTAATGATAAAGTCAGCTAGGGATTTTAGAGGAAAATTGTAACTCTTGTCAATGTAAAAAAGATCATACTTCTTACTGAGTAGGTGCCTTTTTATGCTTGCAATGATCATCTCTTTCACTTCCTTTTACTTAGCAACAATAATTTGTCTTTTTGTTAGAGGATTATTTGTAAATTATGGTTAAATCAATTATGATAGATGATTTTATACATGAGAAGTGAATTTTTTTTTCATATTTAGGACCAAATCAATCACAGAAGACTTCTAAGATTTAAAAAACCGTTGAATTCCATTTTAATAAATAATTTTATTGAAATGTATTTAGCTAAAATTATCTTGTATCTTTTTATTTGTTGATATTTTGTTAATACTAACTGGATTACTAGATGCTAATTTGAATTTTCACCAAAAAAATAAAAATAGTTCTATACTTTGCCCCCAATTGGAATCCTGGCTCCATATCTAAGACAGCTTTGCAAAAGAACTACTAGCAGGATTACACACAATTCTATGCCCTTATTTTTACCTTTTAGACAAGAAGCCCATTTCATCCCAAACAAAAATGCTCTCACATAGCTTCCCTTCTATGTGACTAGAAAGTAGAAACCGAAACCTCCCACTGGGATCTACCCTGCCTTAAGCAAATACACTTTGACCCAATCAACTCAAATAGATTTAGCATTTGCTAAGGGATTCCAAATCAATCTCATAATATCAGTTTTAATCAAACCCAAACCTCTTTCATACTTAGGAAAAGTCATCCCAAGCTATTTTAGCCATTGCATTCAGGAGCATTAACATTCCACAGATAGGCATTAAGCTTTTGTTTAACAAGCTTAACCACTCGTTTAATTAGGTAGGAAAAATAAGTTATTGGTCCAATAAACCTGGACACTGTATAGCATGGTTTTAATCAATTGGAATCTCCTAGCAAAGGTCAACTGCTTGGCACACCAAGAATTTGTCTTACTATAAATTTTCTCCACCAATGGTAACAATCCAACATAGACAATTTACTTGACAAGCTCTTAAATTCATCAACAACCTGCCTATGTTGTTTTAATAGACAAAATACTCGTTTTGGAATGGACGTTGGGTTTGCACTTATCTGTTCTTCTTATTCCAACATTCTTCCAATTCCTTAGGGGAAAAAAAAAAACATGTATTGACATTCAAACCAACTGACCTAACGAAAAGGCGGCTAATGAAGATCCATATATATAATGAAACCATGCAATCACATAACCAAAACATGTATGCGACCAACTTTCATGTCTTGGAAATGAACCAAACACAGTGAAAAATAAAGAAAAGATTCCCACGTTTTCTTTAGAATTATGTGTCACACTAGAACTTACCTATGATCTATACAAATGAGCAGATCTTGATGGTGATTTGATCCAATTTGAGTGGACAAGATTAAATATTTGGATGATTCAATGGAGAAAGGGTCAAGTTTTGGATTACTTATTGATTTTAGAACCGGGTCTATCTCATCATGGCTTGGACAATCATTTCAAAGGCAGTTCCAATTTCCAAAAGGTACTTTATGATTGGTCCACAGTTCCTCAATTGAGATTGAACAGTATCTAACCATCCAGAAATTAAATTTTGATTTGAAATGCTCGCACATCAATGTTGTTATCACGGCATCAATTAGAAAATTTGACAAGAAGAAATATTCTAACCTTGTATAATTGGTCCCTCCATAAACAAGTGAAAAGGAATTAACAACAACGTTATTCATGGACATAACAACAACGTTAGAGAAGCATAGATCGATCATTTGAATTTTGTTTCCTACTTAAACTAATTAAAAGGCCCGTTGTATAATTTGTGAAATTATCTTATATAATGTTGCAAGAAGTTGACATATATAAGATAAATAGATTAATCGATGTATAAGATACCACTGCCCTGAAAAAGATTGCATCTTGAAAATATTGGAAGTTCAAACATAAGACAGAAACGAGGACTATACCCAAACTTTGTGTGACGAAAGATTGATTAGTAATGATGTTAGGGTTATTAATTTTTTTTTACAAATCGGCATGAATTCATGTGTAATATATATGTGACAGCATCAATTAATCAGTTGACACATCAATATTCATAGGGTCGTGTGGTACACATTGCAAGACAATTCACAAACTTTGGAATGGTGTTTTACATATTAAACCGTGTCCTACATCATATAATTTCTTTCTTCTAAAAAAAATAAAAAATTTCTAATTGACTTAAACTTTGGAGTGGTGTCGGTGAACCCATTTCGGATAATATTCTTTTTTAGATATATAATCATAAAGAGAGGTTAAAAGTGTTTAACATATTACAGGCCAAGATTATTTACAACATCAATGGGGCATTCTCTATACACTAGCCCATTCTATCTAACTACGGTGCAGACTAAACAAATTAAAGGGGGGCTATGAGCAAATTCTCTAATTCTATCTTTTTGTTCTCTTCATCTCTTTGCCAAAAGATCTGCAAATCCATTAGGTTCATCGTATATATGCTGCAGTCGGACCTTGAGCTAGGGTTCTTGCCACCTTTCTCGAAGTGGTTTCGTTTCTAATTGCAAACCACCACACCACACCAATAATTCAAAAAAAAAAGAAAAAAAAAAGAAACAAAATACATAAATTTTTAAGAAAAAATATAACATACTAGTCAATGAAAAATAAGAAAATATTAGAAAGAAAATTTAATTTATACTGAACTTATGAAAACATGCATGCTATAGTGCTTGTTTGGTGTATCTTATTTTCATTGGTTCATTGAAGTTATTCAAAAGTATAATTGTACCTATAAAATGTAAAGTTTTAAAAAAAACTTGTACATAAGTTAACATAAATTGAATCAGCTCAAAAAACTAATTGGCAAACATGAATATAGATCTGATACTGAAAATATTTATATTTGAAAATTACATATTATATAGTCAGACACTCCAGCAGCAGGGGTAAAATGGTCTTTTCCTCAGGGAAATATCATACCTAAGGTTAAGATAGCTTGACGTTAGTTAATTAATTCAATTATCCATATTGATTAATTAGGTTCAATTGCATGCAAATTGTGAAGGCAGCAACAAATCACCAAATAAACTAAATGTAGCGGAAATTAAATTAACATGGTGATTTATTGACAAATAAGGAAAATCTCTCGCAAGGCAAAAACACCATCGGATGATTTTAAGGTCACTACTCCCAAGAATCCATTGATCAACAATTAAGCGATTACAAGTATAAGAAATCTTACTACTACCCTGGCTTATCCTAAAATACCAATCTACAGTTGAACCTTCACTTCAATACCCAATTGAACTTGATCTTGTAGTAGCCTTCTTTTTCTTGATGCAAAAATCTTCAATCTGCTAGCCCTTTGCATGGATCCCAGTACGTGACTAACTCTAGCAACTTTAAACGATGTTGTTGGTTGCAATGTTCTTCACATTATCAATAATGAAGATCAAGAAGCACTTGGTTACAAAATTCTATGGTGTACAAACGTAGTAGCTTCCACAGAGAAAATAAATCTATAGTTCTCTGTATTTGTATGTGACAGCTCTTAAAATAAGCCTTATATATGTCTAGAATTGTGAGAAAAGAAACCCTAGACAAATATATAAGTCTGAGCCGAATTTCAAATCTAGAAAACTAAAAATCGTAATTCTCAACAGATTGAGTTGCTGTCGAGCCATCTATTGAGCTTCATATTAAGTCTCAATAGCAAGTATCTGTCGAGCTTTTTGTTGAGATTTAATGAACAACTTTTTTTTACTTGTTTCTTGGACCAATCTTCATGTCTTTTAATACGAATACTTGATATGCTTAAACAACATATTTCTTGATGTATTAAACCTATCTTAGATCTACCCAATTACAAGTAAAGTGCATTTTGTCAAAGAATTAACCAATTATATAAAATATGACCTTAACAATACCCATCCCAAGCTTCCATGTGGACCACTAGAAATGGATTATTATCACGCAATTGTTATATAAATACCCCTTAGTCTCAAGGGCAAGATTGTCAAATATCTAAGTTAGGTTGAAGGCGCGACCAGAGTACATCCAAGCCAAGGCAAGGTACAATGAATAGGAAAAACGATTGTACAGTAAGACACAAATACAAGAGCTAGAGCATTATGATGTAAGCTCATTGGTCACAAGACGCCAATACAAACAAGAGAATAGTGGATACCATTTCTGTTAGGTCCAATCCACTAGGTGTTGGCAACTAATGACAAAAGATTGAGTTTTGTTGAAGTTTTAATGTAAATTAAAAAGTCCAAGACAAAAGCTCAAGATTTTCTGAAGAAAAGTAAGTTTTTGTATGTTCGACTGCGAGTTCAAGCAATCGAGATGAGTTCGATTCCTAGTTCGACCGATCGAGAATCGCAAATTCAGCTTTTCAAATTTGATATGATTTATAAGTCTATTGTTCACGTGAATTTTTGTAACCCTAATGAAGAGCCTATATAAAGGCTCATTAAGCATGACCTAATAAGAGGTTAGAGAGGTAGAAACCCTAAACTTTTTCAGAGAGTGGATTTGAGTCTCCATCTATTCAACCTGTGAGAGTTCAAAAGCATATAGAGAAAAATCAATACAGTGTTGTTGTTGCCATAGTGCAGATTTTGTATGAAGCCATAGAACAATCCAATCTACAACAGTTACTGGTTTAAACTTTCAAGTGGATTTTTTGGAGTCATAAATGGAGAGTTTGTGTGAAATCTGTTAACCACAGTTACTAAGTACAATCTTTGAGCATGAATCTTAAAGTCACTAACAAGGGAGTTCGTATGCAATGGTCCTAAGTCTATGAATTTGGAGCTACGGGAGGTCATGTTTGTAAGCACTTCATGAGGCAGCAATAGATTTAGAGTTAAATTTATTATACAAACTTCAGTTTTATTAATGGATATGTTTCCTTAAGGATTGTTTAGGTTAAATTATTCCCAGTTTTTTTTTTTTTATTTTTTTTTATTGTGGAATAGTTAGTTTCATCAGTTTTTCAAGGTCACCATATTTCTGTCTTTTGTTATTTTGATTGGATTTACTATTTTATTGCTTTATTGGTGACATATTTAACATATGAAAATTAACTTGGAAATCAATTTAAATTCACAACTGGTAAATTTTTTAAAGTTGATTAATTTCGTTGCAAAATCAACCAAGGGGTCTAAAAACCCAAACAATATCCAACTGAATACCAAGGACTGTTACTTAACTTGCCATTTGAGAATAGCGTGGCACAAGGAACCAAAGAATGTTGTACCCAATTTTGTAATATAGTAGTAACCATAGGCATTCAACACCTATGGAAGGATTAGGACCTCACTTGGCCTATAAAAGGAGAATGGCTAACCTTCACTAAAGGAAAAATCTTGTATGACATGGGCTTATGAGACCCATGTCTCACTAACATGTGGGTCCTACATGTGGGTCCTACATGTTAGTGAGACATGGGTCTCATGATCCCATCTCAAGAAATACTTTCTCTCACCAAAGGGGGAAGTAAGGAACCAGAAAAGAAGAAGTGATTAGTGAGAGAAGAAAAACAAGTGAGCATTTCGTACCTAAGAGAGTGCAGTCTTTTCATTTGAATGTACAATATCTGGGAGCAAATGATTTCTTTACTCTAACCATGGTTTTTTACCCTATTTCTTATGGGGTTTTTCACATTAATCATTATGTTCATGAATATCTAATTCTTATTTTCACTCCAACACCACAACCAACTTCGTTCGCTATTGATGCAATGCATGTTAATTGCACCCAAGCGTACAATTAGTGAATAACTATCTACCAATATTATCATAATTTCATTTTTAACCTAACTACCATGTAGTCATGTACATACAACAAGTTGACGAACTATGTCATTAGTATTTACATCTATCATATAGAGAATCTTATAGAACTTTAGCATATAAATATTGAAGTATACATTGAAAATGGGCCAATTAAAAAAATTTAAAGTTTAAATTTCATAATAAAGACTTGGCAAACCGGTTAGGTTATGCTAGGTTTGGGTTTAACCTGAATCTAGTCAAAATTTGGTATGGGTGGAAAATTGATCAAACAAACGAGTTATTATTCTTATTACTAGGCCCGTCCAATAAAACCGAAGACTCGACCCACCCAGCCAAACTGACCAAACCTGAACCGTTTGACGCCTAACTCGACTACTTGGTGGTCGGTAGCGGGTTCGTGCCATCCCAAACAGATTTCGGAGGGTCGAGTGGCGAGTCTTCCCTTCAAAAATCCGATCCACTTGACTCAATTGTGATATATAAATTAGAATTGCTTAGTTAGTTTCTCACTTCTCTCGTTCTGTCATTCTTTCTCAGTCTTAGGCTCTCTCTCACTCTCAACATCTCCGATCTATGTCGATTTGTGCCGATCTCTCATCATCGAGCACTGAATCTCCATCATCGCCAATCTCTCAACCTCCATCATCACCAATTTGCGATTATCTTCCATTCATCATCATCGATCTGTGATCTTTACCATTCACCATCTCCGATCTGGCAAGTCAAAGATGTAGTTTTCAGTAATTTTTTCTCTTTATTTCTTTGTTTAAGTTTCATGCAAGTTTAGATTTACTATCATCTCTCTATTTCTGGTTGTGTTCTTTGGATTTGTGGGTTACTGGTGTTTGGGTTTGTAGATCTATTCTTAGATTCGTTATTTATTTATTTGTTTCAGTCTCTTGTAAGTTTAGATTTGCTATCATCTCTCTATTTATGGTTGTGGTCTTTGGATTTATGGGTCTGTTCATAGATTTGTTCTTTCAAATTTGTGAAATTTGTACCATGTTTGGTCTTTGATTTCTATCATTCGGTCGAAGTCGAATTCGACCGCCGTGCACCGGAGCCTAATCCGACTCGACCCATGATTTTTCATGGTCGGCGGCGGGTCTGCTGCCCTGCCACCCAACCAGATCAGGTCGGCCCTGGGTTGAGCACAAACCCGAACTGAGTCAACCCGTGGACACCCCTACTTATTACTTATTAGTTGTACTTTTATTTTTTGGATGAATCAATGGATCGGAATCCAATTTTATTGGATGTAGCCGTACTTGAGGTTTTAAAATCCTTTACACGAAGACAAAGTAGATCCATGGCTTACACAACACGTAACAAAGGGATATATATTGTCGGTATGGTGTTATGATATAGAAGTTTTTCGCATCAATTTTGTGTAATGATCTAATATTAAACTGATTGAGAACTTATAAAGAAACTTACCAAAAAAACAAACCCCTCGATCATTTAGACAACTGAAACTCGGCCACGTACGAATTGACAAACTAGACAGGTAGATTAACATGAATTTAGATGTGAACATCTCACTGATACTACAACTCTCAGAAAACGCAAATTGGGTTATCTTGTCCATTCAAAGAAGATTTGAGTTCACATCATGCATTCATTGGCAACAAATAACTGAAGGATGAGAAACAAGATAGATTTGGGGTAGCGTTCATATAGGTATATGATTGAAATTGAAATATATAAGAGTAACTTAAAATGTTATGTAATTGCTAATTAGCATTATGCCATGGAATGTGCGGGTTAATAAAAGATTATATGTATTAAAAACTAGAGTAGATATTTCAATGGCGTATGATTGAAATTGAATAACAGATCATATCAGGGGAAAAAAAAAAAAACAGAAAAAGAAATTGAATAACAGATATAATAGGTCATAAATTTGTATAAACATACTAAACCCCTTGAAGTTTATCAAAACAATATCCCTCCTCAAATATTTGTATGAAATACACTCATCTTTGAGGGTTTTATAAATGTGATAGATAAGTCCATGCTTGGATTTCTTAATAGAATATTCAATTTTTCTGAAAAAAATATTCCTATCAAAACTATGGAGTACGGATAGTGGTGACTTTATGAATTTTTTTTAGGGTGGTCACTAAAACAATTTAAATTATACAAAATCTAATAAAATGATAACTTAAATATTTGCTACAATTGCGAGCTGAGTCACTAAAGAGAGCAAAATTATTGCGATTATAAAGCTAAAAAGAGTATAACTGTCATCACCATCAAAGAGAGCTCACAACCACAATATTTTTCTTAGAACCATTTTTTAAGGAAAAATGAAATTAGAGATTATTTTATTGAATAGGTTGAACGGTCTAAAAATTTGAATGATTAGCAATTTTTATCTTTTTGTTGAATAATTTGTTCACTTGTTGTTTGGTCTTATCTTGTTTTTGTTTGGTTTATGTTTGTTGTTATTTGGGCTAATATTTATTGTTATTATTTAAGATTTTTTTTAATTTATAAAAGGGATTAAGGATAATGTTTGAGAGTGCAGAATTAATTTTGGAGTAATACTACGTCCACAACATTTTTACAATAAATTTTATGTAAAAAACTGTTATTGGTGGGTAAAAAAATCATATTAGTATTAGGGTCAAATTAGAATTAGAAACAACTTACTACATTAAATTTATTGTGAAATTATTGTGAATTAGAATGTAGCATTACTCTTATTTTTATTGAATTCAAATTTTTTTAATTCTCAAGTCACGTTGTTCAACATTTTTATTAAGGTAGTTATAAAAGGTTAGTTTAGCATACAATATTTTTTTAGCAAGTGTATCTATACATTTTTTTGCAAGTCAGGTGCAAGTTAGGGTGGTCCTGTGACCACCTTGGCTTGCTTGTGGAGTCGCCAGTGAGTATGGACCAAATGACACTCCTTCCCTCAAGGTTTGTATAAATAGGAAAAATCTTAGGTAGTCCTAGAGTATAGTAAAATGATGTTTCATTTTCTCACATTCATAGTGAGACCTCCACTATAAATTTAATAAATGGACCTCATCATGAATGTGAAAGGAATGAGCACTATTCTCTATATACTCTGAGAGTACCTAAGAATTACTCATATAAATAATAGTCTCTCATTTGGGATTTCTATAAATGAGTAGGAAACTTAAAAAGAAAAAAATCCTTTATTAAAGTAATAGTGTGAGAATTGAGAAGTTATGAACTTATTTGTTGTATTTATATAAAACTAAAACTCAAGGAAGTGTTTTATATAAAAACCTTTAGGGGGAGATTACCATTTCAATAAAACTTAAGGGACAAAAGTATAATTTATCAAAAAATCAAAAGAACAAGAATGAAAGGGCTAAGGAGGCACCTAGTGGGAGCAACCACAATATATATTATTTTAGGGGCTTCGATGCAATTTTTATTGTATAATTACTCGACAAGATTTCGTGTCCTAATTGCTGATAATTAGAACGAAAATAATGTTATTAAGTCCCAAATGAAACATATTTCATTCACCATTCAATACATGCATCTTCCCATCTATACAAGTTATAACTAGTCAGCTCATGATATTGGTGGCTTTGGGGTGGGTTGCAAGTCTGTACACTCAACTTAATTATTGATTTATTGGTTGGTTCGAGCATTTTCATATATTATTATAAATTCTATTAAACAAGATGAGAGAAAAGTTAATAGATGCTCTAATAGTATTTGATTAAGAAGCATGTTTTAAAAAAAAATTTATAGGAAAAGAAAAAAGTAATTGATTTTTTTCACAACTTTTATATTTTCTATAAAAATAGTATCAAAGTTTTCCTAAATGATCTATTAACAAATGCTTTAAAAACACACTTTAACAAGACCCACAAACAAAATAAAAAGGAAAAATACAAAACTCAAGTAAGAGGAGCCCAATTCAAAGTTTACGGAAAACATAAAATATAAGTCACGGCAATTCATTAAATATTATAAATATAGTATATAGTTATGTTCGAAGAACAATTCAAGAATCTCTTTTGAGTAGAGAGGCCCAAGCTTCGTGAAGCTTACCGGCTCTATCTCTCTCTCTCTCTCTCTCTCTCCATTAAAAAGGTTAACCTTACTTCATTGGAAAACAAACAACATCCTTTGTTCACTCTTTTCTGTCTCTCAAAATGAAGAATAAACAACAACAACAAGAAGCCTCGCCAACCTCAATTCAAAAGCTCTTCAATGCCCAAATGCACCTCCATAACCTTGTCTCTTATTTTCTTATCTTTTGCTCCGGTTTAGCCCTTGGACTCACACTCAGTTTCTATCTGAAAGATTTCCCCTTCAACTTGCAGCTCAACCAGTTCCTATCCCCAACATCACCCCCTCTCCTGATTTCATTGAAAACCAAGAATCTCACCCGAGTTGGATTAAAAGAATACTTAAAACCACCAGATGCTAGGCATGATATGGAGGACAACGAGTTGCTATGGAGAGCTTCCATGGTGCCTAGGATACGTGAATTACCTTTCAATCGCACACCAAAAGTTGCATTCATGTTTTTGACAAAAGGGGCTATGCCATTGGCTCCACTTTGGGAGTTGTTCTTTAAAGGACATGAAGGTCTCTATTCTATATATGTCCATCCAAATCCTTCTTTCAATGGAACGGTGTCTCAAGGTTCAGTTTTTCATGGCCGGAGGATCCCAAGTAAGGTCAGTAGATATACATGCACATACATTTTTTTGGTAAACATGTATACATACATACATATTCTTTGCACTTATTCATGTATTTTAACAAATCGAGAATATTTTTTTTTAATACAAAAAAAAAAAAAAAATCAATCAACCATGTATTTTAACAAATCGAGAATTTTTTTTAATACAAAAAAAAAAAAAAATCAATCAACCATACAATAGAGAGTTATTAATTATTATTCATAAATGTCAATTTTGAGGAAAGTACGCTGCCAATAATATATACAACTTGCGAGCACTACTTGTCAACACAGGTAAAGTTTGGGTCCAAATCTGCGGTGCATTTGACCTGTTTTAATGATGTATTTTGATGATAACACATGGCCAAAATTGAACATACGTTACTATTAAACAGATTTAATGCATCAGAATAAGAATACTGAACCCAAGCTAAATAATATCTAATTTTTCCTTTATAGGTTTCCAAACGTGTACAATGTACATATATATTTATATAACCCCAAATGCAAGCCTTGGGTTTGTGTTTACCTTGGAGCTAGCAGCGCCAAACCTAATGCACACTTTTCAAAAGAGAAAATATATTTATTAGCATTTTATTTGTTTACACATAAAAATTTATTTTCAATATGTGTTTTTTTTTAATATATGTGTATAATTTGACTTTATTTAAAAAAAAATACATAATATTATTTAATAAAACAATAAATACATCTTCATTACTGCTCTTAGGCCATTTATAAACAAAAGCCTTTACCTTTTTTATTTTGCCTTGGGTTTGTGCTTTGTACAGAAAAAAGTAGAGTTTTATTTTCTTTATGTACGTTGAGATCAAGAAGGGGCGCCTCATAGCATTCCTTGTTAATTGGAAAATGTGATAGGATATTTTTTTAATTTTTTTGAGAATCATAGCATGCCTTGTGATGGAGATTAGTTATACATGCATGTGATATCGCGTATACGGTGAAAGTGAACGCACATTACTGTAAGTTATCTTTGGGTCCATGAAATCGGAGCGTCTCATTTACTGTATCAACATGTGATGTAGCATATGACACCCTTATAAATATCCATTGACAAGTAATTCTCAAGTACTTTCAAACAAGAAAAATTATACTTTTTTCTCTACATACATAGTAGGATTTACTCATTAAATTTATAATAAACCCTATCATGAATGTGAGAAAAATGAGCACTATTTTATCATACTCTAAAAATACTTAAGAATTTTTCCTCATTTACATGAACAATCATTGTTATGTTTCTAGCCTAATATTAAAGACTAATTTTTTATAGATTAGACATTACACCTTCCCATTTATTGAAATGTTCAATGAAAATAATTTATTTAGCTTAAAATTGGTTAGTATCTATCTTTCTTCAGCAACTCACTATATCATGATTGAAAAGACCATTCATATATAATTTTAGTCATGTAATTTTTTTAAGAAAATAATTTGGCTACTAATGGCTAGAAGCCCGCACGAAAAAAATTAACATAGTTACAAATTTTGAAAATTTAATAATTGAATTACATGTTTTTTATATATGTTTTAAACAAAAAACATGTTAAATTTTGTGTCAATTATATGTTATTTACTATTTGATTCAGAAACTTACTTTTTTTTTGATAATTTAAGACTACAATAACTTAAAATTTAAACATTTGATTGATGGAATAACTATTAGTTTTTAATCTTCTTAAAATTTTGCAAGCATAAAAATATGATAAGAAAATGTAATATAATACTGAATTTGTCAAATAAACTATATCAAATAAACTTGTTGATAGTTTCGCTGAATATCTTGTGTGTGTTATATTAATAGGTTTATTAATGATATTATGTCTCTTTCTTTAATCTTCAAATCATCTTGCGTCATTAGGCAACAATAACGTTGATCAATCCTAGGTTGTATCTAGGAACATCTCTACTCTACAATAATATATTTTTGGTCATCGGCCACCCCACTAATACGTATCGGTCTTCACGTTTTTTTTTTTTTTTTTTTTAGAATCAAATACCTGATTTAAACGATTTTGTACCTAAGTTGTACGTAAGGGTTCCTGAAGACATGTCAGGATTGATGAACATATTAATCTATTTGATGTGACTTGTAATTTGGCTAACATATTTGGACACATTATGAACAATATTCATTATTCGAACTGATCATGACCGCATGAGTTAACAGGGGATAACTTGTGGAGTGCAATTTTTGAAAGTCAAATAATAATAAAATATACCTAAGCTTAACACACACACACACATATATATATATATATATATATATATATATATCTGGTAATCAAGTGTGTGTGTGTGGTAATCAAACTTAAAATCTTAAACCTCAAAAAAAAAAAAAAAAATCCTTCTATGATGCCCGCCTAACATATTTTAGGGGTAAGATATTAATTTGATGCATTAAATATATAATTTGGTAAATAATACTAACTAGACTAGGATTAATTTTATATAGAAAATTGAATATTATAGTTGAAGCAAAATTTTAACAAAAAGAAATATAAACATATTATTATTTTTAAAAGATACTTACTTTCTCTCGAGACATAATTATGTAAAACTGTAATCTAATTTTATATCTTGTTTTAAAGAGAGATTTTATTTGGTGTGTGGCTTTGTAGAAGATTGATTTACAAAGATGAATCATCACTAATGATTTAACACATTTACAATATTTTTTTGAAACATTTTAGGGTTTAAGTTGGGTTAGGTTTCTATTGGTTTTTTATTTTGGAAGTCTTGTAAGAAATAAAAAAGAAAATACTAAAGATACTACAAAATGTTCATAATTTAATGTGTCAATAACTATAATTAATGAATTTCAACTACCTAAATAATGAATTCTGAATTATTTTTTTTGTGATTTATGATATGTCAATTTGTAAACTTATGGTAAAATTTGTGTCATCTCTAATCTCAGTAAAAAAAAAAAATGTACAAACATTTAAAAAAACTATTTGACCTGTTACAATGGGGTTGGGTCTTTTTTCACTGGGGTCGAAGTTTTGTATGGTGGGGGGGCCTTTGGCCGCCCTATGCTTTATCATAAATTATCCCAATTTAAAGGATTACTGTTGCTTTTATTTTTTATTTTTTCTTACTTCCTAAAATTATTCTAGAAATATTTTATTTTTCTTCAATAGTCATCAAATGGGGTAATCTTACTTACACTAGCCATAAAGTCAGCTGGATTATCCCATTGTCTAGGTTCTTACATTATCATAAATTATCTTTCTGGATGTTTTTATACTCACATTAGCCATAAAGTCAGCTGGAGGATTTAGGTTCTTACTTAATTTTTAGGTAAAATGGTTTTCCAACTAATACTCTAAGTCCTTTTCCAAAAAAAACAAAAAACAAAAACTAATACTCTACGTACCTTACCAATTAATATCCCCAAGAATTACCTATAAAAATAATGCCCATTCAGTTCCTTCTCCTTTACAATGCTACTCTATTTTATCACATTTCTGCATATTTGTTTTTTTGTTATTATCATTTGGTCGAATCTACTAAATTTCGTGTCCTTGTTAATGTATTATTATTGCCTTTGGGTTTACGCTGTGGTAGCAATCTGTTTCATTCATTGCTTTGATTCTACTCCTTTTGCAACTATAAAGTAAAATTCTTTTATCCTCATTCTCCTACACCCTAACTTTCTACCTCCCCAGCCAACTTTTCTAAATTCTTTTCTTCGCTCATTCCTCATGTTCCAAAAATTAGAGAAGTCGGTAGCAAAAGTGTTCTCTTTTTTCTTTCGGCAACCAAAGAAAAGCAACATTTTCTGGACCAACCCTCCATGGTGTATCTCAAGGCATTTTAACTTTCAATATGGGCCCCATTATTGGGCTCAATTTGAATTTTCAACTTGGGCCTGATTATTTTAAATTTTTTTGGGGGGTACTTTAGCTCTATTATAGCATTTGCAATTTGCACCACAAATAATAGAGTAAGGGTAGGAACTCTTATGACATTTACCGCATGAACCTTGCAAATGAAGTATTACTCATCATAAAAAAAAAAGAAAAAAGCATATATTGGGAAACGCTAAAATTACAAATTATTTTACAAACTACTAATATGGTGAATAATTATTGAAAAATAAAAAAAATGATGTTAGTTGTGGGCACAAATGAGAAATTAGTAAGAATTTGACACATCAGTAATTTGTAAAAATGTTTATGTATGTAGCATTACTCAAAAAAATAATGAACAATTTTAGGGGATACTATAAATTTATTACATATAATTTACAAACTAATGTGTCATCAACAGTTAGAAAAAAAAAGTAATTCAGACATTTACTTATTATGGCTTTGAAATCCACTAATTAGTTACCTTCATTGTCATGTCATTTTGTATAATAGTATCTTTAGCTTTTTTATTCATAAAAAAGTATTTTTAGCGTTTTTCAAAAGTAATTCAACATTTATTCATTATGATGCTAAAATAACTTGAACACATTTAATACCGGATCGAACTATTATAATGAAATTTATAATACATTAAGCATTTCTCATAATAATAACCCTCTACTTACAATGATTCAGGCAGTGAGATGGGGAGAATTCAACATGGTGGAAGCGGAGCGCCGCCTACTCGCCAACGCACTGCTAGACATATCCAACCAACGTTTTATCCTTCTCTCGGAGTCATGCATTCCCCTATTCAATTTCCCCACAATCTACAAATATCTCATGGGCTCAAAAAAGTCCTTTGTGGAGGCTTATGATTTACCAGGCCCAGTGGGCCAAGGCCGATATGATCACAAAATGGGGCCCACAATTAAGCTCGAGCAATGGAGAAAAGGCTCACAATGGTTTGAGATGGACCGTGACCTTGCCATTGAGGTAATTTCGGACAAGAAATACTATGCAGTATTTGGAAGATATTGCAAGCCCTCTTGTTATTCAGACGAACACTATTTGCCGACATTTGTTAGTATCGAGTTTTGGAAGAAGAATTCAAATAGGACTTTGACTTGGGTTGACTGGTCCAAGGGTGGGCCCCATCCATCTAAGTTCATAAGAACACATGTGACTGTTGGATTTTTGAAGGCACTAAGGAATAATGGTAGCGAATGTGAGTACAATGGAAAGATCACCAATACTTGCTATTTGTTTGCAAGAAAGTTCACTGCCCATGCCTTGGATAGGTTATTGAGGTTTGCTCCAAAGTTAATGCAATTTTAATTGATTTGCATAGGTAGTTGTTGTTGTTGCTGTTGTTGATCATTCATTTATACATACACGAATGGTTTTAGGGCACAATAAGAAGTACATGTTGTAGAATAATTATAATGATTTTTTTTTTTCTATTTATATAATATTAATTTTTTAAATTCAGAGGACTTGTTTTATGAATTATTATTGTGCACATGGATAGTGGATGGAATAACAACCAATAATTACGCATAGCAACTTCTATAAAATTGGATGGATTTTTTTTTTTTTTTTTGGGGTTAAGAATCAATACGAGGGAATCATATAAGCTAATCATGTGAGCAACTTGTAATATTATCATATTATTTCTTTCTATATGGCTCCAACCTACTTTAAAATTTAAAGCTTTTCTTCGGGTGTTTAAAATTTTCGGATTTAGTAATGCAAAAAAAATCATAATAATAATAATTTTCCATTTACGAACTCTACCAAATGCAAAAATGTTAAATTTTGGGTTCTACTCACATCGTTTTTTCAAGTAGAGTAGTAATCGGGTTAGACAAAAATTGAACATTAATAATTCAAAATTTGATGGTCTAATTGTGCTTTTAATATGAGCAAAGGCCAAAGATCAAAACATATTACAAAACTAAATAACATATTCAAATTTAATTCATTTAGTTTTGAATGAGTTTGACTTTTTCATAGAAATCGATCTTGATTAATTTATTTTCTCAAATAGAATAGATATCATTATCAATGTTTCATACAATTATGAATGATTAATTGACTAGGTTTTTTATTTATTTTTTATTCCTACGAACCTATATAATATTTGACATTTTCAATAGAAAAAATGCAAATAATCCATAAACAAAGGTTGGTGATTAGTATTGCTAACCTCCAATGTATCACACCCTTCCTAAAAATTCTTAATTACACGAAATTTTAGAAAATTGAAATTGATAAGGTGTGAAGTGTTATTAATATATATGATCATCATGTTGATTAACATAATAAAATGTATTAACAATTTTTTTTCTCTTATTAATTTAGTTTTAAATTTTAAATTGCTTCTCATTCTTAAAATCCTTGTTCAA
This sequence comes from Castanea sativa, assembly GCF_040712315.1. Classification (NCBI taxonomy): domain Eukaryota; kingdom Viridiplantae; phylum Streptophyta; class Magnoliopsida; order Fagales; family Fagaceae; genus Castanea; species Castanea sativa. The sequence goes on along the minus strand of NC_134016.1, from coordinate 29,082,895 downwards.
CTTGTGTTAAAAACTTAAAATTGGTTACTGGATATATCCCTTGAGCCTTTTTCATATTAAGGCGGAAAATTATGAAGGCTGCATCACTAATCAGGACGAGAATAATCTTTCTATTCTAATATATACTACAATATGGTCTTCTTAGTAGCCTATGCGATTAGTTTAATGTCTTCCTGATCGTCAGTCATTATTCTACATTAACTAAAGAATGGGTTCTTTCTCAAAAAAAAAAAAAAAAAACCTATAGAATGGGTTGCTGTGTGCCTTGATATATAAATACATATTTGGTAGGATGTTTTTTTCAAAAATAATAGTTAACTACAATTCTCCATTTTTGGTATTTCTATTATTCCATGTTTCAATCAATACATATATCATATTTTTCACGATTTTCTTTTCGGAGTCATGTTCATTCATGTTAAGTTGACTAATCACTTTTAGGGTTTTTTTCTGGGTTATGTTATATTTTGAGAACATAATTATTTCAAAGTGCCGAACAATAATAAATAGTGCGAAAGTTGAGAATCCGAAAACGAAATAAAAATAAGTAATAAAAAAAACGTTTAATTCCAATACGTTTCTATAATATAAATTAGAGTATAATGAAATTCAGAAATGTATTTATTTTTTCATTCTTTTGAAAATCATTTTGGAAAATGTCGGCTTAAATATACTATTTGTTCTTAAATTTTAGCACATGAGCAATTTTAACCTCCAAAGCTTAAAATGATTGTTTTTAATTTCTCAAAAGATATGGCCAAATTAAAAATTGGCATATTATCACTCTATTAGATATATTAAAAACTAAAAAAAAACATTTTAATTTTGTTAGGGACAAAAATTGATTACTTTATATTTTTATTAAGTGATTAAAAGCAACCATTTTAAAGTTTGTTAAGGATTAAAAATAATCATATAAAAATACTATAAAATGACAATTGAGATACAAAACTCTTTTTCTCAACTAAAAAATATAAAGAAAGATACAAAACTTTTAATAAATATAACTGGATTAAAATTATTGTTTGACTAGACTTCAACAATATGTCTTTTGCTAAAATGAAAAATACAAAATAACGGCATTCAACATTTAAGATTCAAATCTTGACTAGACTTCAATAATATGTCTTTGCCAAAATGACTTTATGAAAAATAGAAGAGAACTTTTGGATATTCAACATTCAAGATTCAACCTAGGATTTTTTTTTTTTGGGTGAATGCACCTTGGAAGTTTCGTTTCATCGTTGTGCAGTTAATATTTTATGCAGGGTTCTTCTGCACCACCGCGTATCCACTATATATAGTACTATTCGAATATTACAATATTCATGAACCCTAATATAATATTCAGTCAAACAATGGTGCATAGAGTTCATGTACTTTTGATTTCCCCCTTAAACTTAAAGAGTCCTTTCAGAGTGTAAATGGTCACCAACACCAAGCCAAGAACGCGGGGCCTGGGGAGTTGGAATCCCAACAGTGCAAACTGCAAAAGTAGGAGTGAGTTGTGAGTTGTGACCCACTATTATATGCCTAAGAAATTAAGCCCCCAACAAACATCCAAAACAAAGTGGACCTAGACCTATGTCAAAAAAAAAAAAAAAAAAAAAGTGGACCTAGACCGATAGTATTGTACTGCACATCTGAGCTTTTTTTTTTTTTTTGGTTCTTTACATCTGCATCGATCAGTATTTATTAAGTTTAATCCACACATCAACATCAATAGATAAGGCAACATGTGTTAAACAACAGAATAATTTTGTTTTTGTTTTTTGTTTTTTTTTCTGAATGAATGTTAAACAACATAATTTAATGATATGCTTTAACTGTTAATTAACCGTGTCTGCGTAGTATTGAAATTTTAGAGATTATTATATGGTGGAGTGGTAATAGAGGTTATGAATTATTTTGCACATGGATAGTGGATGGAATAAAAACCAATACATGCGCAATTAAACATTGCACCTTGGAGACTGTTTCGCCACCTACACAGTCGCTCTACGCTACCGTGTATGTGTATCGGAGACTACAATGAGATTTTGAACTCTGACAAGAGAAATGGTGGACTACCAAAATCACTGCCTCCCATGTTGGATTTCCAAAGTGCCTTGCTCTATTGCGGACTGATTGACCTTGGCTACAACGAGTATAGGTTTACATGGCGGAATGGACGAGCTGAGGAAGCATTTGTGGAGGAGAGGTTGGATAGAGCGTGTGCATCGGTTGAATGGTTGGAGATGCATTTGAGGGCAAAGGTGATCCATTTGACAGCATCTTACTCAAATCATGACCTGATATTATTGGACACGAACCCGGTCTCTACTCTTATTCCTCGACGACGACACAAGCTGCACAGGTTTGAAGAGAGGTGGGTGATTCATCCGAAGTGTGAGCAAGTAATCCGAGACTCATGGACCCAGTCAATTGCTTCGGGTAGTCCCATGAACCGACTTTTGGAGAAAAAAAAAATGCCAATCAGACCTGGTAGCATGGAGTCGAGCTGTTTTTGGCAACACATGAATTCGGCTCAATGCAATAAAGCAGGAACTTGAGGAATTGGTGGAGAATGGGTATGGGCAGAACCTACGTTGCATCATCGAACTGAAAAGCGAGATCAATACTTTGATGCACCATGAAGAAGTGTACTAGAGGTAGTGCTCTAGGTCCTTATGGCTTAAGGCAGGGGATAAAAACACTCATTATTTCCACCATAGGGCAAGTAAAAGACACGTGAAGAATAATGTAAAAGGACTCATGGATAGGGAAGGGATATGGCAATCTAATATGACGAGTTAGTAATATTGCTGAGGAATATTACAATGAACTATTTACTACAACTCGCCCTAGAAATATGGAACGGGTCTTGGAGGTAGTAGACAAGGTGGTCACTGAGGATATGGCCCACTCACTGATTCAACCATACATCGAGGATGAAGTAAGGATAGCTCTCTTCAATATGCACCCATCAAAATCACCAGGTCCAAATGGTATGTCTCCTTTCTTTTTTCAGAAATATTGGCATATTGTTGGGCATGATGTAACTCTCGTTGTATTATCTGTCCTGCACTCTGGTAGATACTTGAAGAAAATGAATTTTACACATATTGTTCACATTCCCAAAAAGAATGACCCACAATATATAACAGAGTTTCGTCCCATAAGTTTGAGTAATGTTGTATCACGACTCATATCCAAAGTTCTTGCTAACTGGATTAAATCCATTTTACCCAAAGTTATTTTTGATACCCAAAGTGCTTTTAATCCTGATATACTCATTACAGATAATACTACTGTTGCATTTGAAATGCTCCATTGTATGTGGAATAGGAGGAAAGGAAAGACCGATCACAAAGCAGTGAAGTTGGATATAAGCAAGGCTTATGATAGAATGGAGTGGGAATTCCTTCAACAGATTATGTTGAAGATTGGACTGCCTGAACAATGGGTGAACTTGGCTATGGAAACGGTATGAATATCCTCATACTCGGTTTTCATTAATATGGAACCAAAGGGTTTCATCACACCAACCAGAGGTATCAAACAAGGTGACCTTTTATCTCCATATCTCTTCCTGTTGTGTGCTGAGGGGTTGTCCTTATTGATCTGAAAAGCAACAGATACAAATAGACTGAAGGGCATTTATTCTTGTCGAGGTGGAGTGCGTATCTCTCATCTCCTATTTGCAGACGACAACCTACTGTTTTGTGAAGCAAAGATTGGAGAATGCCATAAATTACTTGACTTACTTACACAATATGAGGAGGCATCAAGTCAAGCCATAAATAGATCGAAGACCACTCTCTTTTTCAACTAAAATACAAGCCGAAGGGACAAAGAGGAGATTCGGAGGTTGATGGTGGCACAAATCATGAATAATTGTGAAAAGTACCTCGGACTGCCTATGGTTAGGGGTAAATCAAAGATGGGCACGTTTAAGGAGCTTCAAGAGAGGATAACAAAAAAGGTGATGGGGTGGAAGGAAAAAACCATATCAAAGGCGGGTAGGGAGACCTTGATCAAGTCGGTGGCCCAAGCAATACCTACATACTTTGAGCATTTTCAAGTTACCAAGAAGGGTGTTTAAGGGTATCAACTCAATCTTAGCAAAATATTGGTGGGGACAAACACGGAATGAAAAGAAAATCCATTGGCTTAATTGGAATAGACTTTGTACTCCAAAAAATAAGGGTGGTATGGGTTTTAGGGACATTCATGCTTTTAACCTTGCTATGTTAGCAAAGCAAGCTTGACATCTTGTTACTGGCTCACACTCCCTCTTCTTTCAGGTGTACAAAGCCAGATATTTCCCTCGTTGCTCTTTCATGGACGCTGAGTTAGGCCATAACCCATCATTTGTGTGGCGTAGCCTCCTAGTTGCAAGGGACTTAATTTGGGAAGGGTCCATGTGGAGATAGGTAATGGGCAGAGTGTTCAAGTTAACTGCAACAAGTGGCTGCCACATCCCCTTCTGTTTAAGCCTGGAGCTAATACTAATATGAAAGTGGTAGACCTCATCCATCACCAGACCATGCAGTGGAACCGTTCGTTGCTACAAGCTACCTTCATGCAATCCACGCAAGAGGATATATTGCGCATTCCACTCAAGAGGATATATTGTGCATTCCACTCAGTAATACACATGCTTGGGATTGGCTCTACTAGAAAGAGAATAAAGCCCAACAATTCATGGTCAGAATAGCCTATCGAGTGGCTCTTTGATTGCAAGGTGAGTCTAGGACTGAGCACTCGTCGGTAAGGGATAAGAAGAGGTTTTGGTGTAGGATCTGGAAGTTGAGATTCCACCGAAGGTCCGTAACTTTTTCTGGAGAGCACGCATCGATATACTCCCTACATGTGCAAATCTATACCACAGGAAAGTACCACTAGACTCGCTGTGCTTGATATGTGGGCAGACAGACGAAACTGTTGGACATGCGCTCTGGGAGTGTCCTCTGGCCAGAAATATGTGGGCAGTGGCTCAAGGGAGATTGCAGAAGTGTGGGGCAGCAGTGCATAATTTTTTCCTTTTGGTCCGACAACTAGAGGAGAAGCTCACTAATAAGGAAATGGAAACCTGGGCGATGGTGGCCTGGGCCATTTTGAACGCAAGAAATGGGTTTTGTTTTGAAGATATTCAGTCCCAACCAATGGACATCCTACACGGAGCTACAACATTTCTGCATGATTACCAGCGATTGAATGGGCATGTGGTAGGACCTGGATAAGCACCTACATGTTTTTTTCATCTTTATTTTATGATACCTGTAAGCCTAATGAGTTGAAGCTATAGGCTACTATTTTACTGTATACTTTCGTGGGGGAGTTTATAACCCCAGTTTTGTCTTTTCAATAAAAATTTATCTTCGCAGTCAAAATAACATTACACCTTGTATAGAATTGGAGGAAATTATATAAGCTAATCATGTGAGCATTAGGTACTTGATAAAACTTAAATATAGTAGTTTAAGTACTTTTCCTTAGGTTTTTTTTCTTAAATTTCAATCATTTTTCTTATCTAACAACTCTAAGAAACATTATTAAATACCAACTCAGCAACTCTCCTTCTTTTGTATTGCAAGAGAACCCCTAGACTTCAGATCTCTCTGACTTTAGGACATGATCTTTTACTTATGCTGAAGAGGAACTATAGAGATCTTAGATTCTTAGTGAGCAAATTTATCTTTTTATTTGGTTGTAATCAATTACTACAACGCCACTTAATATCTTTTTATAAGATATTAATTTTGGAAAATTTATCATTGAATAAATTTTTCCTTTTATTTCTTTCATGCTCACAAATTTTTCAAAAGATAAAAAATCAATAGCTTTATTATTGATTAAACGTTTAAATTTCATGTTTTTGTAGTCACAACAAAAAAATGGGACTATCCCAGTGTTTGCAAAACCACTAGGATAGCCTCAGAAAGCACCGGAATAGGGTCAAAATGCCTATCCTCTCGTTTTTTTTCCCAACGCTTCAAACTGTCACACAGTGACAGTCGGTATAGGTCTATCTATACTAGCGGTTTTATAACCACCCTTATAGGGCCTATTCCCGTGTTTTAAAAGTGCTGGTATATGCAGTATCTATTCCAGTGTTTTCGAAAACGCTGGTATAGGTCTTCAATGGACAAAATAACAAGGCCTATACCAGTGCTTTTAAAACACCGGTATAGGCCTTGCTTGTGCCATACCCTATTCCAGCGGTTTGTAAAGTGCTACAATAGGGTTTAAAAATTTTTTTATAGCACCTGTAATGAACCTACAATTCATAGCACCAATAATCTATACTTTATGGAACCTACAATTCATATTTTCCAATAGCAAATACAATACCACTTTAAACCAACAAACCAAATATATTTAATTACACCATATCAATAATTACATCCCAAATATCTAGATTATTATACACAAAATAATACATCCCAAGTGTCTAGAATTTTATAGTAAAGTTTCCAACTATAACATATATAGATCAAAGTTTGAAACTTTATTATAAAATCAATCCCATAATTCCAACCACTGGTATCAAAAGTTCCAAGTCAAAAATTTCTAGGGAAACTTGAAGGGAGCCTTTTCTTCTCAGCTTTAGCTGTATTGCATAATAAAAACCAATTGAGCAACCATTATATCAAAATCTTTTTGTTTGATTGATAATAATAATAATAATAATAATAATAATAATAATAATAATTAGTACCCAAATATTTAATGTGGAAGGCAAAGATGAAAATATTACTTCATTGAACTCTCTTGCTTGTTGTAGCATGTTCAAACCAATTGTTCCTTCCAAAACTAGTTGGATCTCTTGCATGGGAGTAGACCATAACAAACGTATGAATTGATAGATGAATCCTATCCCTATCATCTATAGGAGAACTTGTGGAATATAGAGCTAGCACATATCAGTTATAGCCTTCGTATTCTTTGTAAAATTTCAATAAAATTATTGTTACTTAGAAAAGAATGAAGGGATTGCCTTCCAAATTCCAAATGCCATATTGTTTGCTGAACATCCTTCCAACACACCAATAACTAAACCACTGATCTCAGCATAACCCATCTAGCTACAAATAAAAAAAAAAAAAAAGAGTCCACAAATTGAATAGTTGTGTGCTTCCATTTTGTCTTAATCCCATATTTAACAAATATAAAAATGTATTGAACATACTAGCACCCAACTATTCCTTAAAAAGACCCTATTGTGTGAGAACAAGAAATAAAGAAATAAAAATGTAAGGCAAGAAAAACTGCCAATAAGCTTGAACTCAATTCAAAACTCATCCACTAGTAAGTACAGGATGGAGGCAGCTGTCGTGAGTTCAAGACCTTATGGGTAAGAGTGTAGCCTACCAGCAGAACGAAAAAAAGAAAAGAAAAGAAAAAGTAATAGGGTGTCTTATTGTTTTATTAGAGTGTAGCACTCCAATTCAATTTACTTTTTCTACAACATTAATTCAAACCTTGTCAATGAACTCTAGTTCAACTAATGTGCAACCCCGTGCTCATGCACGGGTACATTTAAAAACAATCACAATTATATATATATATATATATATATATATATATATATAATTTAGAATAACTAAACTCTTCAGTTTTTGTACCCAATTATTCAAGGGAATTTTGGTCATTTTTTGGGTTTTAGGGGTGTTTTGGTCATTTTTTAGGTTATGGGGTATTTTGGTCATTTTTCAAGTTTCAGAGGTATTTTGGTCATTTTTAGGTTTTGGGGGTATTTTGGTCAGTTTTTAAGTTTCAGAGGTAATTTGGTCATTTTCTAGAAATTTAGATTTTATGTTGTTTATTTAAATTTTAGATGGGTTTTAGTGGGTATTAGTGGTTTTATCCATTAAGACCTATTAAAAAATGACCCAAATACCCCTGTGAACGCAAAAAATGACGAAACACCCCCTATGCAGTAATAAAGTTTACACACATACATCCTAAGCCTAAAAATGACATAAATGCCCTTGGAACTTAAGAAATTAATAAAATGTTTAAAGCGTATGCAATCATTTATTATGTTTTGGGAGGTATTTCGATCATGCTATAACATTTCTCTAACTTTTTAGTCATTATAATGCTGCCTTCATAGGTTCTTCGATCATTTTTTACGCTTTAGGGGTGTATCAATTATTTTTTAGGTTCCGAGTGTATTTCGGAAAGTTGCCATTATAGGGGTATATTGATCTTATTTTAGTCATCGAGGGGTATTTGGTCTTTTTCAAACATAGGGGGATATTTATGGTCAATTTCCATGTTTTAGGAGGTATTTTGGTAATTTTATGTGCTTTAGGGGGGAGGGGTTGGTCATTTTTTAAAGTTTCGAGAGTTTTTCGGTCATTATTTAGGTTTCAGAGGTAATTCAGTCTTTTTTTTTCCCTGTTATGCATTGGTCTTTTTTTCGGTATCGGGTGTATGTTGGACATTTTTTGTGGTTATGGGGGCATTGTGGTCATTTTTTCGATTTATAGGGCTATTTTGGTATTATTCAAGTAGTCAAGGAGATTTCCACCTTTTTTAGGTATGGGGGTACTTTTGTCATTTTCTAGCTTTTAGGAGGTATTTTTGATCCTTTCGATGTTTTGGGGGTATTTTGGTCATTTTTTATGTTTCAGGAGTGTATTAGTCTTTTTCTGGTTGTCGGGTGTGTTTTGGACATTTTTTGTCTTTCTAGGGGCATTTTGGTCATTTATCAGACTTGTAGGGGTATTTTGGTCTTATTCAAGTAATCAAGGGTATTTTGGCTAGCTTTAGTAACAAGGGGTACTTCGATCATTTTCACTGTCTTTAGGGGGTGCTTGGGTCATTTTTGATGTTTTGGGGGTATTTCAATTGTTTATTAGGTTTAATATATCGGTCTTTTTTTAGATATCGGAGGTGTTTTGCTCTTTTTAGATGTTTTGGAGGGTATTTTGGTCCTTTTCTAGATTTAGGGGAGTATTGGTCATTTGTTAATTAACAAATTCCTATAGGTGACCTATCCTAGTGCTTTTGGAGTGTTGGAATAAGGTTCGCTTTTGGAGTGCTAGAATAGGTGGACCCTATTCCAGCGCTTCCGAAAGTGCTGGGATACGTCTCTCTCCATTAGGGAATGGAGTGATCCTATTCCAGCGCTTCCAAAAGGGTTGGGATAGGTCTCTCTCTATAAGGGAATGAAGTAATCCTATTCCAGCACTTTTGAAAGCGCTGGAATAGGTGGACCTTATTTCAGTGCTTCCAAAAGCACCGAGATAGGTCTTTCCCATAAGAGAAATCAGTAACCCTATTCCAGCGCTTTTAGAGCGCTGGGATATGACAACTATATTCCAGTGCTTTTAAAGCACCAGGATAGGATAGTTTCAAAAATTAAATTTGATGATGGAAAGAAAATCAGTAGGCTGAATGCTTCGGGCTTCAAAGGGCTAGTGATTGCTTGGAAGACTTGAAAAGAAAAACACACGATCAAAGGTGACCGGGGTGGATCGGCCAAGAACCCTTCGATGCTTAAGTTAGTTTCTCTCTTAAATTCTGGAGTTCCAACTTTTTAGGAGTTATCTCAGACTTTCCTTCATTTGATGTGAATGAGTGTTTATATAGTGTGCTCTTGAAGCGGATATTTGTCTCATAACTTCCTCTATATTTGAGGAAGTCAGAAGGTTCAAGGTTAACTTCCACAAAAGTTATAGGAGTTAGAATATCCAATCTCATCTTCTATAACTGTCGTTGGAAGTTAAGAACTTAGAAGAAAGTTATAGCGATGAACCAAGATTTTACTTATGCCTCGAAATAATAACACGTGGTTCAATTCACTAGCTCTTGTAGATAAATCTTTCTGGAATTTCCCCAAGTGTTGGTGGTCGTCCAGGTGCCTTTTTTATGGACGATCGTCCCATATGCCAATGGACGATCGTCCTACCAGGTATAACCATTATTGTCTTCTTGGTGTGGACGACTCTTATGGATGAATTGGAGTTGGTTCAATTTACAGTTCACCATTGAAATTAATTTAAAAAAAAAAAACAATAAACCTAACCTATAATGGCAGTTATAAAACGCTGCAAAAAGGCTTCCTATACTAGCGTTTTTGGAAACCGCCGCTATAGGGCTCCTATTGCAACGATTTATAAAACGCCGATTTTGATTTGCCGTAATAGGGTTTCCTATACTAGCGGTTTCAAAAAGTGCTGGTACAGGCTTTTCTATTTCAACGGTTTTTAAAAGCGCCAGGAAAAAAATGTGCAATTCAACAGGTAATTTTTCAAAATATGTAATTACGTTAATTAAAAAAATGGTAATTATCTAGTTTATTGATAAACTAGTTTTTTTTTTCTTCTATAAACCTATATAATATTTGGCATTTTAAAAATATAAAATACAAATAATTATAAGTAAATGTCGAAGATAAGTATTGTTAACCTCCAATGTTGATATCCCACTTTCTGAAACTCTTACACAAAATTCAAGAAAATTGAAATCAGCAAAAAAGAAATTATTTTGGTCATTCCTAAAATCCTTGTTCAACTTGTGTTAAAAATTGGTTTCATCCTTGTGCCTTTTCTATATTAAGTCGGCAAATTATAAAGACAAAGGTTTGTTTGACTACTAGAATTGGGGCTAAGGCTCCATCACTAATCAATTAGGACGAGGATAATAATCTTGAGGAGGACTAGTACTACGGACTAGGTCTTTGGACTTTGGAGTCTTTACGATTAGTTTAGCGTTTACCAGATCATCTATCACGTTATATAAATGCCAATCACTAATGAATCGATTGACGTTTTTCAAAAATGGAAGAAAAAGAATGGATTGATGTGTGCCTAGATATACTAAGATATTTTTCCTTAGAAAACACATAGTGAATTAATATATATATATAAAAAAAATAGTGAATTGTTTTAAACAAATTATATAGTTAACTACAATTCTAATTTTTAAATTTTGAAACTTCTATTACCCCATGTTTCAATTAATACATATATTTCACGATTTTCTTTTCCGATTCATGGTAATTTATGTTAAGTTGACTAATGGATTCAGATCCTCTAGATTTCTTAGAGTACTCTACCAATAGATTTCCTTAAATCCTAACCATTCTTTAATGATTTAATGGTATAGATTTTGCCATGTCAGTATTCCACTAACAATAATCTTAATTATTTTGTTTGCAACATTATTTTATTATTTTAGGAATATTGTTAGTGGAATGCTGACATGGCAAAATTTATACCATTAAATCATTAAAGAGTGGTTAAGATTTAAGGAAATCTATTTGGTAGAGTACTCTAAGAAATGTAGAGGATCTAAATCCTTAATTTTAGGGTTTTTTTTGGTTATGTTATATTTCGACAACATGATTATTCCAAAGTGCCAAACAAATTGCACTAAATAGAAATGCAAAACAAATTAAATAGTGTGAAAAAACCATAATCTAGAATCCAGAAATGAATTTAAAAGAATTAATTCAAAAAATATACATTTCTAATATTACTCTATCATAAATTAGAGTTTAATACCAAAAATTAGCAATAAATTTTATTTTTTCTTTCTTTTTAGAACCATGTCGGAAAATTGGTTCCTAAAGTTTGAACAATTTGAAATCTTTGAAGTTGGTTTCAAAAATATATATATATAAATAAAGTTTAAAATAATAACTTTTAGTACTTTATATTACATTACCAAACTAAAAACTGACACATTATTACTCCATTAGATACGTTAATTTAGGACTCAAAATAAATATTTTAATTTCTTTAGGGACTAAAGTTGATTACTTTATGTCTTTTAGAGATTAAGAAGTGACAACTTGTAAGTTTGTTAGGGGACAAAAACAATAAATAATTTAAACTTCAAGATTATTATTTTCTCCGTCCCAGTTTGTTTGTCCTCTATTCCATTTTGGGATGTTCTAAAAAATTGTCCTGTTTCTAAAAATAAAATTAATTAATTTACTAATATTCCTATTATACCCCTACTTTATTTTCAAAACTATTTGAAAGGAAAATTAACAAATATTTAAAAAATCAATCTAATTAGGGCAACTTTTTAGTTGCCTCATTAATAATAACTCTTAAAAAAAAAAAAGCTGATAAATTTATTTAAGGGTAGTTTTGTAAACTTATACATTTTTAAAAGGGAGACAAAATAATAAATAATGTTCCTTTTAAAAGTTTGACTTTTCAAACAGAACAAAAAAATTAGGACGGAAAAAGTATTATTTTTAATTCGATAGTCATGGGAAAGGGAATATAAACCCTAGACTTCTTTGATAGTAAAGTCAAGAAACATTAATTAAGCTATAAAACTCTTAAGTCATAAGAAACTTCAAGAATAGGCTTTTCAAAAAAAAAGAAACTTCAAGAATTAAAATTACTAATAAATCATTAAAGTATACTAAAGTATAGGAAGTAACCATGTAGTTCAATCAAAATTGTTTAATGAAAAATACAAGTGTCTTTATGGGTATTCAACCTTGGAATTTTCGCTTCACCCTCGTGGAATTAACTTTTACCCATGCTTCTGCACCGCGTATCTACTATTCCATTATTACAATATTATGAACCCTAGTATAATATTCAGTCAAACAATGGTGAATAAAGCTTTATGCACTTTTGATTCTCCCTTTTGAATCCAATCAGAATGTAAAGATGGTCACCAAGAACGCGGGGTATAATATGAGGCTTTGGGATCCCAACAGTGCAAAGTACATAGGAGTGACCCACCATGCTTGAGAAAGCCCTCAACAAACATCCAAAGAAAGTGGACCAAAGATATGTCTGAGCTCTTTCTTTTTTTGTTGCTTTCATCTGAACCAGTCGTTTATTTATTATATTCCACATATGAACATCATGATTAGGCACATGTGTTGAAGTTGAGCAACAGGGATATTAATGATGCTATGACTGCTAACCGTGTATGAATTGTTCTGATATATTTTAGAGGTTATATATGCATGGTGGACTAGTAATATAGGTTTGGTGCACTAATGGCCGTTTGATGAGAAGCCTATTTTTGTGAAGAATATGCAGCGAAATTACTTCGAAATGTAGATTCATTGGGGCAAATGACTTTGAGACCATTTTTCATCTAATGGGTATGGGTTATTGTAGAAAAATTTTTAATCAGTACAAGGAGTTGACCTGCGGTCTACTTAAATATAGCATGATGTTTTTCTTCTTCTTTTCTTCCTTCCTTCCTTCCTTCTTCATTCTCCTTTTACTTTTCTTTAAAAAAAAAAAAAAAAAAATCTCCAGGCAATGTTGATGTAATGTTATCAATCTAATTCCCTTATGTTTCATGTCCGAGACATTTCCTTTTCACCAGAGTTTGGTAGAGACCATAGAGCCACTATATGAATGTAAATACAAGTTATAATTTTTTTTTCTTGACCTTGGTTTCGTGTGTGAGTGTGTTTTTAGAATTAGTCTATGCATTGTTTCGCGTGTGTGGTGTTAGAATTAGTCAAAGTGTTGTTATGCTTAAGTTGCTTGATTTAAGAAGATTATAAGTATATATTTCATACAAGTAAAATATATAAATAAAAGTAATCAATATATAATCATTAATATATGAAGTTAGAAATACTAATCTTAATATTTGATATCCAAATATTTCATTTGATTATTTATAAGTAGAATGAAAAAAAAAAAAAGCACTTAGATTTTTTAGAAATATATATATATATAAACATAGATACTTTTTTCTCAAAAAAAAAAAAAAAACTTATATATCATTTACAACTATGAAAAGGTGGTTGCAAAAACCTAAAAAATCATACTTCATTGGACAAGAATTATATTATGATGAGGTTATTTCATCTTTAGCTATTTATGTATGTGGAAGACATTAATGAGAATTAAGCAGAAAATTAACCCCAAAAAAAAAAAAAATCTCTTTTTCTCTATCAAGTTTAGGATGTTAATCACCTTGAATTGACTAACTATCTTTACAATTAGTTATTTCAATTTTTCAACCCGGTTCACAGGGTAATGATGCATTTATAAGTGTGAGGAGGGCTTGGTCTCTAACCATCCATTGTTGGTATAATGGATCCTCGTGTGGAGTTTCATCATCAATCTTATTTCTTGAAAATATGTTAGGACATTGCTATGATCCATTAATGATGTTTAATTGGGAAAAAACTTCTAAAATGGAAGTAATATGATTTTTACAAAGGATGTATTAGGCGTGATCAAGTTTAAGAGATATTAGGTTTGATGCAAGGAAGATAGGCATTGCTGAGTAAGGTTTGCTGAGGGATTATAACTAGTTGCAGTAGAACTAGTAGAAGAGGAAGCCATGTCAAGATCTTGGATGCTTATTATGATAGAAAGTGAATTATGCAAATAGGTTTGAAGTAGAAACTGATAACTCCAAACAAAGAAAGATGAGAAACGAAAAAAACAATATTCGGTAGAAATGGAGGAATAGTTTATTTCACTAAGAAAAATGAGATATAATGCAACAAGTTGCATTATAACTTATGTATTTATAATGACCTACACTTGTCATACACATGCTAAAGTGGATGTAACTGATAATAATAGAAGGATGAAACAACATAATAGAATATAAACTAATAATGCAACTAACCAATAACAAATAGTAGTTACATAACCAAGTAAGTGAAATCCATATTTTTAGCAAAAAAAGAAAAGAAAGCGAAATCCATATTTTTCAACATCATTATTATAATATAAAATTAACCAAACTAATTTTGATTAAATTACGTTTGATGATTCTAAATAGTTTATGGTTTACTTGTGTTGTAAATTTATTTTAAAATGTTTTTTTTTTACTTTATATTTATTATATATTTTTTAAAATATGGGTAATTTATAATTATTTTTTCTATAAATTTTTCTATACATAGTATGGATTAATGATTAGTTATTATTATTATCATCACATAAAACTTTCTTTTAATATCATCTATATGGATGAGATACGTAATGGTCAATGGGATGACCCTCTTTTTAATCTAAAAAATCTCTCTCCATTAACTACACAAAGGTTCTTTATTTTTATTTATATAATTAATTTTATTCCTTCTCATCTCTTTTTTTTTTTGGATAGGTCATCTTTTTTCTTTGTACGACCCACAAACTTTTATGTTAATTTTGTGATGGTTGAGAAAACATAGTATTTTGTGGGTTACATGAATTCCAATAAGGTAATTGCGTCACGTGTCATACTCGTAGCCAAGAATGGCCATTATCCTGCCGAGGAGGTCACATCCTCGAATAGTAAGGTCACGTCAATAGCACGTCATCAGGGGAGGTCGTACGGTAGAGAAAGAGTTTCGAGGAAGGGGCTAGTACTAACATGACTAAACGGATGGTGGCTGCCACCACATTTAATGCATCCCACCAAACCTCCTAATTGTATTTATGTAGAGAAGACCTCTAAATAGTGTTGTCTTGGCTGCCGCAACTCACAAGGGGTTTGGAAAGGTGTCTTATGGGACGAACATTCAAGCAGTGGCCTGGATGATTAACAAATAGAGGGCCAAGATCATCTAAGGGGAGATATATAATGTAAGAAACCATCTGGGGAAAGAAAAAGAAAAAGGGGAAGAAAACACTGTAGCAACAAGAACTAGACTTGTAATCAACTTCAAAAAAGAAATATATAGAAGATTCAGTCTTCTTAGATTGTGCCGAAGACGATTTATTTTGAGCAAAACCATTTTATTCTTGTTCACTTATCATCTGAGCTCATTACCACTATTATCTGATTCATTAGAGCCTAGTTTTTCAGCTTATTCTCTAGAAATTCATTGTATTGGGTTCTTTGGGCCAAGATCTTTTTCCCTTTAGGCTTAGGCACCAAATTCCGTCGTTACAACATTAATTGCAAATAATAAAGTGGTATTAATAGTGGTCTACATGAAAATCAAACAACTTATTCCAAATGTTGTGAGAAATATTACATCAGCTGCATTATTCATAGGGAAT
This sequence comes from Castanea sativa, assembly GCF_040712315.1. Lineage (NCBI taxonomy): Eukaryota > Viridiplantae > Streptophyta > Magnoliopsida > Fagales > Fagaceae > Castanea > Castanea sativa. The sequence continues at coordinate 29,066,954 of NC_134016.1, read as the reverse complement.
TATTAGTGGAATAGTAGAATCCATAAATCAAGTTGCATTCCTAGGTTTACTTAAAAAGGAAAAAAAAAAGTTGCATGATTTGGTATTACAATTCTAGTAATGATAAATAAAATAGAGTACAAGTTAAAAAAAAAAAAAACTTTGCGCATTTAATTTTAAGCAATATTACACCACTCGATATTTTTTTATTGGAGGCGAATTTTGATAAAATTTACTATTAGATTAAATTATTTTTGTACATTTTTTATGCTTGCAAAATTTCAAAATAATCAAATGTCACTAACTTTTTAATCAATCAAATGTGTAAAGTTCAAGTTTTTATAGTTTAAAATTATGCATCAAAGATGAGTTTATAAATTAAATAGTAAATCAAGTCTGATTGACATGAAATTTGACATGTGTGTTACAAACATAAAGAGCATGTAATCTAATGGTGAGATTTTCAATTTATTACTCTAATAAAAAGTTATTAAGTGGTGTAACTTTACACCGGAGAATAATTCAATATTAACAAAGAATGAGATGTTTTGATTCATCTCTGTCTTCTAGAAAAAAAATCTAAAATAAAAACTGAAGTGACGATGAGAGGATAATCATAGCCCAACAATGATGTTAGAATAATGCTACATGCAGAAAAAATTTGATAACCTTTTCACATTTGTTAAGCTAGCAAGTTTTTGCTAATTCTTATATGGATCCACATTTGACATTGCATTTTTATTTATTACTAACAATTCTTATATGGATCCAATTTTTCATAGGTTAAAACTCTCTCTTAAAAAAAAAAAAAAAACAATTTTCATATCAACAAGTGACAAATTTTTGTGTGTATATAAGGTATAGACTTTCTGATAATAGAGTAAGAGAAATGTTAATGAATACCCAAAGAACATTTGTTAACAAACCATTTTAGAAATTTTTTATTATGGAAAACTAGAAAAAAGAAGTTAATGTTTTATATTTAACTATTTAAAAATGAAATTAAATAATAAATATACTAATTAAATAATTTTATTATACTATTTATTTATATTTATAATATATTATTATTTATAAATAGTAGAATTTTCTATAATATTTATAATACTATTTTGATAATATATATTTATTTTGATAGCTTTTTAATTTCTATAAGAGTGGTATAATTTAAAAAAAAAAATAATTTATTAAAACTTGCCTTAAAAGTAAATGTTAACATTATCTATAAAGTAATTTTTAAATATTTTCAGAGTGTGAAAAAAATACTCTTTTCTCATATTTATAATGACAAAGTTTGCTAATTAAAAATTCACCATAAATACAGGGGAAAGAAGCATAACTTTTTCAGATAGCTACGAATTGTCCCTGAAAATAATGATACGAGCAACAAAAATTTCACCGGCAGGAACGGGGGACATAAAGAGTTGGTTGGTAAAGTTTTGGGACCCAACTCTTGATCGAGGGTGTCCCTACCGGAGTATCAAATCAGATCCTTCCGAGAAATGAAGTACTTTGACCAGATTGTGTATCTATTGGTTCGATCAGTTTGAGTGTTATATACCCTTTAATCTAAGCCGTGGGATTTTTATACATACATTGGTCCACATTCCACAAAACCAAAAGCTTTTAGAGAGAGAGAAAGAGAGAGAGAGAGAGAGAGAGAGAGGTTGACTTCATAAAGGCAAGTGAAGTTGACGTCAAAGTCGTTACATCAGCCTAGGTTACCACGTTCCTGCCTTACCCAGCTGTTTCCTCTATCATTCCAAGAAACTTCTTTTTTATTATTTGTTTATTGCTAAAAACCTTTTAGATATATATATATATATACAAGCTATTCAGACTGTCTTCCCTAAACCTCCAATTCCTATTACTTCCAACGCCTCTCTCTTTGATTCTTGAAATTGAGCTTTTTTTACAACCTCCAACATTTCTCTTATCTCTCTCACTCTGATTCTTGGAATTAAATTTGGAGAAAAAAATGGCGGGCAAAAGATATTTTAATGAATCTGAATCAAATGAAGATCAGAAACCGGAGAAAAAGATGAAATCTAGACCTTCTTTTGCTTCGTAAGTGTTTAGACTTAGAGTTTTATGTTTTTTTTTTTTAATATAGTTTCTTTATGTTTAATTGATTCTTTAGAAGTTTTATTCTTGTTTTTGTTTAGAAAATGCTTTCTTAAATTGCACTAGGTATATATTAGAGTTTAGCTTCTTATTTCATCTTCTCGATCTTGACAGAGTTATTGGAGAAGTGGTTATGGTGAATTCACTGCAGAATCTTTTCTCAGCATTGGAACCTTTGCTTAGAAGAGTGGTATGTTATGCTTATTTATTCTTACCCTCATATATAAATCATCCTTATATACACACTTACATATGCTCCACAATAACGAGTTTATGTATTTGTATATATGATTAATCATGGATGTTCCAGTCACATGAGGCCAACAGGTGCAACTTGAATGATATGGATGATGGATCATAAGTTGGAATCTTAATATGTTGGCCGTAATTAAAGTATTAGAAAGTAATTTATGTATTTCTTAAGTAAGTGGATGTGCTCTAGTTGTTTATTCATTGTTCAAGTGATCAAGCAACTTGGTGTATTTTAAACTATAAACCCTAATCAATATGTTGTATTGACGAGGGAATATGGGGCTCAACTTGGTGTATTATTCACTATTCTTGAACTACAATGATATAGTACTATTTTCTCTCATATAAATTGTTTAATCTCATTATGAATTTAATTAATCTCTAGAAAGAATTCAATTTTACCCATCAAATTTAGTTCTTTTTGTGTTGTTATTTATGAAAATTCACTCGATGTTCTTAGGTGAAGGAAGAAGTGGAGCATGTTCTAGGACGCAACACACGCTCCTTGCTAAGGTCCCCTTCATTGCGAATTCAAGCTCTAGAGCCATCAAGCTTGAAACTAAAGTTCAGTAACAAGCTTTCACTCCCAATATTCACCGGAAGCAAGATTGGAAGTTTTGACAACAATCCACTTCAAATACTTGTGGTAGACAATGCTAATCCAAATGTTCCAATAATTCTCCCCCAACCAATCAAGATTGAAATTGTTGTTGTTGATGGAGACTTCCCTAAGGGGGATAAGGAAACTTGGACTAGTGAAGAATTCAACAACAACATTGTGAAGGAGAGAACTGGAAGGCGGCCATTGCTTACCGGAGAGCTAAATGTCACCATGAGGGATGGTTTTGCACCAATTGGAGATATAGAATTTACTGACAATTCGAGCTGGATCCGGAGCCGAAAATTTAGAGTTGGCGTAAGAGTGGTTCCAGGAAGCAATGGAGATGTTAGAATTTGTGAAGCCATGACTGAACCTTTTGTTGTCAAAGATCATCGTGGAGAATGTAAGTATCTAGCTTATAGTAATGAAATATAAATGATAAATCCATAATATGATTAAATTTTTTATTTTTATTAAAATTGATTAGAGTTTAGTGTATAGTATGAGTCTAAGTGGAAAAATTATTTAGTATATTTCAAAAGGAATAATAAGATATTCATCACAGTAATGACCTTAATATGATTGCAAAAATATTTACCTTACCTTACCTATTAGAGCTTGAGCACTACATCAACTTGTTTGATTTATCATAATTATTTTCATGAACTTGTTGTACACATAAAATTTATTCAATTTATTTAATCAAGGTAGATACCAATCATAGAGACACATATGAGGGGGGGGGGGGGGGGGAATCTAGGTCATAAGTCAAACCCATGGTGATGATCAAACCACCACCAAACCTATTAATTAATTTGGACCAATACTGAGAATATTGCTGACCCTTTTTTGTTCCATGTCCTGACTCTTCCAAAGCGTTATAGGAGATGCAGACATGTTCCATTAATAGACATTTAAACCATATTTCACTACCTTGTGTTTTGTGTGTGATAGCCTTGTTAGTCTTATGATTTCATTCATTTGCTTTATTGAAGTGGCCGGTGTTATCAAGGCCCACACTTGGAAAAAAGATAGACAACTTTTTTCTTCCTTTCACACACAAATATATATAAGTTTAGAATCACAATTTTTTTTTTCTCATAACTATTTATATGACAATTAGTATGATAATAAAAGTAATATTAGTGTTAGATTTAATTAGAATAATATTGCTTCAGTTACAATAAATTATATCAAAAGTTCTAGAAAAAAAATCATGTTTATCTAGCACTTGATTGTGAATTTCCATTTCACTCTCTCTCACCAAACCAAATGAAACACTTTTAAGTCAGCAAACAGCTAATAGTTTTCCTCTACTAGTAAAATATAATTTGGGAAAAGATAACATATGGTCCCAACTGCAAGTTGGGACATTTGAGCCACTTATTCAAAACCCCACCTGTGGATCCCTACCATCTGATTTGTAGTTTGCCTTTTTTGTTTCTATAATTCTATTTTTATTTTTCTTCTAATTTAATTTTTTTCTACGCGTTTTGCCGGCCATGGACTTAGGTCAATGGATTCATAGACTTTTTGTCAATCAGATTGCAGCAAATCTTATATTATATTCACATGAGACCCATCAAATTTTTTACCCTCATTAAATTGTCTCTCTTTTTGATTAAGTAAAAAAAAACTTTTGTTTTATAAAATTAGAGTGGTGAATTTTGAATTTTTTAATACTTTTCTTCATTTTTATCAAAACAATTTTTGAGTACGTCAAAGCATAAAAGCACCCAAAAAAAAGAAAAGAAAAAAGAAATACATGTACTGATTAAATTTTATTCTCTTATGTAGTGTACAAAAAGCATCATCCACCAATGTTGGATGACGATGTTTGGCGCCTAGAGAAGATCGGAAAAGATGGAGCTTTCCATAACAAGTTGAAATCTGAGGGCATAAAAACTGTACAAGACTTCTTGAAGTTGTCTATTGTGAACCCTCAATTACTTCGAAAGGTTTGTAATTTCACTTTTTCATTTCAAGTTCATTACAATATATCTTCCGGCTTCCAAATAATTAAAAATAATTTTGCAAACAGATTTTAGGTGTCGGAATGTCTGAGAAAATGTGGGAAGTCACGATAAAGCATGCTAGGACTTGCGTTTTGGGCAACAAACAGTACGTTTTCCGGGGAAATAATCATTTGGTCATGTTAAATCCAATATGCCAAGTTGTCAAGGCTGTGATTGATGGCCAAGATAGGGACCTAATCAATATTGATAGGGTATGACTACAATTTGCTAACCCTTTTCTTTTATAGTAACCATATATTTTTGTGCAAAAATTGTAAGTAATATATATTTGTGGGAAACCAAAAAAAAAAAATTTGTGTTTCACTAATGTGTGTGCTGTTTTTGGCATTTCCAGACCTATATTGAGAGATTAGTGAGGGAAGCATATATGAACTGGAGTTCCTTAGAAGAGGTGGATGCAAGTCTGAATGAGACTGCCTTACTAACACAAGGTAGTTATAAATTATTTTTGCAAGTTATGTAGCACGTGCAAGTATTGGATTCAATGCTCTATGCATTAGACCCATCAAGCATTTGAGATGTGTTCGCATTTCAACGGATTTAGTGCATAAGAGTATTGGATCCAAGCCTGTTCGATGCAGTTTATCTAAACATAATTATTGTGTTTGACATTAGTAACATATGCTTGAAAATTATAGGGGAAATGATGGAGCAATATCCCAATCATCAACTGATGATGGTGAAGCCATTTCAGCAACCTGGATACATTGTTGATAGAGCTATTGATATGGGGTACGAATTGAATAGTGATCAGGCTGGATGCAGTGATTGGACATATGTTAGCATGCCCAATAGGAATATTGGAATCAACTATACCATTTCAGAATCATCATCGGACGGTGAATTAACACCTTCAGCTTCAAGGTCATTCCTCAGTGGGAATTGAAGGTGAATCATTGTCAGGTGTATATAAGCAATGCAGCCAATGCCACCCAAGGAGTTAGTGTTAGGGCATTAGTGCTGAAAATTTACGTGGTTTGAAAGTGCTTTTTTTTTTTAGAAAAAATAATTATGTGCAGTTTGGGTAATTAAATTCATAATCAATGTAACAGATTGATTGCAAAGAAAGCAATTTCACAATTTTTTTGGGTCCTATTTCATATTTTCAAATTTCTTATTAGCTTTGTTTCAAGCCCATTGGAATGTGGTGGCCATGGACCATGGGTTTCTTTGTGTCAGCTTATAAGGCCAGCCCAGCAGAACTTTCAAGGTCAGTCCAGATTTGGGCCGAGCTAGTTCCTTTTAAGGTAAAATAAAAGGAGGAGATGCTACTAAAGTAACGGGCTTGAATTCGACTTAGTTTTTTAAAGAGTAATAAAATCATTGTTACGTTTGCAATGTTTTTATAACGATGAACAAAAATGTTATGTTATTAGTGAATCAAAATAAAAACTATTAACAACTTACTACTTAGGAATTGTGTGAAAACGTTATGAATGTAGCATTACTCATATTTAAAAGATAAGAGTATTTGTAAACTGTGTTTTTTTCTAAGTTTTGCATAGTTCTAACATTAAATCTTTTAACCAATAATGTCATTATTTTTTTCTTGAAGGGTATGCTATTATCCCCGAGTGTTGGAATAGTGGTTTGTTTTTATTAAGTAATTAAATCTCATATTAGATAATAATGAGAAGAGTTAGTGGGTAATGTAAAATAATTTGGACTAAATCTATTGACATAAACTTTTGAATTAAGTGGTATCTATATTATATGGACACCTCAATTAGAGTCTTCCAAGATGTTATCTTCACCCGTATTGAGTAAAGATTCTATTAAAGGAGTGAGTTAATATAATTGCAAAAGTTTTATTATATGGAATATGGGGGATAAAATGTACAGTAGTATATAAAAAATTTATGTCTTGTTGGGCATAACTTAATGGGCTTGGGTTTGACTTTGTTTTATTTACAAGCATAATGTATTTGGGTCATAAATCATAAAGGCTTGAGTTAATAAAGCTTGTATAAAATTTCGGACTGGGGCCTATTGGGTAAAACACGAGTGACGAGTGCATGGCTCTTCTTAATAAAAAGTAAAAATTAAAGAAAAGCATAAAAAATCCTTTACGTAAAACATTTTTTTTTTAATTTTTAATTTTATGTTTTTAGTGTTTCATGCAGATGAATCCTTTAGTAAACCAAAAAAAAATATATTTTTTCTCAATCAATAGAAATTAAGGACAAACCGAGAAATAAGATATTAAAGGCCTTGTTTGGTTTCATAAAGTGGTGCATCCACTTTTTATTTTCTTTATATTATATTCAAATTCTAAATTTGAATATAGAAAAAAGCAACTATTTTCATATTTGGTAGTGTTTGGTAAGTTATTTTAAATATATAATTTGAGTATAGAATACATTATACTCGGTTTTGGTCATTATTTTCTATTTTTTAAAAAAGTAACTTTTCTCACTCACATACATCACATCACTAAAAGAAAAAGTAAGTTTGTGTTTTCACAATATTTACAAATATGCAATTGTATATGTATTAATAGAAAACGAAAATGCTGAAAAGTTGTATTCATTTTTTGTATTTCAAATCCAATTTTTAGGATACTGAAAATAAAAACTGAATACAAATATTAAAACCAAACCAGTCTTTTAGTGGTGGGACCCACTAAAAACTGAAAATGAAAACAAAAAACAGTTCTTTTTTCAGCTAACCAAATAGGCCCTAAGACTTTCAAGCAACATTGCTCTTTTATTTAGACTTCATTAATTTTGCTATAAAATGCTTTTCGGTAAACATTAATTTTTACATTTTCAGGTGTTTGTTTCATTTTAAAATTTGGTCAAATTTAAAAATATCTTCTGTTCACTGGAAAACTCTTTTGTAAAAAATTGTAAAATGTTGTACAAAAACAAAGGGTTTGACATTCACATTCTCCTTCCCTTCCCTCTCATTTTCTCTCCCAAACCCCCACCACTTCTCTTCTTTCGCATTTTTTGATTCTTTAATTTTAAAATGTTTATTTTTAAATTTCAAAATTTTAAAATATAATAATTTAGTCCATCTATCTACATTTTGTCAATTTATTGTTTTCTATCCATTTCTCACATGCATTTTTTATCCCTTAAAAGAAGAGATCAGTTTGATTTGAGTCCTAGGTCGGATTGATTGTAATCTTTAAAGTGGGATGTCTCAACATTTATTAATCACATAAACTTAGAAAAGATAGAATGAATAAATTTTTACATTTTAAAATTGGGGACCATACATAACAAAAACCACATTTAAGAGGCAAAAAAAAAAAAAAAACTCTTCATAGGAAATCATTTATAACTTTTAAAAATCAGTTACATCAAGACTTGCTAAATTTGAAAACTTAGTTGAAGTGTCTAATGTAGTCCGTTAGAATGGGCAAATCGGTATAGATTACTAGGCACATTGAAAATGAACTCCCTTCCCTTTATCTCACATAGTCGTATCACATGCAAGTGGAGCAACAAGTAAACTTCTTACTTTGGTGAATTAGTAGGCACATGGTAAATGCACATGCATGGTAAAGACTTTGTTATGGTGTTTAGTAAACACTGGAAATAGTAAGATATACGGCTGCTAGATATATAGAATGGGTGAATCGGTATAGATTAGTAGGCAGGCATGTTCTAAATACAAACAAACATATAATTGAAAATAGGTTCTGAGCAAATCAATTTACAACTAGGCAAAATTTAGCCACAAAATTGGTTGTATTGGTTGTAGTTTTAAGTTATAACCTTACTAAATAAAATAAAAATTACTACATATTTTGAATATTTAATTGTTAAATTGCATGTTCTTTACTCTTTTAATGCACGTCAAATTTTGTGTTAATCGGATATTATTTACTATATTATCTATAAGCTTATATTTTATGCATAATTTTAAATCACAAAAACTTATAATTTAAACAATTTATTAATGACATAGCTAGGCTATCAACGGGTCGGGTTGGGTTGGTTTTGGACCCAACCTGGACTCGACCCGCCGGCGTCGGGTGGAGGGGCGGAGGAACCCGTAACCGATCGTCGGAAAAATCGGTCGAGTCGGTTTCGGGTGCGGGTGAGTGTCGGTCGGGCCGGGCGGGTCACCGGAATAAAGAAAGCATCGAAATCTGAAAAAAAAAAAAAAAAGCGTTGCCGGAATCTGAAAAAACTTACCGGATTCTGGAAAAAGTAGTCGGATTTTGCATTTTCTTGCCAGATTGTACATGTTTTTGCTGAAAATCGCTGGGATTTGGTCGGATTTCCTCGAATCGAAGCTTGAGCTCGTCAGATCTCCTTGATTCGAAGCTTGTTATTGCCGGATCTCCTCGAATCTAAGCTCGATCTTACCAAATACGGTCGAGTTCTCTTTAGATCTCCTCGAATCTAAGCTTCATCTTGCCGGAGTTGGCCGGATTTAAGCATATTTGAGTGAGGATTTAAGCGGATTTGAGTGAGGATTTAAGCGGATTTGAGTAAAGAAAGGCCAAACGTCGCCAAATCGGAGCTGAGAAACCCAAACGTCGCCGGATTTCAACTTCTTTTTGAGGTTTTGTCGGGCGGGTCGGGTAGATCGGGTTTTTGAGGACGAAACCCGTCACTCGACCCACCGGGGTGGGGTTCTGAAGACTAGGACCCGTCACCGACCTGTTGGAGGTGTTGGTCCGGCCGTGACGAGTCAGTTTCGGTCGGGCTGATCGGGTTCGGCGGGTCGTCGGGTACTCTAGACAGCCCTAAACATAGCTATTGATCTTTAATTTTTTAGAAATTTTGCAAGCATGAAATTTATAAGAAAAAGATGTATTCCAATAGTTGATTTGTCAAAATTCACCTTTAATAAAAAGATATTGAGTAAGGTTGTAGCCTTAAGCTACAACCAATTTTATAGCTAAATTTTGTCCTTTACAACTTATCTAATGTATTTTGAATTTGGTATTTTTTTTACAACGTATTTTTAGTAATTCTATATTTTCAATGTTTGAATGTGTTATAACATGTGAAGGAAAAGATATACCTAATGAAAAGAAAGTGACAAATCACTACAAGAAAAAGCTCTATTGCCACAAAGCTATTGCAACAAAAGGAAGTTATAGTGGCAATAGGAACTTCTTATGAGTTTAGAGTAACTTTTGTTGAAATGACAATTTAAAAGCATTAATTTATTGCATCTATAATTTCTATATAATATTATTGCAATAATTTGTAGATTATGTATTTCAATAAACTTTTTAAAGTAATGTAAGCCTTTATCGCAACTAAATTTGTTGTTGCAATGGCTAATCCCCTCCCGCACATTATTTTTCCCAATTTATCACTACCCGCATGTGCTAAAATTTCACACAAAGTCTCACAAAATAAAAACCCCTCTCTTTCAAATCTCTATCTCGCCAAACTTATTGCCACAGACTTTATTGCAATAGGGTGCAACAAAAACTTTTTTTGATGCAATAAGTGTTTATTGCTATAGTTTTGAGTTTATTGTAACAAAAAATTTTATTGCAACAGTTTTGAGTTTATTACAACAAAACATTTCATTGCAATAAACATTTTTCTGCCAAAAGCCTTGTAACTGAATTGACACCTCCTCATGTACAAAGTACTTGGGGGTCTAGGGGGGAAAGGGTTCGAGTTGCGGGTTAGCCGCGTGTTATAATTATTTCTCTAAAAAAAAAAAAAAACCTTTTTCTTGTAGTGAACCATGCATGTATTTAGGGAAGCCATTGATGCAAGTTTGCTATACTACGAGACAAAAGAAAATGTTATATATAGAACCTTAGAATTAGCCTATTATTGAGATATAGTAACTATTAATTAAGAAATTTATGTGCAGTTATTTTTTTTTTTTTTGATAAATGAAAAGGGGGGGAGGGCGATCATTGTGACTCACCCCCCTAGGCGTGACCATAGGAGCACCTTTTTGCTAGGGAATGTTGGATTGAGCCATAGCTACTGTGGTCTGGGGTGACCACAAACCTCATTTTGGCATCTCAAGAGAGCTGGTAATCAGGGACTTCTCAGCAGAGATACCCAAATTCCTCCCCAAGTACTCGCTCGAGCTCGAACTAGGGATCACAAATCTGATTCACGGATCCCAACCACCAAGTCACCCCTCTCGGGGCTTATGTGCTGTTATTGACAAGTAGTAAGTATTAAGAAAACGATGGGTTAAAATTTAACCTTAGACAATATTAGGGTTTGGTTTGTTATATAGGTCCAATCTATAGGTGAAAAGCAAACAAAAACTCTACAATTTGATTTTTTTTTTTTTGAAACCCTATTGTGCTACTTATTAGTATGGAGTGTGTTGCATTTCTTTTCCTCCTAACTGGTCCACTTATTGGGTCACTCAATTAGCCCAATTTAAGTAAAAACTTTTATTCTAGGTTGCTAAAAATTTTTAGGAATGTAAAATAAAAGTTGGAACCTTAGATTGAGAATACATGTTGATGTGAATAAAGAAAAAAAGGGAAGTAAAAAAGAATAATGTATTGTTCAATAATAAGGGGGTTTTCTCTGAAATTGAAAAGCAATAATAGAGCTATAAAGATAAAAAGCCACCAGGTTATCCTTTAATAAATGAAAAATTTTAGTTATTCAATAATACTGGAACTAAATTTTTAAATTTTGATTGACATGAGTTTTTCTTTTGCAAGAGAAGATATGCGCTAACATGCAAAGTTCCATCACATATACAAAATTTTGTACTAACAATCTAAAGATTGATCTCCAAACTTGGATGAGTTCTGCCATCATCAACCTTGCCACATGCAATGATGAGCTTGTTGGCCCTAACACAAGCACCATCTTGAAAGATAGCATAACAATGAGCCTAGAGAAAGTAATCGCGCTAGTTAGCAATCAGTTGGCTTCTGTGCAACAATTACCTAATAATATGTAGTTAGTGACGGTTTTTAATCCTGGTTTACTGCATACGACTGGAAACTCATTCAAGCAAGTGAGATTTCAATCAACATTATAATGGCTTCTAATGGATCTGGTCACTACAAGACCATCACAGATGCAATTAAAATTGCACCAACTATAATATCAAACATTTTGTGGTCTATAACAAGGAAGTTACCTATAGGGAATAGGTGTTTATCCCAAGTGACAAATAGAATATAATGATAGTTGATGATGGTATCGACCTGACTATCATCTCAGGTGATCAAAGCAAAGCCACTGGTTAGCCTACAAAGGGATCAGCTAGCCACATTCGGTAATTAACAAATATCAACATGTCCTAGTGCAAGATTTATCCTAAATAAATATTTATTGAATAATTACCACCTTGTTTTAAAATTATAAAAATAATATATTTTGTGCTAAATCTCACATGTATTTTGTACATCAAATTGATTTGTATACAAGGTAAACTAATTTGGCTAAGCACCATTAGTGCTAAAAACTAAGTTGTATGCAAAGACTATGATAAGATGCTAAGCATTTATATAGTATCACAAACATTTTTATTTTAATGTTGTCATATCCCATATTTTCTTGTGCAGTTGTTGATGATAAAACTTCATAGTAGTGAACATGAAATTCGAGAAAACCGCGGTACCAGAATTGAAGGAAGCCAAGTTGTGGCATTTCTATCCGAGTCCGACCTATCAGTCTTTTATCGTTGCAGCATTAGGGGATACCAGGATACCTTATATTCACACTTAACTATCAGTTCTACCATGAGTGCCAAATAAGTGGTATATGATATATGATCAAGAGAAGCACAGTCTGGACAATCTAACACAATCACTGCCTGATATGTACACAATTTTTGGGGAGGGAAAATATTAATATTTAAAGAAAATGAGATAGAATTTTGGTTGTCTCTAATGAAATAATTAGTACGTAAAAGAACAAAAGATAACAAAGGGATAAAGTTTGGATTTGACAGAGGAAATCCTAACCTCTGGGAACCTTTTGGATTTGATTGAGGGAATCCTGACCTCTGGAAACTAATTAGGATTTAATTTGATTAAACTTCTCAGATATTTTTATTGAATAATATTTGGCTGGTTTTATACCAGTTGCTACAACTTAACAATCGAAATATAAGGACTTCATAACGTTTACAATCTAAAAATAAGGAACTGCCCACAACGTGAACTACAATGACTCAACTACCCAACCTATTAGGACTCTAACTACTTAAAACAAACTCCAACATTACAATAAATAAAAGATAATAACAACAATAGTAAATACCAAATTCTAATGTTGATAAACCAATAGTAAATAATTAATTATTATTTCTCAAATCACTTAGTTATTGGCTCCTATATATTTTCATCATCCATCCTCTTCTAGTGTTACCCGTATGGACACCTAACTACACAAACACACGTCCCTTTCATAGAAAACCACACTCCTACAATTAGTCTAATGGACCCATAATTCCACATACATGTATGTATCACCACCCAAGGATATCAAAGTCCAAATAAAAACAAAGGCTTCTGATTTCATTTTCGCAATAAATCTGGAGATGTGGACCTAATTTCCTCTCAAAATCCAACCCTCACATACCTTGTCAGACCATAGAGGCCTTATTCTAGAACAGTGTTTATGCAATCTTATATGAACGATGTCATAGTGCAGGAAGGGTGGCTACAATGGAATGAGAGCTTTGAAACAACCTTATTTTATGGAGAGTAAAATAATCATTGGCTAGGTGCAAGTACAGAGAAGTACTGGGTGAGGTGGCTAAGTGTTCATATGTTTTAGATTCTTTTCAAGCCTAGCGTTACTGTCTCTTTGTTTCTTTATGGAGAATCATGGTTGCCCTCTACTAGTATCTCATACGATGGAGGATTGGCAAGCTAAAGATTTTAATTTATTACCCATATCATCAAAAAAGCTAGCATAGATTAATTAAATTAAGGATGTGTTATATATGAACTCTAACATGCACAATATAGTAGTAGTGTTTTAATGTTTTTATTCATAAAAAAATTCATATATGTAATGCTTTTGAAGATGCTCTATTATGTTTTTTATTTAAGTAATACATTTTGGTTTTTTTTTTTTTTCAATACAAGAAAATCATTTCAATAACATTTATGTCATTGCAATGTTTGATGCGAGTTGTTGCAAAAAAAAATTCCATTGCAATAAACTCTAAATATTTTAATAAGAACTTTGATACAATTATATATATGTTGTTACAATAAACAATTTACTAATTTGAATATTTTGTAATAATATACTATTACTTCAAAAATCTTATTGCAATAAGAAATAATTCTAATCATATTATTGCAATGATATATTCATTGTAATAAAAAATTATTTTATGTTTGTCATTGAAATAGATTGTATAATAATTGATATTAGGTTATTATAATGATAACTTATTGTACAGACTAGGAATCCTCCTGAAGCTTTTGAGCTTAACAATGATTTAGAATTTTCAAGTAATATGACCATTGAAGAAAATGAAATGGTGGGGAAGATGATCATAGTGGGCTTGTGGTGCGTACAGTCATGCAGATAAATCCATTTAATAGGCCATGCATGAGTAAAGTGATTGAAATGTTAGAAGGAAACATAGAAGGCCTACAAATCCCTCCAAGGCCTGTTTTGTCTTTTCCACAAAGAACACTTGCAAAAGAATCCTTCACCACATTAGTATTATGCAAATATATTTCTAGATACATTTTTATCATCTATCTCTTTATACAAAAAATCTTATGTAGTTTAAATTAGATACGATATGAGATATTCGTGGCATAACCATTTGGTACTTTAATATCGTTCAAATACTCTCAAGAAATAGTTTCTTTCAAAAGACTAATAGTTTGTAGGTTGATGCAGTAGTTAGCTAAGGCTACTACTAAAGTTATCCATTTATTATTTATGATTTTTGGCTTTTTGCCAAAATGTGGTTCATGATTTATTTTTGTTTATTTATTTATTTATTTAGGTTTTTATGGGAGATTTGTTTTTGTTTTATAACTTGGATATGTATGTTACTCATTATTTAGCGGTATCACTTTTTTTTTTTAAATCGCTATAATTATAAGTTGTGGACATTGGTATTGTGGCACCGTCTGTATTTTAAATTAAAAATTATGAAAAATTTGAAGTTCCTACTATTTTGTTATAATTTTTCAAATAAACAAGTTTTTTTTTTTTTTTTTACCATTCAAAGGGAGGAACAAAGAACAGTACTAATTACAAAAGGCTGGATTGGACCAACAATGCTGTATAGGCACTATAGTTGTCATATTAGCTACAAAATAGACTGAGTCAAGGACAACTTTGGGAACCAATATCATCTTAGAAGTAAGTCCATTATGGTGAAGGAAAATTAAATTAGCAGCCACTGTTTTCTCTTGCCAATTTGGTGCTCTTTCCCTGTTGGACATTTGGACTAAACTTTTGCTACTGCTAAGGAATATCACACGGTGAAAACTCATATTCCTTGCCTTCAGAGCTGCCTCCACCAAAGCTTCAAGATCTGCCCCATAAGTTGAACTTGCTGCACAACTAGCTACACCAGAGAACATGATCTCTCCCTGCAGACACTTAGTTTCATAAGCATAGGCACTCCTTCTAGTCTTCTTTAGCTTAGCACCTGCAATTTTGATCATAAGCTGCCAAGGCTCTGCACTTAGATGATAGCCCGAAGCTGAATGCATTGACTGCCTTCTGGTATTTGAATTTTTTGTGAATGTGACCTGGTACCTGCAAGAAAGATTTTGAGTAGTTAATATCACTTCCATTGGATTAGGTAGTTTGCCTTCATGAACCACCATGCTTCTGTGGTTCCAGATAGTCCATAAGGTAGTAAAGATGACATAAAGATTTCCCATTCATTTAGACTCTAATTTCTTGTGTCTAACTAGTAAATTTCCAATCCAATATTGCACTGTGATATTAGAGAGGTCAGTGGTATGAACAGCTAAAGGAGATCCATGCCAACAGGCTTTGGTAAAGGAATAGTGCAGAAAGATGAGATGTGGATTCATTCTTTAAGTTGCACATGAGACAACTATAAGAGGTAGAGATACCTCAATTTTTTAGAGTTAGGAAGGTAGGGAGACTATCATGCATCAGCTTCCACACAAAATCGCTGATTTTCAAGGGCACCTTCACCTTTTGAATAAGGTCCCAGACTTCTCTATGGATTTGGTTGTACCTGTCATGGTTTGGGAGGGGGAGAGGGGGGGTGGGGGGTACAATGGGAGTCTTTAAGAAGAAAACTATAAGCTCTCTTGACATTGAAATCTCTTGAGTTGGAATATTTCCAAAGGAGTTTATCATTGGCTGATCCTGTTTTTGAGAGTGGAATTTTCAAAATATTAGACCACTGGGGGTATTGATAGATGGTCCGAACCATATCAACTTTCCAAGTATTGTTGCTATGGTCAATTAGATTAGCTACTGTGCTTGTGTGTAATCCTGGATTGTTAAGATTCTGTGATGGGCAGTGAAACCAGTTCTGGTGGTTTAGTGGGGTTTCAGAACCTTTTCCAATACAATATCTTCCTTCTTTGAGTTTGGGATTATCATTTTTAATGATGCTTCTCCAATACCAAGAATGATGTGGCTTAGGTGTGCAATCTTGTATGGATCCTCTAGGAAAGTATTTTGCCTTAAATGTTTTTGCAAGAAGGGATTGGGGGTTGTGGTTTATTCTCCAAAATTGTTTTGTAAGCACTGTCTGGTTCATTAGACTGAATTTCTTAGTCCCCCCCTCTTTCTTGGGTTGACATATCCCGTCCCAATTAATTAGGTGTAGTTTTCTCACCCCTTAATCATGACCCCACCAAAAGGCTCTAACCATGGAATCCATCTTGTTGCAAGTGGTTTCAAGTACTTTAAAGCAAGAAAATGTGTATAGAGGAAAGGTTTGGAGAACAGAGGAGATAAGAGTTGTTCTTCCAGCTTGGGAAAGCAATTTTGCTTTCCATCCCTGCAGTTTCAAGATGAGTTTTTCAATTAGGAATTGGAAGTCAGCAACTCGATTACCCTTTAGTTTAAAGTTAATGCCAAGGTATTTACTTGGGTTCTATACCAAATTCACCTGTAGTGACCTGGCAAGAGATTCCTAATCATCTTTAGACATGTTAGGGAGCAGAAAATGTCAGATTTTGAAAGATTGATACTTTGACCTGAAAGAGAGCAGTACCAATCTAAGATGAGTTGGATGCTAGCTAGAGATTTATTGTCCTTCCTAAAGAAAAGTAGGGAGTCATTAGCAAACAACAGGTGTGTGAAGGAACAACCATTTCTACCTATTTTGATCCCAGTAATATCCTTTGAATTTTCTGCTTTCATTAATGCTAGAGATAGGATATTGGCACATATGAGGAAGAGATAAGGGGATATGAGGTCCCCTTGTCTAAGGCCTTTAGAAAGTTTAAATGACTTGAGTTATGCTACCATTCACTAGTAAGGTGTAATGCACCGTGGTAACACACTCCATGATCCATGTTATCCACTTTGGTTCAAATTTCATGGCTATCAGATTTGATTTCAAAAAATTTCAGTCCACCCTATTATATGCTTTGCTCATGTCGATTTTTAGAACCCCAAAGCTGTTTTTTCTACCCTTCTTTGTTCCTAAGAATGTCATGAATCTCATGAGCTATAAGAATATTGTCAGTAATGTTTCTTCCTCGGATGAAATCATTTTGATAGGGGGTGATGATACTATCCATGTAGGGTTTAAGTCTATTTATAAGGATTTTTTATATGACTTTATAGATTACATTGCATAGACTTATTGGCCTAAAATGTGTAACATCATCAGGAAAAGTAGTTTTAGGTATGAGTGTAATATATGTATAGTTAAGGGACCCTAAGTGGAAGAATGCTTGAACAGTGTTGAAGATATCTGTCTTGACAATGCTCCAGTATTTCTGGAAGAATAATGCAGCAATCCCATCTAGTCCAGGAGCTTTATGTGGACCCAGCTGGAAGACAGTAGACTCAATCTCCTCATTTGTCACTGGCTTGTTAAGACTAAGGGACTGCTGTACTGAGAATTGTGGGATAGGTAGTGAGTTAAGCTCTTCTAAAATATTTTCAACACTAGTAGGACTTGTAGCATCATAGGACAGCTTGAAGTGGTTCACCAATATGTTTTCAATATCCTTAGGGTTTTCTATTAGGTTTCCATCTCTATCTTTCAAGTGCAGGATTCTGCTCCTAGCTCTTCTTTGCTTGACCAGTGTTTGGAAAAACCTAGTATTTCTATCACCCAACAAGGTCCAATCACTTCTAGCTTTCTGTGTCCACATACTACAAGAAATCTGGGCTTAGGCGATGTTTCTAAAATGTCACTAAAAACCCAAAAACGTCACTATAGACACATTGAAGATATAATTTTTAAGTAGAAATCCTCATCTAATGGAAGAATCCTCATCTAATAATAATAATAATAAAAATGCCTTTAGTTTTGGGTGGAACTTAACAATTTACTTACTTTTTAAAAAAAAAAATTAGATACAATTATACCTTTTAATAAACAAGTCAATCCAATCTGATATTTAACGTAAATCATTAATAATCTATATATAGACACACATCAAGTATACAAGATAGAGGTGTGTGATATATGTGACAAGATAAGATCTTTTCATTAATTTAAATATTCATAATAACAACACATTGCATTATTGTTCTTCAAAAAAAAAAAAATGCAATTCATTATTGTCATCCAATAATTATCTATAGGTAACATAGCATAGTGCACCATGGGTCATTTGTTGACCGCATTGGCACATTATATACCATCATTGTTTAACCATATTAATAAATTGTAATTCTTCTATATCTACCATCATTGTTTAAGCATTTTCACATTTTCCTTGTACACATTAGTGGGCAGTGGGCTTTAAAAAAAAAAACAATAATCTCAAGATTTACAAACTTGTATATAAACTTACAATGATTCAGCCTTTGATGCTCAGGTCTTTTTGCTCAAAAATTCAAATTTGAATAAGAGTTTTCTGTACCAAAATCTAACCAAAAGAAGCAAACAACAAAAATTAGCACAAAAGTTCCATGACCCATTAAAGAAAAACTAAATCAAAGCAAACCCATAAACCAAAACACAAAGACTCCATGACCCATTAAAGAAAAACCAAATCAAAGTAAACCCATAAGCTAAAATACAAAGACTTACACTTTAAAGACACTTGAACACCAAAAAAGAGGGAAAAAGTATGGTGGTGGCAGTGGATGGTAGTGGAGGTCGACGATGGCCGCGGTGGCTATGTTGGTGGCAATGGGTGGTGGCTAGAGAGGGAAGAGCTTGTAGAAGTGATAAGGGCAGGGGGAGAATATAAAAGTGGGAAAGGTAAGTTTGTCTGAGAAAAAAAAGAAATGAGAAGAAACAAAACAATGAAAAAAAGTGTAGGGAAAAAAAAGAGGAAAAAGGAAAAAGGAGGGACAAAAAACGGGGGAATTGAAAAGTCAGCGAAAATGTCGCTATAGATTTTTTGGACTATATGGTGGTTCTTCTTTAAACAAAATATACGCCACTATAACTGTACTTTTTGCAAGAAATGCTGCTATTATTTTGGGTTATAGTTATGTTTTTTAAAAATGTTGCGATAGTCTCACTCTTTAGCAGCGTTGTTTAAAAACATCACAATATACTACTTATAGCAGCGGATTTAGAAACGTCCCTAAAAAACACGCCGCCTAAACCCATATCTACTTCTTTATCACAAAGCTTAAAGCAAGACTTTTAATTTCAATTGATTTTTTCCTTAAAAGATGGTTGCATCCAATTTGCCAGCTCTGACTTATAAGAAGCCCAATTCATTGGATAAACTCATAAAAAGGTGGGTTCATCCTATTTTTGATAACGGGGTGAACTCCGCAACTCGACCGTGGTTGCAACTTTCGGGGAATGAGAAAACAGTAATGGTGTGACAAAGTTAGTGGGAAATTGTGCCTCCCATTTAAAATTCAATCTGAGGAAGAGGACTTGGAATCTCTTTAGGACTTACCGGTCTTCGTTCAACTTTGTACTGCGTTATTAACTTTACATCTCATCTTATTCTTTTCTCTGTGATCTCTCCTACACATCACACATGGAAGCCCATCATCTAGCTCTCTCTTCCCTCATCACCCTCTCCTTCTTCTTAGCAATATTGCCACCATCTTACTGCACCAATGATGCATGCTTTGTTGAGTGCAGTCGTCCCTTTGAGTGTGGAAGAATCAAAAACGTTTTTTACCCTTTCTGGGGAGATAATCGACCTGAACGCTGTGGTCGCCAAGGGTTCAAGCTCGAGTGCTCCTATGACTATGAATACCCGATCCCGATTATCAAATTTGAAGAACTAGAGTTCCTCATACTAAACATCAGTGAATCTCAAAATATCATGACCATTGCAAGATTGGACCTTTGGCATGGCTTTTGCCCTCAAATCCACAACGATACCGTTTTGAATTATAATATCTTTGATTACGCTTCAACCGTTCTAAACATAACTTTGTTCTACGACTGCCCTTCTTAAGTCAATACATCTATACCGGTCCAAATAGATTTACGTGCTTTGAAGGTAGTGATACAAATTATAAGAACGCTTACTTTATAAACGAATCGTTAGCAAAGATCCATATTCTGGAGCCAGAGAAATGCAGAGGAAGAATTCGTGTTCCAATTTTACGGAATGCTATTGATGAGTCTGCGGGTGTAGTCCCCGCACTTCAGAAAGTATTGAATCGAGGATTTGATGTGGACTACTATCCCTTGCACGATATTGCCTATGACGGGTGTATGGTATCAGGTGGGAATTGCGGTTCTAATAACGAAACACACCAATTTGTCTGCTTTTGCCGTGATGGAGAGAGCGCTCATTACTACCCAGGTAACAATATGTACTCTCTTTTCTCTTCTCACTTTCCTAGATTAGGCTGAAACATACTTCTTCTTCTTCTTGGTTTGGTTTTGAATTTTGATGGTATATACTATATAGTGCTTCTTCTTAGGCTAATCTTACCTACAGGTCACATAGTGGAGAAAGTATATCCCGTTTCCATAATACCAACTTAGCTCTTAGTTGGTGTTTCTAGGCCTAATAAAAAGTCGACACCTGTCTTAACAAAAGCAAATCAGCAGAGCTCTTGAAAAGACAAAATTGCCCCTGAAATTTCTAGGCCCCGCCATTTACAACCTGAAACCTCTTTTGCAAAATCATAATCAAAATCTTTCTCCTCTCTCTCACCGCACCATATCTCTCTCTCAACTCCAAACCTCCATTCCCACTGCCTTGCATCACCGCTGGAGCTGCGTTGCCAAACTCCAAACCTTTGGCTCTAGCGGCCTTTGTCTCATCGAAAATTCTCTAAAATCCTCTATCCTTCTCATTACTTCTTTAGCCCCAACGACAGAATCTTTCTCGCCACTTTCAAGCCCCAACGTTGCAAGAAGGTTTTCTTCTCTCTTTTACTGCTTATTTTTTGTATTTTTCACAACTTATTTGTATGCTTTTTTTTTTCCCACTCGAAATTACAAGGGTCGATCTTTTTTATGATGATGGATTTGGCACCATAATCTCACCTTACAAGGGTCTATTTTTTATAACCAAATCTCAGAACACATGATGTTGCAAGATCTGTATGATGATGGAGTTGGATTTGCAGATCTGTAATGGGGTGAGATTTGGGTGTTTTTGTTTAGGGAAGAGAGAGGGGTTTGATGGGGTTTGGTATTGTGAGTTTCGGGTTTATTAGCTATCATTGTGTTTTTTTTTTTTTGTCCATTTTATCACTGTATAACACCATTCTTTGTTTTAGTTTGTATCCTTTTTTTATTATCAATGAATATAAATTTACATGGGATTGGGCTGCCAATATTAATATTAATGGTTCCTTGCAGGTGCTGTATGATGCTATTGGAGTCATACTTCAGTGTACTTTGTTACTTGCATACAGTCTATATTGCCTTAGCTATAAATATTGTGGAATTTGGTACATTTTGTTAGATACCTTCGGCTTATTTCAATATCAGTTATGTTTATCATTGGCTTTATATACCTTGTTTCTTTTTGTTTGTATCATGACACCATGTGGCGCTAGTTTCTGTTATGGAACTTTATTAATTTTATTTAGTATGCTGCTTATTCCAGTTACTAAGTTAAATTGTGCGTGAGGCTGTGAGCTGCCTCCCGAACACCCAGTCTCTAATGTTAGGCCTCTACGTGATTCACTCGGTCATACTCCATTTCAGATCTGTTGCATTTCTTTGGTTTACATTTATACAGATGTAATTGTTTATGTTGTCCTCATGTCAAATACATAGGCTTGATTAAGTTTCTGGATTGAAATCTATATAATGAAAAACAAGAAGCTACAAGAAAAAAAAAAAAAGTTTGAAATTTTTCTTTTTGTTACCATGACCATGTGCCTTTGGCATGATTATTCTTAAAGAGGAGAGTCCACCTTTGGTGGTCCAAATGGTAAGACTCATTAAACTTTATATAAAGAAAAAAAACCATAAAGAAAGATCTTTTTATAATGATCTACACTTCTCAAGGCATGGAGATCTTACTTATTTAGTTTCTTTGACATAAATGACAAAACTTACTGTTGATGGTAATGTATTGATTCCTTAGGAGAAAATAATGAAAAAAAAAAAACCATGTTCTGTTCCTTTTTCTAATTTTCTCAATGATACAACTCTAAAAAAATTTTTTCCTTGATCTAAATGACTAAGCACTTATTATACTAATGATATGATTCTAAATGAACGTTGTTCTGTTGGTATTTTTGTAGGTTGTTGCAGGTGTTATTTTGGTATGAATGGTAGCACTCATGGAAAGTTCCAGTTAAGGGGATGATGTAGTGAATGACAATATTTTGGCCATACTAGTCAACAATTACCAAGCTGGCAAGCTTTACTTGTTGTCACAAGCTTCTCTGCATGGAGATTTGGATTTGGGAAGAGAAGTTTTAGAGTTGATATTATAGTGAATCTACTTATCCTAACTTTTCAAGGTCTCTTCTCAAAAAAAAAAAAAAAAAAAAAAAACAGCAACAACTTTCAAGTTCTTAATTTGATGTAGGCATACTATTATTCATACGAGTGGCTTAATGTTATATATAATTATTTCCTTGTTATTGGTAAAAAAAATTTGCTTAAATTTTTTAATTTGATTGCCCCAAATTAACAATTCTCGCCAAAATCTTCACAAATTTTTTAGTTTGGTTTTTTTTTAAATTATTTATAAGAATGATATATATGCAAGAAAAGGCTGCTCTATGCAAAAAAAGCACAAAGCAAACCAACAATTACAAGAAAAGGAAAAGGAGAAAAGAAACAGAACAAACAATAACCGTGTGACCAAACCAAGTCACCCATTAGACATATTTTTTAACAATAAACCAAGCTTTATTAAAAAAGAACTAAACTACAACTGTACAACTCAAAGCATCCTTCCTAATCACATATAGCAAATGATCAGGTAAGGCCACAATTTACAAATCCATTCTAATTGTTAACTAAGACCCACTTAGCAAACTCATGAGCCACTTGATTTACATCTCCCCTAATCCAAATGAAACTTGGATCATCTCATTTGCTAAGTCCAATATGTCTTCAAGCATAGTCCTCAGTTCCCATGGATTTGTATGGCCATGCTCCCTTAGCATTACTTTTGTTTAGTGCATTGAAACAGATCCTTGAGTCTCCTTCCATAACTAGCTTTAACAATTTTGCCATCGTTAGTGCCCATCTTGTGCTTTTTGCTTCTGCTACACTCCTTGAGGCTTTTGTGTCCATTTTTGTACCAACAACAATAATACTACCTTCCCAGTTCCCAGTCCCTAACCACCATGGTTGCGCAAATTAATTTATCAACTCTCATTTCTTATTCAACAACTTCCATTCCCTTTTACCAATGTCATAAAATTGCAAATCAACAAACTGCAAATCCAATTTAAGGTTGGTTAGAAGGTAATTTTACACAAATACTAGAAACCATAAACTAAACATTCAAATCAAGTTCTCTTTTCGTTAACAATTTCAAAACACATTTTTCTTTGCTTTTAACAACTTGAAGCCCATTAAATTAATATTTAATGGAAAATACACCGACAATAGACAATATTGAATCTAGTTACTAGTTAGCAAATTTTTGCTTTGAAAAATACAGATTTTTTACTTTCAAACAATGTAACTAAATTAAAGTTCAAGACTGCATAGCAAAACAACACCCATCAAACCCCTCTCTCTTCCCTAAACACAATGATAAACAATGATAGCTAATAAACCCGAAACTCACAATACCAAACCCCATCAAACCCCTCTCTCTTCCCTAAACAAAAATACCCAAATCTCACCCCATAACAGATCTGCAAATCCAACTTCATCATCATACAGATCTTGCAACATCACGTGTTCTAAGATTTGGTTATAAATAAATAGACCCTTGTAAGGTGAGATTATGGTACCAAATCCATTATCATAAAAAAGATAGACCCTTGTAATTTTTGGCAGGAAAAACAAAAAAGCATACAAATAAGTTGTGAAAAATACAGAAAATAAACAGTAAAAGAGAGAAGAAAACCTTCTTGCAACGTTGGGGCTTGAAAGTGGCGAGAAAGATTCTGTCATTGGGGCTAAAGAAGTAATGAGAAGTGTAGGGGTATTGGGCCCAGTAATTTATAATGGACGGCCCAACAAGGTCTTTTGGGCTAGAAACCCAAATCCGAAAACATCAAAATGATCGTGGAGTATTTAAGTGTCCCATACCGTCCGAGGAGTAGATTTGTCCTCGGAATGTTAAGCCGAGGATACACAGTATACGTGGAGGACAGTAGAAAGAGCGGTGGAATGTCTAAAGTAAAGCTGCTACCACCGCCCATATATTAAAGACCCTGTAATTGATACACTGACAGTATAGATGGAAGGATGAGACCTGAGCATGGGCGGGAACTTGGTCCCAAATCCCAGCGGGCTTTAGGGAAGAATGGATGGGACAAGTATCCAAAAATCAGGGTCGCGGCCATAAAGTGGAAGATGATGAAGAGAAGAGGAGGAGTATAAATAGGAGGGAAGGCATACGAAGAAAAGGAGAGGCTTTTTGAGAAAGAAAAAGTGTATGATAATCAATATTTGTATCCACACTTGAGAAATACTATTAGAAACTATCCTCGGAAACAGTCCGAGGAGGAATTCTCAATCTTACTCTTTGCAAACGATTCTTTGTTTTGTTCCATTGGGCCCAAAGCCCGTTCTTTTTGTGATTGTCTAAAGCCATCCTTGAAATCTAAATTACAAACCCATTATCTACAAATTCATTGTGAAGAAAGGCCTTTCAAGCCCATTTTCCTCCCAGTCGTGGTTTGGGAATTTGAATTGTGTCCTTACAAGAAAGATAGAGGATTTTAGAGAATTTTCGATGAGACAAAGGCCATTAGCGCCGGAGGTTTGGAGTTCGGCAGCGCAGCTCCGGCAGTGATGAAAGGTAGTGGCTATGGAGGTTTGGAGTTGAGAGAGAGATACGGTGCGGTGAGAGAGAGGAGAAAGATTTTGATTATGATTTTGCAAAAGAGGTTTCAGGTTGTAAATGGCAGGGCCTTGAAATTTCAGGGGCAATCTTGTCTTTTCAAGAGCTTTGCTGATTTGCTTTTGATAAGACAGGTGTCGACTTTTTATTGGGCTTAGAAACACCAACTAAGAGCTGAGTTGTTATTACGGAAACATGATATACTTTCTCACAAGCATTTATACTTGTAGAGTGATCATTATGTCAAAGGTGCTCGGCAGTAGTAGGTCAAAGACTTGATCCTTCTAATAAACATATCAACCCTACAAAAAAGGGTAAAAGTGAAATCACTCTTTTATTTGAAAAAAAAAAAATTTAGTACCACAAATTATTACACAATTTCTTTATCACAATTGTAAAGTGACCACGGGTGAGTAGTGTAGAAAAAATAGTAGTTACGTGTATAAATAATAGATAATCACTCACAATCTGCTATATCAAAATTGTATCAAAAAGTTGTGGTTGTCAGTGACGGACCTACAGTGGGGCAGGGGGCCATTGCCCCCCCTCCCCACCAAAAAAAAAAAAAACTAGGATATATATATATATGTGTGTGTGTGTATGTGTTGAAATTTTAAATTTTGGTCTTAATAGTCCCCAATTTAAATAAAAAAAACTGGTACACATATTTAATTTGAAAAATTAAAATTTTTCCTTAAATATATATATTTTTGGATCTCCTCTGAAATAGCGTCGAGTTCTATCTTGATAATTGTGTTGAAATGTTTAAGGAACACTTATTTTATATGTTATACTTTGTTGACATTTTTATAATATTAAATGTTTAAGAAACACTTATTTTATATGTAGTATTTTGTTGAATATGAAATAGATATTAATTTTTATTTTCATAAAAAAAAATTTATTTTAAGTTTTAGCCTCCAAATTCGAATCCTGGTTCTGTCCTGGTGGTTGTAGAAAACTAGAACTATACCCTTTATTTTCACATTTTTTTTTATTATTATTATGAATGATGCCAACCGAACTTCTGCTCACTTTTTGCATTATAAGTCTTACTATTCTCCTCTTTTGTTATCCGTGATTTTGGTTATGAAATTAGAATTACGTTTTCCTCTAAAAGAAAAAATATCAAAGATTCAAGTAATGATGAACTTTAAAAAATGTTAATTAGCAATTAGTGATGAAAATTATCTGGTATAAAAAAAAAAGATGAAAATTAGCAATTACTGATTTATTTGTAATGAGATTTTTTTTTGTATGTTATTCATTGGTTTTGTTGAATTTGATTTTGTATTGCTCTGTTAATAGTCTTAAACTAATCCTAATTAATATTATTTAATGTAAAGAGTCAGTTTTGACTAAAATACTCCTAAACAAGTTTCTATAATAAGAAAATAAAACTCAAATTTAAAAAATTCTAAAACGAAAAAAAGAAATATAAAAAATTAAGAATAAAATTTAAATTGTATAAGCTGCTCTTCAATTAAAGGTCAAGAAGGTCCATTTAAGTTCTCTGAAACTTTTCCGCAACGTGTTGGAGGTTGCCTGGAAGGGGTCGGCAAGACCACAATTCCGTGCATTGTCATGTCAATACACGCAAGTCTGAGTGGAAATTTCTTGTGATACAATTGAATGGAAAGTTTTGGGACACTTATTTTACCAAACACGCTGTATTGTTTTTTTTTTTTTTTTTTGAAACCTACACGCTGTATTGTGATAGATCCAAATAAGATTAGCAAATCTATGTGAAAGAGAGTCAAGTTTTTGTGAAAATAAAAAAATTAAAAAAAAAAAAAAAAACTGAAAATCGAAATTTTCTCACATTGCCTTCTCTTTTTGTATATAGAGGCTATACTATATACAAGCCTGTGTGAGAGAGCGCGTGAATTTCTGGATGACATTTTCTTTACCCGTAACGTAGTTAATTCCAAGGAACAAGTCTAAAGGTAAAGGCAGAATGGTGGACACAATGTAGTTTGAGAAATTATTTGTGCTGGTAGCAGAATGGTGGACCCCATGTTTGGCTTATATAAAGTAGTATTTTACCGGATCACGGAAACAACGGTTCGCGTGCTATTGTTTCAGACGCTTCACCATGTCACAATTCCTTAGCTACCTCCTCATCCTCTCCTTCTTCTTCTTCTTCATCAACTCCTTAGGCACCAATTCTAGTCCTTTATGCCTACCACAGAGGTGCGGTAACGTTATCATCGCCTACCCTTTTTGGGTTTATATTGAAAGCGCCTCTGATCAGCAATATTATTGTGGCTACCCGGGGTTTGGCGTTAGGTGCCAGGACGGCAAGGCCGTACTTCGCTTATCCGGTGACCGGAACTACCACATGAAAGATATAAATTATTCCGGCTACACCGGTAACCTAACCCTTGTGGATACTGATGTCAGCACCAACCAAAAGTGCCCAAGACCACGTCAAAACTTTTCTCTAGAGACGCTACCTTATTTGAACTATTCATCAATGGATTTGAATCTCAGTTTTTACTATAATTGCATTTCCTACCCTCAAACTGTGCCTTTCATCCCGTGCTTGAATATTAGTAGCAACCGGTCTTATGTTTTTGTGGAGACTCATGAGACGGAGGGCTTTGATTGGTCAAAGAATTGCGAGGAGAAAGTGGTGGTGACAGTGAGAGATATACAGACTGAGATTAATATTGTTGATTTGATTGCTCGGTTTGGTGAGGCTATGAATGATGGCTTTGTGCTTGATTGGGGACGTGTTGAGGATTGTGTTACATGTGAGGATTCTGAAGGGTTTTGTGGATACAACGCTACGGCTAAGGAGTACTTGTGCTTTTGCAAAGATGGAAGCACGCATAGTAACAGCTGCAAAGGTACGCTCCCTTGGTCAATTCCACATGATAAATTCTGTTCACTGCTTTTAGTTTAGATTTATTTTGTATTGTATTACGGTTTGTAAGTATCCTTTTCTTCATTTGATTGTTGATGGGAATTATTGCGCTATGCACGTTGGCAAAAGGAAAAGTGGAGTAAGAGGCCATACTAATTAATGCCTAATGGATACTGAGGGTCTATTTAGATAGAATTTATTGCTAAAAATTAAAAACTGAAAATACTGTAGTAAAATAAATTTTAAATGTGTAAATAATACTATAAGACTTATTTTTAATAAAAAATTACTAAAAAAATACGTAAACTGTGTATATACAGTACATGTTGTCCCCGCAGCAGAGGGACAAAAAAAAAAAAAAAAAAGAAGCTTGATCCAAACCCTCTGATACTAACAAGGTTTGATACTAATAATAGTCAATAGTGGTTATTTTTGACCAAGAGTGGGTCAAGGGTTCATACTGATGGAGACCGAGATTAAAATACTAGTCAATACTTGATAGCGGTTATTTTTTTCCAAGGGTGGGTCCGACTGGTTATTTTATATAGGTTAAAAAAAATATTGAAAAGAATTCAACTAAGAGTTTAAATACAGTTTCATCAACAACAACAAAAAAAAAGTTTAATGCAGAATTAGTCTGAACTTTTAATTAGTTCAATTAGTAAAATTATTTTTCATTAAATAAGATCTAGATCTAAGTTCGATTTTTACTTATACAAAAAATCAATTAATATCTTAGTTTAATGCTAAAGAATAATCTTCATGCACTTAATGTTATAGGTTAAAATACTATCTTTTGTGCTAAAGAAGAGTTTAATATAAAACTAATTAACCCAAAACTGATTAAAAATCTTTTTTTCTAATGTGAGTAATCTACTATGGTAGCGTTTGGATCCGGCATTTTCTACGTTTCAGCATCTGCGTTTTGGACATGAGACCCACACTACAGTTGGAGATAGTAAACGTGCAAAAAACTCAGCTTTCCTTCCTTTTTTTTTTTCAGCCGCTAATGTTGACTTTTTCTGTGAACAGTGTACCCGTGCACTATTTATAGACCCACAAACATCACTTTTCAACAACTTTTTTTTTATTAAAAATAGGTCTCACGGTATTATTCACACATTTAAAAATTATTTTGCTACAGTTTTTTCAGTTTTCAGTTTTCAGTTTCAGCAAAATAAGTTCTATTTAGACGGACCATATATATATATATATATATATATATATATATATATATATATATATATATATATATATATATATATATATGCTTCACTAGACTCTCAATAAAAAATAAATAAATAATAAAAAACCGCATAACATTCTATAATTTATGGAAGATATAAATTTCTATGAAAAAGAAAAAGAAAAGTGGAGTATAAAAATGTTTATTGAAACATTCATATTGATACATTTGATTTTTATTCAAAAGAATTATAAGGGAGAGCTAAGTATTAGTGCACGTACACTTGTGTACCCGCACACTTTGCACTAAATTCATAACTTTAAGTTACGATTTCAATTCAAAAAGTGCTATGTTATGTGTAAGAGGTAATGTGAAATAAATTGCTCTAAAAAGTACTTGTCTTAGATTATTCTTTTCTTATCATTTCTAGCTCTTCTGTGTTCCCTCTCTTCTTTCGATTATATTTAAACCATTTATGTGTCTATAATAAATGAAAAAAAATCAATAAACTATCTTGTTTCTAAAAATTTTATTTCAGAGAGATGTCGGAATTGATAGACAAGTCATAGAATGACAAAAATGAATGGACCCACATATATTGGTGTATAACAAAAATTATGTCAATTAAGGATATATGAAAAAGTAATATTATTTCAAGGACAAAGTTTATTTCTAAATTGGTTTGAGTGGTATTTTAAAAAGATAATTGAAAACGATGGTCTTAAAGTAACACTCTTAATTAAAAGTACCCGTTGCAACAAAAATTAACTTGAAAATCCAATAATGATTTACTATCACTATTTTTTTTTTTTTTTTGTTATTGTAGTAGCTTTGTTGCAATAATTTTTTTTTTTTTTTTTGGTAGTAATTATTCTGTTCCTATTGGTTATTTATTATTTGGTAATTGTTCTTTTTACATTTGTTAATGCACACTCTGTTAATATAATATCCATAATTTTAGGCATGATGTCTACATTTTAAATATAAAATAGTTTATATGAATAGATGATGTACAATAATGAGTGTATGAGAATAATACTCTTATTTACTGGTAAACACAGTAAACAACCTCTCTCTCTCTCTCTCTCTCTCTGAATTCTAATACATCTCATCTTATTCTTTTCTCCATGATTTTCTACACATGGATGCCCTTCTTACTCTGTCTTCCCTCGTCACACTTTCCTCCCCCTTAGCAATTGTACCACCTTACTTAGAAGGTTTGTCTTGGTGTTCTTACTCTAACGAACCATGTGTTTAAACCCTTTCTTAGAAGGTTTGTCTTGGTGTTCTTTGATGATATTTTGGTTTATAGCGAATCCTTGGCTGACCATATTTCTCATCTTAGAGCTGTGTTGGAGGTATTAGCTAATGAACAACTATTTTCTAAGAAGTCTAAATCTGTTTTTGCATGTGGTGAGGTTGAGTATTTGGGAACCTAATCTCTGGTGAAGGGGTGAGAATAGATCCTAAAAAAACTATGGCAATGCAGCAATGGCCTATTCCTATGGATGTTAAGGCTTTGAGGGGATTCTTAAGCCTTACTGGTTATTATAGTTAATTTATAAAGGGGTATGGGCAGATTGCAGCCCCATTGACTGCACTTCTAAAAAGGGATTATTTTTCTTGGAATGAAGAACCTGATCTAGCCTTTCAAAACCATAAGTCAGCTATGCCAATCCACCTGTTTTAGCTCTTCCAGATTTTGATAAGACATTTGTGGTAGAGTGTGATGCTTCGGGTAAGGGGATAGGAGCTATATTAAGGCAGGAAGGAAGGCGTATAGCTTTTCATAGCCAAGCTCTTAAAGTTAGGAATTTGGCCTTATCAACTTATGAGAGGGAACAGCTGGCTTTAGTGACTGTTGTGCACAAATGGAGGCCATATTTGGTTGGAAGGCCTTTTCTAGTGAAAACAAATCAGCAGAGTCTTAAATACCTCTTGGAGCAGAAGATTGGTACTCCAGCTTAACAAAAATGGATTACCAAGTTGTTGGGGTATGCTTTTATTGTTAAATATAAGAAAGGGGAGGAGAATGTGGTGACCGATGCTCTGTCCAAGCAAGTGGAGGTTGGTGGAACTTCTTTTCTGGAGGGTGTATTGTGCATGATTTCCTTTCCCACTCCTAACTGATTAGCCCAGCTTAAAGCTAGCTATGCTACTGATCCATCAATTTTGGGTATTTTGGATGCTTTTTAACCAGGTAAGGATGGTCCTAAGGGCTTCACTATGCAGAATGGATTGCTTTTATATAAGGACAGAATGTATCTGGGGACTTGTGATTCATTGAAGATGGCCATCTTGCAGCAAGTTCAAGATGGTCCTTTGGGTGGCCATTTAGGTTATCTTAAGACTTTACATAGGGTTCAAAGGGACTTTTTTTTGGCCTGGGTTAAGGGCTGATGTTAAGAAGTATGTCAAGGAGTGTGATACTTGTCAAAGGCTCAAGCATGAAACCTGCAATCTAGCTAGTCTATTATAACCATTACCTATACCAAATAAGCCTTAGGTAGCTCTAAGCATGGATTTTGTTGAGGGTCTTCCAAAATCTCATATGAAAGATGTGGTTTTGGTGGTGACAAAGATCCTATCTTTATCTCATTTTTAGCAAAGAGCTGATGAAGCTTCAAGGCATTCAACTGGCCATGTCTTCAGCTTATCATCCTCAAACAAACAGCCAAACTCAGGTTGTGAATAAAAGTCTTGAGCATTACTTGAGAGCTTTTGAAGCTGATAACCAGCTTCTTGTGTTGAATGGTTACTCCTTGCTGAATTCTGGTTTAGTGACAATTTCCATATCTCTCTCAAGCTTACTCCGTTTGAGGCTTTGTATGGATATCCCCCTCCTAGGCTTATGGATTATATTCCTGGAACGACAAAGGTTGAAAGTATGGATGCTCATTTGAAATCTAGAAAGCAATTGAGTTCCTTGTAGAGGCATAATCTAGTGATAGCTCAAGAGAGGACGAAGATGTATTCTGACAAGCGTAGGACTGAAAGGAGTTTTGTAATGGGAGATTGGGTGTTCCTTCGACTTCAGGCTTATAAACAAAAGTCTCTTAAGCACCACCAGGTGCAGAAATTATCTTCAAAGTATTATGGTCCATTTTAGATGTTGTAGAGAGTTCGTGAGGTGTCATATAGGTTGGATCTACCCCCAAATTCTAAGCTACATCCTACCTTTCATGTTTCCTGCTAGAAGGCTAAGCTTGGGAAACATGTGATCTCTATTCAAACCTTACCACCTACTGGCTTTGAAGGACTTGTAACTTCAGAACCAGTAGCTATACTACAAGAGAGGACTCATCAGCTTTGTAGCAGGACCATCACTTAAGTCTTGGTCTAATGGCAAGGAGAAGGTCTTGAAGATGCAACTTGGGAGAGTTTGTATATCATGCAATAGAGGTTCCCTCATCTTGTGGGCAAGGTCTTTTAAAAAGGGGGGGGGGGTATTGTTAGGATTACTCTTAATACTCATTGATACACTTATTGCCATATGTTAGATACTACTAGCTGTTGCAATATGAGTCTGTGAGAGTTAGTTACATTGTCAGCTGGTATAGAGAGTCTGTTAGTGACAGCTGTATGTTAGTTGGTTAGTTACAGAAGGTATGTGCTTAGGGAGTAGTAGATAATGATCAATGATTCTTCTCTCTACTGTCTCTATCCCTCTCCCCATTCTCTTATTCTTAGGAGGCCTAGCTGACCTTGAATCTAGCTACTCTCTCAATTCTTTTCTATTCCTTACAGAAACTATGTTTCTTTTACTTAAGTAATGTTATGACAACTTTTGCCATAATTTATCCATGTGATGAGTTGTGAGTGGTGAAGTTGTGTACTTACATAGACCCACCACTTTTACTCCACCACTCACCACTTGTTACGTTGACAAATTGTAGTAATAGTTGTGAGAAAAGTTGTAGTCTTAGAATTTTCCTATATACTTTTAGCAATGGTTTTAGGATTGCCGATATTTTGATTTTTTTTTTCTTTATTTGGCAATTTCTTTTAGTTAAAACCAATGCTATATTTTTTAGTGGGTCCCCCCCAATTACACACACACACACACACACACACACACACACACACATATATATATATATATATATCAAAAATACCATTTTGATCCTTAGGGACACATTCTATTTGGCATCTAAATTTTGGTAGTAGTCAATTTAGTCTCTACCATTAACTTAATGACCAAAAAATGTGTCAAAGAGTATGCACTACACTTGATGCTTACATGGCTTATAAGATAATATTTAAAATTTTTAATTAACATCAAAATTCCACATTAGCTAAAATAAAATTAAAAATTAGATAAAACAAAAAACAACCAATTCCCTCTTGAGCATTGAACTTTGGGACCTTGAGGAATGTAGTAAAAGTAGGGACAGACCCAAGATTTCGAGTTAAGGGAGGGGGGGGGGTGGAGTATATGTAAAAGAAAAAATCATAAAATTTCAAATAAGCATCTATTTAGTATTAACAAGCTATCAACAAAGAAAAAGACACAAACTTTTTGTTTCGTAATACATTATAATGCAATCATCTACTAATAATTTTATAATTATTGTACAAGTATTATTAATTTTTTGAGCTAAGTTCATTTTTTATATGTGTAATACATTTTATATCAAATAATTTGCTGCATTGCTTATAAAATGACATATACATTTAAAATAAATAAATAAATTCATGTAAAAAAATGTGTCGGCCCAGTCCACAATCCAATTGATCCAACTCATTTTTAACACGCTAAAAGTACATGTTTATGATCCGAAACCATTTTCGACCTGAACCCAAGTGACTTGACCCGTCTGCCTGTTTAGCCAAGTCTAAGTACATAGAGGGCTAATCAATTATTAAAGTAATGTTAATTAGTAATTAGTGATTAAAATCTAGCAAAAGGTAAAATGACATATTAATCCTAAAATTAATTTCATTGTCAGCTCAGTGTTAACGGGAGAAGATTTATCCTGCTACAGGTATTTTTATCTTCTCACTCATGGCAAGTGGATCCCACTTAGAATTCACCTGAATCAGGGTATATTCTTCCGTGTTAGTGGAGGCGAGCAGACCTTCGAAGTAGTTCGACTAAGTCATAGTTTGTAGGTGAAAATGCCCCAAGAAAATGAACTTGCCCAGAAAGACAGTTCTGTCTACTCTTCGAAAAGACATTGGGGTCTACTTTTTGACCACAAAACTTAAAAGAAAGACTTTTGAATTCATTTAAGGATGGGGTTAAGTAGCTTCTTGGCCCTAATCCAATATTATTATTATTTATTTTAAAGATGGTTGAAATTGAATACAATTTGACAGCCCAATTAATTGGTTGAATAAAATTATTCCTATTTTTGATAACCGGGTGAATTCAGCAACTGCGCCATGAGTGCAATTTTCTGGGATTGAGGAAAA
The DNA here is from genome assembly GCF_040712315.1 of Castanea sativa. Classification (NCBI taxonomy): domain Eukaryota; kingdom Viridiplantae; phylum Streptophyta; class Magnoliopsida; order Fagales; family Fagaceae; genus Castanea; species Castanea sativa. The sequence goes on along the minus strand of NC_134016.1, from coordinate 29,032,043 downwards.
TCATTTTCTTTAGGACTTCTGAACCATAAAACAGCACAGTCTCAGACATAAAAGATTGGCGTGGAAAAGTCAGTGGGAAAATTTGTCTCCAGAGTCCAGAAAAATCCCGTTTAAAAATCAATATGTGGAGTGGGCTCTTTATTCTCTTTCGGACTTACCAGTCTTCGTTCAACGCTTCTCAAGAAGAAGTCTTCGTTCTACGTTAGGCTGCGTCATAAACATTGCTTCTCTCCCAGTCCTTTTCTTCATTATCTTCTAAACATGAATTCCCATTATCTAGCTCTCTCTTCCCTCATCACTCTTTTCTTCTTCTTAACATTGTTACCTCCATCTTACTGCGACGCGGTCAAATACTTTGCTGAGTGCAGTCGTCCCTTTGATTGTGGAGGGATCAAAAACATTTCGTACCCTTTCTTGGGAGATGATCGACCTGAATTTTGCGGTATTCCAGAGTTCAAGCTTAGGTGCAGTGGCAATGAATACCCTATTATTAGTTTTAAAGAACTAGATTTCCGCGTACTAGACATCAACCAATCTCATTACATCATGACCATTGCAAGATCGGACCTCTTGAATAGTCCATGTCCTTCAAAATTCGTCAATACCACTCTGGATTTTAATAACTTCGACTATCACACAACCGATCAAAACCTAACTTTGTTCTATGACTGCCCTTTTAGAGTTAGCGGATTGGATGCCGCGAAAAACTTTACCTGCAGCTCAGTAGGAGATGGTGCTGCAGATAATACTTATAATTACTTTGTAACCGAATCCTTCCCGAGTATCGACGAGCTTTTTAAGAAATGCCAAAGCAATATTAGAGTTCCAGTTTTAGAGGCTGCTCTTATTAACGAGTCTTTGGGACTTCAGAAGGTATTGAATCAAGGTTTTGATGTGGACTACCATAATTCCTGGGCGAGTTCCTGTTTGTGGTGTGGGGTTTCAGCTGGGATATGCGGTTCTAACTCCTCCTCACATAAATTTGCCTGCCTTTGCCGTGATGGAGAGCAACCTTTGATCTGTTCAAGTAAGTATGAATACTCGTTTCTCTTCTCACTTTTGGATTAGGCTGAAACACATATTTCTTGTCCTTTGCTTAGTATATATTTCCTATTCTTAGCTATAGTTCACATAATGTCATAGTTTAACAGTTCTCTTTGGCTTTGGGTAGTCGACACAGTTAACAATTGCATAGCATTCTCATGGGTTGTTTGCTTTAGGTGGCTTTGGGTAGCCGGCATAGTTAACAATTGCATAGCATTCACATGGTTTGTTTGCTTTAGCCAAATGTGGGTCCATTTAGTAGCCAATAGACTTGATCCTCATTCTGGTCTAAGTCATGCTTTAATAAGTTGTCATAATCTGTTTGGATGGTGGAATCATCTTAATTTGTTTTGAGCGAGTCCGTTCATAATGCCCCTCATATAGAAATCAAAAAAATTAGTGGCCTTAAAGACTTTAAGCAAGATTGAAGATGGTGAATCACTAATCCTATAATATTAATTTTTTGCTGGAGTTTCCAATATGTATACGAATAAGTTCCAAGTTTTTGGAATAGACAATATATAGTGAAATTATGTTATCATCACTCATTAGTCATTACACAGTAGACATCCCAATCCACAACTCAAAGTTAATACTTTTAGTCTTGAGTGTTCTCTTTATTTGAGTGAGTTATAATGACATTTACCTAAACCAAAAATAACTGCCACAAAGAATTTTATAAAAAAATTAGTTCATAAGATATTGTATTTGATTGAATAGTGAATACATTTTTTGATAAATTTGATAGTTATAATAGATGAGATATTTGAATTATAAATATTTGGTTGAAATATTGTCAAAAAAAAATATTTTATTGAAAATATCGTAAATTGTTAATTGAGTTATAAAATTATTGTTAAATATTTTCACAAATAGGTCGAATATTTTATTATTAGTATTATTTCCCAAATAGGGCATAATGTCAAAATTATGAATAGTATATTAGGTCCTTCCTAATATTTTATTAGGAAATTGTCTTTTACCATAAATGCTAAGTAGAACTGCCAAAACTTTCCCCCATTGACTGGGTCATGCATGTTGACTGGTCAGGATCATCTAATTCTGCCCCCCAGAAGAACTATGCTTTCATCTATTATAGCCTTATTCTGTTTTAGAGGGATATTTTTGACACACTGTTCTCTTTATTTTATTGAAGAAATTTCTTTTTTTTGATAATCTATTGAAGAAATTTCTTACAGCCTCACGTAACATTTTAATATAATAGCACGTTAACGTTTTAACTCATAAACGGTCAAAAATAGGAATAGCTAGGAAAATGACTCCATTCATTGGGACTCTTCAAGTCAAAGCCAAAGCCAAAGTCAAAGCCAAAACCAAACACTTGTGTGAGAACTGACAAGTGAAAACAAATCCCATTGACTTCAAATTCAATGTATGATTTTGAATATTTCTCGTGACATGCAAAATTGCGAATTGTACTGTCGTGTCATACAATGCTAGGAAACAAATTATGAAATTAAAACTTCCAAAAGAAAAACAAAAGAGATTGCTGTAGGTTTTAATGATCCTAAATTCGTAGAGATATTTAGTAGGTCAGACGAACTCTTGGCCACCTAAATTCAAGGTTTTTAGACTTAGACCGGACCGAGAGGTCAGACTGTGAAAATTGAAAACCGGATGAAAATCTGGATTTTTAAGTATAGAGAATTGGGCATATGTGACAATTCCGTGAACCCATAAAACCGAGATTGAACCCCTAAAACCGAGGTTGGACCACACAGTCTAACCCCTTAGCAATGTTTTTTTTTAATAAAAACAACTTAACACAATTTTATTCTAATTAATTAAATTATTCATCTCTTACAAGGAATAAAACAAAATTATAATTAAAATCCTTCAAAGATATTCAACTTTACTTCAAAAATTAATCATAAATTTTGATGTTTTCATGGTTATTATTTTATTTTATTAACTTTCTTATTTATTTATTAAATATATACTTGAAAATCATTAAATCTCCCTCACATATATAGATATATTAGTCAATTTTGCTAGTTTTATAAATTTAATATCTATATTTAGGCTTTAATTAATTAATAAATTAATTATGACGTCATCATGGTTCAACCCCGGTTTGGCTTCAAAAACCTTAAATTTCTCCCTTTTACGGTTCAATGAACGGTCTGGATCTAAAAACCTTGCTTAAATACAATTTGGCTCAGTTTAAAATTGTACTTTTCCAATATATAATATTTTTTAACCGCGATTTGTTTATTTATTTATAGTTTTTTCTAATAATCTGTTTTTAACAATTTGAAGGAAAGCTATATCAACTTTAATTCTAAGTTTAACCATTTAATCATTATCCAAAACTAATCCTTTTAAGTCTTTAAATGTAGAGTAATACTATGGACACAACATTTTTCACAACTGACATAATTTGTTATAATTGAAGTAACATTACTTTCAATTGGTACATAGACTAAAAAGAACAAAATCTTTTTCGGTGTTACTTGTACCTTTGTTTGTCTTTGCCTTCATTTTCAAACTCCAATCATAAACTAAAAATAAAACAAAAGTAAAACCAGCACACTCAAGAGAACTTTCACACCAAAGTCATACCAACTAAATTTTTTTTACTCTTAATGCTTCTCTCCATTAACATCTGCCTTCTTACTTTTTTTTTGTTTTTTTTTTTTTTAAATTTGCTCAGCGTCTGCTTCTTACTTATTTCCACTCAAATGGACCTCCAAAACTTCTCCATGTGCCCAAAACATTCCCTTATATGCACTTTTTTCACCATCTTCACGACTTCACCTCCTTACTCAACTACATTCTATCCCTTGACCCAAAATTCCAAGCCTGCATCCCTCATACTTGTGGAGATAACCCAAATATAAGTCCACCAAATACTACCAAAAAAAAAAAAAAAAAAACCTATAGCGTATGTCTTAAGGCTAAAGAAAATCTCTTTGTTTTCTTTTCTCTTACACGCACTAATTGTTTATCTTGAAGGTGGCAACAGTTTTCTCTCTCCTCTCTAGCTTTCTTCTTTTATTCTTTCTCTTTTCCACGTAGTTCTTCTTGACTATCTCTCTCTATGCAGCACCTCTTTCTCTGGCACACACTATGCGGCACCCAATCCTTGCTTTTATAAGCAAGTCAACCGCCTCTTATTCCTAGTCCTATTTGAATTAGGAATCCTGCTAGCAATGGACAAAACAATTATAGGCTTTGCTACTATATGGGCTGGACCTTGGTGCTATGCACCCAAAACTAAAGACATAACATTTTTCACAACTGACATAATTTGTTGTGATTAAAGTAACACCACTTTCAATTGGTGTATGTACATACTTTTTTTGAGAATAAACGGCAATGTATGGACTTACTTTGGTAGTTGTTAGAGAAAAGAAAATATTTTCGTTGTTGGTTGTTCCTTTGTTTGTCTTTCCCCTCCTTTTCAAACTCCAATCATAAACCAAAAACAAAAGTAAATCTAACACACTCGAGAACTTTCACACCCTAGTCATACCAACTACTAAGAATTTTTTCCTTTTAAATGGCTCTCCATTAACATCTCCCTTCTCTTCCTCTGTTTTCCTCTGCTTCTTACTTACTTCCACTCAAATGGACCTCCAAAACTTTTCCATGTCCCAAAAACCTTCCCTTATATGCATTCTTTTCGCCATCTTCACCTCCTTGGTCAACTACATTCTATCGCTTGACCCAGAATTCTAAGCCTGTGTCCCTTATACTTGTGGAGATGGCCCAAATATAAGCTATCCTTTCTGGATACTTCCTGAACAATAACCTTTCTGTGGCAACCCAAACTTTACAATCATCTGCAAAGACAAAAACCCAGTTCTTACAATTTCCAATAATGATTATATCGTTAAAGATATCTTTTACTCAAACCAGTCATTTCTTGTGGCCAACACCGCGGTGTATGAGAACACATGCCCTGCTTCTTTGTATAATGTTAGCCTTGGTCAAACTCCATTTAATTTTAGTTTGTACAATAGTGATTTCTTCATCTTTTACAACTGCAGTTCAAAGCCTTATTACCCTGTATATGAATTAGACTGTGCTAGCAATAGTACCCATCATTCTTTTGCCGTTTTCCATAAGGAAGCATTGGAGCTTCATAACTATTCATTGAAGTCGTGCCGATCTTTGGTTGATGTGCTGTGGATGTTAGAGTCAACTTTACAAGCTTGTTGCTAATGAATTACACTGAAGTTCTGAAGATGGGGTTCTCTTCGAATTGGACTGCACATGATTGCAACAGTTGTGAGAGAAGTAATGGACGCTGTGAATTTGAGAACAATGAATTTGTTTGTTTTTGCCATGACTGGCCTTATCTCAAGACTTGCAATGATGGTAATTCTGAAGGAAATTTCCTTATCATCATTGAGGAGTTTCTTCAAATTTTTCTAATGTATCTTCTAGACAGATTATAGGAAAACCATAATGATCATTGACCAAAATTTCACTACTTCCCCCCACCCCCCTTATAAAAGTGAAATATTAGCAGTTTCTAATCATGCTAGCATACAGGGTAGTGATCTTGAAGTTTCCATTTCAATTTGAACTCTAGCTTGTATTATTTGGGCACCTAATAGGTCTAAATGAATTAGGTAGGATGAATGATTTGTTGGATTTTTCTTCAAGATTAGAAAATGACAATCTGAATTTTCGAATGGCTAATTGGTTTAGTTTTACCTTTTATTTTGCATAGTCTGTTCCCTTGATATTCTAGAAGTTCTTTAAGATTTTATTCCCATCTAAATTTTATCAAATCAATGAGTGCCAATTAAGTCACTTCTCAGAAAGTAAAAAGATTTTAGCTTGGAAGACAAAACGCTACATGAACTCCACAACAAACAGGAATCACTCTTTTTCTTTGTAACTCGTTTCTGTGGACAATTGGGATGAGCTAAACTAGGTTCAAATCCAACCAATTTGCTAACAAAATTATGTCCCTGTAGTCATACATTTTCAAAGAGTACACACACACACATCTATTCTACCTGTGTTATACGTGATGCAACTATGCTACATTCATTAGCCTTAAAGTTTATCTTCCTTCTTGGCCTTGAGCATCTTTTCTCTTTCTTTAAGTTCAATCGAAGCATATTGTATATTTAAAAGCACACACTCAGTACTTGGAAAAGTTATGGAATGAGCTTGTTATATTTCTGTTGTGATGTTATGAATGTTTAGACACGTCTTTCTTTTTGTTGCTTACTATTAGTGTTGGAATTTAAAAACATACATTAAGTGCTTGGAAAAATAGAAGAAATACAAAAACACAAATAAATTAGAAATCACCCAAGAAAACTCATTTTTTTGACTTGCAACGAGTGAGTAGATTACAAATATTTATAGATTTGGTGGATACTTTTAGCACTTACATAAATAATTAATGACTAAATATTTCTCTCTCTTTTACATATAAACTTTTTTAATTACATATATAAAAAATATCATATATTCATTTTATACACGCACACACGCGCGCACACACACACACACACACACACACATTTTAGAAATATCTGTTCAATATATTTATCTAAAATTATATTTATTCTGCCTGGATTACAGATAAGCGTGTGATAAGGTGGTGGAAGTATGTTGTAGGTAATATATCCATTTTCATCTCTCACTTCTCTAAAATTATATTTATTCATCCTTGGTTACAGGCAAGCATGAGCCTAAGTCGATCAAGATTGTTGCAGGTCTTGTTGCTTTGGGGCTTGGAGTGTTACTTACCTGTATCACAATTTGTTGTCTTAGAAGTAAGAGATCAACTACGTCAACACCATTTTTTATGAAGAAAACAAAGAATGAACATGATCTTGAGGCATTTGTTAGAAATTACGGACCACTATCGCTAAACAGATATAAATTCTCAGATGTCAAGAAATTCACTAATTCATTTAAGGTTAAACTAGGTCAAGGAGGCTATGGCGGTGTCTACAAAGGAAAGCTACTCAATGGTCGTCTCGTAGCTGTGAAGGTCCTAAATGCATCAAAAGGAAATGGAGATGAATTTATCAATGAAGTTGCAAGCATTAGTAGAACTTCCCATGTTAATATTGTCACACTTCTTGGATTTTTTCTCGAAGGTAAAAAAAGAGCTCTCATCTATGAGTTTATGCCAAATGGATCACTTGAAAAGTTTATACACAGTGACAACATGGAGACAACCTCTATGCCCTTGGGATTAGAAAAATTGTTCCAAATTGCAATTGGTATTGCCCGGGGGCTTGAGTACTTGCACCGTGGCTGCAATACTAGAATCTTGCATTTTGACATAAAACCACATAACATTCTTCTGGATGAAAATTTTTCCCCAAAGATCTCTGATTTTGGACTTGCTAAACTTTCTCCAAGGAATGAGAGTAACGTATCAATGGCAGTAGCCAGAGGGACAATAGGGTATATAGCTCCTGAAGTGTTCAATAGAAACTTTGGAGCTGTTTCACACAAATCTGATGTCTATAGCTATGGAATGATGATTTTGGAGATGGTTGGAGGAAGAAAGAACATTGATGTTGGAATAAGTAATACCAGTGAGATATATTTTCCACATTGGATTTATAAGCGTCTTGAGCAGCACAATGATTTAGGATTTCCGATTAATATGACTGTAGAGGAAACTGCAATGGTGAGAAAGATGATCTTAGTGGGTTTGTGGTGCATACAGACAAATCTATCTGATAGGCCATCCATGAGTAAAGTAATTGAAATGTTAGAAGGAAACATAGAAGCATTGCAAATCCCTCCAAAACCTTTCTTATCGTCACCTCCAAGATCTCCCGTAGAAGAATCCTCCACATATTAATCCTATGTAATACTACCTCTAGATACATTTTTTTCTTGATAACTTTTTTATTATTATCTTATATTTAATTTAAGGATTGGGCTCCTTGAAGACAATATTGGTGTTATTATGTACCTTTCACATAAAAGAGGGAGTGTGCACTTCAATGTCCCTTAATCATTAACCTGGGAAAGATCTCTTAGCTAAGAAAAACTCAATTATAAGACTAGAAAGGGAGTGTGTGCTACCAACATTTGTTTCTCAAAAATGTTTCTTAAAAAAAAAAAATTGTTTATGAGAGAATATTCAATGGAATTGATACCTCTTAATTTTTTTTTAGGAAGTATCGTGGGTTCTTTTTACATTTCTTATACCTTAGACACGCATCTTGATGTTATTGGACAATGTTTAGTCTAAGCTTTTTCTAAGAAGGAAGTTGGGCCTGGCACCCTGCAAAATGGGCTCCAAAGTACCATTTTGCCGCTACCAGTTTGTGCGCAAACATTGAGTCCAAGTCCAAGGGTAGATGCTGCAAAGTGGGCTTATCCTCTATTTCAGCCGCGGAAGGAACTTTTCTCCAGTTTCTGCCATAAGTCTGACTTTTCTTCTATGTAGCAAAACTTTCTGCTGTGCAGTAAAATCATCAGCTGTGCAGTAAAACTTTTTGCTGTGCAATAAAACCGTTTGTTGTGCAGTAAAACTTTCTATTGTGCAATAAAACCTTCTGCTGTGCAGCAAAGCTGTTTGCTGTGCATTAAAGCTGTCTATCGTGCATTAAAGCCTTCTGCTGTGCATTAAAGCCTTCTGCCGTGCAGTAAAGCCTTTTGCAAAGTAAATGACTACTCTTCATTTTTTACTGTAGAAATACTTTTTTACTTCCTGCACATAAACAAATCTAAAACCCAAAAAAAAAAAAAAAAATACCAATCAAGCAAATGTTAGCTTACATGGGTTAGCATATTTTCAAATATATACATACACATATTCGTAAATATACCTATACGTATTCACATATACATCTATAAAATATATTATGCAGAACATGAGAAATAAGGTATATGTATATGTGTGTGTGTGTGTGTGTGTGTGTGTGTGTGTACACACATACACACACATACACACACACACATATATATATATATACACATATATACTTATGGCAGAATAATGATTAGTTTGTGTCAAAAGTAAAAAAGGTAATAACAAATAAAGAAGAAAGCTTCGGCAGAAAAGGTTTAGCTAGTATAATAGCTAACAGGGCAAATATAATAAAAAGATGCTACAGCAGAATGACTAGTACAGCAAGTAAAGATACTACAGTAGGACAACTGATGCAACAGATGTGATAAAAACGTGCTACAACAGAATTACTAAATACAACAAATATAAGTTCTAATGAGTGAAATCAAATATATTTGCCATCAAAATCAAATATTGAATCTTCCTATAGAATAAGTAAACTAAGAAAGAACTCAAACCCCAACTTGAACAACCTTATCATAGGTTTCTGCCATCAAAGTTATGCATTTTGGAGAATAGACCTAAATGCCTACTAGCAATTACTTTTGGAGACTTCAAAGAGTGGGTTTGCTAAGAGGAAGGGAAAAGATGGTCTATTGATGCATCTTTTTACTACTTTCTCTCTTCTTTTTACTACTTTCTTTCTTTCTCTCCGTTCTTATTTTTACTCTTAGTTTTCTTACTACTCTCTTGTCGTGGGTTGTTCCCTTAGGTACTTCCCCCTTTAGGTGCTTTTCCATTCCCTCCAATCTCCCCATCATCCATAGCTACCTCCTCCTTTTATAATGAGCTAATTCAATAGGATTTCTCCCTCTTACCCCTAAGAGTTCACCCACTGTTTTTGGTTTGTTGTGGGCATCCTTTTAGAACTACTCATCAACCCATTGGTTGCCCCGACCACTGCCATTGATCAGTACATGTTTGCTACACCATTACTCATTTCACGACAAAATTCCCTTTTGTTTATTCTTACTATATACCTCTACATTTAGGTTCAAATGAATAAGGATTGGGCTACCTCACTACCTAGCTCTGTGGCATGCATCAGATGGTCCCAACCATCTATTACTTCTTTTAGGTAAGATACCATCCCAGCAAGCTATATTCCCAAAAGAAGTCATGGCAAGAAACCAGATATATACCCCATTTTCCCCCCACCACCAAACCACACCTTATGAATTCCTTTGACCGTGGGCCCATCTCCCTTGTATTGGCTGGGTACAGGTTGGTGATGCTCCGACCCTTTTATGCTTGCTCCACTATCTTCTGTTTTTGTCTTCTTTCGTTTCCACGCCATTTCCGCCGAAACAGATTAGTTCTGTTTCAGCCTACTGCGTGTTTTTTGTCTTATTTTTTCATGTGTTTCTTGCTGCATTTCCTTTGGTTTAGCTTTTCTTTCTTTCACGTGATTCCTGTTGCTGACACTTCCTGCCGTTTCTTGTTTCTTTTCATCGTGCTTCTTCATATTAGTTTTCACACCTATCTTTTTTTATACAAAAGGATTTGGGTTTTTATGGGGCAAATAATGTTGAATGGATCAAAAGGGTTTTGGGCCCAATTTGTCCTTATCTGCTGAAACCATTCTGCTAGAAAACTGTATTCTGTGGCAAAGCTGTATTCTGCGGGAGATTTGTATTTTGCTGCAGATCGCTTTCCCTTGCATTTCTTTCTTTGAACCTCTCTTGATCTTTGGTTTTCTTGGTGAGCCTTTGGGCTTTGCTTTTCACTGGGCTTTCCTCTATATAGTCTTTTGGGTACAGATCAAAAAATTAGGCATCAACATTCAGCCCCCTGAGCATCTGAATTGCTTCTGCAATTCATATGTGAAAACTTATGCAATTTTCTTACATGGGTTTTTTCACAACTCACATGCAAACGCTTCTCTTCTTTTTCTTTGCAGGCCTGTTGTTTCAATCTTTACGCTCCTTAGGCAAATTGTTCTCTTTCTTTCTACAAATTTATAACCCTCGAAGGGTAGCCAACAAGTTGCTCTTCGTGAGGGTGGTGGTTTTGTTGGTGTCACCTTATAGCGAGTTTGCTAAAAACTTTGCCTCTTTTTAGCTTAATAATTTCTGCTGATTGCCTGCATGTTATTATTTGACTTGTGCCTGCTGGGCCTCTTTTGGGCCTGCTATATGCTATCCTTCTACTAAATTCCAATAGCCCAGTACTATTATTGGGCTTGTACTCATGCTATTTTAGGCTTCCTTGGCCCATTTCATCGCTTTCAAGCTCCTTTGGCCCATTTTATTCTTTTGGACACCCTTAACCCGTTTCATCACTTTCAGGCTCCTTTGTCCCATTTCATTCTTTTGGGCATCCTCAGCCCGTTCCAATTTTTTACTCCCATGGGCCTTTGCTAAGTCTTTTGGGCTTCCCCGGCCCAAATTACCATATCCTTTACTTTTGGGGTTCACGGGCTTTCCATCAACCCCTTACTCACTTAATTCATTACTTCGGGCTTCTTTGGCCCATTCTTGCTTGCTTTCTATTTCTCATAATGCATATGGGTTTACTACTTCTTTCTCTTGGCACATTTAGGCCCGCTTGCTTTCTTTGAGGTTCATTTGCTATTTTCTAGGCCTATGATCCATTATTCTTACCATTCGGGCTTAATAGTTTTCTTCTCAATTTACTAACTCTTTTCTTTCCATATTGTTGAGCTTCTTCCTGCTATTGGGCCTCTTTGCCAAAGTGGGCATCAACACTACCCTCATTCAAAGGGATTGTCGATGATGATGATGTGTGCATCCTTCTCTTCTTCATCATTCCTTTGCTTGTTTCTTGGTTTGTTTCTTGGAAATTCCATTTCTACCATAGTAGATTAATTATGTTTCGTCCTGCTCTGTGTTTTTTGTCTTATTTCTTCATGTGGTTCCTGCTGCATTTGTCATTTCCTTTAGTTTGGCTTTTCTTTCCTTCACATGATTCCTGCTACTAACACTTCATGTCGTTCCTTGTATCTTTTCATCATACTTCTTCATATTAGTTTTCACACCTATCTTTTTTTATACAAAAGGATTTGGACCTTTGTGAACCAAATAATTTTGAATGGATCAAAAGGGTCTTGGGCCCAATTTGTTTTTATCTGCCGAAACTATTCTGCCAGAGAACTGTATTCTGAGCAAAGCTGTATTCTGCAGTAGATTTGTATTCTGCTGTAGATCGCTTTCCCTTGCATTTCTTTCTTTGGAGCTCTCTTGCTCTTTGGTCTTCTTGGTGGGCCTTTGGGCCTTTCTTTTCGTTGGGTTTTCCTCCGCACGGTCTTTTGGGTATGGATCAAAAAATTGGGCATCAATAAAAAGAATTGATACGTATTATTGAACCCCTTTTAAAAAACAGTTACAGACATTATGTGGGATATTAATTGCACGAGTAAATATAGTGCCACAAACTTTTCTACAACTTTGCTACGTGGCGACTCATGAGTGGTGAAATCATGGACCCACTATTTTATTTCACCACTCACGAATCGCCATATAGCAAAGTTGTGGAAAAGTTTATGGGTGTGCGTCGGTTGTCACATCTCAAGGGTGTGTTCGTTTGGGGTGAAAATAGGGAGGATGGAAAATAGAGAGGGGAAAATAGAGTGGAAAATACTGTTTTCCACTGTTTGGTTGGGGAAGGAAAATAGGAAGAACAGAATTCGGGAGAAAGCTTTCTCTCCCTGGCCCACATTTTTTATCCTCCCAATTTGGGAGGAAAATCTGGAGAGAAAAGTGCTTTCACAGCACTTTTACACAAATGCCCTCTCCCACTTACCCTAATTCATGATCTATGACTAGGGCTGTCCAGGACCCGCTCGACCCGCCGCCACCCGAACCAAAAGCCACCAACCCGAGCACCACCGTGGTCGGTGGCAGTTTTGTCTAGCGAAACCAGACCCTCGTCGGTTCAAGTTTCGGTTTCACTTCTCTCAGCCCGCCGGAGCCCGACTTGACCGATGAATAGGTAGATTTGTTTGATTTTCCTCCTTTTCTCTCTCAAATCAGCCAAGTTTTAGTGGAGATCTTCCTTTCTATGCCCAAATTCGGTGGAGATCGAGTTCTTCACCTAAATCTGGTGGAGATCTCAAGGTCTCCGTCCATATTGAGTGGAGATCTTGAGTTCTCCGCCCAAATCTGGTGTAGATCTCGCGATTTCCACCTAGATCGGGCGGAGATCTTAAATTCTTCGTCCAGATCCAGTGGTGATCTCGGTGATTTTCAGTGTAAATTAAGTGATTTTTGCAGATTCCGGCGAAGTTTTTGCAAATACTGGCGAAGTTTTTGAAGATTCCGGCAACGCTTTGCAAGATCCAACGACTCTCTTCACCGATCGAACCGACCCAAGCGAACTCGACCGATTGACGCTGGCGGTTGATTTTGAGTCCCTCCACCTTCCACCCAACGCCAGCGGGTTGAGTCTAGGTTAGGTCCAAAACTGACCCAGCCCGACCTGTGGACAGCCCTACCTATGACCCTCTCTTCTCTCTTTTTTTTTTTTTTTTTTTTTTTTTTTCAACGTGACCTGATCACTTGCCTCTATTGTTTCTCTCTTTTATATGTGCACTATTATAATTTTTACATTATAATAATAAAAATAATAATATAAACTTATATATATGATGTGGTAAATTTTATATTATTTAATGAGTACAAATAAATCTATTTCTTACATATTATGTAACAAGGGTATAATAGTCAATTTATATAAATTACATTTTCCATCCTTCTCTTTTTCTCTCCAACTAAACAAAAGAGTTTTCCACCTTTCTACTTTTTCACCCCTCCAACTAAACACACAAGAGGGAAAACTAAATATTTTCCATCCTTCCAGTTTTTCATCCCCCACAGTTTTCCATCATCCCACTTTTCCACTCCTTTAACCAAATAAACCCTAAATCATACATTAGATTTGGGACATTACACATATTGGGTTTGGCTTATCTCCAGTATTTTTAACTGATCTCCTTTTGTTTTAATGAAAAACTATCACGTTACCCACTAAATAAATAAAATATGGAGATTAAAACCTATTACCACTACTTGCTATTGTGCATTTAAAATAAAAGGACAACTCTAGTTAAAAAAGTACTGAAAGTAAGTCAAATATATATATATTCTGGCATCTCAAGAAACATTAAAGTCACGCTTTCTTTCTTTTTTCTTTTCTGTTTTTTGTTTTTTGTTTTTTTGGACTTCAAAAAAAAAGTCTTTTTTTTTTTTTTTTTCAATCCAATTTTATCATTTCAACTTGTTTCTTTGGATTTGGGATTACCCACTTGATAGTTTGGGGGATATTTTGAGAAACTCAGTTCTCTTTTTCATTTATGTTCAATGCTGGTCTAATACAAAGGTAATTTTTTTTTTTTAAGATTTAATTTCAGTTCAAAAAAACTAGGAAAAAGGAAAAAAAAGGAGAATTCATTTCTTTTATGGTCGCACGACTAACAAATTGCCATTAATTTTAACAAACAAACAAAATATGAGGTGCAATTTGCAAGCTTTGGTGCAATTGGGGCGGTCATGGCAAGTTTTTGTAATGCGGTGTAAAATATGCAATTGGGATGGTCATGGTGAATTTATACAATTAATCCAATTTTTTTATTTGGTGAAAAAAGATATAGTGAGGTTTTCGTGCACAAAAATATGAACTCGCAATTTTAAATTGGTTCATAACACTGTTTAGAATCAATAAATATGAACTCGCAAGTGCAAAGACCGTGGCGTATGTGAGAGCATAGTGAGGTTTTCGTGCACAAAACCACCTTGGTCAGTTGCTTCATTAAGCACTCAATGTTCTTTGCTCTCTCACATCTACTCTGGTGACATCTCAAGAAACAATATGTCACTCTTTTTCAACTACAATTCCACTCTTTGAGCATGTTTATTTAGATTTTGGAATACCCACTTGATAGTTTGGGGGACTTTCTGAGAATCCCAATTCCAACTTTCGTTTTTACGTTCAATGATGGTTTAAAAAGAATATCTAATTTTCTTATAGAAAACTTAATTCAACCTTTTGAGTTTGGGGATTTTTTTCAGTTTTGTCAATATCTATAGTAGTTTGTAAGCCTCAATATGAACAATGAGCTAGTTAATTTTATCCATGTGAAAATAGAAAAATTAAGAATAATTTAGTACATTAACTTGGGAAAAGAGTAGAAGGGAGAATTAATTATTTTATTATCACGTGACTTACATGTGACCGTTAATTTTAATTACCATTCAAAATATGGGGTAAATATCCATGTTTAGGTGCAACTAGTAGTGAGTTCCAGTTAGCTCAGCTGGTAAAGTCTCTGATGGTTGTATATGAGATCTAAGATTCAATTTCCGCCTACACCAAAAATTGATTGGTGTCTTGGTCTGATAATAAAGAGCTATTATCAGGAGTGGACGCCATGGGTTGAAACTCTCTAAAAAAAAAAAAAGGGTGCAACTAGTAAGTTACCCCTCTCTCTCAAAAAAAAAAAAAAGGTGCAACTTGTAAGTTACCCATGCAATACACAGATAATGTTGTAAGATTTTATGTAAAATAGTTTTAGAGAATGTTATATCTGTATTATAGCATAATCATTATAAAATTTTATTAGTAATAAGTTCATTATAAAAAATAACAATTATAAATTGCACACACATATCTATTATAATTATTCAATTAAAGTAATGAGAAATAAAATTTAAAAAAAAACGATGAATATTATAAAATAAAAGTTGATAAAGAATATGTCTTTCTCTTTCTCCTTAATTCTAAAAAAAAAAAATACACATTTCAAACACCCACAGCACATCATTTACAATATCCATAAATTCACAACGTCTGATCTTAACATAAAAATCGTAATTGTCGTTGTCACTCAATATAAATTGCAAACCCCCTTTCTTGGTTGTAGCCAACTTATGCAGATTAGGATTAGACAAAATAGCAATGTTAGAGCTAGGCAAGTGTCATCAAAAGATTGAAGGTAAATTAATGACATCGTTTTTGGTCATGTGTGTATTTGACATGGGATGGCATGAAAGGCTATGAGTGAATATATATAATGGGGTAGAAGCACAAGAGGTGAAAATTGTGAATTAAAATGTGAAGATTTTTGTATGTATGCGTGTTGGATGAAAAGTCTTGAAACATTGAACCAAATGAAACAAAGAAGTCATTATTGTTGTGAAATGATATAAATATATCAAACAAAGTAAAAGAAACAAGAAATATATATTGATAAACTTTTATATTCAAGTGGTCATCCACAATTTTTTTGATCTCTCTTAGATGTGTGTACAATAACAGTAAAGTAATCTCACATATTTATAGGACCTTAGAATGCTTGTAGAGTTTATGGAATAAGGTTGAAATAATGAGTACACTTATGGATATACATCTCCCCTATAGGCTTGATACATTTCACCCTTTACACATCTTAAGTAACCTTTTCATCCCCAAAGTTTACACATTCCAATCAGACTTTATTTCTAACATTATTTAATTTGTTTTTATCTTAGATGTGGTATTTGAAAATATTTCAATTCTCTTTACATATAATGCCACTTAATAAAACTTCACGCTTTTTCACATAAGATTTCTGTTTTTATATATATTTTTATGATTGATTGGGATGGTAATGGAAAGTTTTTTTATTTTGTAGTGCAGAGTGAAAGTAACCATTTGTTTACGGTGGATTTGTACCATTATACCTATTTGTTTTATTGAATAAAAAAATATTAAATTCTTTATATAACAATGTCTTTTTTTTTTCTTTTTCTTTTTTCTTTTTTTGCGCTAACATGGGCGCCCAAACCTCTTCAAATGCTAGATTATTCCTTCGTGTATATGTAATCATCTATTCTATACATCAAGCAATTATAGGAATATATTTATTGGGGGTGTTTCCAAGATACTGGGTAGGAATTTTTAATTTAGGATTTCACGAATCCCATGAGAGGTTGAGAACTATTAGACTATCCTGTTAGAGTTTATTACGCTGTATTATGTTTGGTAGTTTGTAAACTCCTGGATTTCAAGTGTACAAGACGCAATTCCTATGTGAAATTGGGGAAACTTCTTTATTAGATTATTTTTAAAGAAATTGGAATATGTTAAGTTTTAGATCTTGATTATTGAATTACAAGTGAATTAACCAAGTTATTTAATCAATCCAACTTTGCCAATTTATAAATATGAGTTAGGCAATTTAAAGCACGTAAATGCAAATTCAATAAGGTGTCACCAATTGCACAAAAGTGACAAAATCATTCATAATTAAAGAGATAGAAATATGATGGCGAAGTGGAAAATAGACGAAAAATCCAAAGGAAAAACCACTATGAGGAAAGCCTTCAATAACAAAGAAAATCCACTATGATCAGAGAAGTTTTACATTTGAGCAAAAATCTTTTCCTAGACTCTACAAACCAGTAGACAACTTACAACAAAAAACTTTTACTGTACTAGAATGTCAGGACTCTTTTAACCACATGGATTATTGCACTTGTTAGGGTCATATTTTTCAGTATTGGCTAATCTGATTTAAAATACACTTAATGATGTATTTTGAGTCTTAGTTTTTATTGTCCAAAAGTGTGTTAAAGATTCATATTGAAGAGAAAAGAAAACTGCTCAAGAGACAATTGAAACAAGTACCTCAATTGTACCTCGATACCTACTCAACGTATCAAGGCTTAGTTAATCATGATACCTAGCTTGATACCCCTCGACATATCGAGTTACAGGAAATTTGAATAGAAAATTTTGTTTCAACCCAAAATGCCTAGCTTGATATAAGGACATAAGAGATAAACTTTAAGAGAAGTTTCTGTGAATTTGTGTGCCTAGGTTTTGTAGAGTTTATTTAGACCCCTTAAACCACAATTGGATTAACCTAGTTAACAAGCCAAGTTATTACTTAGTTCAAATTCTAGATCTAGGTTAACACAATCATATAATCATATCAATGCAAAGTGCGGAATATAAAAAACATAAAGATATGATGACCCAAGAAAACCAAACCAGTAAAAAACCTGGGGAGGATTTAACCTAGCTATCCTCAAGGTAAACCTGAATCCATTATGAAAGAATCGAAATTGTACAATAGTGACTTAAACCACTAACATCCTATTGCTACCTACCAGTAGAAACTTACTGACACGAGCACGTGCAAGCTCCGAGACCACGGACTCCTTCTTTCTTGGATTCTCCAGCAAGTACAAGCACTCCCGCTTGTGTATCTTTAAGCTCTTACGGCAGCACCTGAATGATCATCAAGTTCTTGAAGTAATCTCCTTCTTGATAACCCTAAGCTTGTGTAAAGGCAAGCACCTCTCCGATCTCACAAGAGATTCACACAAACAGCAATATGAGCAACCTAAAAAACGTGACTAGGGTTTGCCTTTTATACCTAGGGAAAAACATAAAACCCTGCACGTCATATGGGCTTAGGGCTGAGTTGGAAATTCTGCAGAAAAACAATCTGCACGACTTTCGATCGATCGAGTCTAATTCTCGATCGATCGAGTCAAGCAGAAATGCACAGTAACTTCTGCAGTTATCTCGATTCCAACTTTACATAAATCACATACTTTGAGCAAGTCTAAAACATAACTAGACACCTGTTTTGATCATGGTTTGCTAACAATACATATTAAAATTCTAATATATTAGGTCCTAAGTACTTAGAGCCTAACAGGTTTTTTTAGAAAGCTACTTCGATACTTCCAGTTGCCATTGAAGCTTGTTGCTGCAAAAACATTTGCACCAACCACTACAACAATCTCGAATTGTTGTTGAGAAGTCAATCACATCGATTGGTAGATCCATGCACCTTGAAGTTAGTTACATCAATTGACAGATCCCAGGCAATCGAAAAAGTCTGCTAAGAAGTAAGTCCAACCTAGTAGGAGCTGAGCAAGTATCAGTAGGTTTTACTATAGATAGGTATTTGGAATTGTGTTAATTCATTTTACTTGTAATCTTATTGGTGGAATTTTCAAGAGAGATGACCCATATATCACCCGTAGTTTCTAATTTATGTTCCGTTGCATTAATCTCTAGATTAGCAATAAGGTTTTGCTTTGGTTGAATATTGCATCTAATTGGACTAATTAATTTGATAATTGATTAATTTAACTGGGTTCCTATTAAATCCAACAACATTGTTGAACTGTTTCTTGATTCAATCTTCAATAACACATTACAAACTCAATTTCAACATATATCAATGTCATAGAATCTACAAACACTAAACATTATTGATCCTAACAAAATTCATATAATTCCATTAAGATTTATCTCTACAAGGATATTGGAATTTGAAGAAATTTATTATTATTTAGAGAAATGTTATGTCAACAATATTTTCACAACAAATCTTTGATGGTAAGTTGTTATTGGTTCTATTTACCCACCATTAAAATAATTTTGTGTCCACCAGTAACAACTAGTAAGAACTTGCTACTTATAATTTGTTGTAAAAGTATTGTGAAAATATTGTATATATAGCATTTTTCTATTATTTAATCCCTAAGGAAAGAGCTCCAAAATATCTAAATTATTGTGAGGGAAGAAAAATGGTACTAACATGGTGAAAAGAACAAAATCACTCACAAAGAAGAAATATTCAGTTGGCATAAAGAAAAAGTGTCTACTTGACATACAACGAACGAGTAATAATCAATTATTATTATATTTTTACATATGATGTTTTATGCATTGCTAATGTACAATCAAAATAATAAATAAACAAATAAATAATTAAGATTTTTTATTTGAACTCTTAATTAGTAGAAAGGAATAAATCATCTAAAAAGCTAATGGACCAAAACTTATGAAACGGAGTGAATCCATATCCATGACAGCTTTGACATAATATGTACATCTCATACTTTCATTCAAGTTATCAATGTTTAGTAGATGTGGCGCAGGTACCAACTTCTTTGACATATAATGGGTAGAAATATTTAGTGAAAAATAAGAAGCATAGCTTAACAACTGCCATTTGATGTTGAAGACGTACTGATATTCCAATTTAGCGCAGAATCTGGCGAAAGTGGTACCGGATCATTCTTCAACAACACAACATCATCTGCAGAAATATTAATCTCCTCCTTATCTTTAACGTAGTCTTTATGTTGTATATCCTTTAGTGCTTCAAGCACCACTACCATTGATGGTCTCATTTCCTTATCATATTGCAAACACTGAAATGCCAACTCTGCCACATCAGTTATCATGTTCTTCACCGTACAGTCCGATTCAAACCCAAGAGAAGGGTCCACAAGTTCATGCAACGTGTGATTTTGGATCTTGTTCATAGCCATGTTAGACAAATTAATTTCGTGTCGATGCCTTGTGATATCAACAGCAGGCATGGATGATATAAGCTCAATCAAGACCACCCCAAAGCTGAACACATCACTTTTTTCAGTAAGTTGGTAACACTCGTGATATTCTGGATCGACATAACCAGGAGTACCTTGTGGAGCAGTCGAGACATGAGTGACATCGGTGGGAAAGAGACGAGACAGACCAAAATCTGCGACCTTAACCAAAAAATTGTTGTCAAGGAGAATGTTGTTTGTTTTTACATCGCGGTGGATGATATCAGAAGAATGGAGATAGGCCAAAGCACTTGCTGTCTCGACGGCAATCTTCATTCGAGTAGGAAATGGGAGTGCACCGGGTTTTGCAAGATCACCATGAAGATGATCAGCAACTGTGCCATTAGGAATGTATTCATAAACAAGCAGGAGTTCACGGCAAGTGCGAGAGGTGCAGCCATACAGTGAGACTAGATTTGGGTGGCGCAAGCGAGTAAGGATGTCAACTTCATTCATGAATTGTTCTACTCTTTTGCAGTTGTGTTCGTACAAGCGCTTCACTGCAACTTGACGCCCATCACGAAGTATGCCTAGTCAAGAAGTATGGTCAGATGAGAGAAATCTTCAAGTTTAAGCAAATGAACTTGATAGTCATTTTCAAGCACTTTTAATTCCTTAGATAACATGACTAAACTAAAGATTGAAACATCATCACTTAATATGGACTAAAAGTCTAAAAGTAATCACTATAAATTTGTTAGGAATTAAATCAAGCGCTTTTAAGTTTGTTGAAGAAAAGAAGTGCTTACATTAAATTTCAAGTCCTAAAATCGCTGATAACATTCAGTTTAGATACCAAGAGTATTTTGGCAGTAAATATAAGTGCTATGTTTGTGTATGTGTGCGCTCAATCTTACCATAGTATACAGTGCCAAAGCCTCCATCTCCAAGTTCTTTGGCTGAATCAAAATTGTTAGTGGCTTCTTCAAGTTCATTGTAGGTGAAGAGATGAACTCCAAAGTAGCTACTTCCCCTCTCTTGATCTGTCGTTCCAGAGGGATCATAAGAGATGCTTCGACTGAGTAAGGTTGAGGGATCATATTTCTTCTTCATGCGGCGTCGATGGATAAAGAATATGACGCCCGGTATTATAAAAACCATTACGAGACATGCGCCAACACCTGAGTTAAAAATGAAGTTCCAACTAGTTCAACTTCATAGTCCAAGTTGAGAATTTTAGTAAACACTACACAGAAGTAAGAGATGAAAATGGATATATTACCTACAACAAACTTCCACTGCTTATTATCATGCTTACCTGTAACCAAGGCTGAATAAATATAATTTTAGATAAATATATTGAATAGATATTTCTAAAATGTGTATATATATATATACATACATACATATATATGATATTTTTTATATATGTATTTAATAAAGTTCATGTGTAAAAGAGAGACATATGTAGCCATTAATTAATTATGTAAATGCTAAAAGTATCCACCTAACGTATAAATACCTATAATCTACTCAGTCATTGCAAGTCAGAAAAATGAGTTTTCTTGGGTACTTTCTAATTTATTTGTGTTTTAGTATTTCTCCTATTATTCTAAGCAATTAGTGTGTGCTTTTAAATTCCAACACTAACTGTAAGCAACGAAAAGAATGAGGTGTCAGAACCTTCATAACATCACAATAGAAATATAACAAGCTCATTCCATAACTTTTCTAAGCACTAAGCGTGTGCTTCTAAATTTTAAGTACACAATGTCCTTCGATTGAACTTAAAGGAAAAGAAAAGATGCTTAAGGCCAAGAAGGAAGATAAACTTTAAGGTTAATGGATGTAGCGTAGATGCATCAAGTATAAGACAGATAGCTAATGTTTTCAGCTAAGAGATCCGAAAGAGCAATACTAGAAATACAACTTTTCTCACTCAATACTTTTCACAACTTGTTAAGATGGCAAGGGCATGGATCAAACATACTTTCGCATATATCTATCACTGATATGATTTTTATTTTTTACTAACCACAATATAGACAACCTCAACTGTTACGAAAATTTTTATATCCCTACACTCAGACACACAGAAAAAGAAGACACTGGAAAAGAAGAGAAAATAAATTCTAGTCAATCTCAAAACCCATCATATATATACATGTGTGTGTATATGTGTGTATGGATATTCTTTTCCAAAGAAATTTCTTCAATGACTATACATACACTTTGAAAAAGTATGACTACAGGGACATAATTTTGTTAGCAAATTGGTTGGATTTGAACCTAGTTTAGCTCATCCCAAACGTCCACAGAACAAATAAAAGGAAGTGATTCTTGTTTGGTTGTGGAATTAATGTAGCATTTTGTCTTCCAAGCTAAACTCTTTTTACTTTTTGAGAAGTGACTTAATTTGCACTCATTGGTTTGACAGAGTTTGGATGAGATTGAAAACTAGAGAACTTCTAGAAGATCAAAGGAACAGACTATGTAAAACAAAAGGTAAAACTAAGCTAATTTAGCTGTTGGAAATCTCAGATTGTCATTTTCTACTCCTGAAGAAAAAAAATCCAAGAAATCATTCATCATGCCTAATTCATTCCAACCTATTTAGGTGCCCAAAATAATACGTGCTATAGTTCAAATTTAAATTGAAAGCTTCATGATCTCTAACACTGTATGCTAGCATGATTAGAAACTCCTAATATTGGACTTTAATGAAAAAACAAAAACAAAAACTATAGAGAAATTGTGCTCACTATGGTTTGCCTATAATCTGTCTAGATTCTAGAAGAAACATAAGAAAAATCTGAAGAAACTTCTCAATGATGATAAGGTAATTTCGTTCAGAATTACCATCATCGCAGGTTTCAAGATGAGGCCGGTCACCACAAAAACAAACAAATTCATTATTCTCGAATCCACATCGTCCGTTACTTTTCTCACAACTGTTGCAATCATGTGCACTCCAATTCAAAGAGAACCCCATCTTCAAAACGTCAGTATAATTCATCAACAACAAGCTTGTGAAGTTGACTCCATTATGCACATCCACAGGCACATCAACGAAAGACTGGCACCAGTCTGACAAATAGTTATGAAGCTCCAATGCTTCCTTATGGAAAACCGCAAAAGAATGAAGGGTGCTATTGCTAGCACAGACTAATTCATATATAGGGTAATTAGGCTTTGAAGTGCAGTTGTAGAAGATGGAGAAATCACTACGGTACAAACTAAAATTATATGGAGTGTGATCAAGGCTAACATTATGCAAAGGAGTAGGGCAAGTGTCCTTATAGATTGCAGTGTAGGCCACAAGAAATGACTGGTTTGAGTAAAAGATGTCCTTTATGATATAATCATCATTGGTGATTGTGAGAATTGGGTTTTTGTCTTTGCAGATGATTGTAAAGTTCGGGTAGCCACAGAAAGGTTCTTGTTCTTGAGGTATCCAGAAGGGGTAACTTATATTTGGGCCATCTCCACAAGTATAAGGGGCACAGGCTTGGAATTTTGGGTCAAGGGATAGAATGTAGTTGACTAAGGAGGTCAAGATGATGAAAGAAATGTATGTGAGGGAAGGTTTTGGGGACATGAAGAAGTTTTGAAGGTCCATTTGAGTGGAAGTAAGTAAGAAGCAGAGGAAAACAGAGGAAGAGAAGGGAGATGTTGACGGAGAAAAGTATTAAGAGGAAAAAATTCCAAGTATTTGGTATGACTTGGGTGTGAAAGTTCTCTTTAGTGTGCTAGTTTTACTTTTGTTTTGTTTTTGGTCATGATTGGAGTTTGAAAAGGAGGGGAAAGACAAAGAAAGGAACAAGCAACAAGTTTATCAAAAAAAAAAAAAAAAAAAAAAGGAACAAGCAACAACAAAAAAGATTTTGCTCTCTCTAACAACTACCAAAGTTGGTCGACACCAATTGAAAGTGATGTCATTTCATTTACGAGTAATGTTAGTTGTAAGAAATGTTGTCTTTAGCATTATTTTACATCAAAAGACTTAAAAGGATTAGTATGGATAATGATTAAATGGTTAGACATAATTAAAATTGATACAGTTTTTCTTCAAAATTTTGAAAATAGATTATTTATAAAAACTATGCCTTAAAAAATAAAATAGTGGTTAAAAAATTATAAACCGAGCCAAATTGTATTTAGGTGACCAAGAGTTCGTCTGATCTATTAAATATCTCTATCAATTTTTTATCATTAAGGCCAGTACCAATCTCTTTTGTTTTTCCTTTTGGAAGTTTTAATTTCATTTGTATTGACAATTTTGGAGTCCATGGTAGGAAATAGATGTAGACAAAAACTTGGACAAACAGTCTTAGACCAAAATAAAAAACCATCAATATCCCTAGTAATGGTGACATATGGTGACATCACGATGATATGGTAATAGTGTGTATATATATTAGATAACACTTTAATATCAAAAGTTTCCATTAGAGTAGGTAAGAGTATGAGTTACACATACTAGAGAAAAAGACCCACACCTACCAAACAGATGAATGGAGCATAAGAAAATAGTGTACAAATTAGGCAAGGGCATTTGTGGCATTGGTGTTTGAACTCTATAATAATAAGAGTGGATGACTTTGAGTGAAGATTTGTTTGGTTGAACGGAAAGTGGAGAGTAGGAAGAAAATTATGATAAACATGATTTTGATTGCAGCGGATTGCTTGGTTAGCCTTATTCCTGTGATTGCCGATAGGAATGTTTGACATTATATAAAAATAAACTCAAGTTTAACCTTCACCTCAATCTGTTGGACAAGTGTTTGGTGCTAAGTCAAGATTTTGTATTTTGTTTAAAACAAAAAACAAAAACAAAACCAAACGAAAAAAAAAAAAAAAAAAAATGCCTAATTTAATCGAGTGCCTTTAATATGAGCATAAACTGTGCAATTATTGCAAGAAAATTCAGGGCGACTTGTTCTTCAACTTTAGGAGTGGTTGAGTGTATTAGAGAGTTATCATAAATAGTCAAACAGGTTTTGTTACAGCAATTGAATTCAAAAGTCCATAATTTTCCAATATTGACGGTGAAGAAAGAGTTGAACTTAACAATTGGCCTGTGAAATCAAAATGCATAGAAATCTAGAAAACGATCAAGAATATTCAAGGCTCCTAATGTGTTTCAAGAATTTAAAAATTATCAAACCTCACTCATTTCAATTTATACAGTGGTTTCCTTTTCAGATAATTTATCAGCACATATTATTTCTTTTTCGTTTCTAAGGGAGATTGAAATAATTAAAAAATTCTATCATTTGTGTACTAGTATTTTATGAGACAAAAGTAGTTATTAGCACAATCATAGTTTGATCTGCTACTCTCATATAAATCCAGGCTGCTTCTCACAGCATGATCTAAAGAGTAGTTGGTAACTAATATTCGAAATTTTGCTTGTCACAAGAAATGTTCAAAACCATACATTGAAATGAAGTCATTGGGATTTGTTCTCAGTTCTCACACAAGGCTAGGGGTTTGGTTTTTGGTTTTGACTTGAAGAGTTCCAATTGATATGGTCCTAAATTTTCCTAGCAATTCCTCTTTTTGACCGTTTATGAGTTGAGATGTTAACGCGGAATCTATGATTATAAAGGCTCTAAGAGATGAAAGAATAATTTCTCTGGGGCCATTAGATAAATTAAAGTCAACAAGATTGGATGATCATGAACACTCAACATATATGACCCAGTCAATCGAGAAAATTTTTGGCTGTGCTATTTCGCATCAATGGTAATTGAAAGACAAATTCCAAATAAGATGCTACGAACTAGGAAGGACCTAATACTATTCATATTTTTGACATTATGTTATACTTTAGAAATATAATAATACTAGTCCGTAGTCAGTACAATAGAAAATATTAACATAATATAATAAATTAATAATAATATTAATCAAACAACTTCAATTTTATATATATTATAAATACTCAAGTGTACATGGTTGTTTTTCCACAAAAAAAAAAAAAAAAAAAAAAAAAAGATGAGAAGAAGAGCACAACAGACTGAAAGCACTGTGGGTTGTGAATTCTGATGTCTACTGTCTAATGAGTAATGATAAAATGATTTCACTCTATATACTTTCTACCAAAAACTTGGAACTTGGCAACTTGCTTGTAAACATATTGGGAACTCGGAAAAAAATTAATGCAATATAAGCTGTGATTAACTATCTTAACTATCTTCGTTCTTGCTTAAAGTCTAAGGGAGTAAATTAATGTAGATTTCAATATCAACTTGATAATAGGTGATATTCGTCCGTGAAAAAGACAATGATTAAAAAATAAAAATAAAATAAAATAGGA
Organism: Castanea sativa; assembly: GCF_040712315.1. Taxonomy (NCBI): domain Eukaryota; kingdom Viridiplantae; phylum Streptophyta; class Magnoliopsida; order Fagales; family Fagaceae; genus Castanea; species Castanea sativa. Next base: position 29,005,570 of record NC_134016.1, on the reverse strand, counting down.
AACAGGTGCTATTGTAGGGGAAGAGTACCTATACGATTTTTTCTTTATAAGCTTTTGTTGAGAAAGATGAAGAGGAATGTCAAATTTTTGCAGATTGGGATTAGGAAAAGAGACAATATAGGTGGATTAATTAGAATTTGCATCTCTCACTTTTCTTCAATGGGTGATTCGACTTTATTGTTATTGGCCTACTAGATTGACCAACATTCCCCAAAAGAAAACAAACCATTACAATGGTATGCAATTATTAACTATGCCGACTGCCCAAAAAGAAGTAATTAAAGAATTAACGATCGACTATGCCTTACAGGACCTATAGCTGAGAACATTAACTATATACCATCAAAACCAAGCCAAGAAGAAGAAGAAGAAGTATGCTTCAGCCTAATCCAGTAAAGTGAGAAAGGGAAAAAGAGTACAGATTGTTACCTGTGCAGAAATGAGAGCGCTCTCCGTCACGGCAAAAGCAGACAAATGGGTGTGTTTCGTTACTATAACCGCAATTCCCACCTGATTTCATACACCCGTCACAGGCAGTCTTGTCCAAGAAATTGTAGTCCACATCGAATCCTTGTTTCAATGCTTCATGAAGTGCCGGGACTACACCCGCAGACTCATCAATAATAGAATTCCGTAAAATTGGAACACGGATTCTTCCTCTGCATTGCTCAAGGAACGGAAACTGGATCTTTGCTAACGTTTCGTTTACAAAGTAAGAGTAATTATTTACATCACTACCTTCCAAACTGCATGTAAATCTATTTTGGACCGGTATAGGTGTATAGACTTGGGAAGGGCAGTCGTAGAACAAAGTTATGTTTCGAACGGCTGAAGTGTAATCAAAGATACTATAATTCAAAATGGTACTGAGGTTGGTTCGAGGACAAGAACGATTCCAGAGGTCCCATCTTGCAATGGTCATGATATTTTGAGATTCGCTGATGTTTAGTATGAGGAACTCTAGTTTTTCAAATTTGATAATCGGGTATTCCTCGTCGTAGCACTCGAGCTTGAACCCTTGGCGACCGCAATGTTCAGGTCGATTTACCCCCCAGAAAGGGTAAGAAACGTCTTTGATTCTTCCACACTCATAGGGACGACTGCAATCAACAAAGCGTGGATCGTAGGCGTAGTAAGATGGTGGCAATATTGCTAAGAAGAAGGAGAGGGTGATGAGGGAAGAGAGAGCTAGATGGATATCCATGTTTAGAAGATAATGAAGAAAAGAATAGGGGGAGAAAAGTAATGTTGATGATGCAGCCACATAATGTTGAACCAAGACTGTAAAGCGATAGATAGTACGATAGATAGATGAAATGAACCCTCTTATTTACAATGAACAAGTGGACCATTTGTTTTGATGAAGAAAGGTGAGGTTTTTAGAATAGTATTCACAAGAAAGAGATAGAGAGAGAGAGAAGAATATTGACTTGGACTTTGTGAGATCAGCAAGCTTGACTAATCTTTTTTTTTTTTTTTTTGATAAACCAAGCTTGACTAATCTTTGTTTGTTGAATGTGAAGGCGAGCGAAAGACGCAACGAAATTTCCAAAACAAAACAAAACAACAAAGTTTCCTAGATATTTCAATACTACAATTAAACTGTTGTTTCGTCGAAATTACCAACTTTATTTAACTTTTCTATAGGTTGATGTGACGAGTTTGAATATTTCTTTGAAATCCATATTACAATTGAACTTAATTGTATACAAATTAAGAAATATAGTATTCTTCTTTCTTATCTTTTCTTTTTCTGTCTTTTAGCTTTCAAAATATTGAACAGCATTTTATATGAATTTTACAGTTCAACTTGTTTTTTAATTCCTTTTACAGTTTACTTATAAAAAAGAAAATACATAAACTACTTTTCCAAAACAAGTTAAAAGGAAAAGGCGTAAAAATATTCTTTATTAATTGGACAGATATTGCAAATTTGTAATGGATTAGGTAAACATGACTGAAAAAAATTAAAATGAAAAATAAAAAAGTTATGGAGATATTTTTCTAACAGCCGTGTTTGAAGATCTGAGGGGCTTAAATGGTTTGAAGGCATGAATAATTTCTTCCAAACCCAGAAACCTTTTTCATGATTTCTAAAGGATCAAAACTAAATAAAGAGATGGCTATGCAAATCTTAAGAAGGCAATCAACTATAAAATAAATATATATAAAATTAAAAAATAAAATAAAATAACTGCAAAAACTAGCTATCCCAATATCTCATCCCTAAAAGTTTGTTTTCTTTTTTTTCTTTTGTGGGCTTGTACCATTAAGATTTCTTTGCTAATTTTTTTTTTTTTTTTTTTTTTTAAGAAAGTGATGCTTGCTAATTTAGTTGACCATGCCTGTCACATGCTATCAGGACCGACTCAAGGTATTGTGGGGCTTAAAGCGACAACTGTAAGTGAGATTTATTCTTATACTTTGAATATTAATAGAATATTTATTTAAATTTTAGTTTTTATTATTTAAAATCTATTTTTTTTAGAAAAAAAAGTTACAAATTAAAACAAACTCATCGCATTACTCAATGACTATACAACTAAAACAAACACTATTTATTGAATGAAGAAACTAAATACTAAAAAAATATAATTGAAAAGTTTAACAAAGTTATATATTTGATATTTCTAAATAGAATTTGAGTATTAATTTATTTACTTGTATAAGATTAACGAGTTCTTTTAATATTTATGTGTGAGAGATTAAATGATTGATCCATCCAATGAAAATATTTTCCGTTAACTGGTTTTTCTTTGATAAAAAACTACTTTTTATTTATTGGTGAATATTTAAGATTTAATTAATACTTCTATTGGGGTCCTTACCACCTTAGCCGGTTGGCTATTTGGCTCAATGGTTGAGCCAGCACTGCATGCTATGTATAACTTACCTTAAAAAGTGTCCATACTTGACCAATTTAATTAGGAATCTTCAACAACCGCTCTAAAATCCTGGCCCCAAATACACATACACGCGTGAAAAGCTAGCCAATAAAGAAACTACACTTACAGAATCTAACCAATACTCTACACTATAAGGTGAAGATGTTCATTCAACTAAAAAAAAAAAAAAAACTAGTACATCTGTACATATATAAATCATACCAAAGTCTACTAAGCAACTTGAGACATTCCAACAATTGGACACATTCACTTTTTTTTGTTTCTTCAATTCCTCCTCAAAAAAAAAATAAAAAAAAAAAAAAAAAAAAATATATATATATATATATATATATATATATATATATATATATATATATACAATGGTTGAAAATGATATTTTATCTCACGTTGAACATGATGAATTTCAACGCAATTTTGCGTTGTTCAATGCTTCAATCTCTGCAGACAATGACATATATGGCCCCTAATTTCATGTCTTTGCATGCCACTCGGCTAGTAAAAATTTTTAAGGTTAGAAATTATTTTAAACACATTCGAATTTAAATATCATATTAAATTATGGATATCCTAGTAACTCGCCTAGTCACTTTTTTTTGGTATCGTAGACAATGACTTTAAAAGTCTTCATTAGACTTGCATATAACCAACAAAGTCATAGGCCTCAGACTATCAAACCATGGAATATAGAATTTTTACTCATAATAACATTATTTTCATACTCGTGAAGACGATTTGGTCATGTGTGACAAAGAACAATAATGTCAGTAATTCCATTCCACACACACACAGGCCAGCTGAAGAAGACGATCTCTTAGAATATGGATTTGGGCCATGACTAATGGTAATGACTTAATACCATATACGAAATGTAGCCTTGGAATAAGTAAAAGTACATTTATAAAAAGAAAAAAGTAATCAAAATCCTTACCAGCTACTGCTGGTTGGATGATAGGAAATCGTAACTTAGTGAGTTGGAGGAGAATCCTCTAAACTAGTTTGGAGTTAACTTTGATTTTTTGCTATATCATTTTCAGTTGATAATAGGATTAAACAACTTATTTATATTTGGTTATTATATACTCTATCTCAAGTTTTAGCCATTTTAGTTTTCAAAATTTTCTTTTATCAAGTATTGTCATACTTATACAAAAGAAAACACATATTGTTAATAAAATCCTAGAAACGACACAAACAAAAAGAATTTAGTTTTTTTATATATGTCAATTAGAGTATTTTATTTTACTTATAGAACTTCTTTAAAAGTTTTTTTTAGTTATAAAAATAAATTTAAACCATAAAAAACTGTATATATATATATATATATATATATATATATATATATAATTTAACACATCTATTTTCTTTTACTTGTTGAAGTTATTTCAAATTTTCTAGTTCTAAAACTAAACCTAAATCATTATTATTAAACTTCAAATACAGTACAATTTTTTTCAAACGATCATAGTCTAGTAAAGCCATATAATCGCTTAACACGTTAAGTAATTGCCTAAGTAATCTATTGGAAGAGTTAACCCTAACTCTAATAATAAAAGGATTTTGAGAATCAAACACAAAAGCTTTCAAAAATGTAAAAAGCTTGTTGAGTATTAGGACAGCACCATGCCAAGCTAGAACTTTGAATAAAAAAATTTTAGTGAAATATTAAGTTGAGCCCGTCTTTTTTCCACGCAACCTGTCTATTAATAATCTGATCTTAATAGATTTGATCTGCGATATCTCCTCAATCTATCAAGACATGTTTTTTTTATATATACTAGAATATTCCGTCATTTCAAATCTCTCTTTTTTTTGTCTTTTCTTCGATCTCTCTTGATCTATCTTGACCAGCCTAAATAACCAAATCAAGCTTCCATACCTTGATTTATGCCCCCTCTCACCTCCAAAACCTTGGTAAGTCTCTCCAATCACTTCTTTTTCATGCATTTTCATATATTCATGCTTCTTAGAGCACTTGCAGCAGTGAAGCTAAATAGCTATATAGCTATTTTAGCTCCACCAAAACACCAAAAAGAAGCATGCAGCAGTGGAGCTAAATCTATATTTTTTTAGCTCATTGCTACAGTGCACATCTATAGATAGATGTGCACTGTTCATGAGAGCTAAAAAAAATTAATTTTTTATTTTGTGTTCACATTACCTTTTTATTGTAGTATTTTTATTGTAATAAGATGTATTATTTTATTGTGGTAGATATATTATTTTATTGTGTTGAAAGCTAAAATAGATCCACTGCTGCAACATGTGTGTAGGTAAAATAGATAAAGTAACTTTTGGTGAAGCTAAATTGCTAAATTTTTAGCTCCACTGCTGTGAATGCTCTTAGACCTAGGTTTTGAAAATTTTGGGGTTTTTTTGAGTTATTTATTTATTTTGTTCATCTTTAGACATTGGGTTTTTTTATGTATATAGAAACTATAATATTTCCATGCATTACATTCTCTATGCATTTTTACCTATTGTCATGCATTCTATAAAACTGTGTGCTTGATTATTCTTGTATGTTGTAATGTTGAAATGGGTTTTTGGCATTTTTGCCCTATTTAGATTATGTTCATGCATTTTTGTGCACCATTCTTTCACGTTACGCTTTATCTTGTGTGGTTATCTCTCTTTATTGCTTTCTTTCTCTCTCTATCTCTCCTTAGAGCATCTTCCTATGGCACCTAAAAAGAGCACCCCAATTTGTAATCCTATCTCTCATGCTTATTCTTCTTCTACCCCCATTCTTGATTCTCTTCGATTCAATGACACGAATTGCTGAAAGGCATTCAAAGAGAACTTCACTCTACATCAGCCTCACGTTGTGCGTCGGATTATTCTATCTGAGTTGTCAAACACAGCAGTACCTGAGACTTTCTGGTCTTGTGGATTGGAGTTCCTGTGTGAATGACTCACTACATGTCCAGTGGTGTATGTTCAAGAGTTTTACTCTAACATATACATTGTTAGTACCTCTATACCCATGTTCACTACAAGTGTTCAAGGTACATGTATCTCCGTGACTCCAAAGCTCATCTCTGAGTTAGTCCATGTTCCATGAGTGGTTGAGTCTGACCACCCTAATGCACCAGTGCTTGCATCCTTCTCTCTTGATGCACTAGCTACCATCTTCTGTAGACAACCATCCACTTAGGGTTATACCCTAAGTATGGTGACTCGTGATTTCATTTAGGATGCTTGTCTATAAGTTGAACATGATCATGACTTATGTCCTTTCCGGCCTTTCATTATAACACCATCATTGAGTCTCATGTTTGGTTTCTCTATTTCGTTTAGGATGGTACTTTCCCTCTTAGTTTATTCTCTCTATTATGGAGACGTTTCAATATGCTAGTAGATGTGAGAAACTTGTATTCCCCTTTGGGCAATGCTTGTATGCTTACTTGATAAAGTGTCTGTTTCCCTCCTACCAATCATTTCATTCCCTGAGGTGCCCTTGGGAAGGTCACTATCTCTTCTCGAGCTAAGTGCCAAAGGTCTGATTCGACTCCAGCTTAGCTAGAGGAGACTACCTTTCGTGCCATTGTGGACTCTACCTATTCATCTTGCCCCTCATCTTCATTTGCTCCACTTTTATTCCACGTGCTCTTTTCTTTCTATATCTCTTACATGTGTTGAGTATCTACTAGAGTAGTTTTTTTATGACTTGTTTTGTTTTACACATGATGCCTTGATATATGTTGCTTAGTTCATTTCAATTAAAGACCAGTTGCTAAGCTACATAGATACTAGAACTCTCTTTCTTGCAAAGTTCTTCATTAGTTCAAGTGTTTAGATTAGGCTGCAAAGTTCTAGGACATTCATTTTACTCTTATGGTTTTGTCACAAATTACTAAAGGGGGAGATTAAAGGGTCATGTTTTTATGTATTAGCATATTTGAGATCAAAACACAATTTCTATGTAATTGAGTCAAAGCTTAAGTCTTCCATAATGTTTCTTACAAGTGGGATACCCAAGAAAAGTTGAATCTGCATTTTTTGATACCTAGCTCAATACCAGTCATCCAATCAAGAATTAATGAATCAGGAAACCAAGCTCCACTCCTTTCAATCTATCAAGATTCAAGAAAACTTAATGTTAAATTTTGTTTTCTACCCATGATGTTGGGCCTTTTGGGAATTTGCGCACTAAGGTTCCGAAGCATATAAGAGACATATTATAGTTGTCCGCAAGAAGTTAGAGAGACACATACATAACAAGAGTTTTTGTGACATGTGTGAGCCTAGGGTTTTATGCCAACCTACATTTAGTTCATCTAAGTATGGATTGAAGAGCTCTGCAAAGTTACAACAATCAAAAAGGTTGTTGTCAAGTTAGTGACAAATTGGGAGATTGAATCTAAGCTTCCCATATAGATTGAATCTGAGCTTCCTAATTGGGAGATTGAATCTGAGCTTCCTATATAGATCAATAGGTTTTACTATAGGTAGATATTTTGAGATAGGCCTATAGGGTAAAATCCCTTGTACTTGTAACTGTTTTTTCTTGTTAATGGATTCTTCAGGAGTTGTGACCTAAAATTTACCAGATGAAGTTTTTCCTGCGAGGATTTTCCCCATCACTGTGATCAAATCGTCGTATCAAACTTATTTACCACTGCACTCTAACTTAGTTTGGTGATTTGATTATGCTTTTATTGAATTTGAATATAATTTGATCTAATTAATCAACTTGAGTAGTTAATTAATTAATTGTGGTTAATCTATAACCCAACAGTCCTCAATTTTGCATATCACAAGAAATATTCAAAACCATACATTAAATTGGAGTCATTGGATTTGTTCTTAGTTCCCACACAAGGGTATGGTCTTGGCTTTGGGTTGAAGCGTCCCAACTGATAGAGTCATAAATATTCCTAGCAATTCCTCTTTTTGTTGTTTATAAATTAAGATGTTAATGTGGACCTTATAATATTAAAAATTCTAGGACCATACAAGAAACCATAATTTTTGTCATAATTGACCACATGGCAAATTATGAGTGATTAAGAAAATATTATAGGTTCGTGTGGATACTAGGATAGTTCTTACTCCTATAATATAAGGCTGTAAGATCATTTGCAATAACGTTGCTAAAATGACTAAATAGTCATTTTAGCAACCCAAACACTAAAAACACACTTACAGCAAAGAAGTTATTTTAAGTTATTGCTAAACCAAACACTAAAAACACACTTACAGCAAAAAAGTTATTTTAAGTTATTGTTATAATATTTTGACTCCTTGCTACAGTGGGTTGCTAGAAACAGCATAGCATCCCAATATAGCTGATAGTTATATCCTACAAATAATATTTTATTAGTTCACACACGCTCAACCTCTCGCACACGCATGACTTTCCAAGTTTCTTCTACCCTATCTCATCTCATTCTCTCTCTTGCAAAATTGGCAGAAACAAACGCAACCTCCCTCCCTCTGCCTTCTATCTTAGTGTCTCTCTCTCACGCAGCCAAGTTGATGCCCAGCCCCTCCATTTCTTCTCCTTTGGTTCTCCATTAATGCATCATTCCATTAAAATCCTCTTTGTTTGGGTGTGGTGGTGGTCGTCACTCGTGGTGGCTAGATTGGGTTTGTCATCGCCGCTGCCGCCGGTATAGGTTTGTGTGGTTGAGATTTTTGGGTTTGCTAGGTTGTGTGGATGGGTTGTCAAATTTGTGGCGCTGGTTGTGCATTATGGGTCGCAGTGGTTGTGTGGATTTTAATGGATTTGCGGTGGGTTTTTTATTTCAACGGTGCCTGGTGTTTTTCTTTTTCTTTTCCGACTGGTGGTGGCGATGCAGGTGTGGGTTTGGATTTGTAATTTTGGTGGTTGGAATTGCGGTTGTTGAATGGGTTACTGGCTAATGGGTTGTGGTTGGTGGGTAGCTGTTTTTTTTTTTTCTTTTTTTTTTTTCTAGAGGTGGTGGCTGGCGGTTTGGGTTTGCTGGGTACTGGGCAAAGAAGGAAAAGAGTTGGGTTTATTGGTTGGTTTGCTTCAAAGAAGAGAGAGAAGGAGATGAAGAGAGAGAAAGAAATATAATTAAAGAATAAAAATATAATATTTAAATAAAGCGGTAAAAAATATAGATATTTTAAAATTGGGTGCATTATAAAGTAAGTTGTTAAAATAAATAAAGTAATGTTTTAACTTAAAAACTATAATTTTGAGATTCTTCACTGTGAATGTGAATGCTTTACGGAGGTGAAAGAATGGTTTTCTAGAGCCCACATTAGAGCAATAAAAGTGAACAAGATAATGATCATGATTCGTGACCAGTCAACAAGTATGACCCAGTCAATTGGGGAAAGCTGTGGTTGTGCACTCGTGCTATGCTATTTAGCATTAATGATAAAAGAAGAATTCCAAATAAGATACTATTAAGGAGTAAGGCCTGCTATGCTATTCATTTTACATTATGAATGCAACATTATATGTGGAAGTAATATAAAGAAAATATATATATATGATAATGAACTAATTTGACATTTTTTTTCTCCTTTCAGCCTATTCACTTTTGCTTTCGGTAAATAAAATTACTAAGAACAGGAGTAGGGCTGAAAATGAACCAAGTCGTTCATAAACAGCTCAGACTTGGCTAAAAAAAAAGCTCATTCATGTTTGTTTGTTTATAAACAAGCCAAGTTAAGCTCTACTTTTAGGCTTATTTAATAAACGAGCCGAGCCGAGTAAAAAATATTGTTCATGAACAAGCTCGTGAACACCAAGGCTTGATATAAAAGTAACAAAACAAGTTGAGCCTAAACTTATTTATAAATTTGGTAATAAAATTGATATGAGCTTGACAAGTAAACTCAATCATTTTAAGACTTTAATTAATTATAAGTTGAGATCACTCATTCAAACCAAATAGTCTAGATAATAAACTTGATATAGGCTTGATATTATACTTGTGTTGGATCTCAAGCTCAAAAGTATGATATTGAACTTGAGTTTGGTTTGACTAATAAATCAAGCCAAGTCAAACCGAGTTCAAACTTTTATACTTTATAACGAACTCAAGCTTGAACATTATTTTTAAACTCATATCAAACTCAAGTCAAGCTTAAATATTCTACTTTTGCTGTCGAACCAAGTTTGAACATTCACTACTCGACAAACTCGACAAAACTCGGCTCGTTTACAACCCTAAACAGCAAAACACTATATTGACTGAAATTATCAACTTAGGTTGTGGTTTCTATTGTCTAATGAATGATAAGTTGATAACATGATTTCAACGTATATATAGTTTCTACCAAAATCTTATATACAGAGATAATTCCACCACCCGACAGATTAAGACGATATACAAAAAAGAAAGGATCGAAAGTCTTATCAATGAAATTGCTCAGGACAGAGATAATTCCACCACCCGACAGATTATGACAACTTACTAAAGTGTTCCGTTGGTATGACTAGCTATTAAATACACAAGGATCAAGTCTTGGGCTACTATTCCATCCTAAAAAAAAGCCCTTGGATTACTAATAGACCCACATTTAACTAAATCAAATATAAAAAAATGACAATGGTATGCATGCAATTGTTAGTACTATGCGGACTGTGCTAGAATTGTTAACTATGGCATTATGGGACTTACAGTTATGAATAAGAACCATACCAGCAAAACCAAGGAATGTTTCAGCTTAAAACTAATACAGGAAAGTGAAAAGAGAAAGAGCATGCATACCGTTTCTTAGACACAAATAAGGTTGCTCTCCGTCATGGCAATGGCAGACAAATGGATATGTTGAGTTAGAACCGCATTTCCCACCTGATTCCACACACCCCCCACAGATTATCGGCAATGCACGGTACTGCACATCAAACCCTTGATTCAATGCATTCTGAAGTGCCTGGTCTACAAACTCAGACTCGCTAATGAGAGCAGTCCGAGAAATTGGGACTTTAATTGTTGTGTTGCAATTCTCAAGCACCTGAGATTTGGTACTTAAGAAGGTTTCGTTGTCAACTAAGAAACCGTTATTTGCATTGCCAATTTCTGAGCTGCACGAAAACCAATTTTGGAACGATCTGTTTACTGAAGGAGGACAGCCGTAATATAATGTAAGGTTATGAAAGTTTAAAGCGTAATTGAATTCGGTATAATTCACGGTGGTATTGAGGAGGTTTCGAGAACAAGGAGTATCCCAGAGGTCCAATCTTGCAATGGTCATGGAAGATCTGGTGATGTTTAGGACACGAAACTCTAGCTCTTTAAATCTGTAAACCGGGTATTCATCGTTGTGGCACTCAAGCTTGAACGATTTGCGACCACAATATGCAGATCGATCACCTCCCCAGAAAGGGTACGAAATGTTTTTGATGCTTCCACACTCAAAGGGACGACTGCACTTAACAAAGGGTTCATAGACGTTGCAGTGAGATGGTGGTAGTATTGTTGAGAAGAAGAATAGGGTGATGATGAAAGAGGGAGATAGATAATGGGAATTCATGTTTACAAGACAATGAAGAAAAGAACAGGTAGAGAAGTAATGTTTATGACGCAGTAGCAGAATGTTGAACAAAAACTAGAAAGCGATAGCTCTATTTTTTAGTGTTTTTGAGAAGAGAATAGTTTGTACAGGAGAGAGGGAGAGAGAGAAGACTTTTGACTTCAACTATGAGACCATCGTGACAATTTTTTTGGTTGAATGTGAAGGGTTGCAATAGCCAAAACAAAACAAAACATTGTTCGTTTTGTATTATCAAAACAAAACAACAAAGTTTCCTACCTAATTTCAACACTACATTAAACAATTGTTTTGTTGAAATAGCCAATTTTATATTTTAAATTTTTTTTAATTTCTATAAATGATGTGACGTGTTTGGATTTCTCTTTGAATTCAATTTTATTCCTTCTTTTCTTTTCTCTTTTTTACTTTGTGTAAGAGTTGACGAGTAGGATATAACATACCGTCAATATATTTGACAAGTATCTAGCATTAAAGATCGGCCATAATTCATTTGTAACCGATGAACTACAACGGCCAGACAAATGTGAAAGAGTCAATCGATGACCATGAAAGACCCCAAGTACGTCACTTTGACAGCCATAGAGGAGCCATAAATAGCCCCCAACTTTCTATACCAAGGAAGGCTATAAAAGCCACCAAGGGAAAAGGTACACACAAATTTTCTATCTCTTCGTACTTAGAATATTCAAATATATTTATAGTTCCCTTTCTTAAGAACTAGAGGGTTCTTGACAAACGCCACCCCAATGTTATTACTTTAGGGGTTGAATCTCCTCTTGCCTTTCAAAAAATCCATAAACCACTCCTCCCAAACAAGTTAATAGAGAAATACGTAAAAATATTCTTTAGCAATTGGATAGGTACTACAGTGGATTAACTAAGTAAACATGACTGAACAAAGGATCGAAATTCAAAATCAACAAAGTTATGGAGATATTCAAAATCAAAAGATATGTTTGAAGATCTGAGGAGCTAAGAAGGTTATATTATATGCCTGGTTCGAAGGCATGAATAATTTCTTCCTAACTCAACAACCTTTCTCAATGATTCCTATTGGATCATTAATAAATAGAGAGATGACTATGCAAATCTTAGGAAGGAAATAATAATAATAAAGAAAAATCTACAAAACCTTCTCGATATCTTATCCATTAATTTTCTTTTTTCTTTTTTTCTTTTCTTTTGTGGGCTTTTACCTTCTAAGATTGAAGTTTGAATGCTAATTTTTTTTTTTTTAGTTAAACATACTGTCACATGTTGTATGATTGACCTTAAAGCAGCCAACCCTAAAAAAAGGTTCGCACTTAATATACATATATACAAGCGTGAAAATCTACCAATAAACCATCTACTCTTAGAATATATATTTACACTAATTAATTAACTAGAATATATACCCAGTCAAAGGAAAAAAAAAATTAACTAAAAAATATATAAATCATACCAACTTCCACTTCTAACCAACGTGAGACTTTCCCACAATTGGACACATTCACTTTTTCTTTTTCGCCAATACCATAGTTGAAAATTCACGGAGATCATGTTGAATTTCAAAGCGCAGTTTTGTGCTGATCAACCTCACTTCTAAATATAAGTTTCAATTAACTCAACTATAAAGTTTATTATCATTAAATGTGAGATATGGGTTTTAAATTTTAATTACACCGAAATTCAATTAGTATCTTAACTTAATGGTAAGAGCAATCATTATAGAATGGATATTATAAGTTGAAATTCTATTGTAACTAAAAAATATATAATAAAAAAAATTTTAAAAATCTCATCTCTAAAGATTATTTTATGTATAACCATTCCTCACCAGACAATAACATATATGACCCCTACTTTCATGCCTTTGCATGCCACTTGGCTAGAAAGAATACACGACCAAATTAATTTATCCGGTGATCATAATAAATTTTGAAGGCTTAAAATTATTTTAAACATATTCGAATCTTAACATCTAATTTGTTGATTGATGGCCGGACATCCTAGCAACTCGCTAGTCAATTTCAGTGGCATCATATACAATGACTTTCAAAGTCTTCATCAGAGATATATATGGATCTTGACTATATAACCAACGGAGTCATACGGCTTTGCCTTTCAAACCATGGAATATAGAATTTTTAACTGATAATAATATCAATTCCAATCTCGTGAAGACGATTTGCTCATGTGTGACAAAGAACAACAATTTCAGCAGCTCCATTTCACAAACACACAGGATAGCTGATGAAGACGGTTGTTTAGAATACGGATTTGGGGCATGACTAATGGTAATGACTTAATACTATATGTGGATGTAGCCTTAGAACAAGTAAAAGTATATTTATAATAAGAAATAAGTGATCAAAACCCTTATTAACAGCTACTGCTGGTTGGATGATACATATATGAAACGGTTTTTAGGTTTAAGTAAAAAGTCAACAATTCAGCATACAAATTTTGTTAGCTCTAAACTGGTTTCGAGTTCTTTTATTAACTCACTATGTGCTAATTAATGAGATCATTTATAAACAATTTTAGTCACATGACTCATGTGACTTCTTTAAAAATACACAATTGTCTTTCAAATCTTCACGTACATAATGGGGTTGAAGGATATTTATCCAAATTGTCATTTTGCTATATGTTGGAGCTAAATCTTGTCATTTTGCTAATATATCATCTTCAATCGATAATATGACTACTTCCCTTAATTTATTTTGTAATTAAATACTCAATCTTAAGCAAGATTTGAACCATCTGAGTTTTCAAAATTTTATTTAATCAAGTATTGTCATACTTATACAAAAACAAACACATATTTTCAATAAAATCCTAGAAACTGACACAAAGAATTTAGTTTTTTATATATGTAACTTGGAGTATATATTCTATTTTACTTTAAAAAATTGGAAATTTTTTAATTTATAAAAATAAATTTAAACCATAAATATATATCAGTTGAAGTACTTTCAAAAGTTTCTAGTTCTAAAACTAAATCTAAATCATCATTATTAAATTCAAAATATAATACAACGATCTTTTCAAACTATCATTGTCTAGCTAAATTTTTTTTTTTTGAGAAGAAAGTTAGTTAAAGCCTATATGACCAAAATTATAAGACTTTCATTCGCTTGAGAAAATAACTATCTCTAATCTGTATCCATATTAAGTACATATCGGAAACCAATATGATGGCCGGCAAAAATGTTGCATCGGTGCATCAAAGTCAGTAACTATCTATTGACTATTATTTCCTCCATATAATCTTCAATTAAACCGTTAGGAGTGTCAATATTATGTGAAATGGGAAAATAAATTGTGTTGTGAGAGAAAACAATGTATTCTATCTATTTGAGAGAAGTTTGTAAGCCTTGGTTGTTGATCTTGGTAAGTCATATCTCTAGTGAGAGTTTTGTAGAAGGGAAATCTTAGTGTAATTTTTACTTTTACGTAAGGTAATAATAAAGACTGGGAATGTTATACAATAAATTTTTGCAATCTTAATTCACATAAATTGGTTGAACACTTCTTTATGTTTTTGTTGGGCTGTTGGCGCTAAGATTAAATAGTGTAATGTTTGGTAAGTCGTAAAATTTAAGGTAAAATTAATTTTTAAAAAATAAAACCATATAGTTTCAAATTATGAAACCTTATAGTTTTCTAAGTATAAACTAATAAATTAAACGGTAAACTTTTCTTTCTCCGTCAGTAACAATAGGATCCAAAGGTTCCAATCCATGTGATATTTAATCTATATTCTACACACCATTCATTGAAGGTGAAAAATCTATGGGCTTGGTTTTGGTAAGAAAAATCTATCAAAATGCACTCCAAGGCAACTACTACAAACCAAACAAGGATTTAGCACTAGGATACAAAATAAACCTAAAGCAGAGAAGAATTTATTGGGTGGAAACTGGAAACCGTCACGTGATGTGGTTCCCACAAGAGAATAAGTAGTTCACGCAATCATTCCTTTGGATTAATTATTCAACGGTGTTATAGTGAATAATTCAGCATTATCTGTTTTCTTCTCTATACCTTTTTACTATGATATGTAACATAAATTTTTGACACGTGAAATTGACCAAGGGAGCGTACCTTTGCAGCTGTTACTACGTACGCTTCCATCTTTGCAAAAGCACAAGTACTCCTTAGCCGTAGCGTTGTATCCACACAACCCTTCAGAATCCTCACATGTAACACAAGCCTCAACAGTACCTTTGCAGCTGTTACTACGTACGCTTCCATCTTTGCAAAAGCACAAGTACTCCTTAGCCGTAGCGTTGTATCCACAAAACCCTTCAGAATCCTCACATGTAACACAATCCTCAACACGTCCCCAATCAAGCACAAAGCCATCATTCATAGCCTCACCAAACCGAGCAATCAAATCAACAATATTAATCTCAGTCTGTATATCTCTCACTGTCACCACCACTTTCTCCTCGCAATTCTTTGACCAATCAAAGGATTCAAAGCCCTCCGTCTCATGATTCTCCACAAAAACATAAGACCGGTTGCTACTAATATTCAAGCACGGGATGAAAGGCACAGTTGGAGGGTAGGAAATGCAATTATAGTAAAAACTGAGATTCAAATCCATTGATGAATAGTTCAAAGGTAGCGTCTCTAGAGAAATGTTTTGACGTGGTCTTGGGCACATTTGGTTGGTGGTGGCACCAATATCCACAAGGGTTAGGGTAACGGTGTAGCTGGTATAATTTATATCTTTCACGTAGTAGTTCTGGTCATCGGATAAGCCAAGTACGGCCTCGCCGTTCTGGCACCTAACGCCAAACCCCGGGTAGCCGCAATATTGCTGATCAGAGATGAATTTATCAAGATCCCAAAAAGGGTATCTGATCGTAACGTTACCGCAGTTGTGTGGTAGGCATAAAGGACTAGAATTGGTGCCTAAGGAGTTGATGAAGAAGAAGAAGAAGAAGAAGAAGAAGGAGAGGAAGAGGAGGTAGCTGAGGAATTGTGACATGGTCGAGCGTCTGAAACAATAGCACGCGAACTGTTGTTTCCGTGATCCGGGTAAAATACTACTTTATATAAGCCAAACATGGGGTCCACCATTCTGCCTTTACCTTTAGAGACTTGTTCCTTGGAATTCCCATTTGGTTAAATGTGATTAGTGGAAAAAAAAAATTATATAAAAATGATAAGCAATCAATCCAATCAAGTTGCAGAAAAGTTATAAATTTTTTGCGACTCTTCCCTTTGTGATGAGCTTGCGTGTGTTAACAGTGCACGGAATTCTGGTCTCCAATCAACCTGTCTCGTTCCTTGTAGGCTTGTAGCAAAGTTAACAAATACTACTTTCCAACAAGTTGAGGGAAATTTTCGAAGTAATCAAAATGGACGTTGTTGATTTGTTGTGTTTGGTTTAAAATATTAGAAGAATTACAAATGTACTGTTTCTTTTTTGAAAGGAATGTACTGTTTCTTGTCCTTAGTTTTTTTTTTTGCTGAATATTTGTTGTCCTAAAGGTCAGCTACTCCATTTGGACCAAATACTGTTCTTGTTCTTCTGGTAGGAAAAGAATGTTCACGCGGTTTCTAATTTTATTTTTTGATGAAACTCGCGGTTTCTATGTATTGAAATAAGTATTCAACCGTTGACCAAAGAAAAAAAAAAAGAAATAAGTATTCAACTATTAATCATTAAAAAAGTAATAATAAGGTTTTCAAAAAATAAAAAAGTAATAATAAGGAAAAAAACTATTATTAATAATATTGTTATTTATAGTTTATAGTACTCATTATAACCATCCTTTACCAAAAAGAAATAATATATAGCTTAAGGAATAGTTTTCAAAATTTTGGGTACTGTGGTCTATTCTTTTTTAAAGAGAGTCTTCGGTATCAGTTTTCATCATTAATTTTTATATACAATTTTTTAAAACTTTACTTTTATTTTTTTTTTTTTTCACTTTTTCTTATTTTCTTAAAGGTACAAATATCATTTCACACGATTTTAGCCAAAGAATTAAATAAATTGTTCACAAACATAAACTAAGTCTAGGTGCACATTGCTAACACTTGTTACTTGTCAAATTACAACGAAGAATAAATACTAAAAGTCACATGGGATTTATCTAAAGCCAGCTAAGGTAACAAGAAGCAAAGACCCTAAAGCTAGTCAAAGTGACTGGACAAACCTAACATAATATCGAGTGTATGGGAAGCTTAGCTCTAAGCTTCGTTATATGACAGTTTAAGAAAACTATTATTGAAATGGGCTTTTGCTCTTTGTGCCAAAAGATGTAGCAAAATACTTCTATTTTGAAACTATATAGCAAAATATTCATATTTTGAAAGGTTTTCTAAAAATTGAGTTTTAATATAAAACTCAATTTTTAGAAAATCGAGTTATAGGCCATCAAACTAATAAAAAAAAATTATGGAACTCGAGTTCCATTTGAATTTTTTCAAATAACTCGATTTTTATCAAATTGAGTTTTTCATTGAAACTCGATTTTTTAAAAATCAAGTTTTAAAATAGTAACATTTTGCTAGATAGTTTCAGAACATAGGTATTTTGTTACATCTTTTGGGCAAAAAGAGCAAATGCCCATTTTGACCTTGATAATATTGTTATTTATAGTACTCATAATCATACTTAACCAAAAGACTAACAACCCAAGGAATAGTATCCCGGCTTTGTCTAATCTCTTTTATAAAGAGAATCTAAGCTCATATTTACTTCCCGCATTATTGTCACCGTCGAATTATCAACAAAAAACTATTTTTGTTAGTTGTAATATTTTAAGTTCTCTAATTAAATTCAAACTCATTATTACATTGGATTTAATTATATAAAAATATTTAATCTTTATTAGTCAACACAACTATGTGTTTGATTTTTATTGAGAAATCAAATGTGTGTATCTAAGAAATTTTATCTATTATATGAACAAAATCAATATTTTGTTTAAAGATAAACTACTTGTTGACAAAAAATAAAAACAAAGATAAACTTCTTTTCAATTAAAAAGTTCACGAAGTTTACCGTTGTGGTTTGTGTTTTTATGTACTTTTCGTGTATCATGTCTTAAACAAAGTTCTCAGAAATTTCTTAAAGGAGGAGAAATCATGACCCATTCAAAGAGAAAGTGAATTCTTGGGAAAGGAAATAAATCCTTTGAACTTATTAAAGAGGTTTAGGGAGTCCACTGAAGAAAGCATGTCTTAGCTGATCAGGATATAACTTATTAAAGAGGTTTCTGACTTTCTTAGATACTAGTAATTATTATTATTATTATCTTAATAAAAGCGTAATTAAATAATATAAAAGTGACGTGTGACCTTCGCATTCCTTTAATCATCTTACCCTCCATTTTTTCCAGGGACGGTAGTAGCGTAGACTCAATCCACTTTTAGTCAAATTTATAAAATTGAAAAATAAAAATAAAAATTTGGAAGAAGAAGAACCATCCTACTCTTTCTGATTCGTTGTTTTGATTTCTGTTTCTTTTATTTAATTCATATTCAGAGGATAATAAAATTTAAAATTAAAAAACTAAATAAAAAAACAAAAAACCTTGCACATAGTCCAGCCAGTTGGTGAAGTTCTTGACTACATTGGACGTAGGTCACTCCGCGTGGGGTAACCTGGGTGGGTGGGTCAAGACAGAGGTCTTGGGCCCTTCCGCCCATAGTTTATAGTGGGTTATGGTTTCGGATTCGGACTCATCATTTGAAGTGGGATTTCACTGTTTTAACCTTCAATAATACCTCCAACTATTTCCCTTATGAATAAATTTAAATTAGTAGCAAATTTTGGCCATAAAAAAATAATAATTAAATAAAAAAAGGTTTTCTTAAGTAGAAAAGGGGAATTATATGGTAGATATAAATGTGGTTGTATTTTGTTAGGTTTTTAGTTGGCAAATTTCATGATAATGTATAAATTCATTAGTCTATTATGACTCATTCAATGTTCAAAGTTATTTCTCAGAAAAAGAAAAAATGTTCAAACTTAAATTGTTTGTACAAATTTCAACTACCATTTGATCGTCTTTCAATCGATCAAAATATCTAAATTTGATAGTTATTTGAACAAGGTTCAATCAATTGGAAGTGACGGTTCAATCAATTAGAAGTGACTTTTCAACTGCCCTTTGATAGAGGCTTTATCAATCACAAATCAAGTCAAACTTGTTTTAATTTCGTGATGTTGGCTGGTGTACACACTCCATTTCGCACCTATAATCTAACATTGAAAGAGGAAAAAATGATCATTTCATATACCCAAAAATCATGGTCAAATTTAGTCAATAACTCATTTATCACATGTTATGAAAAAGATCTTGAAGTTTCAATAATCACAACAATATATTCGATTTCCAAATCTGGCGGTCAGATCGAAAGATATTTCAAAATCAAGTTTTAACGGTCTTATGCATACATTCATTTGGGGGCAAAAATGGGCAATTAACCATAATTCATCAACAATATAGTTAGTAAGTACTGTTTGAAAAGTATATATTTTACTAACATCTCGAGTCTAAAAGAGTCGATTTTGGGTCTAAAAATCGAGTCTTTGAGGGTCGAATTTTATGGTCTGATCACGTTTGATGTGGCATTTTTTCCACGTGGCAACCACTTGGAAATTGAGTCTCTAAGACTCGATTTATAAGCTTTGAATTTTACAAATCAGGTCCTCTCTCCCTGCTCTCTCTTTTCTTTTCTTTCCTTTTCACCATTCTCCCTCTCTCTGAAGCTTGATATCGATTCTCACTACCACATCAGAAATATCCCTTCCTATATATTCATTTCTTGGTTAATCTTTTTTCATACAAACAAGAAACCCTCTAACACCGATAGTAGAAGCATTTTTTTTTTGGTTGATTCTCAAATTCAATCTCAAAGTTCTCAATCCACATTAATTCTCTCTCTGAAGCAAAGATCAAGGCTGTAAGAAGCGAACCGTGGGTTTCATTCCGGGTCTTCACCGATCTACTGGTTGAGGAGTGAGTCGGATCTGGTGGCGGCGGGGTGGTGGTTTGTGAATCTGGGTCGTAGTGGGTCTGGGGCGTGGTGGGTTGCGGTGGTCGTGGTGCAGTAGATCGGCACGGTGGGTTTGCTGTTGTGGAGGTTTGCCATGTTGGGTTGAATTTAGGTTGGACGGTTGCCGTAGGGGGGTGAGCAGTAGATCGGCGGCGGGTGTGTCGTTGTGGCTGTGGAGTTTTGGGTTTGCCATCGTGGGCCTACGTTTTGCTCGCTGTAGATTTGCCGCCGTGGATTTGGATGGTTCGGGTGGTTCGCCATTTTTGGGATGGCTTGGATGCACAGGATGGTTTTTCTCACGTTCAATATATTTTTGGGTATTTCTGGGCTTGTACATGAGAGACTTAGATTTAAATTTTTTTTTGGCTTATAAATCGAGTCTTAGAGACTTGATTTTCAAGTGGTCGCCACATGAAAAAAATGTCACATCAGACCATGAAAATCGACCCTCAAAGACTCGATTTTTAGACTCGAGATGTTAGTAAAAAATATAGTTTTGTAACAATGACTACTAATTATATAGTTGGGGAATTATGGTTAATTTCCTATTTTCTCCTTCATTTGGGTGAAACCTATCAAGTGTGATTAATTGAAATTAATTTTGATTGGTTGATATTAAATGAATTTTTGTGATTGTTAAGTATTTTTCTTAAAGTGTAATTTGGTGCATGAGAATAAAAGATAAACATTAATCTTGGATAGATAATTGGATTTTTGAAATAATTATCTTAGTGAATGCGGTTTGTTTTGGGAAAGGGCCAGTGGCGTCATTTTGTAGTGATCAAAGAGGAGTGCAGGGCTCTTCCGAGCTAATGTAGGATTAGCTCTACACGTTTTTTACCATTAAAACTTTCCTTATAAAGCATTCTACAACCCTACATGTGTGCATGCATAATCAAAGCATGCATACGCAAGCTAAGAACCTATGCACGCATGCTTAAGGCTCCTACAGGTTTTATTTTCACCAAAACATCTTCCAAGTTAAATATTTTTTATAGTTAAGCCCTAGACTAGTCGTGGACCTTTCTAGTGATATCATTATTGTGGAACAGGGGATAGAGTCATAAGAGATACAAAATGAGATGTTTATAGAGGTCAAAACCATTATTTTCATATTTGAGCTTAAAAATAAAAATAAAAATAAAAAGTAAAACTTACTTGTACATTCGTCTATGCTGGTATTGTATTTTGTCTGACTTTAAATTTCAATAAAATTTTTGGCCTAAAAATGAAGGATTTCTTGGTTTTAATAGTCAAATTCCATTTCTTATTGATTTTTATCAATTTTTATGTGGTTGACTAAATTTAATTGAGATTTAATTGAAATCTAACCATGTGATTGGATTAATTTTGGAGAAATGGTTAAGATCTTGAAATTCATTTTAATTTGACTAGTCATGGGTGAAAATCAAACTTGGATTGAATGAGATATCATTGATTGAATAAAATTATCATGCAATTTAATTGTAAAAAAAAATATAAAAAAAAATAAAATAAAATAAAAACTGTAATTTTCTATGGAATGGTTGCTAAAATTTTAGTGTAATTTCCATGGAAAATTAGAACTAAATATACTATTTGGGTCTCTTTATTTGAAAATCAAATTGATTATGGCATTTAACTAATTTTTATAAATTACATGTCCTTTTTTTTTTTTTTGGGTATTTTGATTGTCTTATTTGGTCCCTTTATTTTAATTAGGTCATGCATGTGCTTATTTTTAAATCATATTACTTTCTTTTATTTAATGGGCATGTCAAGATTTATTGAATTATTAAGCGTTGATTTATAGTCTATGACATAGTTCCTTTAAATGCATTGCAGTTCAAGTTCTACTCTAATGCACGAGTAATTAAATTAAGGTCTGTCCCAATTGTTAGAAAATTTCCAACGACCTTAAAGGGTAAAACATCACATTCTTATCCACTTCCATTCTTATCCACCTAAACCCTAAGGGACCCTATATTTTCATCTTTTTTAATGGACATAAAAAAGAGAATCAACAACCGCTTTGAGGCTTAAACGTTAGGAATGTCCATGAGTCAAGTTAAGAGGTTTTTTCAACTCAACCCACTATGGTAGGTTAAAAAAAAACTCAGCCCAACCGAACCCACGTAGATCAAGTTAGATATTAATATTATTATTATTATTATTATTATTATTATTATTATTAGAACAACGCCACCACAAATAAGAGCAAATTTATAATCAAATAATCCTAAGCATAACACCAATTAGGGTTTGGATTTTATTTTGGAAGAGGGGCAAAAAAAAAAAAAAATTGTATAACATTATATTTATTAAATATATTTATTAAATTTTAAATATATATTAAATATAGCTGGGTCAAACCGGGTTAGGCGGATTTGTGAATTTTTTTACCCAAACCCAACCCAACCTACTATAAAAAAATAATTAAATAAAAAAATTCACAACCCAACTCCTAAAAATCGACCCAACCTGACTGATTGGATTTGATCAAATCGGTTTTGGCAGATTGGCTGCACTGTCAAACCTAAACCCCTAGTCTTAGCTCTTAGGAATCCGACCTATCACATTTCCACTGCTCCCTCTTTGGTTTTCATCACACCAATTTTTCCCTCATCTCTCTCATCACTCAACCTGAAAATCCCAACCACCATACAGCCAGCAAAACAAAAAGAATAGAACCAAAAACAATACCCCCAAAACACCTTTAAAAATTCCACCTCTTTCCCATTTCCACCAACACAAAACAGCTGCCATTCCACCCTCCAAAACTCTAAAAACAAAACCCAAAATACACACACAAAAAAATCCAATTTTTTTGATATATTTGAAGCCAACAACAACAACTATGAAAAAATAGAATTGAACACAAAAAGTTCCCTCCATTCCTTCATCAACCTGATGTGACAATCAATAACAGCCAAAAACTACTATAGCAAACCTAAAAAGCAACCTCCTTTCTTCTTCAAACCAAAAAACAAAGCTTGAGGACCCAGAAAATCCCTCCTTTCTCACTTATTTGAAACCCCGTTACAGCAAACAACAACAGCCACAAGGAGCTTCAACAAACAAAAACCAGTCCAAGCAAAGAAAAAAGATACATTAAGAAGCAAAGCAAAGCAGAGGAGGAAAGAACAAAGAACAAAGCAGAGACATCCTAACAATATTTTCTCACTTTCTCGTATCTTTTATTTCCGTTTTTGGGTCAATGCCTAATCTAAGGTTAGTTCCTTTTTCAGTTATAAATAGAGCATAGTGAGGAAACAAAGGTAAATGAACAAAAATGCAAGGGAGTTAACACTGAACATTTTCCATGGCATTTTTACTTTCTATCTATGTAATGCTTGCTAGTCTCTACATATTCAAATATCTAGATTTGTACACATAGCTATACAGAACATGTTCATAACATTTGATTCACACAAGCATGCATTTTTGAACATTAAAGCTCATACTTTGCTGTTAGTTTTGCTCATACATGCCTATGCTCAAACACAAAATCGTGCACACATGCTCACTACTCAAATTAGCATTCACATGAACACAAGACATGGACCTAGATTCTTGTTCATAACCAAACCCCATCACCAAGAAGCAGGGGCGGAGGGAGGGGGGAGGGGGCGAGGGGGGGCAGGTGCCCCCCTGAAATTTAAATTGTTTTGAATAGTAAATACCATATTTCCCCCCCCCCCCCCCAACAAAAAAAAAAAAGCTAAAAAGGAAAAGTAACGTGACTTAAAAGCTAGAAAGGAAAAGTAACGTGCCTTAAAATCTAGATACGAAAAGTAACGTGACTTAATTGAGTTCTTTTTTTTATTTTTTTGATAGAAGTGATAAAACCTTTCCTGCTTTCCTAGTAGTAGTAGACTTCTACCCCTAGAAGTAGTACAATTCTAATGATCTCTATAACAACTTTGCTACACCTACCCGGATTAGAAGTCGCAGAACTCGGAAAAAAAAAAGTATATATAATGCAAACAAGGCACGCCTCCCATCACAACGAAAAGATTTCTATTCAATCCGTTTCTTTTGATCTCGTCAGTTGCTGTGCAGTTTTTAAAAGCATTCAAGTTGGGTTTTTAAGTTACATTCAAATATTTATAGGTATGCATACTCTTAATACTTTTGCTTTGATTTATTTATTTATTTATTTTTTAAAGAATCAAATTATATGTTTAAACTGTTTATATTTAGATGGATCTCTTAATTTGACTATTCTTAACCATAAATTTATAATTCAAATTATATGTTTAAACTATTTGTATTTATAATGATCTCCTCATTTGATTATTCTTAATCATAGATTGTAATTTTTTTTTCTTTATTTTAATGATATGACATATATATTTGTAGTTAATTGAGATTATGGAGAATCTTGATCATAATAATGAGTCCGGATCAAATCCTAAACGAACTCGTATCGAAGTGGATGTTGCAAATCTTCCCATGGATCCTGGTTTAAGAATAAAAATTTGTAACTATCATCCTAATGAAAGAGATCAAATTAGAAGGCATTATCTACAAAATAAACCTTGTCAACCAGTTGATCATGATTTTCCACAAAGTCAATTTGGCAAAACAAAGCGTCGATTTAATCCAGTGTGGTTCAAAGACTATCCTAGTTGGTTGGAATATAGCATTACGAAAGATGCTGCATATTGTCTATTTTGTTATCTATTTCGACCTGATACTGGTGATCAAGGAGGGGGAGACTCATTTGTTACTGAAGGATTCAGAAATTGGAAAAAGAAGGAGAAATTACAGAATCACATTGGGGACCACAACGGTGCACATAATATAGCTCAAAGAAAATGTGAAGCTTTGTTAAACCAGAGACAAAGTATTCAAACAGTTATAAACAAGCAATCGGATGTCGAGAAAAGGGAATATCGAACTCGTTTGAATGCATCAATGGATTGTATTTGTTTTCTACTACGGCAAGGATTAGCATTTCGTGGCCATGATGAATCTAAAGACTCCAATAATCAAGGAAATTTTCTTGAATTATTACGGTTTCTTGCAAATCACAATGAAGAAATTGATAAGGCAAATTCCTCGAAAATGCTCCGAAAATCATCAAATGACCTCTCCGATATCCAAAAAGAAATAGCAAATGCCGTAGCTGCCGAGACAATAAATGCTATTATTAAAGATATTGGAGACTCATTATTTGCTATTATAGTTGATGAATCATGTGATATGTCTACTAAAGAACAAATGGCGATTGCTTTGCGCTATGTGGACAAACTGGGACATGTGAATGAGTGCTTTTTAGGCATTACACATGTTAATAATACATCAGCAGTGACACTAAAGAGTGCAATTGAGGAGGTATTTAATAAACATAGCTTAAGCATTAGTAGATTGCGGGGACAAGGCTACGACGGGGCAAGCAACATGAGAGGTGAGTTAAATGGACTAAAAACTCTTATTTTGAAAGATAATCCTTCTGCCTATTATGTCCATTGCTTTGCACATCAGCTTCAACTAACATTAGTTGCAGTAGCAAAAAATCACATCCAGATTGCAACCTTTTTTAACTTGGTTGCAAAGGTATTCAATATTGTTGGAGCATCATGCAAACGTCATGATATTCTTCGTGAAAAACGTAATGCTGAAGTTATAGAAGCACTAAAAAATAATGAAATTTCAACCTGTCGTGGCTTGAATCAAGAAATGAGTCTAAAAAGACTCGGAGATACACGTTGGAGTTCTCATTATGGTGCACTTGTTAATATTATTCACATGTTTTCTTCTGTAATTGATGTGATTGAAACTATTATAGAAGATGGTTTAGATTCTGATCAGAGAGCAGAAGCAAATATCTTAATTGGTTTACTCCAAACATTTGAATTCATGTTTGATTTACATTTGATGAAAGGTGTGCTTGGCATAAGTAATGAGTTGTCACAGGCATTACAACGAAAAGATCAAGATATTGTGAATGCTATGAAGTTGGTTGACATTTCAAAGCAACGTTTACAGGTCATGAGAGATGATGGGTGGAACTCTTTGCTAGAGGAGGTTTCTGCATTTTGTGCAAAAAATAATATTGATGTTCCTGATATGGATGATTTTTATCAACCTCGGCCACGACGAAAAGCTCAAAACATGAAAAATTCACATCATTATCAAGTGGAGCTTTTTTATACTGTTATAGATATGCAACTTCAGGAACTCAATAGTCATTTTGAAAATTTTGAATTATTACTTTGTGTTGCATGTTTGAACCCAGATAACTTATTTTCAGCATTCAACAAGGAGAAATTAATTCGGCTTGCTCAGTTTTATCCAAGTGATTTTTCAACAGTTCAAGTTTCTTTCTTGGATAACCAACTTGAGACATACATCCATGACATACGGTCCTCTGAAGAGTTTTCAGCACTTAAAGGAATTGGACAACATGCCGAAAAGATGGTAGAAATGAAAAGAATGTTTCATATCCATTGGTTTACTCATTAGTGACTTTGGCATTGATCTTACCAGCTGGGCGGCTCCGTTGAAAGAGCTTCTTCAGCAATGAACATAATTAAAAATCGATTGCGCAATCGAATAGGAGATCAGTGGATGAATAATTGCTTAGTCACATATATTGAGAAAGATATATTCAAGACTATTGAGTGTGAAGAAATTATGCAGCGGTTTCAAAATATGAAAAATCGTCGAGGGCAATTGAGTAAAATAAGCTAGGTGTGAAAAAATAAATTAAAGTTTAAATTTTATGTTAGATTTTGTATGACAATTACATTATCATATAGTTGTTTACTTATTTTGTTATTAATATTGATTAATTTTTTTAGATTAATTTTTTACTTCCAATCTTGTATTTTAATCTTGCCCCCCCGACCTAAATTCCTGGCTCCGCCACTGCCAAGAAGTGAAGCAAACATCCCTACAACAGTAGTAAACCCAAAACCCCTCAAAATCCAAAGGTTAAACCCCAAATCAAACTACACTCACAATTCAGACACACCCACAACTAAACAAAATCACCTAGACCCCTAAGCCTCAAACAAAATACAAATCTCCAAACCCATTGATCAAACAAAGAACCAAATGAAAGAAAATGAAAGAAAAATAATAAAATATAAAAGAGAAAAGTGAGAGAAGAAGAGCAATAGTCACCATTGGCCAAGGAAGGCTAAGGTCTTGAAGTGAAGGGAATAAAAGAAAAGAAATGAGATTGAGAATTTGAGAGGAGGGAAGCACGAGTGTATAGTAGGGATGGCAAATGAGCGGGTTTTGGGTTGGGTCATAAATCGGTTGAGTGTGTAATTACTTATTTATCCATTTATGACCTGTTTATATATAAATTAATTACTCATTACCCACTCATCCTATTCAATTTAGTAACTCACCCATTTAACCCAATATGATCCAAATACCTTTAAAACTACTTAAATGACACGAAAACCCTCTTGACCTCCAAAATAACCAAAATACCCTTAAATACCCAAAATGACCCAAATACCCCTACACTTCCAAAATTACCAATATACCCTTGGACATCCAATATTACCAAAATGCCCCTAGAATGTCCAAAATTGCCCAAAAAACACTAAAAAGCCAAAAATTCCCAAGACAATAACATTTGATTAGCAACAAATATCATTATTCACAAGAGAATAAGTAGATCACGCAATCATACCTTTGAATTAATTTTTCAAAGGTGTTATAGTGAATAGTTCAGCATTATCTGTTTTCTCTTCTCTATAACTTATAACTATGATATGTATCATAAATTTTTGACACATAAAATTGAATAAGGGAGCATACCTTTGCAGCTGTTACTATTTATGCTTCCATCGTTGCAAAAGCACAGGAACTCCTCAGCCGGAGCGTTGTATCCACAATACCCTTGAGAGCTCTCACATTTACCACAATCCTTAACTCTTTCCCAATCAAGCACAAAGCCATCATTCATAGCCCCACCTAACCCACTAATCAAATTATAGATATTGATCTGAGTCTGTGTCACTGGCACCACCACTTTCTCCTCACAATTCTTTGACCAATCAAAGCCCTCCGTCTCATGATTCTCCATTAAAACATAAGATTGGTTGCCACCAATATTCAAGCACTTGATGGAAGGCACAGATGGAGGGTAGAGAGTGCAATTAAAGTAAAAAAGTGAGATTCAAATCCATTGAAGAAAATTTCAATGGTAGCGTCTCTAGAGAAACATTTTGACGTGCCCTTGGGCATATTTGGTTGATGGTGACATCAATATCCACAAGGGTTAGAGTATAGTCAGTATAATTTATATCTTTGACATAGTACAAGTCACCGGATAATTCAAGTATGGCCTTGCCGTTCAGGCATATAATACCAAACCCCTTGTAGCCACAATATTGCTGAACAGAGCCGGTTTCATTATGAATCCAAAAAGGGTAGCTGATGTTAACGTTACCGTAGTACTATGGTTGGCATAAATGACTAGAATTGGTGCCTAAGGAGTTTATGAAGAAGAAGAAGGAGAGGATGAGTAGGTAGCTAAGGAATTGTGACATGGTGAAGTGTTTGAAATGGCCACATGAAAATGTTTGTTGTTTGCTTGTACCAGGACATACTAAACTAAGTACTCATATAAGCAAAAGATTATGGGTAACCTTGTTGTCATAATTCTCCATTTGGTTAAATGTGATTAGTAGAAAAGAAAATGATAAATTCATTTAAAAATTATAGATAATTAATCACAATTTGCAACTTAAAATAGTTGCCGTAGAAAGTTATGAATTTATTTGCGTTATATAAAGGATA
Organism: Castanea sativa; assembly: GCF_040712315.1. Classification (NCBI taxonomy): domain Eukaryota; kingdom Viridiplantae; phylum Streptophyta; class Magnoliopsida; order Fagales; family Fagaceae; genus Castanea; species Castanea sativa. Next base: position 28,976,426 of record NC_134016.1, on the reverse strand, counting down.
AATCTGGTGCCACAAAAAAGGCCACAACTCGTCACATGGTGAGTTGTGGTTGGTGATACGAGAGAGTAAAGGGATAAACAGACAAACAGACAATGGGAGAGTAAGAAGATCATGGAAACTAGTTAATGGCATATATTGCTAAGACCGTATAGAAGATAACATGAAAGTAGGGAATAGAACACAGAACAAGATACAGCAAACTAAGAGATATCATTAGATTCAACAGCTTTTTTAAATCAGACATAAGAGAAGCTGGAAGACATATTACAAAGGGCTTTCTTCACTTTCTGCCTCTTACAAAGACACAAGATGCCTATTTATAAGCAATAAGTTACAGCAAAAATATGTTACAATTAGAAGATAAGGAGACTCTAGATTGTAGGGGCTGGCTCGTTCTTGACATATGTCCAGGAGAGTTAGGGGTCCTGAAAATGTATTGACAAGTGTCATCTTGAACCAGGGAGCCAAGGTCAGTAGTGATCTTCCACCAGATATGCTACTGACAAAGAGATAAATATGGTCTGGGAGGAGAAGATAAGAGCATCAAGGGATCCTTACATGGCTGACAATTGTCACAATAAAGCAATAAGGGCTTAGACTAAACAAACATCTGGCAAAGAAAGTCTTTTATAGTCTGCTAGTGGACATAAAGTTTTCTGACAGATAAGATGCACATGCTCAGAGATGTTTTCAGAACCTTTTTTTTTTTTTGGAAGTGTTGGAAATGTCTAGTCGTCTCATCCATCTCTTCCTTGGCACCATTATTCATCAATGTCAGCATCTGGGTCATGGTTATGATAGTATGGGTCATCATGTCCAATAAAAGGATTGGGCATTTTCCAATGGTCTTCATGTGGCCATTGCTATCTACAAATATCTGGATCTGGTACTATCTCAGGTAAGACTCCTTGATTAAGGGATTTTGCCATTGTGAGAGAATAGTGACAAGATATCCAAGACACGTCTACGTGTGTGCGAAGAGTACCATCGGCATTTGTTACCCAATGCATTTCTGTAGGGTGGAGGATTCCTTCTGCCTAAACATCGTTTTTGGAATTTAGCTTGGCTACTAAACATGCAGAAGTAATTTTGTGACCGAAGCGTGGGTGCTCTATTTTGGAATACTTGAACCATTGACCATTATGAGCATCATTTTTCAAGATTTCAGACCAGAAATTGTGAAAATATTTATTTTCACGAGGGAAAATATATGAGTAAAATTCTGGCTCAAAATGGAGACACAAGTAATATTCATTGAGTAAGTACCACATGTAGAGGTAATGTACAACTGTCTAGTTTGTTATCCAAAAGGCAAAAGGGGTTTTCCATGGTTGTTCTAAATCTGGAACAATAGCAAGAAAATGGCGTTGATGCTTTTAAAGATAATTATGGAGGACTCTAAGAATTCGTTTGGATCTGGCTTTAAGTGTCAAAGTTTTTATTTGGTCTTTTATTTCTGGGGGAAGGGCTTCTACCATGTGAAGGATATCATGAGGGGTTGTAGAGGAAGAACCTAAGGATAAGGATGGATCTATGATTGGATATACACACAAAGGTGGAGGAACAATTGTGGAGGTAAGGACAAGAGGTTTCCTAAAAAGATAGTCAGTGAGAAGGTTATCTTTTCCTTTAATGTGTTTGACTTGAAAAGACCATTGTGAAAACCAATTTGACCATCTGAGTAACTAAGGATGTGAAAGCATTTTTCTTGTTCTGTGTTATATTCCCTACTTTCATGTTATCTTCTATACGGTCCTAGTAATATATGCCATTAACCAGTTTCCATGATCTTCTTACACTCCCATTGTCTATTTTTCTATTTATCCCTCTACTCTCTCGTATCCTTGGTATCAGAGTCTTGTAATCAGTTTCACCCTCCTTTGATTAGTATACTTTGATTATTGTCTTGATTAGTATGCTCTGTGACTTACAGTTGCCACAATACGTGGATCCTCTGTATTTATCCCATCAGAACAGTGGAATTGATAATCAAGTAGAACACTAAGGATTTGTTCTCAATGTTTCAAAGAACTTAGTTTTCCTGAGTCATCTTGTGGACGTGTGAGCCTAGAAGTGGCGTTTTAGTCCTATTAGGTCTTAGGTAAATAGTTCTTCCTTCCAGAAACTATCATGGCTAGTTCATCCTCAGCAATTACTGATACCACTACAACTACTTGTGACCTTTCTCTTCGTAAATCCACTGCAAATAAGTTAGACTACTTGTATGAAATTTTCTATGTACCTAGAGATAGTAAGATTCCTATTACTGATTTTCTGATTGTAAATCCTTACACTGTGTTTGATAAACCTCAAAATACCTTCAAAAAATTCATAAAAAAGTTTTAGGTCCTTCTCATCCTTCTATTATAAAAGAAAATGTCCAAGCTTCTAAATTTGACCAGTTCAATATTCCAGATAGCGAGACTAAAAATTTCATCACCCTTGCCCTTCCCTGAGAATTTGTAATCCCATGGCAAAAACAAGGGTACACCCACCTCTATTTTGGTGCAGTAAGGTTGGCATTAACCTTTCATGGAAGAAAGGGACTCCCTATAGCTTCTAGAATCTCACTCGATTCTAGGTTCTTGGAATATCACAATGCAGTTATAGGAACTGTCCAAACCACTCTTAATGCAGGAACAGTCTTTGCCACACTCTTTCCCAACTTTAACATGTCTCTTAAAGATCCTCACCTTTGTGATGCTCTTAAAGTCCAAGTTTAGATTACAGCAACTTTGCAAGTGCACGATACTTTTGCAGCCACACTCCATTATTAGCTTGCCTACAGACTTCAAAACCATACTTTTGACATAGCTGTAACAGAAATAGCTCAGTCTAATGACGCTCTTTTAATCCAAGTTGACCCAGGCATGACGCCTATGTGCACATTTGTTCCAAGACAGTTGAACAAAGAGCAGATGACTACTCTCTTTCCAGAATCATGGATTACAAAATATGAGACGCTTCATCCAGGGGCCAAGCCAATATAGTCTAGCAATCCTTTCTTCATCAAAAAAAGCAAATGGCAAAGTGGAGATTAGGTTTCTCGTAGCCACACTAGAAAAGAAAGAGGTAACAGTCTTTCCTACTCAAATTGCTATAATCCAGCCAGTGTCATACGAGGGTCTTGATGGCCTTCAAATCAAAGCATTTCGAGAAGATGGAAAGCCTTGTTATGAAAGAAAAACATCCTTTGACCATATATGGTGGGATGTTTGTGACTGTGCTGATTGTTAAGAAGAAGAAGTTTTTGAAAAACATCATTCACAGAAAAAGAAAAAGTCCTCCCAGCAGATTCTCAAAGAAAGATATGAGGCAGGAGATCTAAAAGTTGACCTCCTTGGTGAACCCTCTGAAAAATTTGATTGTTATGTCCTCTATCCTAGTTTCAAGAAACAAAATGTTCCTTCTCCTTCTCCATGCAAAGAAAACCATAGTTAAAACCAAAAACCTCCATTAATCCCATACTACCAGAAAGTCCTTCCCCAAATACCAAAATGTCAACCCAAACCTACTAGGCAAACCCATACACAGAAGATCTTACCTTGTTACATGTTTGACCATGCTTCACCCTCCTATTCACAAAATTTTCCTCCTCTTGAAAGTTTTGACCATCCCCAAACCAACACCAAACATGTTTGGAAAATCAAAAATCCTGTTGGAAACAATCTAGATGGAACTAAGAAACAGGTTTCTTCTGCTGAAGCAGCTTTAAATTAGCAGGCAGAAAATGATGTGGCACAAAACCAGGTCCTTTCAAAGATTCTTGATAATCAACAAAAGATGGCTGAAGCAGTAACTCATACATTCTCGTCCTCAAATTCTCTCATTGAAGACTTGAAGAAGAAAATACAAACAGTTGAACAAGAATTAGCAACCATTGCTTCCACAATAAAAGACTTGTCTGTCTCCTTCCTTCTTATT